>NC_052020.1:38510079-39134282 GCF_015832195.1 Motacilla alba alba
AGAGCAAAGATTTTTGAATTGGGTCTATTTGAAGAATCAAGGTGCAGTCAAATGAACTGTTAAGAGAACACCAAAGCAGTTTTGGAACTGTTATTTTGAGACAATTAAATTGGGAAGCTTTATGAAGTGCTCTTGTTTTATGAAGATTCTGAGATTATACATTTTCCAAAATTAAAATTTATCTGATACCAGCATTTTTATATTTCATGTTATACTGCAACAATTATTCTAGCAGAACTTGAATGAAACTATACACAACAGGAAGAACATTGCTACACAATGCAAGTGCTAACAGCAGTTTCAGCATGCCCTACAGGATGACTATATAATTAGTAACATGGTTATTAAAAGGTACATATTTTCAAAAAATTTTTAAACTATTTTTCCTAAAATGTTTTCAGAAATCGTATTTTGTTGATTTTTTCATGAGAAGTTCAAAACACTTTTATTTTCTCTCTAGACAGGGACAGACAGCAACAGCAACTTCCTGAGAAGTAACCATTCTGTCTTTCACTGAATTCTGGCTGCAAATGCTACCAGAATTACTTCAGGTTCTCTCAGTAACCACATTACAAAAGGTACTTGGAGCTTCAGAGTCAGAGTGTTAGACCATAAATATCATCTTTGAATATGATAAAGAAAAATATCTTATTTGAATATCATCCTGTATGCCATCGGGGATAAAGGATCCATAAGCAGGTGGTATGTAAAAAATTTGAAAGTGAAATTAGAATGATCAGAGACAGTGCTGACAGCTTTCTTTCACAGCAGTTAAATGCTGTGTCTAGTGAGGGAAGATTTCACTGTCTGGCTTTTTTGCAGTTTAGGAATTTCTGTTATACTATCATAAATAGTATCCATTTTATGTAATGAGCTCTTCATCTCTTTTCTGGAGCAGTGACTGCAAAATCAGGCACTTTTAACATCCATGTTGAAACAGAGGTAGGATAATAGCTTTCTTTTCATCTACCTGAATAGCATTAGATTCTGTGTCCCCATGTTTAAAGGTTATCAGTGTCCCTTGAACCTGAGGCTAAAGTACATGCTTTCTGAGCACAAGTAGAATTAGGGTGCTCTGCCTGACACAGTCTTATTGCACTGTTGAAGTCACCAGTCAAAAAAAAATTACTACAAATATGTAGACTAGTCAGAAAACAAACATTTGTCCTGTTCTAAAATAAAAATGAAACCACTTAAAAATTGAGGAAAAAAATACATCATAATAGCCAACAACACACTGATTAGAGAGATTCAAGACCACATTCCAGTTTTGCCTGATACATAACACAAATCTTCTGTGATTTGGATTCAAAGAACTACTGTTCTGAGTATCTCTTGTCCTTGCTCCATCCTGACTTGCAAATTGAAATACGTAATTATTCTTCAACAGTTCTGCCTTATACACTTAAAAATCCCCATATCTTCTCTTCTGGTTTACTGTATGCCAGTGACAACTCTTGTTTTCATTTCGTATCAGAACAAAAATTCTGTTTGTCCAGCCAGTGTTAATCAGATTTTAACACCTAATACTTGTTAGAATATCCCAAATAATACATTGCAAACAGTGAAATAAAAAAGTCAAGCTAGTTATTATACTCTATAGCAATACTGAGACTTTCACTAAGCGCTTTATATTAACATTTTGTCTGCATTTACATAAAAATTGGGTTTTCCCTTCTGTTTCCTGATAAATGATAAATGAGGCCTTTGATGTACCAGTGTGTACATACCTAATGTTAACATTCCAAGAGAATTTGATTAGAGCAACAGAAATCCCTTTATACTTGTGCCATGCATCAAAGCATTCTGATGATATAAAACATATACATTATTATGTCAGGTTCTACCATCTTTCCCTACAGCAACACCAGCTCTCTACTGATGGCAAATGAGTGCAGCTAAAAGAAAGCTGAAGAGACAGTTTATCTCAGGAGGCAGACAGCTCATGCATGTTTACCCATATGATGAGCTGTCTCCGTTGCAAAGCTTGAATTTTTGCTCTTTCAGAAGTGTTCTACTTCCTAAAAGATGGACTCTGGCCAAACTGACAACAATCACTTTGTAACCTTGTCTTTGTCTTTTACACAGAGGAACACAAGTTGCCCTCTCTTATTTTTCTTGTTTGCTTTGTTATAACTGCAAAATTGTTTTAAAGCCAGTGCCTGAAGATTGTGAAAAGGCATACGCTGTATTCCTCACATGCCTGACTAACAGCTACAGCTACTTTGAAGTTTGAGATTTTAACATATGTTACATTCAAATATTTCAACCCAATCCTAAAGTCCCAAAAGCCTATATTATTAAATCAATTTTGGCACTCAGATATCATGATCATTATTAGAGTTTAAAGGACAGTCTTTATAGATAGACTAAGGGCATTTCAGAAATGAAAAAAAAATCAGAAATTCAAGAATAAAAGCTTAGTTTTGGGTTGGTAATAATTAAATATGTGTGAACACAGGGTAAGACTCAGAAGTCCTAAAGTAGCAACACAGAATTGAAACATGATGACAAGAACTGTATGTTATTGCTTTCCTAAGCCTAACTGTGCACTTTGATCCACAGGACAATGTATTGCACCAGGGTAGATGCTCAAGAACTCTGACTAGAACATCAACCCCAGGCCTGCCTTACCCAGTGCTCAACACTTATCATGGAGAGCCTTGAGTTGAGCAAAACCAGCAGAAGTTATTGCCAAGAATGGACAACTACTTGGTAATCAGATCTTGAAAAAGAAAGAAAAGCCTAGAGACCTCCCAGGAGGCTTGTACTGGAGTGGTTCCAGTTACAGATGAGGACTCTGTTGTGCAGAGTTAAACTGCTATTACATAATTCTTATCACTTACAAATGTAATTGAATGCATATATGCATTACGTGTATGTACATATGTAATTGTGCAGTATGAATATAATTCATATTACATGTAAATATGGAAAGTTAGAGTTTATAACCCTGAGTGTAACCCAGATACAAGTCTTCCCGTCTTCTACTGCATGAAACAGTCAGTCCCTATAACACCTTTGGTTTTAGTCACTTGGGGAGCCTGAAGTAATATGTACCCAATGTTCAGGCACTATCTGGAATTTTCCTCTGGATAAGAGACAAAAATTTACAAAATACAATTCTGATATCCTATGCTTACCTACTCTGCGATAAATGATCTAAATCTGCAGTACTTACTTCATTTGAGAAAGGACCATACCAAAAGTTAGTATGCCGACCATGGTTATAATTTTTAAAGATTTCAAGTGGGTAAAAAAATGAAAAAGAAAGAAGTCTATTCTTACAGAGCTTTAATGATAACTTGCCCCCAGGCACTAATTCCCTAGAGACAGTTCTTTTCAACTGTACAGCTCTAGGCGTAATCTCCCTGATAAGAGTAATTCCTGAAGGGCATCATATCAAATGTTGGCTGGAAATTCAGAGAGATGGGGGTCATGCCACTATTTCAGATTACAAAAAAAGAAGTCTTTCATCTCTTCAATTAAACATCAGGTTTTTCTGGCTTATATAAAACTTTTCTGCATGTTTGCTGCTCCCACTTGAAGTAAAAGTTGCTTCTCTGCAGTTGCCTTATGATTGTTAACTACTCTTTTCTTTGAAGTTGTCTTTTAAGCCCCTACTTGACTAAACCAAGAGATTGCTATGTCAGCAATTGAAGTTGGTAGTCATTAGAGAGCTGGCCTCACATGTGAAGTGCTTTCCATACTTTCTAAGACATAGTCAATATCTCAGTCTGTTTCTTTGACGTTGAATACAACACCCATGGCACTACTGCAGCCCTCATACACAGAACAGATCAGGCATTTTTGCTTTGATAATTTACAAGCATTGTCAAGAAGTTTTATGGCTTTTGCCTTGTGACAAATCACAAAAATACAATGAATTCCTTCAGTGCAGTGGCTCCCCAGAGGCAGCTCACAAAGAACCAAATTGTACAAGAAGGCTTTAACTTTTTTCTTACTGTACAAAAAAGCCTGCTGTAGTTAAAATACATAACAGCACAACTGGAAATAATAAAATGAAATCACACTCCTAGAAGAAACCTCCTGTGAACAAGATTAGCAAGATTCAATAAAAATAAGTCCTATACGAATGAGGGCTAATTCTCCTTTTGAGTATGTAGGCTTCTGCAGGAAAAATGTCATACTTGCCTAATAAAAAACATCCTAACCAGTGAGGAAAGCAGGTGAGGAGTGCCCCAGAAGGGAATTGCTTCATTTCTCCTCAGGATGTCTCACCAAAATCAGAATTACTTTGTGGTTCAGGGCAGTGGAAAGTGTTTCTGTCATTACTGCTATATACCAGGGGCTATAAATACACAGGATGGCATACAATGGATGAATCTCCATCCTAGCTGAAAAGAAACCATACAGCCTTGCTAAAATATGATTGTATTTAAGATAATATGCTCTGTACCTCTGAGGAACACAGTCACATTACCTAGCCTGTAGAGCTAGGTCAGGATCCAATCAGATCAGGACAGATTAAGCATTTCACATGTTGAATAGAATAGAGATGCTGAAGATATACGTTAAATACCAAATGACATTAACAATCTAATCTTGTTAACACACAAAACTGAAAGTCCTTTCAAGATAAAATGTTGGGAGGAAAGGGTTCAAACAAAAAGATCTAGTGAAGAAGGAAGAGTTCTCACTCAAGCTCAGTGTGACCTTGCAGCAGGGAATGCTGAGAATGTTGGTGTGGGAAAACTGCATTGATTATGTGTAGTATTGTTCATCCTCTGCCTGTTTTGAGTAGAATTCCTGTCTAGAGGAACTCTCACAGACAGCTTTGAGCCTTCTGCTGGGAGAGACAGACATCATAAAAGCAGAGTCTTGTGATAAACCGCACATGGTAAAGCCCTTTGACTTATTGGGGCAGGCAATGTCCTGCCTGCCACTGCCCGCTGGGGCAACCTGAGCCTAACAGAGCCTGTGTCCCTGTGTGTGTCTTTCCTCTGTGATGAGCTAAGCCTAACAGGGCCTGTGTCACCATATGTGTATTTTCTCTAGGATGAGCTAAGCCCAGCAGAGCCTGTGTCCCTTTGTGTCTTTGCTACCTGGCATTGTTAGGGAGGTAACGAAATAAAATCTGCATTTCAACTGTTCTTTGGAGGTTGCCCTGGTTACCTCTATGTGTTTATTCACCCAAAGACCACTTCAGGTTTGTAACATTTGATAGCCCAGATGGAGCACTGTAGTTAGCAAGTGTTATCATTGAGGTCAATTGCTCACATATATAGGAAGAGCAAATTCAATCTAAGAGGATTAAAAAGCCATCAACATCTTCACAAGAGCATAAATATTTAGAAGTTTCCCCTGTATCCTTGGAGAAAATTACTTCTCAATAGCCTCTTTTACAGTATTCTAATATCTCTACATAAAATTCCTTGTTATTTGTGGCTCGCCTTTAATATGAAGAAGACTTGCAATGTAATAGACTCTAGAATGTATTTCCATACAAAAGAGGTTGGCAACAAAAGGAATTATTTACATAACTCTGTGTCATAGTTTAGAGCATCCTGTTGTCATCAGCATACAGTTATTTGCACAGCACAAGCATGTAGGTGTGACCACCTGATTATGCCAAGTTGTTGTGAAGCACAGCCTTAGCCCCTGACAGTGGAAGAGAGTGCACTCCCTGAAGCCTTGCTGATAATGTCCAATTGAGAGGGAGCAGTCAAGACGCTGGAGGGCAGGGCCACCTTTCAGAGCACACTGAGCAGACCAGAGAAGCGGGCTGACAGGAACCTCATGAAGCTCAATAAAGGCAAAATATTGCATCTGGAATATAATAGTCCTATGCAATGGTACAGGCTGTGGGATGTCTTGGCTAAAATGACCTGGAGGTCCTGGAAAACAAAAACTAAATACAAGACAGCACTGTCCCCTCACAGCCATTAAGGCAATTGTATCCTGGACTCTGAGAACAAGTCAAGGAAGAGATTATTCCCTTCTCTGTGGCATTTATGAGAAGAGTTCTCCAAAGATTTTCACACAGCGCATCAAGTCCAAGAGCTTGTGACAGGTGAGGAGAGCCTGAGGGAACTGTGTTTATTCATTCTTAAAAATAGGAAGGCTCAAGGGAGATCATATCTCTGTCTACAGCTACCTACTGGGAAAGTATTGAGAGGATGGAGCCAAACTCTTCTCAGAGATACATTTTGGAAGGAGGAAAGGCACCAGATATGAGATGTGATGGGAAATCACAATTTGAATAAAGTTGTTTGCTGAGTTATTTTACCATAGGCATTGTCAAAGATGGCTGGACTGGATGACCTCTGGAGACCTCAATGAATCTATCACTAATAACAAGCCTTGTCCAAACACTCCTAAAGACAATTTTCACTTTACACAACAGCTTGGGGCTTCAACCAGGACCACAGCCTGACTCTGATGTCTGCTGAATATAAAGATAGTCTACACTATCTTTGTTGTTGTTAAACTTTTTGTTGTCTAAGAACTGCAATGTTGGCCCACTAAAGTCAAAGCCCATACAAGCATGACTACAAGATATATCAGACTTCCAAACTCTCAAAACACAGAGAAATTGACTAACCTGTTATTTGCCTTTAGATCTCCCATAATCAAAATAATTAGAATTGAATTAGAATTAAATTCTCTTACCACATCAAATAGTTAAATGCATTTTGCACCTGTTTCAAATTATTTCTGGTTTAGATTCAACTGTAATATCTTTTTGAATATCATAACCTTTTGAAATATAGAAATCTGTGAACTGTTAAATACTATTATTTCATTTTAACAATATTCCACTTTCACCTCGATTGCATGGAAATGTGCACTGATAATGATTCCATTTTAGGTGCCTTTAATTGGTAAGAAAACAGTATCTCTCCCTTTGGATGAAAAGAAAAATATTGAAGTAGCTCATACTGTTACTTCTCTCTTCCTTTAAAACTATACATTAGCATATACAAAGGGAGAGAGAGAAAGCAGAAACATAAAAGATGCAACATTTTCTCTTCTGCGAATTGTCATCATCGCCACACTGCTGGGGAAACTCAGATCCATCCCAACCTTTCCATGCTGGGCAAGCATTATCACTGCCAGACAAAGGAAGTTCACCCACTGCCACACCGACTGCAATTGCAAACAGTGCCAGAGTCACCTAGACCAGAGCTCTCCACAAGCACCTTCTACCTTCTCTTTTGCCTGTCCAAATACTTAGATAATGAACCTTTGTACTAAGTCTCATTACAAAAAATCTCAGCAATTAAACCCATGGATTTATCTAAGACAATTTGATTACCAACAGCCTGTCTGTAGATACCTGAAACTAATGAGGTGGCAACTCCCCTCTTGTTATGCAGTTTCTCTGCCTTGCTGTCTCTGGTCATAGCTAATACCTTTTTTACTCAGCCTTCTGCTGGGGTTTAGTGTCTCAGAGGGTCTGCAGTTATACTCCATAGTTAAATATTTCTTCTGATGAGGAATTTTGTAGCCCATGCCATAAAGGCATTCATTCAGTAAGTTTTCCAGAACTTCAACTGTTTGAGGACAAGTTGCTAGGCAACAGATACTACCTGTTGAGATGTAGTAGTGGGATTTGACAATGTTGCTCCAGGCTTCCTCACCTAAGAATTGGTTTCTGTCATTAGCCAATGAGAACAAGAAAGTTTCAAGGTCTCCATGCTTTTGCACAAATTTGGCTCATGAAACAGATATTACTCAAAGCAGCGACAGTGCCACTGATCTCAGCTTAACCAAGCACTGCACATGCCAGCTAAGCACAGCACCAGCTAACACTAGAAAATCACTTGACATTTGACTTTGAGCCACTGTGATCGGAGTGCACAGGCTGGATGCTCAAAAATGGCTTGTCATTGTAGACCTTTGTCCCACCATGGCCTCCTGCTGGCTGATCCCTTAAGCAGTAAAGGGCAGCCATTTTATGACTTTTCTTGACTGGAAAGGATTAGGACAACTGAGACATCCAGGTTCCTCCTCCAACCTTCTTTCTAAATTAGTTTACTGATCTGAACATGGCAGGTAGGAAGCATTTTCATATTCTGGGTCAATTACAGGTGAAATACCATAGCAACACTTTATCAAATCCTAAAACAAACCCTACAATATGCTAGATCTTCTCTGCACTTCAGAGACCAGTATGGTAAAATATTCTTATATAATGCCTCACAATATTTGCTCTGAGAAAATGAATGCATTGCTTGTAATAGGTATGGAGTATAACAATGTGTCCTTGGCTTTCAAAGTCATTTCTGATGACTTCTATTAAAACAGTTCATATTCTATTTAATATTTTCATTTCATTTTACTAGCCAAGAAATTAAACTGCCTTCTTCAGAAATATCAATATGATTTAAAGGAAGTTACCTGGGTAAATAAACCCAGATGGCTATTATTAATTTGAAAATTTGCCTTTGCTGCTGTAGGCTTTACATTAAACAAATCAGTAAGAAATTGAAAAAATTATTTCTGAACTTAATAAAACAATTGCATCATTTAAAATCAAACAAACAATTAAAAATGCAGTGCATCACTGGTTTCATTTCTAAGAAGGATATACAGCATTACAACACTTCTGAGTGGGTATAATGCAAAATCAAAGAAGGCTGAAGCTCTGGTTTTAGGAGGGCAAAGAGCATTCTTCCTTCAAATAGTTCTGTCTCTTTCGTTGTCAACAGCACTGATTTAAAGTGCCCTCTGAAAAATCTTTTAATAGCTATTCAGTTATTGAAGTATGACCTTTTCACTTTTTAATAATCTGGAAATTGCATTTTTATCCATAGATTATAAATTATCAGATATCAGTCAAATTCCCTGTGCCAGGCACAATGTATAAATGAAAGCTGCTCCAATCACTTAATTTTATATTGGGGTCATTATTACTTCATCTTTTAAAATATCTAACAGATTGTATCCAAAATCTATTTGATGAGAAAATGTTGATAAACTCCACTGCATTATCAGAATTGAATTTTAAGGCCTGCTAAGGATACAAGTATTAAGAGGTTTTTTTAACCCAGTTTGTGTCCATTTTAAAAAATGAATCAAAGCATCCAGTAAGAACTGCTGAAAGAAAAAGAAACATAGAACAGAGTCACACTTCATGATTTACACACCCTATTCAGCACAGGTATGGCAAAGGTCCCAGTACACTGTGTGCACTTCTCAAGGCCAAAACAAGAGCTAACCATTATAAGGTGAGGAAATAAATCTTTCCTCATATGATCATTTACGCATTCTTGAAGGTCAGATGATGGAAACACCACTAAGACGAATATAAAATATGAAATGCTTTTAATTGTCATCAGTGATCATATTGCTGGCCACTATAACTCTGCACTCTACTCTCATTCCAGCTTTAATGACATGGGTTTTATCTGGATTTTTTTACTTTTACTTTTAATTATATAGCATATTTTCGCAGGAGGCCTTGGAGATGATATTTCTTTAGCAGAACTGTTACTGAATCTGAATCTACAAGGACGCTCACTGATATTTTGAATATCTCCTGTCCATTGTTAAAATTGTCTCATTTTTTAATATGATAACATACCATAAGAAAAGCTTAAGAATTCTGTTTCTTTTTCAACAAGTGCATTAGAGTCTTAAACGTGCATAGTATTTACCCAGATTTTCTATTGAAACGAAAGGCAAAGTGCCCACTGGCTTCAGGCGGAGTAAAGATAGGCCACCACTGAGGGCTTTCATTAATTCTTCCTTCAAGCACAAGACACAGTGCACATCTGTTGAATAAGTGCCAATCTGAGCCATTTTTTACCTTAGTGTGTTTTCAAGAATGATCAGAAATGATAATATGTGAATTTGAAGCCAAAATCCTCTGAATGGCAAGTTATATTTATAAACTAAAACCTTATTTCTGCTAATGCTTACAATCCTGGCTGACTTTACACACATAGGCAAAGCCAATCACTGAGGGTATTTGTAGATTGTTTTTAATCTCAGGGCTTGATGTTTACTTGAGTGTTTTTTGTTGATTTTTTTTACAAGCCAGCAGGCAGAAATAATATTTGATGAGTCCTATCTTCTTGAAAAATGGAATTTGTCCCCTCCATGTATTTGTCGTATCCAATTGCTACAATTATTCTTTGAAGGTGGCTCAAAATTATTATGCTACAATTATTCTTTGAAGGTGGCTCTTTGAAGGACTCAAAAGAGTACCTAGAAGAGAATGAAAAAGAAATAAAGTCTGAAAGGCTCATATTGTGCTAAAAGCATAATATAAAACTCCCTGCATGGACAATGAATGGTGCCATGTTTGTTCATTAGATACAAATGTCACTAGATGATATGATCAATATTTTTATGTAGTATGTGTCATAGTAAAAAAGAAAAACCTAATTTTGAAAATATCTTAGGAAAAATAGGTTAAAAAGTGATGGGCATGGACAAAATGGTTAAAAAGTGATTTTTTTTTAAAAAAAAAGATTAGTAATTTTTTATATTTATTTTTTTACTATATAAGAATTAGCTAGCAAGTGTACTAATTGCCTCTCCCAAGCTCATCTGTGGAAGGGCCATTAGCCTAGCCCATTTTCACCTGGAGAGTTTAACACAGAGCTTATTATTATCCTCATACTCAGTAGTCATGTCAGAATACCTTTGCAATGTCATTTGGCAATTAATATTGCTGAAACTGGGAAATATTCGACTAGTAAAGAAAACACTTTATATGACTATTTATCTTAGTTTCTGTACATGTGAACAGAGATTTCCTTTTGAGAAACCAGAAGGCTTTTTTATTATATAAAAAAAGTGTAAAAATGTATCATTGTTGATTTGGAAAACACAGCTGAAGGATTTCAATATGAAGGAAGACTAAGTAAATTAATCAAAATTCTTTTGAAGATGCCTAAGCTTTCAGACATCAATATTACTGAATAATTGGTTTCAAGATGTTGCATGAGAAAAAAATACCTTCTCCTTTTCAAAATTTTTGAATGCATTTGCACATTTCTTATCAAATAATATATTAGTGAAATCTGTACATACGCCTAAAACACATTATTCAAGTTTTTTTAATAACTGAACTTCTGAAACTGAATCACACTGCATCTTTTCTCAGTGAGGCTTCTTCGGAAAATAGAACTTTCCCTTAGGCTTTGAAAAACAAATTTCCTAGGCTTAGAAACAGCCTCTCATGCACTCTGGCATACAAATAAACACAAGACATACAGCATTGAAAAACTCAAGAATTTGGCAACATTTGGTATATTTTTCAGTGCCATTAAAAATAACCTGGTACCAGAGCTGCTAACTACTAACCAGATATAGCAATGCTTCCTAAAATTCCCTATTCAAATTCCCTGTTATTTATAGTTTCCCTTTGTTCTGCGCAGTGATTTAATAGCTACATCACAGTATTTGTTTCGAATATGAAAAAAAACCACTTTTAAATCATCCAAAGGAGGAACGGAAAAGTTTTAGTATTCTCAGTCTCTGCAAAATTCACCTTCTGCTTTTGTGGCTATTTTAATGGGAGTGTACAGTAATGATGATAGTGGGTGTAGTTAGCAACTATGAAATTGTGAGTTCTCAAACATCCCCAGAAGACTCTAAACCTATAAAAGAACTGATTTTTGCTGTGTCTGACTGTTTTACATGTTCTATTTCATCCAGCTCCGATGTATGCCCAAGGTAAATTCCAGTCTTCTGAGAAAGTCTATATTTGGGATGGCTATCAGTTACATCTATGAAGAGAGTAAAGAAAATAAGGGCTTCATAGTCCTTCAGGCAAACATTTGAAAAATACTTGTCTCTATTCCATGACTGTAATATAGTCTGTTTTCTATGCCTGTCTTATCTAGGCAAAGAAAATTTTAATACTGAAGTTATATCCAACTCCTTTATAAGGGAGTTTATAAACATAAGAGAAGCCTTTGCAGCAAGAGTTGTGATCTTGGAAATTATACTACTATTCTCTCCTCACCAGTGTTAAAATCATTAGAGAGTTTAAGATACAAGAAAATGCATGTCTGGCATTCCTTTTTAAATGCTGTCAAAGTCTAGCTGAAAATTTTGCACCATTTTTTTTAAAAGAATCCAAAGGCCAAAATGTCACTAAATGTTCTGGTTTTTCTTTCATGTTAGAGCCTTCAGAAAAAAAAAATTAAAGATTTCTTGCATAATTCAGTGAATCTGTATCATGCATTAGACACAGAAAACTGAAGAAAATTAGATTGATCCATGAGAGCAAATCTGTATGAAGTTTGCTACTCTGAATGGAAAAAGGCTTCCTAGCTGTATGCAGTGAATACATTTCAAGAAATAAATTACAAAAGCAGCAACTCAAAAGAAAATGTGGGAGAATTTGTGGTTGCAGTTATGTTCTAAAAACAACCTACAGAAGCAGGCACTTGAACAAAGTCTTTTTTAAAAAGTGGTAATTACAAAACTGAATCCGTTTTATTGCCTCTTTCTGTAGGATAATTTTGGCTGGACAAAATAAGTAATTACAGCACTGCCAGCACATCCAGAAACTGTGAGAATTATACAGGGTCAAAGCCCCATGGTGGTTAAGGCCGACTGGCCTTTCACTCACCCTGTAACAAGAACCTCACTGGGAATTTGAAAACCCTTTCCTCCCAGACTCATGCGAGGATCCAGCCTCTCTTCTGCTCCCAGGTCCCAGTGAAGACCAGCAGTTAGGCCAGCATTCATCTGAGAGTTTACACATCAGGGTGATCTACTGATAACAGTGGCTGCCTTGCCACAAAAGACTTCTCCTACCACCTCTTCTTGTGGGGTTTTCCAGCTGTGCAACTCAACATGGCAACAGTTTTTTGATCCCTTCCAGAAGACACCTTACTCCTCCCACCAATGAACTATGTCCTCTGCTTTCATCTCTGCTTACACAGTGTGTGCAGACATTTCTCAAGAAAAGGCCAGTAAAAATGTTGTATTGCACTTCTGGTGAAAAGGGAGCACCCAAGGTTCAAAGGTGTCCGTGGTGAAAAAAGAATGGCAAAAGCCAAATGGGTCCCAAAAAAAAAAAAAAAAACCTCAAAAACTACCCACTCAACATGGGGAAAAAAACTCTTTGGGATTTTCAGGGGTTTTGATTTTGCTTTTCACTCTTTTTAATTGCTGCAGGCTGCACTTCAAAGCAGAAATTCAGAAGGACTCAGAATTACAGAGTTTAGAAGCGACCTTTGGAGATCACCTTGTTCAAATCCATGATCATCTAGAACAAGTTGATCTCCAGGAATATTGGCTCCAGAGCCGCTCTGGGTTCAGGCATTGATTACCTTTACAGTAAAAATGGTTGTTTCTTCTGTTTGAGGGAAATTTCTTCAATTATTTTTGCCTCTTTACCTCTTGTGCTTTAACTGGATACCTCTGAGGAGACTCTGGCTCTGTCTAATTTACTTTCCTCCATTCTCTAGACTAAACAATCCCAGCTCTTTCCTCATATGTCAGCCTCCACTCAAATGTCAGATGCTCCAATCTCTTAGTCATCAGGTCAGAAATAATCAAAACAGTAGCAGCTGACATAAGAGAAATGAGAGCAGGGATCCCTACAAAACTGCCACCCACACCACATAGCACAACAGCTTTGTTGTGTTCCTCGGTGTCAGCTTTGAAGACAACAAACAGAGAATGCAGCCACAGGATTAGTAGATTTTTTGAGTGGCCTTAATATGAATGAACCAGTCAGATAAATTCAGAAACTTCACAGCCACTAGGGTTCCTGCCCTGAACTGAAATATATCTTAGAGGAATTCATTAAGTGACAGTCAATCAGAGCAGGAAACCAACAATGCAAGAGTGAACATGAGCTGAGAGCCCACGAGGAGAGTGGGACCTTATGTTTGTCAGGAGGGAGGCACAGTCAGTAAATGGCTGTGAAGAGATGATCTTTGCAATAACTTTCTGAATGGATGGGAGAGGACTAGACCACATCTAGTCTAGTGATCTAGTCCAGTCAAGCCTCAAAAGAGAGTAATGCTCAGAAGACAAATAATTTGGACAAGGTTTTAGGACGGAGAGTCTGAAAGTTGAAATACCTTTCTCTTTCAGAAGTAAAAGGCTGATTAGTCAGATGGGCAAATGGACAAAGAAAGAAGACACTCTCAAATAGTGCATCTTCATGACAAGTAGACTGTTACTATTATCAACAGTAAGTGAGAAATCAGGGAATAGAGAGGGTTTAAGAAGGACATTTAAGAGTTCTGGTTTAGATATTCTGGGTTTATGGCAAGACATCTACAAGAGATCTCTGTCTCACAATCAGCCCAGTTTTCAGTTTAATTTGGATTACATTGAGTAAGTCCAGAGCTGAGTGGTAGATATGTGCAAATATTCAGTATAGAGACTGGCACTAAAAATTGCAAAGCATTTCACAGGAAATGGAAGCTGTACCCTACAACTCTTAGGTAAGCATAATTTTGGTAGGAGTTTTATCTGGTTTAAGACTTCAGTGTTAATACCTTTGTTTCATATATTTCCATAAAGATCCTTCATGTCAAATCCAGCACTGCCCTTCAATTTTTTTTGGAAATTTTTACCTCTGCAAAATGAACATAAAATGGTGGTTTTGGCAAACACTTTACAAGATATAAATTACAAAAACATGTAGAAAGTGCCATCAAGTCAAAACAGTAGCTTTCTACATCCATTTTGGAGAAGTATAAATTACAAATGCAATCTGCTGCTAAATTGAACCAAGAACTAGTACTTATATACAGAAACAAGTACCTTCCTGTTCACCTTTCCTGGTGTAAGAGGCTGTGAAAAAAAATCAGTGTCCAAGAACCTTTCTGACTTTTAGATAAGTGTCAGAGGTGACCTTATCACTCTCTAAGACTTCCTGAAAGGTGGCTGTAGTCAGGTGGATTTTGGTCTTTTTGTCCAGGTAGGAACTGACAGAACCACAGGACTGAGTCTTAAGCTGCACCAAGGGAAATACAGGTTGGATATTAGGAAAAAGTTTTTTACAGAAAGGGTGATAAAGTTCTGGAATGGTCTGCCCGGGGAGGTGGTGGAATCACCACCCCTGGATGTGTTTAAAAAAATACTGGATCTGGCACTTGGTGCCATGGTTTAGGTGAGGTTTTGGGGCATGGGTTGGACTCAATGATCTTGAAGGTCTCTTCCAACCCAGTGATTCTGTGATCATTCAGTTACCTGGGACTAGGAAGGGTCACAAACAACCACTGGGCAGGGCACAGACTAAGCCAGGGAGGGGATGGGGTGAGAGGATGAGGAGGGGTAGGAGAGGGAAAAGCAAATGCCTGTTTAACCAGTAAGTGCTTTAAAGGTTTATCCCACTAAACCAGATAATATACGTGTGATGTGGGTGGCAGAGCAGTGAATGCAAATGTGAGCTTTTACATTACTGAGTGGATATATTTGCAAATACCCTAGAAAGAGGTAGTAAACCTTCAGAAAATGTAGACCATTACCTCCATCGCTCCAAAATTTCACTTAGTATGTTCTGCCCAGTCAAGGAGTTCCTCATGCATATGAAATACAGAAATATCTAGCATGGACAGGTAGCTAAACAAAGAAATCAAAATATCTATTTACAAAAAAATTATGTTTCAAGGAAAGGCCTAAAAGATGGCTCATGAACCCAGTACGTATCTTCTCTGGATGCATAATATAACCTGCACTGACACTCCACACAAGCCAATCCAGGGCTCTTCCTGTTCAAGTGTTGCTAAGCAACATCACTACCCAGCAGCAAGGATGTGGTATGAAAAACTGCCTGGCTTTATAATAATTTATCATCTAATCTATAAATGCTTTTCTGAAAAATAGACCAGAATTTTGCAGATTTTGGTGGTTGCTAGCTGGTTTTGTGGTTTTGCTTTAGAAAAAACTATCAGACATAATTTGGATGCTCTATCTGCCAGACAGCCTGCTTCTTATACAATTTGCTTTTAAAACTGTCTTCTGTTTATCTTTTCATAGTAACATCTTTCATCATCTTCCCTTAAAATCATTTGTTTTACAATGAGTTCTTCATTCTATTCTCTTTGTCTGTTTCGTAAAAGGAATTCTAGATAGCAAGTAAATATTTTCAAATTAACTTTCACTAACACAGCACTTTGTAAATTTCAGTTGATGTCACAGAGAAGTTGTGAGGACTCCAAGAGACATCAGCACATGAAGAATCTGTTCATCCCAAACAAACAAACTGCCTTTCCAAGCTCTGTAACATATTACATGCCAATCATTTCCCAAGAGTTAAAGTATGTTTGCTTAACTGAAGTGCACAACTTTTAAGAAAATTAAAATTCCTAAAACAATTTACATAAGGAAAATCAGATTTGCAGCCTGGGATACTTTTACTAGATTAGTGTAGGAAGGAACAGAAGGAGCTGGACTTCATCATCTCAACTCCAGGCAGTCCTGCATGCAAATAGGTGCCCACACCTCATGTTGCAGGTGCTGTGAATCTGGACCATTCTATACAGGCTTACTCACATGGCAAACTGACAAGCAATGTGCTCAGAATAGACTGTCACTGCTTACTGAGCACAAAGAACTTACTGTGAGGGCAGGTCATCAGCAGTCAGTCCATCTCATAAGTTCACTCTACTCCAAATGTACAGCATGTACTCTATACACTTTTGTTCTGCAAGTGAGCAGCAGCTGCCAGATGTATTCCTGGCTTTGGGAACACTGAACAGAGTTCTTGTCCTTGTTCTTATCACATGGCTTGTGTCTACTTGCCATGCCTGTGCTGCAGTTTTATGTGCCCCAGGTTCCTGCAGGGACACTTGCCGGTCTTTTTTCTGGAGAACCTCTGGCTGTATAACTGCTTTAAGTATATATTTATGCATGCATAAATGATTATATAGATTATTATCAATCTCTCAGCCTTTTTCCTGAGATTATATTTTGCATTTAAATAAATATTTTTATTTCTTGCTTTTGGATACTTACAGCTATCATCCATAAGGAGACCACATATAATGAAACCAGAACTACTGTATTTTTTACCTGATATTAAAAACAATGTAACACCACAATGTAAATTATATCATTTTATGGCTTCTGCTTGGAGCTCTTCTATTGGACTATGAAGATGTCTTTCTATAGGTAAACCTTGCTCTTCATGATCCAAGGATCTGTGATGTGCAGGTTGCTGCTCACTTGGATCCATATGTGTCCATTCTACAAGCCATATCTCTTGCTTATCCTTGTCTCGTCTTGATAGAAGCAAATTCAGGTATGTCAGGTATCTGAACATTTTGTGCCAATAAGTGTCTTGTCATTTCAGGACAATCAAGTTTCAATAAATAGGTAGAGCAGGGTTTTGTCTACCGCTGTCCAAGATTTAGGATCTTCCAGATGCAGCAGCTCTAAGCTGTCAGGTTCTCTGTTGTTCCCAGCAGTAGTCAGTGCTACCCAGAACACTGCACATGTTCTGCAACTCGGGGGTTTGAAAATTGTCCTGGAAGGCAATATTGTACCAGCCCCTTCTCTCAACACAATCCCCGCAAGAACATCTTCAGCTGGAGGGTTGTTGTGCAGTGTCTCACAGCTGAACAGCACAGCCTGGCCACCCTGCCAAATTAAACTCTTCTCTTGCAACCATTTTTATGGGGCTTAAAGTCTGACGTGTAAAAGCACAGTCCTGAAAAAAACAAAAAAGCCCCACACAAATTCAGCCAACTCAGAAAACACAAAGGAAAACACATTACTTCTACAGACCCACAAAATATATTGCAAATTACACTGCACGACCAACAAAAGAAACAAAATGTGTAGAACAACTGGCTATTTTATTACCATATGCCTTAATGCTCTACTACACTATAAAATATACGAAATAACTGAACCAGATATTGTAGGTCTGTATGTAGATGAAAACAATACACTGGTAACATTTCTGTAGTAATACAGGCATGGTGCCAGACTACTCTGTCAGCAGTAAACCTTTCTGCCTAATGCCTTTAACATCTCACCACTTACTGGTCTCAGACTGAGTCTTGTTCCCAAGAAATCAGATTCTCATTCTTGGGGGCTTACATGTAGCTGTAACTCGATCCATGCTGTGAGGGTTTCAGGTTTGTGGAATTCTATACTCTGCATACCACACATTTTCTACGCAGAGATTGCCTTGTGCAAAGCTTTCGAAGTTAAGAGATGCATTGGTTCAAAGTCTGCAAATGCTAAGTCAACAAAGAGTTGACATCAAATAAAAATTGGCTATACAAAAGAGTTTTTCTACTGTCCTGGTTACAGAGAAAGGAGTATAGTACTCTGTGTGTGAGTGAGTTGTTTCTTCTACACCAAGCCCATCCTCACTGGGGCTGTGGGTTTCAGCAGGAGGAGGCAGGGTGCTGGAAATTGACTGAGTCATCGTGCCTCACTCTCCCCAGTGAAGGGACTGTCACCATCAACCCCTGCAGACTCAGTTCCTCTGCCACCCACCCGTTGCCCTCTCGCTTTTTCTCCAGTGTGACTACAGACCTTTGGTGCTGAAAGGGACAGTGGGGCCACTCCCAGGCACGGTGCTGAAGGGACAGCTCTGAGACACGGCCGAGCCCAGAAAGGCTGGGGTGGCACAGAGTCAGCCATGAAACAAGAATGCTTCAGAGGTAGAAGCAGCAGCTGAAGCAAATGCATGAGTCTGAGCTCACTGAAGTGGCTGCAGATGCCGGAAAACATTAGCTGTGGGAGCGCCCCCACCACATTGCCTTTGTTTCACAAATCCAACATGGGCAACGCAAGGAGACAGTCACCATATTGCCTTTTTTCCCCAAATACCACATGGCAATCCATCCATCCAGGTCACCGTATTGCCTTTGTCTGGGGAAACCACGCAGATGCATCCTACAGGGAGCATCCACCATCTTGTTTTGTTCTCAGTGGAGAATATCTTTTTGTGGATAAAACACCTTCTCGGGTTTTGTATACTTTTGCTAATGTTACTGTTGTTACTGTGTGTGTCTTTTTCCACTGCTTTGTGCTTTCAGTAAATTGTTACTTCAAGCCCTATTATTGCCTTTTAAAAAATTTTGTCCCTCACTTACTGAAAGTGTCAGGGAAAGGGAAGAGGCTTATTTGGAGTTTAATTCCCTGCTGATCTTAAAACCAGCACATCCACAGAATTAAAATCTGACTCAAGACATCCATGATTCAGTAAAAATTCCATTAACTATAACTGTTAGGGAAAGAACATCTACTACCAGCATGCTAAATTTTGCATGATCATATGTGCTGAATAATGCCAAGTTTCTTAGAGACAGACAAAAATCCTTTCTCCCAAGGGTGGACCAAGAGATATTCAAATTCTGATGGAGATACCACTTCAGAAACCATCAATAATAAGCCAGTTTCCAAGGGGAAAGAGCCTTGTTCAATGTTCATTTTGAAAAGGCTCTGCTCCAGATAACACTTTGATACACATTAGTTCTCAGCTTCCTCCTTTCTCATCAAGATTTTTTTATCCCCTTCTCGCCCTTAACATGTCTGGCAGCATGCTATCACATCTGGGGAACAGCTCAGCTCTGCAAGCAGACCCACACAGGAATTCTCAGCTGCCCTTGTTATTGGTACATGTCTGGAAGTTCCCTGCAGTTTCTACAAGTGTCAGGAATAAATATGGCAGCAAAAACACTCTTTTAAGCGTTGTGCAAGTGAAATTTGGGGATCCTTGAAGAGGATTTACGAACACGTTTTCCCACGTATCCCTCCAGTCGTTTATGTTAAGAAGACATGCAGGTGATGGGTGCCACAGGCCAGGCCAGCATGGTGCCTAGGCACATCTTCAGAATCAGCAGAACTTCTTCTTAATCATGACATAACATGGAGAAGTTGTTACCTCATGCTTCCCAAAGTAACATCAGCACTTAGGTCAGAGTACAGTTGGATTTAGTGGTGTTTCGCAGAGGTCTGCAGAACACAGTGTGACAGAGCAAGGTATGAGAAAGCTCCCCAGATCCCTTCAGTTACCAGCTATAAACCTTAGCCATGAGCACACTCCCACCTGCTAGCCATAAACCTCCTGTTGCCTTTTTCATACAACTGGTCCAAGTGCCCCCGATCACAAGTTAAATTTACAGGTTTGCCTGCCATTTCCTCACAGGCTTGGTCTTCACACTTGGGTGTGTGACACTGTGTGTGTGGTGTGAAATGTTTCTCAGATTATGTGATAGAACTCTGCAGTCCAGATTGAAGCTGCTCCCATCAAGCTGCTCCCATCAGGATGATGGGATAAGTACAGTCACTTTCATAAGTACAGTCCCAGAATCACAGACAACATCCTGACCTTTTTATGGCCCACAGAGCAAGCTCCTGTGCTGCAAACTGGCAGGAATAGCTGAATGTCACTGCCTGCTAGGCAGCCAGGAAAAGCTTTTTATCATGACACATTATGGAGAATGTGAGATTATGTCTTCTCACTCTCTCTGGCCCACTCTCATTCTAGTTGTGAAGGAAAGGGAACCCTTGGGAAAGGATTTTCTTAGAGATGGGAGACACACTATTTTTGGTTTTGCAGTTTTGAGGACTGTCTCAAGTAGCATCAGTCAATTACAGAAAACTCAGCAACAAATTGAAAACCACTAATGGAACACTGCAGTTGATCCTCACTATTAGTAGCCAAGAATCATGCATAATGTAGCAGCTGTTGTTAATTGCACAGGTACCCAATTATTTAAATAAATACATTTTGCAGATATTTGAAATGCATGGCAGGACAGTATAATAAACTGAATATTTATTAACACTCTCTCTAAAGTGAATATGTTATGAGGCACTGCAGATGCTTTTTTAAAATGTATCAAAACAATTCAGAGCTCTATTATATCAATTTTATTTTAAGAATATATTATATAACATGCCATTTTTCATGTATTAAATAGAGAATCTTTTAAGAGTGCTCTATACCACAGAAGAAGTATGATGGAAAAAATAAGAGGAAAAATGGGTTTTCCTCTTTTTTTTTTCTCCTTCACTTTACTATCTCTGCTTTTGACAGTGCTGCAGGTGGTCAGCTTAATTATTTTCTCTTCTGTAGCTAGTCAGTCTGCCAGTTCCCATTCTTGTTTCAAAGGTCATAGCAGCAAAGGAGGGTGGGAGGAAAGGAAGGAAATTGAATAGGGCAAACCCAAAATCTGACAGAACTCTCAAAGGCAATGATGAATTTACATGTTAGATGCCTATTTCTATTGGCAAAGACCCCACAAGTGTCAAGAATTATAAAGCAAGGTATTTTTCCCTTATTTTGACTTGCTGTAATAACACCACTGTATATAAATGAGTGGCAGAAACTAATTATTTTGTCAAACCTTGTACTAATGAGAAATGAATCAAGGTCCCAATGAGTCAAATTATGGAATAAATTAGATCTCACAATTTATGTTGCATCAAATTCTAGCTGATTTAATAATTCTTTTGAAATTCTTGTCTTGCTTTGCAACCAAATAGATTTCTTGGACATTAGGCTTCTATTTCATGAGAAGACCCCTATGCCATTAATAGAAGTATATCCAAATAAGAGCAGGGTCTCTTGGTTGAAACCTCATTATGGGGGAACAAATTGTCTCATCAAAATACAAAAAAGAAAAGTTGTTTCAACTAGGACATTGACTAGAATCATTGATATTTGATCACTTCAGGTTACTTTCAAGTGCCCTTTCAAAAACTTCATTCCCATTATAACTCAAAAGAGACTAAGCCTTGGATGGTTCACAGATGTTCATTCTTTAAATTATTGAACACTAGTATTACATACTCGGGAATTCCTATTAAGATAAAGTAAAAAAAAATCCATCTTTTTAACATTATGCATGCATTGGATGGAAATGGAATGTTGGCAATATGTTTGAGTGGTTATAACATGATGATTAGTGAAGTGCTGTGCATAAACACGTTACTCTACTATATTCATTCAGAACCTTATTCCTTCAGATGAACAAGATTATTTGCAGTGAAGACACCTGGAAAATTAACACAGACCTAACCATCATAGCAGTAACTACAGATAATTAAAACAAAAAGGAGGACAGATGACTTGTCAATAAGAAATAGGCAACTGGAGTATTAGTCAAGAATAACTAAATGGACAAAGGCTTAACGTAATCCCTAGAAAGGAGAAGAATAGAAAAAAACCTGTTGCATAATAGCCCAAAACAAATAAGTGAAACAGGAAAAATAGGCAATGAACTTCGGAAAAAAGAAAAAGAAATGGCAACAAATACAATTTATCACACAACATTTTTTTTGCAAAAAACATGTAATTTCTGAATACATTAGAACAAGGCAGCTGCTCTTTGGACCTTCACACGCTGAATCAAAGAATGTAGCATCATTTCATTGAGTCAGTGTGCTGGTTCAGGCTGGGCTAGAATTAATTTTATCCACAGTAGCTGGTATACAGCTACATTTTGGATCTGTGCTGAAAGTAGTGTTGATAATACAGAGATAGTTAGGTATTCCTGAGCAATGCTTACACAGAATGAAACCCTTTTCTCCTTCTCACACCACCCCATCAATGAGCAGGTTCAGGGTATCCAAGAAATTGGAGGGAATCCAGATGGAGAGGTTGACCCCAGCTGACCAAAGGGATATTCCACTCAGTATCATGTCATGTTCAGCATATAAAACTGGGAAGAGAAGATGGAGGAAGAAGGGGTGTTCAGAGTTCTGGAGTTTGTCTTCCCAAGTAACCACTACATGTGATGAAATGTTGCTTTCCTGGGGATGGCTAAACACCTGCCTGCACATGGGAAGCGGTGAATGAATTCCTTGTTTTTCTATGCTTGTGTGTGTAGCTTTTCCTTCTTTTCCTTTACCTATTAAATTGTCTTTATCTCAATCCATGAGTTCTCTCATTTTCCACTTGTGATTCACTCTCCCATCCCACCAGGGGGAAACTAAGCAAACATTGACTGGGGTTAAACCATGAAAGACTGCTTTCAAAACCAGAATTTTCTCTTTAATATGGAAAAGCAGAAGTAAGCATGCCACTTTATATCAGTTTAAGATTTCTTTCTAAATGCTGCCAGATACCATAGTTTTGCTGCCAAAATGCATTTAAATAAATAAAACAACTATGATGTTGTATACTTTTATGATAGACTCCTGGTCCTTCTAGCATATTAGCCTTTTGCTGAAAATGAGTGATTTAGATTCATCTGCTAGAGTTAAAAAAAATCTGTGAGCATTGAATATTCTCATTCATTACATTTATTTTTTTTCCTGATCCCCAGAACACAGTCTATCTAACACCACTTTAGCATGACCCATGATTTCTAAGCTGCAAAGGGCTTAATGAGTAGAATTAAAGTGTTTGCTGAAGTACTATCCACTGGGATTTGGAAACACACTTTCTTTCTAAAACACGGAGCCACCTCATGCTGGGGTAAATGAGTGCAGTTATTCTAGTTAAAACTGACAGTTTAAGCTAACAGTTTACTTTATGACAGCTGAAGGCTTAGTCTTTGAATTCAGACTTTAGAAAATACACTTCCAAATGACTTATATTTTCCAAGTAAATTGTAATAGCTCAATATTTCTTTCTCTGACATTCTGTAAATTTTCATAGTCAAGCTTCCTTTTGTGACTCAAAGCAGTCAAAGGGAAGGATTGTCACTGAACTCAGAGTAGCAGAAAATTGAGCCAGTAATGTCACACGGAGGCGGCACTGGAAGACAGGCTTCCATCAAAGCGACAAGCAACTCCTTTCTGCTTAAATAACAACCTTACCTTTATATTAGTCTTTTAATGTTTGCACAACAGTAGATCAGCTGGCATATCATCATTTACGTAAAAGTTGTATCCTCTAAAAGAAGGAAATTATATCTTGTCAGAAAACACAATAAGAGAAGAAATTTCATAGCTAATCATATATGATTAATAACTTTGTTGTTTAGGCTAGCCCATGCTCTCCCACTGATGCATGCTTACCTAAACAGAAGGCAATGTACCAAGGATAGTACAATACCAGTATCAGTGAAGTTGGGGCAGAATTGCCAGTCTTTTCTTGTCTCTAAGAAGTAATTAGACACTAGGTATAGAACTATGACATGAGCAAATAATCATTCTTCCTTCAGCCACAGAAATCCGAACATTGTTTGCCATCTCCAGGCAAGGATGAAACACTGAAAGATCAGCTGCAAAATAAGTTGCTCTTGGAAGATGGATGTTTTCGGAGTTTATCAACTTTACTTCTCAGGTACTCTGTGAGCCTAATTTCTGCAAATTTATTATTCCTAAAAGTGAGAGGGAAATGGTTAGCACTAGCAAATTCAACAGTACTTTAGCTGGTCTGGATATTCATGTCACAATGCAACGATGTTGACAGTTAATCTGCCAAAGTAGACCTAATCAACCATTTCCAGAAACCTGTCGACATAATTTCTAAACTGAAGTACTTAGTGCAGTTTTGCAATTACATGAAATGGAGAGATTGGATATGATCTAGTTTGGTTTGTGTAAAGAAATAAAGGAAATTGTTTCATGTCACTTACTGTTGTAGTTTCAGCCAGGACCTTGGTGTCATTCACTACCACCTCACATCATTGCCAGGGTGGGAAAGGGACTGCCTCTGGCTTCTGAAAAGAAGAGCCTGGCTTCTGGTTGAAAAAACTGAATGTCAGGATTGTCCACCAATGCTCACCATCTTGGAGTCCTTCATGACCATTTCACATGTAAATCACCTTCCCTTTTGTACACTTCTGCTATTAGTATTGTTGTCTATTTTCTTATCTCATTGCTGTTTCCAGTAAATTGTTCTTTTCTCAATCCCAGATCTTTGCCTTTTGTGCCTCCAATTCTCCTTTATGGCCACCCTCACAGGGTGGGGAGAGGAACAGAATGGAGGTGGAGAAAGGGGAGCAAGTAAGCAGCAGTGCGGTTTAGTCTTGGTGGGAGAATAAATTGAGGCAGCAACTTGTGAAATTTCACCTAGGTACCCTGAGCTTTTTATCTAAGCAAAAGAAGGTCTCAGAGCCAATTGATCCTCAAAGATAAAGAATGAAGAAAGGCTAGTACCCCCATTACCAGAAGCTGCAGCTCTTAGGGATAAGAGAAGAAACAGCCCATGTATAGACAACAAAGAAATCCAGGGGAGATAAACACTCCACATGCTAATATTGCAATCGGACCAATTTCCCATGAGGGGTGGAAAACTTAGACTGAAAGGGTACAGTTGCCCAGGGATCCCTCTTCAGAGTCATATGGCTCAAGCTGTTCCTACCATTGTGTCACCCAAATAGATTATCTTATTGTATTTAAAGACTGAGGTTTGCTACAGGATACTTAGGATAGAGAAGCATCATTAAACGTTTGCTTCTTTTAAAGATGAGCAAGCCTAGTGCAATCATAGTCTTGGCATATGCAAAGAACAAAAATGGCTTGAATTTAAACTGAAAAGTAATTTGGATAACACTAGTTATGTTTGTTCAAACAAATTCAGTCAATTCCTCTTCCATTTATTCCATATCTCATTTATAAGAGACATTAGAGACAGGATATAATTTATGATGATACCCTATAAATGCAAAGGGAGTATAAAAGCTGCTTAAGTTTTAAGAGAGTCAGTCTGGAAGTCCTGAACAGCTAAAACCTATATACTCGAGCAGCTTAAAAGTGTTGCCACAAGTCTACAGGATAACAGAGGAAAGAACAGAAAGCAATTGCACAGGAGAGTGTTGAGAAATAAAACTGCTAATTCTTTCCATCTAGGTTATAATTCTCTTCTTCTCTTGCTTTTTCCTGCTTTCTGTACTCTTTCTATCCTGTCTCCTCCCTTCCTCACTCAGTAGTGATTTCATGCTCTGTTTGCAAGCTTATTCTGCTTCAGCCAACTACTCAGTATCCATCTGTGTCAAAAGGAGCGAATGAAAATGTGAGCAGCCCACTCCACGTTCAGTGGCAGTACATCTTTGCTGCCAGTGGTCTGGAGAGTCTCAATCCAGTTTTGTATTGCCAGACCATCTATTAATTCACTGTGTAAGAGTTCCTTGATTCTAGTACCACAACACCACAATCACTGCCTTCCCTATCCCAAGGCAGCAATTAGCCTCATGTTTTGACCGCTAAACCAATCAAGGGAGAAAAACCAAGCTGTAGGGGTGGAGTGACCAATCCCACTGTATCAGTGAGAGCAGTAATGCTGAACAGAAGATGCAGCCAATAAATGCTGTTCACACAAACTGAAATTCATTCTTGTGATACAGCAAATCAATAATGAATAGCAAACAAATTAATGAGATCCGAGGTCTGTTTACAAAGCACAAGCTAAAAGACTGAAACTGATCATATTAATTATTTGCAGCTAGCTAGGTAGGTGTTTCACTACATTCATGTAGTGAATGATTTAAAAGGAGCTTGCTATAAATGCACAAATCTCTGCTGCCCCAAGCCTGAAGGAAGTTCAACAAGTCCTGAACTACTTCTTAAGCGGGTATCTGAACCACTGACTCACACAATATTCAGGGTTGTGTATCTCCCGTTAGTTTTTATTATGGGAAAAATATCAAAAGTTTCAACTGAAAAAAAGAAAAATTAAATCACATAAAACAGGAACCTGTTTTTAATCAATTTTTAATTTCTTTTAAATTTTTTTGTACAGTACATTGAGATCTGTGGATTAAATATCCTGAGTAAGAGTGAGGTATGATTATTGGTGCCTCCTGATGGAAGAAATGTCTTTTATTAGGATTTTTTTATGGTGAGTGGAATCACTGGGCTCATGTTCAGACATTAAAAAAAAAAAAATTATGGGCATTTCAATGTAAGAGTTCTAAATGAAAAAAAAAATAAAGTTAATATGAACATAGCATTCCTTCTCCAAGTCTTAATTTCCTACTACTTCCACATTCATTTATATCCAGGAACTTATTAAAAAAAGACTTGGTGATAACAAGAGATTCCCAAGTATAGGTGCAGTACCAGTGGCTCTGTTGTCATAAAACAAAAAGGTAGTGATTTTACTGATATATGATGTGGTTAGAGTCACCTGTGGAGGACTAAATAAAGTACCCTTCTTTGTAGAAACCAGTGATTTCTGATACCAGGTACACCATTAAATAACATTACTAATCTTTTTTTTCTCCAAGCTGCACATACAATATAAAGTGCTTACCTGTATCCTTCCTAATATTTCTCCATGCTAGTCCAGGTGATATAGACACAGCAGCAAACATGCTGGATTTCTGAGCTGTTGGAAGTACTTTTTGCTGGTTAAGATCCAGAGATGCTGCTTATTGACCAGCAATGAGCCATCCTCACATGTCATATAATGTGCACACTTGCCTCTCCTACCACTCTAACTCAGAGCACTGAGGGCAAATAAGTAATACAGCTACTTGTTGACACACAGACAAGTCAGGGAGGGCATAACAAAACCCCTTTCAATTACAGGTGTGTTCTGTCACTCAATTTAGCACTCAAATTACTGGTAGCTGAGCTAGAAGAGATGGAACAATTTAGCCTAAAGAGCAGTGAAAAGTGAAAACAGACCCTAAAAATCCACAGATCCTACAAAGTTTTGTCACTGTTCCTTCACAATGCAGCTGTCGGACTCCTGGACCTAGATCAGCTCTCTCTAATGACTACTTAATGGAGTCAGTGCATGCTAGAAGAAGCCATTTAGGGAGGTAGCATCTGCATGAGGTATGGCAACACTGTCCTCATGTGAAACCCATTGGCCCCCCACTGGCCCATCATACCAGGTCAGCACAATCTAAGCAGTGCAAGTTTGTAGACTGATACCTGCCCAAAACCAGCACCCAGATGAAAGAAATTAAATATCGCCCAAATTTATACACATGAAGTACTCTGCAGCCCATTACACCTTGAGAAAACACCAAGTGCCTTTACTTGGAGGGGTAGAGTATGGGGAGAGGGGAATTCAGGATGAAAGTGAAGTTAAGCCTATACTTGAAATTATTTAGATGGTGACTGAAAAGTTGAAGCTTGTTGTAAGATATCCAGAAATGGCTGACCTGTGATCTATCTGGTTCATTGGCCACATCTTGTTTAATTGCATTACTGCACTTAAAGTCTGGGAATTTTGCTGACTATATGGGAGATATCAAAAGTGAATTTTTTAATCTACATAAGCAGTGTAGAAGCTATGTTATTATTATTAGGAAAAATAATAGGAATAATAACAATAGGTAGATATGTTCCATCAACTATAGTTCCAGAAGTGTTCCTTGCAGCTTTCTTGGTAAGATTTCACATCCAAAATTTTATGTTTACCAACAATTATTGTAGGGCTTATGTTTTATATTGTCCCTTTTCCCTGTCATCTTAACATAAACCTATTGAAGTATTTCAGAATAGCATCTATCTATGCAAGTGATAGTCTGTCAACTTCTAGCTTTAGGTGCACTATGAATCAAAAGCACACAAAAAAGAAAAAGACAAAGAAGCACAAACACCACAGGCACAGTGGTAAATCTGCCTGGCTTTATGTAAGATAGATATTAATTTCACTTCAAGCACCAGGATGAATCAAATAGAACTATCATTCATTGCAGCATTGGGAAACTCAGAATTTTTACACCAGCCAATTTCATGGAAATGTGCTGCATGTTTTCTACGTATTTGTATTTAAGTTCCCTCAATCAATCAGACAAACTACAACACTAAATGAAACTCAGCCTCAAACAACATCAAGTCTAGCAAAAATATTGTGTTTTCAATGAGCTTTGAATCCCAAATACAATTTAAGTCAAATTCACCTATCTTGATGCACTTTCTCTAGTTTGATCCACATGTTTATGCATCGAAACCACAACATGTGACAGGAGGCTGGGAAATCTTGTCAGTGAGCTGGAAACCATGATAAAAAAAATCCTGTCTGTGTAAGAGGACAATGAGGTTAAACTGATTTATTGTGCAAACAAAAATTGCTAGTGATTTTGGCTGTCTTCACTATGGTTACATGATACCAGTCATTTGGTATCTCAATTACATACAGAGATCTAATCACTAGATTAGATGAGGTACATAATCTAAAGATGAGTATCTGAAAATCTGGCCTTTTCAAAGAATCTTAAGATCGTGTTTCAATTTTAAGATGCTTAAAGCCAACAATCATCTTTGAAAACACTGCGATGTGTTTTATGCTACAGGGAAAGCTTACTGAAATGAGAAGCTCATGTTTAAATTATTCGTGCTGTGAGTGTGTGATTCTGGATACCACAATAACCATTTATTTTCAGGTGGCATTAGCATGCTAACAAACCCTGTCCATCACTGTTTGTGAATCACTAATGCATTCTTAATATCTGATAAACCAGAACCTTAGGGTGCAAAGTTCTATTAGCATGCTAATGCACCTTGTCCCTGCTTGGTTTAGAATTAGAAGAGTCGGGTTTAGCCAATGCAAGGCCATTTTTCATTTTACTAAAGCCATTAGCACTGAGAAAAGTGATAGAGATGCTGTCTGCCAATCAACATTTCTCAACAACTCAGAGGTAAATATAACAAAAATACTGCCTGTGAAGCAGTATGGGGAAAAGTCAAACTACCATAGCACCTAACTAACTGTCTTTAGAAGCCCCAAGAATTTTTTATTATTTGTAATACATACACAAATAATAATGATTTGTATTCAGCATGCGCATCCAGAAATTTTGCACCTGGCTCTATGCTTCATGGCCCAAAAATCTCAATTATTCTGAGCATCTCAAAACCTCATCATGAATTTAAAAAGGAGTAATGATGTTTCTCTGATCCAAATTCAGAACTTTCCTTAGCAAATGTTACTCCACCTACAGAATTTGCTTTGAATCAATATCTTAGCTCTCCTCAAATTTTCTGGAAGATACTAAGGACTGTTTCTTTCCACTCATTTGAAGATAAATTATTCCCTGAAATGAGTGAAGCTACATTTGTTTAAAAACAAGATCAGTTCTATTTAAAATCAGGCCACTGATGAAAAATGCAGTTGCACAGACCATATTTTCTAGTATTTTACAGAGGCGAAAAAGAGTGTCAACACCTTGCTCCATATGTATAAGAGGGAAGTCAAAGGAGGAGTAGAATAAAATGTGTGCACTGACTTACGGATTTGGCTTTGTGAAGGGAAATAGGACAACAGCAACACTGTTCACCAGCTGCCCTGTTAATTAAGGGTCACGATACCCTCTGAGCAGTCTTGATGAGCACAGAAAAGCTGCCTGATTTTGGGAGTGCATACAGCAAAGAGGTCAAAACTTATGGGGCTAGTGTGGCCCAATTTCTTCTTGACAAGAGAAATTGTCCTTTCACATACATCCCCTGGGCAAAGAGAGAGATTTGATACAGAGCAAGGGTTGGAGGGGGATCAGTCTCTGGTGCTGGAGATGCACAAAATAGCAAGGCTATTTACACAGCCTTGCTTATTCTGTGAAACCATTGAAAGAGCCAGCTGCAATCCTGTTTTGGAATTTGTCAGGAGTGCCTTGATGAAAATGTTTTGTATATTAAGTAATGATTATAATATTCTCTTCTCGTGCGACACATTTGTCTTGTCCCAGTCTTTAGCAGAAAGCATTGGGGAATGTTTTGGTGGCCTGATTTATGAATCAGCACAGAGCAAAAAGTAGAAAGACACTCTCAGTCAAACCTAAATAAAAGCAAAATTCCTTTATATTTCTATTTGTAATCCTCTTGTGAACAATTTCTCAAGAGCAGTTGAATATTACCAGTACTTTTGCCATTCGAATTTTTTTGGCTTCAAAACTAAAATCCAGGAATACTTGCCAAACAGATAATTTGCACTTTTTATTTGCAGAACTTTTTACCTTTCACAGAACTGTTTTGTTACCTAAGTCATCAGATAAAAGAAACATGCATACATTACCTGTCTTTGTTCACTTACAATGTTCAAGAAATGACCAATAATTTAAAAATTCACAGATTGGATAAAATTAACAAACCAGTGAAATTTTTAATTGGCTAGTGGATAATTCATAAACAGAAAAGGTGACATTGATATCAATTATTCATTGGAAATTATTTGCTTAACTGTACGGCAGTCAAGTTTCTACTCAGCTTCAGAAAGAAACCATTATGCATTCATTCTTGTTTGCATCCTAATTAGTTTTTAAACCTAGCTTAGAGATGCAATATGCCACTACATCATTTAGCTTGGCTTAACTTAACAGACATATGAAAGACAATAGGATACACTGAGATCACAACAGATGTTGCAATAGTATTATCTCACTATATATCAAACACCAGATCAAAAAAAGAGAACTGGTAATTTACAGGATTTAAGAGGAAGAAATAACTGTCCCCTTTTAAACAAAAAATAGATTCTAACATCTATGATCCAATCATTGAACCTTATAAAATGGCAGGGCAACACATATCTCAGGTCTGCATTTGCTTCCTTTGCACACAAGCAACAAGCACAGGCTCAAGCACACCTGAGCTGTGTTATTAGACTGACAATATCCTATTAGAGTGCAGGGGAAAATTTTCAAGTTATTTTATCATTAGAAAGCCTCAAAGCTTATAGATGCATATCTTGCATATTCAAGTGACAGACACAAAATGGGAGAGTCAATAGCAGCAAACACTGTGATTAAAATGAAATGGAGTGTATCTATTGTTTGTAAAGCAGCACATACTCCTAGCCATCTGTCATACTGCACACCTGATCTGCCATGCACGGGTTTCCTACAGTTGCTCATTCTTACTGCCTTATCATAAGCTTCAGAGACCTGGTACTTGTCCAGAGAGTCCTAATCCTCAGAGATTTGTGATGATGTGGGAGGCTCAAGTGAAAGAAAAATACATATGTTTTGTAGTTGAAGAGCAAAGCTTGAAAACATTCATTTTAAAACAGCTCAAACAACAGTAAAATATTTTTTTAAAAGCCCAGCGTATTGTTTTAAATATCTCATGAATATATTTTGAAACAAATGTTTGACCCACAATGGCTCAGATCCAGAAATGACAGTAGGTTCTGAAGTCTAGCTCCGGGGCTCTGAGATGATGCTAGAGCCCTGTCTCATCTCACCTGTTTTCCACACATCCTACAGAGTTACCACTTCCTAAGGGCTCCAAGACAGGAACAAGTTATGCATGGATACTGTGCTGCATCATGTGTATGAGTAAAATTATAGCTAATTCTTTCAATGGATGACAGGAAAAATATCACCCATGAAGCACATGCAAAACCAAGCCCTTCAGCCATCCAAATGAGAGACCCGGCCAAGGTCAGCAGGACCAGGCAAGGTTAGCAGTAAATCTTCTCCAGGCCCTGGCCCCGGATTTCCTTCCATAGAAACCAGGGCAGAAGGAGGGGATGATGCACACATACATCTCACCCCAGCTCAGAATCAAGATGCAACAGGGGTATCTGCCTGGACAAGGGAAGTGCAGACTTATCCAGAAGCTCAGAGTTTGGAATCATCTTACTGAACCAATAGAATCTTAAAGCTTAATGCAGCGTTGAAATCTGTGGTGAGGAATGTAAAGTTTGTCTTTCCCTGTTTAATATCTGACTGCATTCATCCATTGATTGTACATATTGATAGAGGGATACATGCATACAAAAAATCTAAACCAAAGATAACTTTATCTTGTGTTCTTCATATCCTACTCTATGTCTGTATTTCATATGAGTCCCACACCAAATTATTATTCTTTCCTGTAAAATGATACTGCATGGTTCTAAATTATTGCTGGTTTTCTATGCTTATTCCTTTTTAGTGTTAAAACATCTCTCATTTGGATGGGATTTTGTAATTTTCTTGTTAGTCTGGTTCTTAGTATGGAAATTTTTTTCACTAACAATTAAGTAGCAGAACATTTTGTATTTTCAGTGAAGATTTAAACCATCATTACCCTATTTTTTATCAAAATAGTAATTTCAAATAAATTAAGGTACTTTGTGCATTGATTCATTATGCAATTAATTTCTTTTCATATTCTGCACACATCCTGATGAAAGATTAACAAGCATGTTCCATGCATACACTAGGGTGGAGGGAGAACATTTCTCCTTCAAATTAGTATACTGAAATATTAATATAAACAAAGCAGGAATGGTTGTAAGACATTTTCAGTAAGGTATTATAATGCCTGAATGACAAGGAATGATTTTACAATGCATGCAGAGTATAAGACACTCCAAGTCTAGAGAAATGGACTGAAAGTCTTTCTTACATCAATGATACACTTATTTACCTTCTAACTCCAATTTTGTGATATAGTTTCATTCAATTATCCAGTATTATTACATTGTTTCTGAAAAAAGATGAAAATTTTTGCATTTTCAAATACTCTTTTTTCAAAATACATTCAATTGGTGCAGACATGGTTTCTGTTTTAATCCTTTATTGTTCTTTTTTTATTATTTTATTCTGTTTTATTCTTTAGTATTCCTTTAGTATTCACTATCATAAGATATGACAGTCTGAACTTGAATATTTCCTAACTTTTCTTTCAGTAACAAGAATAAGGAAGTTGTTTTGATACAGAACACATGAAGTAGAAAATTTTTATCAGTTCACTTGTTTCAGATCCAGTCTTTGAAAAGAAAACTCATAAAAGCAGGGGTGGAGAAGTCAAACCAGAAATTAAATGCCTGCTCATCTCCCAAGAACTGAAAAAATAAGAAAACAGTGGTTGGGTTGTAGCAGTGATAGTCAAAGAATACAACCTAGGCAAGCTCTGTAGATAAGGTAGTATCTTCTACCAGATCAATTGAATTTCTGAAGGGCTGATCCTGTCAAGTGTTAGGTATTTTAGGAAAGAAATAACTAAACTATAAGACTGCTGGAAATGTTTAATTTTTCTAACGGTTATAGAGTTTGAAAATTGTGTAGTTTACATATCATAAAATAATTTAACTGTGGATTCCTACTGAGACTTTGAACCAATTCCCAGATGCTTTTCATATTTTGATCTGAAACTCTATTCTATACTTTCAAAAAATGTCGTTTTCAGGAAAGGATCTAATTTAAGCACCATGATTCAGGATAAAACAATTCAGGTATTGTTAAAGAAACCTAAACATCCTCTTTTTTTGACAGCCTGACTTTCATTATAGTACTGTAATAACACATCCCCTCTGAAGTTTAATTCTTTAAACTCAGGATTTGATAAAGAAACACCAGACACATTTTCACTTTCATCTGCTAAAGGCTTTCATTTTCTCTCTTTTTCTAATACTCAGCTAGAGTGGCATTCATTCCTCTTTCAAGTATTGCAGTGTTTGTTTCCATCACTGTTGACAAACCCATAAGAAGAATGCTATGCAGCTCTCTGGCTTTAGAGGATGCAGGGGATATTCTTTCCATAACAGCCAAAAGGAGGGCATTTATAGCTATAAATGTCTCTGAAGTACATCATAACTTTACAACAGAGAGGAAAGACATTTTCAACGTGTTCAAAACTAAAGTTTTCATGGGCTTCAGTGTATATTAAACTAGGGCAGGATATCTCACATACTCTCAGAACTAAATAATCCCTTTTATCCTTAGTTTCTTAGGCTCGAAGTCCTTCCAATGAAAACCTTAACAATTGTTTTCTCTTTTGGCTCTAGAAAGAAAGAGCAAGTCACACCCTGAATCTTTGTAAATTCCAATGTAATTTCTTGTCAAATTTTATTTTCCATCATTTTAATACATATTGTTGGCATGCAGAAAGGACAGGGAGAAATATGGACAAGTTTTCCAAATGGAAGCACAGCACTAAGGAATGCAAGAAAATGTTCCAGCTAATATAATTCTGCTTATTCTTATATCTCCCACCAATATTTATTTTTCCTTTAGTCTATCTCCTGAAGAAATACTGCCCACCCAGCCCACAGCCTTTGTCCTTACTGGAGTAAGAAACATGTAGTTGCTAATGTGATATAATTTACTTGTGGATGCTCATTCAGTGTATCTCGAAGCCCAATGAAGATTTCTATCAATGGTGGTAGGCACTAGATTGATATGATCAGAGAGAAGAGACAAGCCATTTCATACAAACTACTGTAATAACTGAAAATTAACATAACCAGAAATTGGACTGTTTTGAAGTCCTGAGCAATGTTCTTCATTCCTGTGGCTGTGGCTAACATGGAAGCAGAAGTGGCTTTCAGAGAGGAAGACAGGGAGCTAAGAAAAGCAAAAATTGTCATGACTGACAAAAAAAAAAAATCAGGATAAAAATAGACAGCTACTGAAGAGAAACGTGTTCTTGCTTTTCCAGAGCATTTTAAAACCTCAAGAAATTACACACCTGTTCACTGCTGCAGAGATTTCATCCATGTTTGAGGACTGTAATGATAGTCTGTGTGTGAATTATGATTTTTTTACAATAAAAGTTACTTTTTATAACTGACTTTCACAGTACCCAAAAATTTGTCTTCTTCTATAAACTACTACAGAAGCAATGAGAGAATTCTTTATAATAAGGTACATCTTATTTTTTTTCCTGCTGAAGTGAAGTATTTTCCAAAAAAATATTTTAATCTACTGCAGTGCCTTTTCAAGCTTATCAAACACAGTAAATCAGTAGAAGTAACAATGCAGCTCAACACAGATCATTCATGCATAATTTATGTTATTTGTTCCTTTAAAAGGGAATGTTTTTACCTAAAAAATAAATTAAAATGAAGAACTGATTTTTCAAAGTAATTTCTTTTCACTTATTTCTACAGTATTTTTCTCTATACAAAACAAGAAATGAGTCAATATTATCAGGTGAACAGATGTGGTAGCATATGAAAGGACCAGCCAACTGCCAATTAAATTGGGAAAAGAATGATGAAGCAAACAATATTTGAAAATGTTTTTCTTTGTATTATATATCTCACTTCAAGGCACTGAAAGGAAGGAGGGAATAGGAAACTGCTTAGATGATTTCCTATTCTTTAGCTTTCAATCAATTTTCCTTTCTATAAAAGGACAACTGTACAAGGCTACAAATACCCTATACCCTGACTTTAAGGGGATTTTTGACATGGTTTTGCATGATATAAGGTAGCAGAGTGTAAATGGAATTATTGGGGGACACATGCAAAGCAATAATTATCAACTCTCAAACCAGAAAGACTCAAGGCCATTTGTCTTTTCTGGGTTTAGAAAAAGTCAAGTAATTGTTATCAAGTAGTTGGAAGAAACTAAGTATACATTTAGAAAATGTTCTATGCATCTGGAAAAGTCAAGGGCTGCAGTTAAGAACAATTGTAAAGAACTGAAGAAATGTAGGGAAAAGCAACATACAATTCAGTATTCTGCAGAGCAAGAGCTGGGTTATGACTTCATGTCGGGACACACAAACAAGTATTCCGTCACTATGTTGCAAAAAATAAAATTTCCAGTCTTCAGGCTCCAGAAAGAGAATTTGGTTTGTTACCACTGCCCCCCAAGAAAGATGTAAAAGACTAGACAAAGCCCAGAAGAGTTCAAGGAGATAATGATCAGATTAGGAGACTTTAACTGTCAGGAAAGAAATTATAGTACAACTTCTTTAGTTTAGAAAAGGAATAGCTAAAAGACAGTGTGATATGTCCAGGTATGTAAAACATGCATGCAGATAACTTTTCAAATTAAGGAAGAGAAACTTATTTATATGCTCTAAATTAGCAATAAGGAAAAAAGTTTCAGCAAATTTAATTATGATAGTCTTTATAGAGGTGAGAATAGGAAAAAAATTTGCCAGAATAGGTTGCATAGGGGAAACTGTGCAATCACTATAGTTGAAGCCTTTTTAGTCTTTAGACCACCTTTAGCTACACGCTTGTACAGAGTCTTACAAAAACCAGCCTCATTTGCAGAAAAGAATTGCAGCTGCTCCATCAGTAAAGGTGAACACGGATGGATGCCAAGGGGGAAATAGAGCACAGGATTAGGAAGGGTGGGTGAGCTGAACAGCCATCTCCTGACAGTTCAGTTTAATGATAAGTGATTTCGCATCACTGGGAGATATGAAACCATGTGTGGGTCTCTGGTAGTTCATGGATTAAATGGATTGTGTGCTTCTCCAACTGCTAAAGACTACAACAAGAAAAGGTCATTATGGGCAATTCAGCAACATACATTAGTGAGAGGAAGTAAGATTTCTGATTTTTTCCTGAGGTGTCACTTATGTATAAGTTTGACAGGTTTGAAATCATAGTTTGTTCTCAATAAGGAGATACTTCTAGAAAAGCAAGTTTTTTCTAAAGTCTATCCAGTATAAGCTTTGCAAGCCAGAAGTAAAATGGCAGGCAAATGGGTAGTCCATTAATTGGCTTGGTAGAGCTCAAAAATTTGAGCTGTTCTCTGTCCAACCTCTTCTTCCTTCTACTTCTTCTTCTTCTTAAAAAAAAAAAAAAAAAAAAAAAAAAAAAAGGAAGAAGAAAAAAAGCCTAAGTTTGGGATCACTCAGTTCCTTCTCCATTTCCTCATTTGCTCTTCCAACTGCACAATGCATAATTATGGGAGGCTGCTTGCAGAACATGACATTCAGGTTGTAATTTGGTGCTCTGGGTTTAGCCCCAAAAACCACAAAAACCAAGGCAAGCCATGACTCCAAAAGTCAAGTGAGAGGACTGTGAGTTGAATGCTGGAATTACTAGGAGAAATACCAAAATATGCTTCACAGAAACTGTCAGATCAATTAATTTAAAAAGTCCCTCCTGGTCTCTCCCTGCTAATTTTTTTTGAGCAGCTGTTGCACTCACCCAGCTGTTACATCCCAGAAGCAAAATCAGAACTAGTCAGAACTATTTTTCTGCTTTATTTCTTTGTACAGCACATTGCCTTCGATATCATTGATTTTTCATGGAATATGCTAAATGGTTTTCTGGGCCATTGACTTCCTATTGCATAGGTCAGAGCAACGTGGTGGTAGTTTAATACCTCATGCAAATCTCCTGTTCCATTTTTTCTTCTACTGACCATCATACTACAATGCTGTGAAACATCAGAAGGATCCTCTAGTTTGGAAAACAGCATGGCAGAAGCAACATGGCAGGAAGCAGTAAAAATAGCAAACTACAAACCAAAAAGTAATCCAGCTCTACCTCTATACATACAGAAATAATTTACTCAATTCTTACCTCTGTAGTGTAGAATCATAGAAAGCTTTGAGTGGGAAAGGACCTTTAAGGCCATCTACTCCAACCCTCTGCCGCTACCAGGAACATGTCCAGCTAGATCAGGCTCAGAGCCCCATCCAACCTCACCTTGATTGTTTCAAGGAATGGGGCATCCACCACCTCTCTGGGCAACCTGCGCCAGTGTTTGATGATCTTCATTGTAAAAAATTTCTTTCTTATGTCTAGTCTGAATCTGTACACCCTGATGAGTGAGTTTCATGAAAAAAAAGAAACTGTGACAATTCCTCATTTTAAAATGAGGAATTTAGATGTAGTCAAAGATTACAATAGAGGTAGTCAGGATTACAAACCTAGATTTCCAAACAGACTTACAGCTTAAAGTTTTCCATCAAAAGCAGTAGCAGAGAAGGGTCATCTGAGAGTAACTTTCCTAAAGAGAATTTGAGATGTGTTCCTCTGAGATGGGTGATAATTTAAAAAGCATTGTGGATTTCGCAACTCTATACAAAAACTAATCTAATGGTTATCTGCCTTTTACTGTAGCAACAGAGTGAAAATAAACAGAAAATCTGTGACTCATTGTCAGGAAGTGCTTTTTTCTGGAGTAACAACTTGCGGAAACACACATGAATAACTCATAAAACAAATAACATAGCAAGGCCAAAATAACAGTATGTACATCTCACAACAAACAGCTAACATGGATAGACAACACAACAATTGAGAAGGCTTAAATAGACACTCCAGTCTGAATGGCCAGAGCTCATCTTTAGGAATATTTCTAGAGAGCAGAATCTGAGCTCAGATCTTAAATCCAAATGGTCTCATCCTTAAGGGCACAGCTGAGGGAGGAGGCGTTTTCAAACCTGGGCTTTACTAGGAACAGCAGCTAGTTGTATGGTCTTCACTAGCTCTCTTTTCAACTACTAAGATGAAACAGAAACCAGCTAGTAAATTTGTCACAGAAGCCAATTCTGCAACCATTGATTGCTAAAGACAGAACACACCTTCCATACTCTGGCCTGATGCCTTTCTACAGGAGATTTTACTATGGAAAGGCTACAGGCTTGGTCTAGCCAGAGTTTAGTAAACAGCTGAAAGTCTAATTTAAAGAAAAGGAAACACAACCTCCATGAAGTCTCTAATCTTCCTGTAAAAACGTCTTAGCATGGCAGGAAAAGGACACTTAAACAATGTAAATTATATTTTAATGGATGAATGAAGTTAATAGTATTGCTTGTTTTCCTTTCTTTAAACAGAAATTGACTATGGAGCTATTGAAAGCATTTGTTTTGTGCATATTAATACAACAGGAGTTTCATGCTTAAAATATTTTTCCTTTTTTATGGTTACTGCTCTTGGACCAAGAACTAAGAAAATGATTAGCACTAAACAGCAAAATTGTTATTTAATGCTATTTTATTGTTGAAAAAGAGAATGTTGAGAATAAAACAAATGGATTCTAGTACACACAATTCTGATGACCTTTATAGTATGAGTTTGAGATTCTGGAAAAATAGCATATTATAGATAATGTGACTGTTTCTCATTCATCTGATTGGCTTTAATTATTGTTGTTTCAGGGCTCTTTACTAGAGACTGTTTTCTGTTAATGGTGGAAATATGTTCATAATTATTAGCAGTATCGAACCAGTAGGTCAAGGATTTTCTGCTTTCACCCCCTTGAAAGAATAATAAAGACCTATATAAGCTCAGACAAGCTGTTATTCTCATGACTGCTCTTCAAAGTAAGTGTATCCCATAGAGGCTGCAGACTTTGCTACACACATAAATTTTAATGAACCCTCTCATACTCGTACTTGTTAGTGTTTGGTAATAAAAATCCATATACAGCAGGGACTGCTCACAAGAGGAAAGTGAGGTTTAAGGAAGGAGTTAGACACCCTTATGTTAACCCTGCACAGGCAAATCAACTTTTAGGAGAAAGCTGTAAGAAAAAGGGAGGCTTTCCTGCCTTTCATCAAAGGATAGACATCAGCCAGGCTAAAGACAGATCTACCAAGCCTCTTTTAGGTCCATGAAACAAAGGCATGCTAGTAAACAAGACCTACCATGGCAGCCCTGGTTGTGGCTCCATTCCAGGGTATTCACTATAGGGACTACATTAAATATTTTCTTTCTATAGGTAGAGAAGTTGTATTAAAACTGAGAGGATAGGAAAAAATACATTTCCTGTAAGAAATTTTAAGAATTTGCTAATAAACACTTCAGAGTAGTCATTAAGAAAAACACCACCACATCTGACTTTCTTTTTGCGCTGAGAGACATCTTGCTTGTAACAACTGAAACCAGTCTCTTCTGTTTAATTCATGAAATAGCTTTAACAGCATCTGCCATCTGGATCACAATTAGATCCCTATGGAAATGGCCTATTATAATCTTAAATCACTGTTTCTGTCCTATTTAAGAATGTTGCCATACTACTTGCCTGTAGTAACATTACTGAAATCTTTATAGTAGGTACAAAGACAATTTTAAAGTTTCTAAAGGATAATGTCTATATAAGCAAGGTAAAATATGACCAGAACACTGTCTTCTTCTATGTCAGCAAAGTTTTAAAGGACAGAATTTCATTTACAGTCAAAGAAATCAAATTATGTTTTCACCATCTGCAAAGTTTTAGCTGCAGGAATTTCCATTGTTATCTGAAGTCCTCAAATCAAAGTAGATTGTATTTGAGATGACTGCTCACTATTTTTTTCTTTCTTTTTTTTTTTTCACTGTAATTTTGACTTTGCAGTAGAGCTATTGTAACCTAGTATCAGACACTGGCGTCTTTGTCTCACTGAGGTCTATATTCTCCATTCAGCATTCATTTTCTTACAGTAAAATAACTCAGATGAAGCCAATGTTTCAAACTGGAGTCCATGACCTGCCCTTGCTCAGAGAAGTATCTCAACTTACAGGACAGAAAGCCTAATAATAAGTGTTTGTACAGAAGGACCTTAAATATGTATTGCCAGAGACAAATAAAAAAATTATGGCTGTATATAAACACTGGTGTAAATAAAGCATGAAAATAATCCATCCTTGCTTCCATATTCAAGTGGATTGTACTATACACATGCTGTATTTACAGGTGCATTACTGTAAATATCCTTATTACAGGCCTCTAGCTATTGTTTCCTTTGTTAGAAAATAGAAATATTAAACAATCCAATGAGTTCTGGAATTAGTAATTTAGAGAAAGAAAGAGAAGAAATCTTTTATAAATAGTTATTCATTACACTTACACTCACTTCAGTAAAAGCTATGTTGAGAGCAGCTTCCCTCCCTTTCTGTGCGCTGCCAGTTTCACTGGGTGGTGCATGAAGGGAGCAGAACCCAATGTAAACACACCCCATCCTCTCCAGGCACAACTAACATAGTGAGGAGAGGTGGTTTAGTGGGAATATAGAAAAGACTGAGTTATTTCTGTTAGTGACCAATATTACCCATGTACTTTATTGTTACAGCAGTGTGAAAACTAACCTTTATCATAGGGTATAAGATTTTTAGCCTGGGACAGTGCAGGCATGTCTAAAATGTCTCCCAAAGTAAGTGCCTCAGGAAAAAGATTATGTATTTAAAGGATATAATAACAGAGATCATGTGGAGAGTTTGAAAACCCTTCCAGTGTCTTTTCTATAAAAGATGAAAATACCTGGGACAAAGAACAAAGTCAGAGAATCTGATACAGGGGAAACATGGATCAATTTGCAGAGAGCTGCAAAAAAGGCTGAAAGCATCCTTTTGTCAAACTGCATCTGAATAAGGAAAATGTACTAGACTTACTAAAGAGAATTTGAAAAGAGACTGGGCTTGGGTAGGCAGAAACACCTTGTTTATGCACCAGCTCATAAAAGATAGCCTAGGAATAATGCAGATACTAATGGGGTTTTGACCTTGCAGTGGAGTTCTGAAAATATCAGAGAGTGATTGGATGGCTGGTGTAGAAGTGGTATGGCAGAAAGAATGAATGACTGAATGTAAAACAATATAAAGCACATATTTTCACCCATGCCTTGTTTCATAACACAGTGACTCACTTCCCAAACTCCAAGACAGTTCTTTCTCTGGACTAAGCACTGCCTTATTCTTTCTCCCAAATTCGTGCCTGATATTTATAAGGATTTAAGTTATATGATACCTTTCCACCACCTTTTCAGTGATCAGTGGAGTTTTAACAGCCTAAAACATTATGGAAATATGTATTTAGGCTAAAATGAAAACAGCCACTTTCTATCCTAATGGCCTACTTACCAAGATCCTTTTAGACAATGCAGGGTCCTGTCTCCTTTCTACAGAAATTGGACATTAAATGACTAGACAGAAAATTTTAATTTAATATTTAAATTTGATCATTTTAATGCAACAAAAAAAAGTGACCAAAGTGACTATGAAAAAAACACATTGCACTGTGAAACATCAGGGAAAAAAATCATATCAAGATTTGAGTTTTTCCCCTTTGCTGACCATGTATAGAAAGGATTGTTGCTGAGCTATTTTCAGCCTCTGGGTCCTCAGCAAGGCTCTTCATCCAAGGCCTTAAAATAGAAAGTATTTTGACTTGCTGTGGGATAGAAACATTGAATTCTCTGTATGACATACTTAATTGCAGTATTATGCCTAATACTTTGATATTTTTCACATTAGGTTTTCTACCCCTAGAAGAAATTGCTATTTAGGGATTAGGTGAAACTCAATGGAGGTATAGGTAAGACAGCTACTTTTCATTTACCACAGATATCAGCAACAGTCAAACTTCTTTTTAGAGCTTAGTAGGAACAACAGACTACAACAGACACACCCCAGAGGCTGTGTGGAAGCACAGGTGTCTGTGGTGCTGGTGGTGCTGGGACACAGGTGTTTGTGTCTGTGGCAAGAGAATCACTGGAGATGTGACCACCTAGAAAGCCATCAGAGGTTCTTGGCCTCTCTGCTGAAAGACAAAAGGCTTAGAGCTGGAAGTAAAAGAGCTAACTAGAGGTGTATTCATGCTTGACTATGGAAATCACAGACATTATGAGGGCAATTACCTCAGAGTAGGAGAACCTGCTGATGACTAATTATTTCTGGGTAAAAGAAAACAAAGAAAAACTACTCAAGATGCCTTATGGCTGCTGATTTCTCTTAGGTGTAAGGATATATAGAAGCAAGGAATATGAAGCGAGGAAGTGCAAAAAGATTATGAACATCCAGCACCTGCAAGCAAAGTAATGATGGAAAACAGAAGCAGGAACAAGAAAGAGTCAAAGGGCAAAACAAAGAGGAAGGCTTTCTGCTTTCTACACCCCATAGTTTTTCCATTTCTTATCCCTTTGTAATCACATATTCCCCCCACTTTATGCAGGAAGCTACTTTACTTATTAAAATACAGCTTTGGAAAGTGAGATTCAAAATGAGAGCCATCTGTGTCAAATGCAGAGCATGCAGAAAGTTCCTCTTCCAGAACATAAATAAGTTTACTTACTCCCAAATATAGTGTGCTTTAATTTAAAAAATGGGAATGTTGCAAAAAAAAAATTAGGAAGTCACTTTTCCAACTATAGGAAGGCATAAAGGCAAAAAGTGTACGTATAAATTAAATTTTGTATACGCATACTGTGCGATATGCTTAATATGCAATCCTCATTTTGGTGGGTAAAAAATACTTTGTTTTAATCTTCTTATCACAAAAGTACATTATTAGCAGGTATCAACTAAAAATAGGTACTCCAGAAAAAATATAAACTATATCAGATTATTGGTAATAATTTCCATGTTTTAGAATTCTCATTCATTATTTTAACAGTTTTTTCTTGGTACATCAGCTTAATCAGCAGTTGCCATATTTTTTACTAATCTGTTATGTTTCTTTAACACTTGTAAAGTTTTCTAAATGAATAAGTTAAAAGCAGATCTATGCTAACAGCTAATTGAAGCTTTTTAAGAATTTTAGCAAACCTGAACTTGTTTGCCTTTGTATCCTATATCATTTATTTAGTAGATCAGAAAATAAAAGGCATTAAGGTTCCACCTTGAATGTCAATAATTTTAAAATGCAGCTGTCATGTTGTCACTGTATAACCTGAGATCTGCATACTGAAGAGATCTTCTTCTAAGTGAGATGAAGGGATATTAAATCTTTCATTAGGATATTTTTCTACACTCTCTTTTTCAATAATTTTGGCCAAATTACAAAATAAGCAATCCTATCCTATGCACTTTAACAAGCTTCTGCCTAAAATTTTCCATTCCAAAAAAAGCAACCACAAGCTTTGTTCTATTTCAACTCATACTGGAATTATTAATGCATTCCTTTTCTCTGGCTGTTTCCAGAATCATCCTTGAAAACCAGAGTATTGGAGACCTACATTCATTTTCATTTGTAAGTGAACTTTATGGTAATTTTTGTTCACTGAATTCATGGCTCTACATCTCTGCATGTCATTGTGTTTAATTGTATTAATTATTAACAGAAAGATTGAAGGAAATTTCTACTTCTCAGGCTTTTTTCTTCAGAAGCCAATAAAGAATTCAAGGACCTTTTTTGAGGACTACAGAAATCTTTGGGAAAGCATTTTTAAAAGCAATAATATTTTTAAGATAAAGGCAGAAAGGGAAAATCAATTTCTAAAATGGTAATATTTCCCTTATGGAAAGAATCCAAAACTAGTAAGGTGGTGTAGCTTCAGAAAGTAGGTTAAAAATAATTTCAGACTTTTTACTCCTTGCATTTATTAATCCCTATGAAGTTAATGCATTTGTGCCGAGACTTCTACAGAACCTGAAGTGGTTTATTTACATTTTATTTGTTGAAAATGGATCCATTAAAAATTTCTCCTTTTGTTGCTTAAGGAGTTTCTTCTTCCCCAGTTTAAAACAGCCATGACAAAAATAAAAACACCATGAATATGCTGCCACTGACAGCAAGTACAGAAACAAGAGAACTGCCATTATTTCTCACTCTACCACCAGGCCTGCCTATGGCACAAACAGTGGTGTATGGACATCAGTAGATCAACCATGAAGGGGGTGAATAAGATGGAGTTGCATATGTTTGGTTAGAAAAGTTCTCATTTGTGCCACCTTTTGAAATTCTGTTGTTAAAATTAGTCCACCAAACAATTCCAACAGTAGTCCAATGCTTCTCTTCTTTTTTCTTTAATACAATTCTTCTAAAGAATGACTCCCGCTTTGGAGAATCTCCTATTTCACTCCAGTAATATCCTTTATACAATATATATATTTTTGCCTCTTTTTTTTTTTGTTTGTTTTTTTTGTGTTTTTTTGTACTAACCAACTAAAGATGAGGTTCAACTCCTTTATAGAAACTCCAGGAATGACACTTGGCAGGTCATAGATTATATATGTAACAAAACCTACAAAATTACAAGGCAAAAAAAATTCCATTTGTAATAAAACAAAGCAAATACATCTTTTAGATGTATTTTGCTCCCAAGTATATGGTTTCTCAACATATTGGAACAACACGGACCTTGAGTTCATCTCATAGCCCAGGCTTGGATTAAGCCAATTTGTGTGCCAAATTGAAGTTAACTGCAGAAAAAAACTTTTGTTCTATAACTAGAGTGTGTAGAGGTTATGTTTTAATTATAGTTCTTTTAGAATTTCTAGTGGCTACAGTGGCAAATTTAACTAATTCAAATTCACCTAAAAGTAGCATAATGCCAGATTGTGTCTGAAGAACCCTGGAAGATCAATCAGAAATCTTTAAACTGTCAGTTGCCTTAGCTCTATTCGTCAAAGAAATGACAGAAATAACACCACCACATTAATTCCACCAGAGCACTCAACAGCTAGGAGGGGAAAATGGGAGCCTTTTCCCCAAAAAACCCCTGTCTTTGTCACTTTGAAGGGCTTAGTTGTAGGTGGGATGCATAGAAAAATACCGGTACACTGTATACACTCTGTGCAGAATGGACATGAATTGATTCACTGTGTGTTTCAGGATGTAGTATTGCTGGCATAATATTTGTAACAAATATCACTGCAATAAAGACAACTTCATTTCTTGAATAGACTCTTTCAAAAGAGACTCAATCTTTGTTTAGGAGGTATTTGGTATACTCCAAGCTTGGGGTACAGTAAGGTCATTCCAGCATTTAGATAGGATTTTCTGTCACTTCCATTTTGTTCTAATATTTGTGGTTATCAATGCCACACAGGGGGAAAAAAAACCATCATTTACCCAGGAAATTATTCCAAAAAGCAGACAAAGCAGAATAGAAATCATCATCATTCTTAATAATATTACTTAAATGTTTGGCAGGAAAGACAAATTCTCTCCATAAGAAAAATGTGGGCAGTAATACCTTACACAAGGAATGTCATAAACTTCCCTGAAACCTCAAGAGACAGAACTAACTTAATATTCACCTTCTGCAATGAGTTTGGAAGTGACAGCCCTATTAGCAAACTAATTAGCAATCCGTTTTACAGGGCTAAATTAATTTTCATGGCTTAATTATAAACCCTTCATGAACCTAAAACTTTCAGATGCTCCATTTTTAATAAGAAATGTTACCTTAAAACTCATCATAGTGAACTACTAATTTAAATTTCTACAGTGAGTGATGCATAAAAATATGTTAATAACTATATTATCCTAGTCCTTTTAAATAATAAAATACCATCCACATGCATTCTTCATTGCTTTTATATTACAGTGCAAATACAACTGTATTTTAATACAAGTATGCAATTAAATTTTTGCAAGTACACATTGCTCTGGAATCTGCTTGTAATAAGATATGACTGGATTGCCAGGATATTACTTTCAATAGTGCAAGCATTGTTCAGTCAGCACAGTCTCATGAGGGATACATCCACCTAGAAACTGATGCAGACAAGTCAGAGGAGACCTGTGAAGCCAAATAGTTGGTGATAAGGATTTCATGTCCACATGATACTTATTCCAGCAGTGATGGGGTTTGCTTTTTAAACTTTGGGATAACTCCAGCTTGGCCTGACTGAATGACGATTTGCATCTGAAGCTGCACCTTGACCACATCTTCCAGATTAGTTCCCTCCGAAAGAAAGCCAAAAAAAGGATACTGAAAGGATCAACTAGAACTGCTTCAAAATGCAAACCAAAGCAGAAACCGGGAATGAGCAGATTCGCCTCAAACCAAGCTCTTGATCCAGACATAAGTTGGACAGACCCTTGAGATCAACAAATTGACCTTTTGTCCAGAGACTTTTTGTTGAAATCTGATAATAAAATGCAAATTTCACACTTGTTACAGCAGAAACAGAAATCTCTGAAACCTCTGAGGACACCAACTGCTCTGTAGAATCAAATAATCAAACCATTCTTATCCATAACCTTTGATATGGAAAAGAAAAGGATTTGACTTCAAATGAAGGGGAAAAAAACCAACAGACAGACCCCTCAACCTCTTGCAGATTCTTAAACGAATGAGCAGTAATAGACTCCCTTTCAAGACAGAAATTCTAACAGCTGTCCACTGAAATTGCCTCTTGCATATCACTATCATCTTCTGAAGAAAAGTTATCTCTGTGATGGACTTCCCTAATTCACTCTAAAAGAACCAAGACCTTCATGATTGGCAATGGAGAATTTAGATTTTCCTTCTTTTTCTAAGCTGAAAAATGGCCACTTGTTTGCAGGTACACAGAGAAAAAACTTGCTTACAAATTTCACTTGATGATTCCACGAAATCAACAAAATACTTTGAAGATTTCAAAATCTGCTGCCTGTGAACTACATGTAAGAAAAATCTAATTTTGTAATTTTAGTCCCCAAAAGTTATGTTTGGAAAAAAATTAGCAATATAATACAAGTCCTCTTCACACTAGAAAAATTTTACTTTCCGTCTCTCAGTCAGCTTCCTCAGTTATAATTCTGTTAAATATGAAATTGCACATAGGAATGTTCCAATATTAATGTTTCTCTCGAGGTTTTTCACCTCCTAATTTATAACTTAGAGAAAGTTAGAATTTTGTATAAAATTTTGTAGTTACTTATGAATTGCTTAAGAGGTTAATGTTTCAATCAACAGTTTTGCATTTTTTAGCAGCCAACAAAACACAAAGTTTAATATCCCTGAATGGTAGCTCTGATATTTCAGAGTGCAGTGTAAAAATCTGCATTTTAGTAAACTATAATTATTCACACAGCCTTAAAGATCTTGACCTTTTCAAGTGGATCTAGGTTTTCTGATGGAGTGACCTCTAGATTTTTCTCTACCTGGGTTAAGACAAGCGACAGAGATCACTGACATGCAAGTGCATCTTGATGAGCCTGAAAGGCAAAGTTTAGAGCTGAATTTAAACTCTGTCCTAACCAAGGTTTCCCCCTTTGTTGTGAAGAATATGAAAACAGTTTTAATAGAAACCAATAAAAAAGTAGAAATGTTGACAGTAAAATTAGCTTTGATGTAATTTTGTAGCTCTGTTATTTTTCATCATGTTGTAAAAATATAACACTGAAAAACTGATCTGAGTCTTACAGCTGCTATGGATACATGGCTGTGGCAATGATGTGTTTCTTTCCTGATGAACTAGCAATATAAATATATTTGTTATTTACAAGTATGTTGCTTCATCTATCAAGGCTGCACAGAACAGACTGCACTAAGTGGGTAAGTGAAGCATGGCAGAGAGTGATAAAAATGAAAAATTACTCCCACTTCAGTTATGCTAATTCTGAGCCATGTTTACAATGTTTATAACCCCTTTTAAGGTAATGCCTCCAAGAATAGAGCTTTAATGAAAATTGCTTCAGAATATTCAAATAAAAATACACTTTTTCATCTCATTTCACTCAAACAAAAGGAATTCAAAAAACCCAACTCAAAAAAAAGAAAAACAGAAAAAAAAGCTCAAAGGATTTTAAATGCTCAACTCAATAATACAAAGTACTAATTTATCTGGGAGGAAAAGGTCTGCATGATTACAAAGCCATATTTCTGTGACACCAGTTGTATAATGAGAATAGCTCTTTGAAGTCAGGACTACCAGTGAAAATCATTTGATAATTACCCTACAATGGGATGCAGTAGGTTTCAATATTTCCTTGCATTTAGCTCCTTCAGATTCCTGTATAGATCTGGAGGGCAATTTAAAGCAGGAGGCTGATTGAAATGCTTTTAAAAATTGCCTGGAGAAGCTTAGGCAGGTTCTTTTACAATAAGAACAATAGAACAACATCTTTCATGCCAGGGTTTGGCAGCATGGACAACCCCAGGCTTTCCCTAGATATACTTGTGGGGTAATTTTTGATAGATGGAAGCAGCTGCCGTCTGAAACATTCCTGATTTAACTAAGGAAGCAGAGACCAAGATTTGTGCCAAAAGCAAACCTCCCGGGACAGTAGAATATGTAGAATATGAAGAATAGTAGGATATGTAGAATAGTAGGATGTGTAGAATATGATGTTCTGTCCTCACAGTTTGTGATGCCATAGGGGAATACTGAAAGGTGTTAAAAGCTGGGCTTCACAGCAAGGCTTTGCTGCAAGCCCTGCTGCTGTGGTTGCAATAGACAGATGCTTACAGAAACAGGTTACCTCTTGGTCTTTGGTGGAGTCTCCCTTCACCAAGAAGACTTGTGTCTGCCCCCACTCTCCTGGGGTTAATGAATGGTGTCAGCTTCATGCAGGGAGGAAGAACAGATCTAAAGGAGCATTGTGCTCCCCTTCTGCCAAAAGCCAGGGCAAAAATCAGAGCTGGAGGGCCTCTGTACCGCTGCTACGATGCGACACACTCAGAAATGGAACCATTCCTTTACATGGAAATTCAGTATCCACCCTATATCCCCATGGCTGTAATGACAAATATTTGGCCCTTTATGAGACTGAGATAAAACTTCCTTCAGACCAGGTGACAGGCAGACACTGAGGTACACAATCTGCTCCTACCCTTTGGCCCAAGAGAGAAGGACGTGAAGCTGAGGGAGTGTTTTCTGTGGGGTTCGTCTGCCATGTGATAAGAAAGGAGTGGGTGGATTTCTGACAAAACTACTGAAAATGGAGCTGCTATATTTGTTATCTACAGGATTAAATTATCGCTTATTTCATGGTTTACTTTGTACATAATTAAGATGTGAAGGACATTACAGTGGTTGGGGTCATGAGAGCATTGGTGTGCTGTCAAACATTCCCATTCTTCAGAGACATCCCATGGTTCAACAAACCCACCTGTATAGACAGTGCCTTACAAACTCTAGTCCATGCACAATGCCAGCCCATCTCTCAGTGAGTTGGCAGTAACTTCTTGTCACCCTCACTTCTCTTGGCTTCATAGACTGACAACAGCAGTTGAGTTGGACCTGGGTTGAGGCAATAGGCAGAGGTCACAAACAATGAACATGACACACCTCAGCTGTCTAAGTGAATTTAAAAGCTTCAAACATGCATCTGGTTGTTATGGTAACCATGCACAAATTAACAAATCCTTCCAATATACTTTTAACATAATGTCTCCTATGATATTTACATGGTTTTCCCCTTTGTGACACCCTCCAAGAAGTTATACATAGTTGCTTTCACATAATTTTAATTGAGGACAATAAAACATATAAATCATATTTTCAAAACACAATAAAAAACCTTTTAGGCATAATTAAAAATTATGTTTGGCTTGCTACATCAAAATCTGACAAGGATTCATGGCATAAAACCCAAGTTTCTCCAGCCTGTGTTTTTTATAGCAAAACTGTTTTGCATTACTAATTTAAGCATATTCCATTATTGAATTCAAAATCTGAAACTGTTTTAGCTAAATAATATAGATGATAATTTTCTAATGCAAATTGCATTGCATCAGTGATGATGCAATTACAGAATCACACAATACATAAAGAATGATTCCTGGACCAAAATTTGTGGATATCTAAGAATCAATAACTACAGCATGACCTAAATTTCTTAAAAGAAGACAGATCTCCATTCCAATGCAAACTATGTTCTTCAATAGAGCTAATTTTCTAAATCTGAAGACCATTATTTTGAAGGAGAAGAATCAAGCAAAGATATGACTATGTGTAAGTAGCTGGTAAAGAGAGATATTCAAAGAAGATAGGATATTAAAAATATGTTAAATTATATATATATTGATATACCAAATGAAAAAGGAATAAAATGTTTAGGGAAGTTAATATCTGGGAAAACTCAGGTAGTAAAGGTAAAGCAAATGAGAATGAAAGCTTTTAAAGTATACTTAGAACAAAATATATTGTAATAGTGGCATAATCTCACTGTTGGATTTTGATACTCACTATAAAGTTGAAAAGTGTTTCTTAACTTTATGATATGTTCCTGAAAAGAACACAGAATTAGGTATTCCAAAAAAGATCCTGGAGGTACTTACAGACAGGGGAATGAGATGCTGAAAAGCAGTGCTGCAGAAAGGAACCTGGGAGTCCTGATCAATGAAAGTTGAACCTGAGCCAGCAATGCCCTGGCAGCCAGGAGGGCCAGAGTTGTCCTGAGGTGCATCAGGCACAGCATGGCCAGCCAGGCAAGGGAGGGGATTGTCCTGCTCTGCTCTGCTCTGCTCTGCTCTGCTCTGCTCTGCTCTGCTCTGGGGCAGCCTCACCTCGAGTGCTGGGGGCAGTTTCAGTCACTGCAATGTAAAAAGGACATTAAATTATTAGAGAATGTCCAAAGGAGGGCAATGAAGATGCTGAAGGGCCTGGAGGGGAAGACATGCAGAATGGCTGAGGTCACTTGGTCTGTTCAGCCTGGAGAAGAGTGAGGAGAGGCCTCATTGCAGTCTACAACTGCCTTGGGAGGGAAGGCACTGATCTCTTCTCTGTGCTGACCAGTGACACAACCCAAGGTTTAGGTTGGATATTGTGAAGAGGTTCACCACCCAAAGGGTACTTGGGCACTGAAAAAGGCTCCCCGGGGAAGTGGTCACAGCACTTGACAGAGTTAAAGAAGCATTTACACAATACTCTCAGGCACATAGTGGGACTCTTGGTGTGTCCTGTGGAGGGCCAGGAGCTGGACTTCAAAGTCCAAAGTTGTGGGTTCCTTTAAACTCAGAATGTTCTGTCTTTCTCTGAGGTGATTTAAAGTTTGATTTACAGTGCACTAGTAATAGGATATTTCAAGAAGTCTTGTGAAGACACTTTTAGAATTGAGCCCTTGGTAATTTACAGCTCAAAACTTCTGGATGAGCATATTGCTGGTTTCAGAATTGCAGGAACATTCGAGAAGCCTGAAAGGATGTTGGTGCTCTGCTGATACTCAACAAGAGTAATGGCAGGTAATTATAGGCTTGGTAGCCTGCCAAAAAACCTAGGGGGGAAAAAAGAAATGTTGATATGAAATTCAATTAATAAATACAGAATAATAATTTATGACAGCCAAAATAATTTTGCAGAATATAGGTCTCAGCAAACAAATTAATAAATTTTGTATGAGACTACAAGAATGGAAAAGATAACCAGATAGATACAGTAGTCTGAAAAGACATTTGAACCTCCATTAACTATCACTGATCTTGTTTAAGAATTAGCACTACAAAAAAATCAGTCTGTTCTACAGGACAGAAGCTGAGAACTGTTCAATAGTTATATATCAGAAAGCAGCTGCTTTTGTCCTTTGTCTTATAACTCAATATGTTAGTAGTATTCTTCAGGGTTTGTTTTGAGGCTTGATGTTATTCAAAAGAATAATTAAGATTCAAATGTCGATATACAACTACTTACAATGAAAGGGTGGCTGCCCCCCACTAAATAGCAATAGCATCAATGTCATCAAGCTTGCTTTCTATTCGAGCACTCACCAAACAAATGCATTTACAAGTATAGGAAACATTTATGTCAGTCTCACAAGTAACATAATAGCGGTCAGTAAAGTTCCTTAGAAAGAAGAAAATGAGACAAAAATAAATTGTCAGTTTTTTTCATTTCTCATAAATGAAATTTCACAGGGATCTTTTCTGAGCCCATTTAGTCTCTTACATATGCATTAAAAAACTGGAAAGGAAGATGAAGCCTCAAGTGAGGCAGTTTGCTGATGAAATGTTTAATCCAGCCTATAAAAGGGGAGGGCTGGCTGCCAAGACCTTACAGGAACAAACATGAAGCCTAATGAAATGTAATGTATATATACATAAGGCAAGGTACCAAAGTAGTTAAACCAAAAAATATCAAATCAAACGGACAACAGGAGCTTTCAATGTCACAAATACTATCTGTTTTTAATTCTGCAACCTTAATTTTTTTCCATACAGAAAGCTTTGAATCTAAAATTTTCAAAATTCAAGCTAAGACAAGAAAAAAATCTTGAACACGTTCAACCAGAAGGCTTATTCTGAGCTAGAAATACAAACTGAAAATGGAGAAGGTATGAGGAAGTGCTGAACAATACGAAGAGGAGTTTTCTGGTATCACCTCTGCTCTGTTGAATGTTAGTGGTATCTTGCCCATCATCCCAGTATTTCTTGTAAATTATCTTCATGTAATTGCTCAGAGTGCCCAAACAGTTTAACAATGTGAGGTGAGCTCTAATTTTTCCACCAACTGCAGTCCCTTTTATTGCACCTTTTAACAACTGTATAAAGAATGTTCATTCAAACGTTTTAGAAGTTTTCTATGATTCCCATTTACATTCACAACTGTTGTTACTCTGAAGACAGGTTATCTTTCTTTCTTTTAAAACCTAGCATAGTAATTTGAAGTGACAAACATCACCATTTTGAACTACATTTACCATAACCTGAATCTCCTAGTCAAAAAAACTTGATTTAATTACCTTCATAATAGCTATGTACAGAAGGATTGACAAAAAAATGAAGCAGTAAACTGATGCTGAGTATTTAACCTGAACTGGTGGGAGGTACCCATGGCTCTGGAAAAACTGACAATTTACTAATGTTGATAGAAAAAAATTGAACTCATGGATTAGAATGTAAGTCACAATAGCAGGTCTACTAAAAGGAAAAAATAACTGCAAATGCTTTGGATACTAAAGTGAGAAAGACAATTTGCAATATAACATGAGTCACCTTGGACAGAATATTAGAACACCTGCAAAAGCTGCAGCGTGAAGCAAAGCTATTGAATGGCTGTCACCTGAAAAATAATGCTTGGCAAGAGCTGCCGTGAACAGCATATTAAACCTGAGCTGGCATTGTAAAATGGCAAAACAAAACACAAGCACAGTTGCATAGGAAAATATGGAGAAGGCAAACAATTTATTCATTCAATATGGGAATGTGAATATTAGAAAAAATGTCAACACATTAAACCCACACACCAATTTCTTACCACACTACCACAGAGGCTGGGCCATAAAAACTTCTGTCACAGGAGCAAGTTAAAGATGCTGGTGCACAGATATCAACAAGACTTCTGATCAAAAATTTGTGCAAAGACTGCAGCTGACAAGCCAATGAGGTCATCAGCACAGGCCCAAAGGCTAGAGACAACTCCAGCCAAATATCTCAGTATGCTAAACTGAAGAGGAGCAGCCACAGCAGAAACAATTGAGAGGAAGTTAATGCTGAAATCTAAACTCTGATATGAATAGTCACGTAGCTACAAAATAAATTTGGTTAAGACTAATCTGGATTTCTCTACTCAACTTTGCACTGCTTTGCATGAGCTCAACCTTCTGAAGTTGTCAGTCAGCCGAAAAAATATTTCAGGGATGTGTGAAAGGACAGATGCAAATGGAAGGAAATCCTATTTTTTTCCCTATTGAGCAAGGAACCCCAGCTTAATTCTACCTTCCCAGCCTTTCACTGTCTGCTAAACCAAAAGGAAAATCTTGAGGAAAAGCAACAAAAATGACTGAACCAGCAATTTCTAATGCTGAAGCCCTTTCTCCATAGAAAACCGGAATCACTAGAATGGTCCTAGAGAAGCTAAGAGAGAGTTAGTATTGATTTCATCATCATCTTCTTAGGGAAGAAGAATGGCTCTGCAGGTTTTCTCCCTATAGATATCCACAGCAGAGCATGAGAGTCAGGTGACAGGAGGAAGAGGAGACTTGTCTCAAGATTCTTGGTGCTTGGAAAAAAAATGAGACAGACGAAAGAAGAATTAAAGATTTTGTGAAAAGTTCAGGTTGCCTCCTGACTGTAATACTGTAAATACTGAAGCATTGAAAACCGAGAAGGTTCATAAAATCAGGCCCTTAGTCCACTTATTTTTCCCACTTACCACAGTTGGCTGCACCCGTTTTCCCAGTAAAAATTAATTCTGATTAATATGTCACAGTGCAACTCAAGGCAGAGATGGGAGGGAGAAGAAATTATTGAACAGAGCTAGTATTGGTACACACATCTAAGCACACTTCTACAGCTCTGTAGTTCTCTCTTCATGTACCTCCCACTGACCCCTCTCTATGCAGCCACCTCTCTGTACAGATAGCTCTTGCCAATTTAATTTTTATCTCCAAAAAGGTTATGTGGGATGAATACATGAAATGCAACCTGGCTTTGGCTCTGTGCTTCAAAAATGAGATCAATCACAATAAGATACTTCTTCAAAAACATATCATAGCATCTTTCGTATGGAGATCAGGCCTACTTGGTGTCAATGCAGCCTGTTTGGTAGGGGATTGTGTTCAAAGGTGCCAGGCAATTACAGATCTCCCTGTCTTTAATGCTGTGAGAGACCTCAGCACGTACAAGGAAGTTCTTGGCACTTCACAAGGATCGGGACAGAGTGAGAACATTAGGAGATAGTTTGCTTTCTAATATTTTAGGTCTGACTCATCCAGGCTTGACATTTACAGCCTTATGAAAATATGAACATCTTCAAGACTAATTAAAAGAGAGCCAGTCTAAAAGAGCTATTTATATCAAAGAGAAAAGAAATAACTTTGTGTTGACTGTCTAAAAAAGCGTGACAAAGCCTAATTACATTTATTCAAAATCTAGCCCAAATAAAATGTCAAGATGATGGCTCTCTTTCAAATTTAGAGCTGCATAAGGAACATACAGGGAAACAGACTGTAATAGATATAACCAAATCCAAGTCTGTATTAAATTAAAAGCTGTTACAAAAAAAAATAATAAAAAAAAAGAACCATTTTCCTAAAAGTAACAAATATCTTCTTGCCTTTAAGAGGATACAAATTCAGTGTGACTGACTAAAGAGGAGTACAGGGACATGAGGAGTGAGGGATGAGGCAGTGGGGAGAATTTCCTAGAAATTATTAACCTTCTTAAACAGCATGGGTTTAAATGGAAGCAGAAGCGCGTTAATCTAGGTTCTTAGTCAAATTCAGCTGCTCAGGTTCACTCTCAGGATCCCCTGCAGAACCAAGCTCAAGCTGTTAACTGAAGTAAAAAGCCAAATTTCTGTCTCTTCCCTGAAGAAAAGATATATTGCCCAAATGATTTCCACTACTGGAGCAAAGGAAAACAAGGGCAAATGAATGAATAGAGCACATCTGAAAGTGTTCAGAACAGAAATCCTGAGTGATGAAAGAGTAATAGCTATAGAAAAAAAAAAAAAAAAGGAAGAAGAAATTAAGAACTCCCTAACTGGTTCTCAGGTCTCTCTTATATATACCTTCTCCTTGCTTACCCTCCTACCAGCTAATTTCATCTTTGAATCAATTGCTGCCTGTCCTTATTTTTTTCTCCCTTCCCTTCTCCATTGGCAACTGGGTTTAATTTCACAGTTCATAACACTGGCAGTCTCCAAACTCTTTGTGGTTTGCCCTCTAGAGGCTCCCAACCATTTTATGTTCCACAAATGAGCACAGTACCTCCTCAGGGATTAATCCTGCTATCCCTTAGCTGAGAACTCTCCCCATGGAAGAAGTCATATAGCCTGTTTATCCAGAGAAAGATTACAAAGCCAACAAAAATGACTCCAGTGTCATCAGTAAGACATGCTCCAATTAGGACTGAAAGAAGTAAATCAAAAGTCATTATTATAAAGTTACTCCTTTCTACATACTCAAGATGAGTCATCAAAAACACACAAGCATGTTGAATTCCAGTATTCAGACAGCATCTCTGCCACATCACACAGTACAGGGAAGTTTTATTAAAACAAGGAACCTGAGATCTCTGTCCAATTCTAATTACAAGCTCACACTTAGTTCTGTAACTGCCAGATGTCAAGTCAGGGCTGCCAAAGTGAAGCAGAACAGATGGCATAGACCCATTTAAGGCTCTGAGTTTTGAGAATGGGTTTGGGGGATGGCATAGAGGGATTTTTCTTGTGCCAAATAAAGTACTAGGGGATTTTTCAGCATCTATAGGAAAAAAATAATTTCAGGACAAATAGAAGACAATCCAAAGTATCAAGCAAAATTAGCATATATTTAAACTCCAATACTTTTTTTTCTCTAGTGGGAATTTTTGTAATAAATCCTCCTTTCTGAATAATTTTTTGGTTTTAGTATAAAAAAATTTGTAAAACCTCAAGTCATTCCATAAAGTCTCTTCATTCCTACAAAAAGAAAAAACATAATGAAGTGCATTAATTCTGTAAAAGAATCTTAGCTCTGAGTGCAGTAGAGAAATGTCACACTGAAAAATAAAGAAGTTAAATAAACAAAAATAATTTTCTATTCCCAGTGCCTGTGGTAGCATTCACACAGAAATCTTACACCTGGTCTTCTAATAGAAGTTTAAAGGACTTTCATCGTAGTCAAAGTGGCAAAATAGATCTGTTGACCACTGACTCAAGTCCAAAGGAGAAGAAGTTTTAGATATTTGCCCTCTGAAATCACCAAACTCTTCTTTGCTTAGAAACAAAATCCAGAGTGATACTGAGGATCTGCTTCTTTGGTTCCAGTGGGAGCTGCAGATGACCAACACGTCTTAAGGCTGTGCTGTACGTGATGATTGAAGAGCTTTTTCTACTCTAATTCAGAAGTGACAAGTGTTAAGGATGGCTTTTGACACCTGAACAACCTCAGTCAAGAAACTGCTGTATTGGGTTTGCACAGCAAGGTTCTGGTGGGGGGTGAGAAGGCGACAGGTGGATTCCATGAGAAGCTGCTAGAAGCTTCCTCCATGCCCAACAGAGCCAATTCCAGCCGACTCCAAAACAGAACCTTCACTGACCAAGGCCAAGGCCAGTCAGCAAAGGTAGTAGACCCTCTGTGATAACCCATTTAAGAAAGAAAAAATGTTATTGTGCCGAAGTAATTGTGGCCAGAGAAGAGAATATGTGAGAGAAACAACTCTGCAGACACCAAAGTCAGTGAAGATGGAGCACTTGGAGCTGGAGCAGAGATTGCAGACTGTGGGGAAGACCACAGGGAGCCAAGCTGTCAGACTGTCCCCCTGCAGCCCTTGGAGACCTGTGAGGTGCAGAGATCCAGCTGCAGACTGTGGAAGAGACCCATGCTGAAGCAGATGGATGTCCACAAGAAGGCTGTGACCCTGTGGGAAGCCACACTGGAGGAGGCTCCTGGCACGACCTTTGGAGCCATGGAGAAAGGAGCCGACACTGGAACAGGTTCACTGGTAACTTGTAATCCTGTTGGGCCCCATGTTGAAGCAGTTTGTGAAGAACTGTAGTCCATGGGAAGGACTCATGTTAGAGAAGTTTGTGCAGGACTGTGTCTCATGGGATTGACCCCATTTTTGAGCAGGGGTAGGGCTTCTTTCCCTGAGGAGGAAGAAGCAGAAGAAAGAAACTGTGATGAACTGACCACAAGCCCCATTCTCATCCCCCTGTACCACTGAAGGAGAAGAGGGGGAAAGAAACAGAGAATCAGGAAAAAAGTTAAGCCTGAAAGGAGGGATAAATGAGAGAAAAGTGAGTTTAAAATTAGTTTTACTTCTTATTCCACTCTGATTTTGATTGCTAACAAATTCAGTTGGTTTCCTCAAGCTTAGCATGATTTGCTCATGACAATTTGTGATCTTCCCCTGCCCTTATCTCAGTTCATGGGCCTTTCATTATATTTTCTCATCCTTATCCAGTTGAGGAGGGAAGAGAGAGAGTGGCTTTGCTGGATGCCTGGCCTTCAGCTGGAGTCAACCTACCTGCATGTGAGAGTAGGAGGCCAATTCTGTGCCACTGTAGTGCTGGTCTAGACAGTGTCTGCTCAAAGTATGGCAGCCTACAAGATCATACCATTTTCCCTAAACAGGCTGACTTCCTTCTTCTTGAAACTTGCTTCCCTTGAGACCCTTTTTATCTCTTCATGTCTGTATCAATGCTATGCTGCAGTAGTTAACCCCTCAGCCATCTTCCCAGAGCAATGTTTGGAAATGGCTGTTTTCCCTAATGAGTCTGTGCAACATCAAGTGCTCAATGTTGCAAACTGCACAGCAAGGCAGGGGCAGATGACAAGAAACATACTCCTAAGTGTATTGAAGGATAGGTCAGTAAGCTCATATAACATGATAGGAAAGAATTTAGAAGAAGGATGCACCAATGTACTGAAAATAAAACCCTAAGCCTAGTTTTCTTCTGCTCAGCTTTCAATGTTTTACTTGGAAACCTGGCTGCCTTATAGCCTGTTACTATATTTTGCAACCATTAAATCCCTCTGTATAATCCAGAGCAATAGCAATTCAGAGAACAAGAAGCCATAGAAAGGAAATCCCTCTTCTCAAGAGGGATTTTAATCCCTTCTTGCAAAGAAGGTATCTATGCACCAGTCACATTCTAGGCAAATTATTCACTCTTGCACTTACATTCACTCATTCTTTAACAGAACAATTAAAAAGCTTCAATCATCCCCTCCATTTTTATTCCCCAACCACAGTCTAATTATGTGAGAAGGGAACGAGCTCCAGACCGGCTCAAAGCACAAAATAATGTGTAGGAGTAAAAGAAAGAAGTGGATAATTATGCAATAGAAATACAAACAGAGAAATTATTATTATTATTATTATTGTCTTTAACAGGGAAATAATGCAATGAGCCAGGCTGAGGAGCTTCTCAAGCAATCAGCCTGCACTCATGGCTCTCTGCTGTAATTGGTGAAACAGATTTAGGACCAAAGACTTAGGTTCACTAATTTATATCCTCTTCATTATTATTTTAGACCTTATAGAACTTACCCTGAAATGGAAAAGTTTTATTTTAAAAATGGGGATAGAGAAATCAGGGAGGGTGCTTACTGATGATATGTCAAAGTTCTAAAACACAGAGATTAAACAATGAAAATGCAACCCCTGGGGAAAAAAAGATGAAGATAGAAGAAGAGGGGCATAAATGAGCTAAATTAGCAAGTTCTAAAGTGAGATCTTTTTGCAAGTACCTGACTTGTCTGGCATTTTATTTACTAAACTATCAGGCTACACAGGCTATCACGCACTTATCAGCTATGCACATCTCAATAACACTGTCCTTTCTTGCTGAGATTTTCAAACAACCCTTTACATTTTACTTTCTCCTTCAATGGCTGAAAGAGATTATTTTTAAACAAGTGAAGCAGCTCAAAAATACATTTATCTCTGCAAAAATACTGTTTATGAAAATGGGGAGATTTCAGAGGAGACTCATTTACTCTATGTCTTTTACCATCTGGCACAACCTAACTGTACCTCACTGCCTCATTTTCTTATCTTCTCTCCAAGTCTCATTTACAAATCTACTTCGCTCTTTGCCTTCCCCTTCTGCAGTTTCTCACCTGAATCTTTCAAACATTTGAATCTGCAGAGCATTCTACAATGGACTGGAGTTGTTGAAGGAAGGGTGAACATGATCCACCAGACTGTTCTCTTAGAGCTCACAGGATCCATTCATAACTCCTGTTTGTAAACTGAGTTTCTCTCAAAGAGGTGCATTACACACTGTTCTCGTTCTCAGAGCATGCATCTAAGGTCTCAGCCTAATCCTGGCCTGAATCTCACAAGAGTCAGCTTGAACATCTCATCTGCCTTAACCATTACAATGTTACCAGTAAATAACCAAAAAAACCCTATTGCATTCTTAAAAACTCTCAGGTCTACAGGAGACTTGGATATAATTAGGTTCTACCACAGCAAAAGGAAAAAATGTGTCTCAAGTCAATTCATGTAATTTTGTAATAACTATTGAGCATGAAGTTTCTGTTTGCAAAAGATTTTTTTTTTCTTAAATAAAACACAGGATGAGGTCACTGGTAGTTTTCTCCCATTTTTTGCACTGATTAGCTGTCTTGAAGATACTGAAGATAATCCTGATCCAGAATTATTAATCCCTGCACATGAAATAATTTCATCCAAGGTAACAGTTCTTTATTTCTAAGTAACTTTTACATTCAAGTGTTTATAAAATTGTAGCCAAAAACCAGAAGCAGCTGGATCCATAAATGGGAAAAGCAGTAAATAACTTAAGATTTTACAGATTCTAAAGCAGTCAAAGTTTCTCCAAATGTTCACTGAAGGCCAGAATGAATACAGCAAGATAATGCAAGGTCGTTTAACAAAATCTGCCATTTGTTTTCTTGGTCTCTCACACAGTTGATGCTTCTGCTGCCAGAATGGTGAAACTGTGGAAAGTCCTATTTAACACAAAAATTCAAGTTTGTATCCAGAAAAATATTACATATTGGTTTGTCAGGTTATATGACTCCAACAACTGAATTTCATGGTGCTTTTTCTGTGAAATTACATTTTTTCATGACCAATAGTCAATTATTCTAATTTTGTCCAAAATAAGGTAAGAATGATTCAATGACAGAAAAAATCATACAGAAGAGAAAGTATTTTAAAAATGTATAAAAACTCTTGAAGAGTAATCATTAAGAAAGAGGCACTTTGACTTTCTAAACTCTAATGAACTTGAAATTAACATTTTCCCTTGAAGGTCTATCTAACATATACATGTCTTCCTGCACGAAGCTTGAGGTGGTTGTTCACTTTAAATTATGACACAGAGGCACTTTCCCCTGAAAACAAAATGTGACCTTTTTCAGTTTCACTGATTGCCTTTGAAGAGAAATAAAATGTCACTGCGTCTCATGAAATTTGCTGGTAACTCATGTGAATCAGAAAGATATTTCTTTTTCTCAGTGGGAGACTGAGGTCTATGCAACCTGTGGTAGAAAAGAAAAAATCCTTTGTTTTAGTTATAAAACAAGGTTGTTTGGTTGCTGGATGAAAAAAAAAAAAGTCAAGAACTGGTTTTGAGTCCCTTTCAAAACCACCAAAAAGTTAATGCCTCTCAAAACACCCAACAAAAACCCCCAGAAAACAACTCTACATATTTCAATTAGCTTCCACAAGTTACAGACTCCTTAGTGCTGGGATATGTTTTACCCCATATCTGCCCAAGATTTACCTTGTTGTTCCAGCATCTCCTGTTGAGGACCAAGTTTGACTCCTGCTTGTTAAAACCTAGCATGAAGCAGTCAGGAGCACAGCAGAAACCAGCATCTCAAAACTCGTTTTAAGAAGGAAACTTAAATAGATTCATATATTTTAAAGCACATTTCATAAACAAATTCTTTGTTGTGCTTGCAATGAAAATTTCTGACACCACTGTATTTTTAATGTAGATTCTACTCTATGAAAAGATTCACACAAAACAAATAACAAATGTCAGTAGTTACCATCAACTGAGTCTTCCTGGATCTTATTGCTTCACTATTTCCACTAGGTACTCCAAGAAACAAAAGGTCAAGATATCAGCAGCCTCCTGCAAAACCAAGATGGAATCAAAGGAAAAAAGCAGAACCATGATCGTGAAGGCATGACCCATAAAGGTTGAAACTGACAAAAACCCCCACATTTGTCTCCCTTTCTTTCCTCCAAGAAATTTTTTCTAATTACAGGAAAATTGTAAAACTACAGCATTCAATTTATTTAGACTTTAAGTTTTCATCCCAATTCCATTTTTCAAAGCTGAAAATTTTCTATTTCCAGGTTGGGTGGTTTTTTTCCCAGCAAAAAGTGGAGTGTATTCTATTCTATTTGGTGGAGTGTATTCAGCAGTTCCATTCTACTACACTGACATTATGGTCAAAGTTTAAAAATTTTATAGTTAAAAAATAAGACAAAGAAAAGAGGAAATGTGAGGATTCTGGATTTTTTTCTATTCAATTTAGTGAGAAAAAAACCCCACCAGAATTAATTTAAAATTACATATAAAGCATTTTTTTTCCCCTCACAAGGAGTTTCAGAGAGGAACACACAAGCTCTGTTGAGCAAATATGATCCGCTCTGAACAGAAGGTTTAAATCCCCTCTCTGGAACATGCTGAACAAATATTTCTCTCTATCACCTATGATCCTACAGACACAGTCTTCCTTGGTGATGTTTCTATTTTAAATTTTCCAGCCAGAAGATGCCCAAAGAGATAGATTTTTTTTTCAAATTTTACTCTTCAGAAATCTTTTTGTTCCTCTGCTGTTCTTCATCAACACAGTACCACATGAAAAATGCTGGAGAAATCCAGCCTTGCCCTAAAACAGCCCATGTGCCTAATGGCAGAGCACACATCATGCAGAGATGGTCACCAGAGCCCAATTGCATCAGCATTCCCTTTTGCAGCACATCACATTTGGTTACAAGCTTCTCTTGTTCAGCTTGAAAGCACATTGTCCCCATGTGCAGAAACATGATGCTCTCCCTAAGGCTTTACTGTGAAGTCTCTATTGCTGCATGTGGATTTTGCCATGGGAAAAGTATAGCGGCCACAGTGAGCCCACATCTGAAATCTAATTCCTTGCACCTCACTTTGCGTAAGCTCCACCGACTGTTTGACATGATAAATGTGATGTGTTAAACATTTCTTAAAGATTTGTAGGACCAAGGACACTGAACTACAACTGACTGACTAACCCTCTGACACTTAGCCTCCCTTGTATGAGGGTTTATTTAAAAATTTCACTGTTGTAAAGAAAAATGAAAGGGTTTTGCCAATCCTTTATTTCTGATTTTTTTTTCAGAGCTTTGTATTAAATGATAAGTGTAGTTGGTACCATAAAAACATGTGTACTGTACTGCTTTATAAGTAAAAATAATATTTTCCAATGTAAATTCCATGTGTTCTAGAAGGCAGGCAATGCGCACACCAGCAAATTATTCTTGACAGATTATGATCCAGAGCAGTCCTAACCACAACCTACACTTAAAGACTTGTGAGCCTTTCTGGAGATTGAGCAGTAAAATAACTAGCATAAATCTTAAACTAATGGTTTACCTACATTGCACACTAGCATGTAGCTCGAGATCTCCAAACAAGCTCCAACTAAGCCAGTTTGGTCAGTATCAGATACAGCACAAGTATCTTGAAGTAGAGTAAATTACCCCCCAGGAGCTTTGTGCTTTCACATAGCATGAGCTTTACTACATAGATTTACCTCTAGTTTAACACCTGTGCTTATAGTTTGTGCTTGTGGAGTTTTGTTAAGGATAATAAATTTTAGGTGTAGGTTTTGTCTTTCTTGAAGATCATAGCCAAAATAGCAAACAAAAGAGGTTTTAAACCCATCAGACATTCCACCACTGCTGAAGGTCACATTACCAATGAGTAAGAGATAGGAAAAAACATTGTAAAATTATGTGTGGTCACGTTACTCTTTTATTGACTTTGATTTGTTTGCAAGAATGATTTATGAAACTGTTAGGAGCTGCATACATTAACCAAACTATCCCATTATAGCTTTCATAGTGCTAACTAGTTATCACTACTGGACAACACAGTTAAGGAACAAATCATGATTAGGTATTGATTTGTCACCAGACAATATTAATTCAACCCAATCACTTGTTCCTAAGCGTTTTATTTCTGAAGCAACAGAACTGGAAATACATTAGCTGGTGTGATTGTGCTCACCCTATTCTTCAGATAAATATCTGTGCAAATATTCTATTTTTCCTGTTAGTCCATCAAATCATTCAGTATCAAAAGCTTTTATCCTCCTGTAAATTATATTTTTATGATAATATTTGCTTTCATAGTGGAAATGCTATTCTTCTTTGTAATTTAGAAGACCCATCTCTAAACATCTGCAATGAGAAGGATAATGCAACCAAATAGTGGCAGCTGTAACCCTTAGCATAGCAAAGATTATCTTAGCATGTCTGTCAAAATTTCAACTTCTTTTTACCTAATTGTTTGTTCTTCTTGCACTAGTCCTTTCAGCATAACAATTAAATACTGCATTTTCCTAGGCAGTCTGCTCAAGAGTTAATGGAGCTTGTAACATCCCTGCATGGATGTGCCTGTTGTATCCCAGTTGTGTTATACTACTTTGGCCTCCTGTGACAAAAGACTCAGCAGCATTATACTTTGTTACTGAATTTCAAAATAGTCTTACAGTCTTAGCATGTCAAAAGTCATGTCTCAAGTAGGACAGCCTTGAAATAGCTGGACAAAAAAGACAATAGAAAGGTCAAAAGTCTTATACAAAACAATAAAAGTCAATCATTTTTGGACATAAAGTCGATTGCCCTTGGGCAATGCAAGGGAAACCTAGAAAGACTGCTTGGTTTGTTATTCCTCTTCATTGAGCTCTGCTACTGCAGGACTGCAGAGTCATGTCCAAAAATAAATAAAATGTATTTTAAAAGCCCCAACAATAATAAACAAAATCACCCACTTCTTATTGACAGTAATTTTCAATTATATTTAAAGCTAAAACAAGATAGAAGGAGGCAGGTGAAAAAAAAACCTCCTGCTACAGAGCATAACACTGATAGATTATTTTATTTTCATAGAATCACAGAATTATTTAGGTTGGAAAACACCTTTAAAATCATTGAATCCACCTGCTAATGTAACACTGACAAGTCCACCATTAAACCATGTCCCCAGGGACCACATCTATATGTCTTTTAAATACCTCAAGGACTGGTAACTCAATCACTTCCCTGGGCATCAGTTTCAATGTTTGACAACATTTCTGTGAAGACTTTTTTTTCCTAATATCCAATGTAAACCTCCCCCGGTGCAACTTGAGACCATTTCCTCTCTAGCTCTCTTTCCTAACCATTTTCACCTAGTTTGTATTCTCAGCATCAGGAATCATAACTCAGATAGCTAATATTGACACCCGTAACTTTGTTTGAAAACAGTGAAAAAAATTCTTATATCAAGGTTCCTTAAAGAAATTCAGAAACTTCTTATTTTTCCCAAACCCTGAGTCCAATGCAGTGATGTAATTGATGTCAATATTTGTTTCAGTATTACACAGAGATAAACATCTGTGCTGAAGCTGTGCATTTTGACATGCCCTCCAGACTTTTCATTCAAACTAGGCAACCAGAAAGATGTAATTATGGGAAGTAATTTTGTCTTTAAAAAACCCAGCTAAGTTTTGTAAGTATAAGTGTCGCAGAGCAGATTGAAGATCATTAGAAACATGCTCTTATTAGAACAACAGCAATACAGGTGTCTCTAACTGTTACAAGTGGAAGGTGAAAGTGTGATAACCAGAACATGTGTATTACTTTTGTCTGAGTATTTGCAGTTACTGCAACTTCCAGAACCACTATCTTTTAAAAAATGGGGTTCTCTTTCAGCTTCCCTTTTTTTTGCTAATCTTTAGCTAGAATCAGAAAAAAAAATTATGAAAGAAGAGCTTTCAATAGGTCTCATATCCTGTCCCTTGATCACCTTCTGGCACTGCTGTTCAAGTCTGTTGGTACAATCCTTGGGCACACTGTGTGTGATATATATATATCAGTCTTGAAAATTTGATCCTTCTCATCAAAGCAAGTAATAACAGCCTAATTGACCTATTATTTCCACCTGCTTCTTTGTTCACTGAAGCTGTATATATATTCTGCCATGTCTAAACTTAACACTGCATTTATGTTTTATTGCTTGTTTTATTGTTTGTTGTCTAAGTTGATGAAAACAAAATTAATTTCTCAGTCAGTAAAAATCACACAGAATTAGGAAAAAAACTTCTCTGTGAGTTGTAATACAACTTATTTAATAACTGTGGAGTAGCTACAAAATCTAGGATTGATGCTTTGTTTACAATCTTTATCTCTATTATCTAATGTGAGTCAGGACTCATTAAACATTAACCCATTCATTAAATTACATATTTACTATAAAATTACTTTTTTCTCCAGAAAAATAAACAACCAAAACCAAACCAAAACAAAACAACCTGTCTAGATATTGCTGTGATTAGTCAGACATTAATATAAGATATGGAAATGGTTGAACAGTGTTTTCCTCTTCATAGTTTAAACAGAAACCCTCCAACTCACCAGAGAGGAGGATGTCGTAAATACCAGGTTTCAGTTCAGAGCATCCAAGACAGAGCTCACTTTCCTCACACAGCCAAACACATCTATACAAGGAATAGAGCCAAGATCTTAGAAGTTCTCCTCCCAGAAAGCCATCTCCATCTTTTAGTCAGTTAGGCTTGGCTTCGCACAAGGGGAGACAAAGGTGTAACCAACTCTTATTGATCCAGACACCTACAATACAACACTGCTAGCAGCTTGTGACTTACTACATCTCCTGAGTCATAGCTCAAAATCCCAGATGTGTAGGTATAATAGAAGTGTATGAAAAATACTAATTCTGCAAAAGTCAGGGGCAGGAAGAGTTCCGGTATTTCTGTGCCATCCAGGCATCCCTTCACCAAGGCTACCCAGGAGGTCAGACAGACATGCCTTCATCTTACAATGCTCCCTTAGTGCATCACAGAGAGCAGTCAGTAAGACAAAGACACAAGTCTAGGGAGGCCTGGTGTCTATTGTACCAAATTCCAGACAGTGTCATTCATTCACAGCGACAGGTGTCAAAAAGTCTTTGTCAAAGCACAAAGCTAAAGGTTTTGCTGGAAATTTAATTGAGACAGGACAGTTTTCTGTAAACTGGTGATGGTGGTAACTTTGTACAGGAGAGCTACATGACAGGCCGTGCAGTGAGTTGTCTCAAGGAAAAATGTACCAAAAAAAAAGAAAAAAAAAATCAACATTCTGGCTATGGGGCACTGAGACTCACAATGGGACATTCTCCCAAGCCTGTGTCCCAACAAAATTAACTTTCATTCACTGGAAGAGCAGCTTCCACAGAGTATATGTTACAGAAATAAATCTGCCTGCTTATCCCTGCTATCTGCTGCCTACCCGCTCTGGCAGTTTGTTTGTCACTGAAGATTTTTCTTTTCTCCCTGTTGACAGACAAAAATCTTCCCTATTACTTCATCTGTCTCACCAGGCCACTGGTGTTTCTGGTCTTGTCTCTTTTCTCTCAGCCTTGGAAAACCAGATCATACCTTCAGCTATGAGAGATTGATGGATCATTTCTCATCTTGATCATCAGAATATTGTATTTTATCTAACCAAACTGGACAATTTCTTTGAACACCAGATCTTGCAGGATCTGCAATAAGAAGAACTTTCTAGTTTGTTTTTTTTTTTCTAGTTTGCACACTCAGACAGTCAGGTGGGGTAACTCTCATGCTGAGCTCAGGGCATGTTGGCTACTCTCTTAAACTCCATTTCACATTAATGCCTGTAGCCACAGCTTTGTGTGTAGCCAAAGCTTTAAGAAATCCATGGCCAAGACAAGTGTTGATGGTACTATCAGGAATGACACAGATGCTGAAGACAGGCAAACAAATAATTAATTGCATGCAGATCAATTAATACCCCTGGCCTGTGTCTTCAGTCAGTAAAGTGAAGAAAGTGCCTACCCACAAAATCCAAGGGAATGAATGCACCAAACTGGGCATCTGTGGCAGGCTAAGACCGGTAATAGCAAGGAAAAAAAATGTACATGGTACTCCCAAGTAAATAAGCACAACTGAGGTCAGCTGCTATGAGTCACTGAAACGTTCCTCCCCTGACATTCTGGAGAAGATAGACAGCTTCCATGATGGGAAAGCAAAAGCACCTTGGTCTTCAATAGCTAGGGCCAACTCAATTACTTTATGAGTCTAAGAATCTGTTTGTTTTACACACTCGGAGGCCCCCGTTCAATAGGTGCTGCTTTGCAGTGAGTGCCCAGCACACCAAATGCTAACAGTGTTAGTGTCTCGATGAGGAAGATGGGCAATTTTCCTATCTGGAGTTTCCTTATTATTGGAGCATATGATATTAAAAAGGAGAGGGTGGGTGGACTTGTTCTGATGAATTGAATTAATTTCCGGTTTAATTAAAATACATTATGTACTACATATTTTATTGCAGAACTACAGAACGACATGCCCTCAACAAACACATTTCTGTGATAAGATTTCCTTCAATTAGTGCCAGCACAGAGAGCTTCTGAACACAGTGTACGGCCAGGCAGGACTCGCTGGGAAGAAGAGAGGGAGAAAGCCAGCATGAAAGGCACTGTGCCTGGCACACTATGGGGCATCCAGTGGGCCTCTGGCTTCAGGAAGAAAACCAAACAATGGGTGGTTGTTCACTGTAGGACTAACTTACAGCAGAAGCCAGTTCCATGCTGCTTGCTGGTCCCTCTGCCAGCCTGCTGGCAGCCTCGTGGGGAACATGGACAAGACATTGGGATGCTGGCTGCCTCCTGACTACCAGATAATCTGAACCTAAAATCATGACCTCACCCATGAACCTTGCCTGTATTTTGAGCACCAGCAACGTCAAGATAAAATAGTCACTACAGACTTGTGCTAAAATTGTACTAATTCCTCATCATCAGATTTTGAACCCTTCACTGTTCCACCTCCCCTCAAAAAGCAGATGTCCAGTTTTACTGCAAGGTGGTTTCACATTTATGATTTCTGACACAGTCCATATGTACTGAATTCATGGCTCTGTTCTACCATCCAAATTAGCAACATTAGCATCCAGCATCCTCACCACATTATGATGTCTGAATTTTGGAGAACTGCTTCCCTCTGCCAACTCTCTGTCCTCTGGGGATCATTTTTTATTGTTTTTGAACTAGTTGGATGAAGGCAAGAAAACAAGACTTGAAAAGAAAACCATGGTGATTGTACAGATTGCTAGAATTCGAAAGCAGGAAGGAAATGAACATCATTGCTCCCCAGCATTCAAACATGGGAACAAATGCTCTATCTGTGCAATTGCAGAGCAGTTACAGGCACACAGGTAACAGACCAGGTGGACTGAGCAAAGTGGGACAGCAAATGGAGACCTTCCAAAGCACCATGCCATGTAAGCATGCAATAATAAATCACAAGGTGGAGTTCACTGCTACTTCCAAGCAACACAGTATGGCATCGCTAATGAGAGAATTTCCCAGAGAAGGTAAGACCTTTTATATTCAAAAAAAATCAGCAGAGGATAAGTTCTATTGTGTAGCAAAACCCTTAGACTAGAGGTAGCATGCCAAAGCCAAAGAACTCTGCATCTCACCCTGAAATTTTTAGTGGAGAGATTCTACAATCTTTTGACATTGAACATATATTCTTTTCTAAATTTAGAGATGTTAAAGTATCTTCTAAATACCATAACATGACAGTTGTGCAGGTGGAAAGATGAGTCACAGAAATATTATCTCAAAATTTTAGATTGTCATGTAAGTACTACAAGTTTGACCAAGTATGCCTCACATACTGTAATCATGTAGACAGGTTTTCAGCTGAAATGCTACCCAATTCTACTGGATACTTTCTTCCCACAGAGGTGCAAATTACTATATAAGCCGGAGACAGGAGAATTAGGATTCTGTATACTTGAGTGCCTGTGTTGGGGAACACAGAACTGTTTCTGCTTTCACAAAATATTTGGGATTTTATTTACTTTCAAGATGCATTCTGTGAGATTTCATAATCTGAGTTTGCTGATGTGATGCAACCATCTGAAATTTAAGAACAATAAACTTTGGAAGAGTTGATGCCAGTCTTTCTATCACCTAAGCTGTTAAAGAAGCAGTAATTAACACCGCCTTGGCACCTCTAAATCACAAAAGCACATCCTGTAAGAACAGCAAAACGTTTACTTCCCGCCCTTAAATCAGCCCTTGCAGTGCTTATTGTTTAAAGGCAGAATGCCCAGAAGAGAGGACCAGCAGAGTAACTGCTGAGACAAGAGGAACAGATGAAAGAACAGCATGCAAATTTGCACAAGGACCTCTTCTTCAGTAGTGGGACAAGTTCAAGTCAGCTGTCAATTACGTAGCTTAGCAGATCATGTTTGATACTTGTTATTGCATAATGGAAGGTGCAGGAGAAAATAACTCTGAGACAAAGAAAGCATCAGATCTGAATGGTAATCCAGAAGGTGGGTGGGTTGCAAACCAGAGCTCTGCACTAGCAGCAGAATCTAACATTTCTCTGCTCTTTTGTCTCTTATTTTTCCACTTCCATATCCTTAACTGTTTACTTCAACTTGCATTTCTGACCCAACTCTTAAGCTTGTAAAAAGTAAACTGGCAGGTAGGCAAAAAAGGACAGTCAGATTTAGCTAAATATTTCCCTTCTGAAGTTTTGCTGTGCATTATGTCTTTCATACACAGAGCAGCTATTCTATGTAGACTCCCATCAGAGAGAGACCAGCTGTCTTCTGTAAAATCAGAGACGCTTCCTCCAGTGTCTATCATTGCCAACTATTCAATGATTGCTGCTTTTTGACTGTCACTTAAACCTCTACCTTTCTAGTATTCAGTTTTGGTTCTATTTCAATTCAAAGGGCCATAGCTACCCTGCAGACTACCATATGGTGTAGGGATCTGAGCAAGCTTGAAATGAGAATGCCTGAGTATGAGTCTGCCCAGACGTGATGCTCAGCAGAGGATAATTTATCCCACTTCCAAGAAAAGAAAATTACTCATGGTAAGCCTTGTATTGCTGGAGCAAGATTTCTACCAGTACCCAAGTTGCCTCATTTAAAGCTAGAGTGGGAATCTATAAACAATACTGAAAATTGCACAGTCTCAAACTCAGATGCGTTTCCTTGGATGGATCATATATCAACAGCATCTGCTGCCACAGAAAAACAGAAAGGCAGAAGGAAGCTTCCATCATTAAGTATTTAAAGCCTTAACATTCCTGAGCATATACAAGCTGGGTTACTCCAAGAACTCACGTGATGAATTGCAATTTTACTGTTGAGGTGTTAAACACAAAGCAGCTGCTAAGCACCAAAACCACAAGCAGGTTTCACCCCTGCTGTCCTCTTGGGAAGAAAAGTATTGAGAGCATTTAATGAATTTACTTTGTTTTGAAGATTGAAGTCTCCTTCTAAAGTCTGCCCACCTCAATGTGATATTTAAACAGTAAAAGAACTCTCACCAAACACTTTTTTCAATCCTGCAGCCTTACAATGCTACATTCAGTGGCTGAGGGAGATAATTTTATGCAGTTACACACATACACACGCATGTATATCTCTCTATCACATACACAAATATATATTTATAAAACGAAAGAGACTTTAGTTGTATCCATAAAGTTGTATCCATTTGCCACAGAAGTCAGTGACAAATGCTGCAAATGACACAAAACCAACTGTACTGCTCACTGAAGTGGGCAACTAGTTGCATATTGATGCTAGAATTCAAGAATACCTTTTTATAAAGGTGGTTTCTATTTTGGATTTTTAAAGACAAAAACTTACCTTTTCAGTTTGCTAAAATCTTGCAAGTTCTACTATCCATTAGAAAAGACATGTTCTCAAATGCTTATCACCCATATTGCCAACTGCAAGGCATTTTTCAGAGTAAGAGAGTGTTATCCTCCCTATAGAAAATACCAGTGACTGCAAAGTTCCGGGGACATTAGTAATGTAAGGTATTATGCAAAGTACTGTAATATTTGCATTTTATATTATTTAGAAGTTCTTCAGAAATTGAATGGGATTTTTAGAAATGGTTATAGTTTGCTGAAATCTGCTCTCTCCAAACGAAAATAATTACACCACTCACTTTATTCATAAAGTAACTAGAGGATGAGACCTCTTGAAAAATACTTTAGAGCTTTTCCTGAATAGAGAAAGTACAATCATTTTGATATTTGTTACTGTAAGTGTAGACTGTTAGAATACCCCAAACCATTTAATTACATCATAGCTAGAAATATTTGAGAAACAGATTCCTCTCTTTGATATTCTGGTACGGTAAGACAAACATAGGCCCAACAAATGTAGCATCTCCACTGTTTTGATGATTTCAGTAATCAGGTAAGAGTTAACCAAAGAGTTGCATCAGCTTGAGTGACTTTTGGAGAGCTAGAGCCAAAGGCCACTAGTGGCTGTAATCATGCAGCAAATTAAGCTACGCATTCTTTTGATGCTTTTCTACAGCTTCTTCTTCAAGAAGATTAAAAACATGAAGAAAAACATCTAAACAGGAAATCTTCAGCAGAAAAAGCAAACAGAACTTGGAAACAGTTGAAAAACCACAGCATGGAAAAAAAGAGGCTCTGTGGAGAAGCAGATTGTGACTGGACAACAAGGACCTGCCTAAGCTTGCAAAAAATAGCCAGATTTAGATAAGGCTGTGTGCATCTAAGGATTTGTTGTTCTAATCTTTTTGCTTGCAAAACTCCTATGGGAAGACAAATCCCATGTTGCTCTGTGCATGCAGTTCCCTGTGACTGTACATGGTGGTTTGTCATAGCTCTGGATTTAGAGCTATTGTTCTGACCAGTCAAAAGCAGATCAAGCACTCAGGAAAACAAGGAGTCAGCCATAGGGACCCACCAGGCATAAGGGGCGTACTGAGGCCTGATGCTTAGAGGACATACTCAGAGAAGAGAGAAAAGGTAGTTTCACCTGATCTGCTCTACTGCTTTACTAAAAGACATTCCCATGAACACCATGGGAAAATTTGTGGGCAGCAAAGGTTAATTAAATTTCTTTTTCCTTTCAGAGCATTCCTTATGAGAGTTCCCTTCCACAAAGTAAATCCTTCTTTTGCCCTTAAAAGAAGGATCATATTTGCAGTCAACCAGGAGAGCAGGTTTTCTTGCTATCTGTTCTTCTCCTAGGCAATGGCCTGCAGGTACAGAAAGCTCCAACAGCATCATTCTTTGCCCCTGTTTTGAAGACGCCAATATCCAGATCAAGAACAAACACAGCAGGACCAGAAATAAAGGCTATCATTGCACAAGTGGCACTTCCCTGGTGGAAGCTTCCATCACATAACACCAAGAACTCCTTCCTTCATACATAGCCTGCTGCTACAGGTTAAACACAAAATTGTGTAGGATTGGAGACCTTAGTCTTGAGATTCGAGTCTCTTAGTCTTCTTAAATTTGAAGTATTTATCTTCACTACCTGGAACTAAACAGCAATGATGTGCAAGGCAACAAAGAACACTGAACCATTTCCACTCTATCTCTCTTTCTGTCAATCTCAAGTTTGGATTAATAACTTGACAATTACAAGTATCTTGTTCCAGGCAAGAGCTGTGGGTGTTCATCATTGCTAGGAATGAGGTGACTTTCAATATCGGTTCAAGATCATAACCTCTGGAATATTTGAGAAAGGAATTCAGTCCAGAATTGTAACGCAGCTAATGCAATGCAGGCAAATCTAAGGGATGGGATGTCTTACTGCTATACCCATGCAACTGGCTTATCAGAACTTGGGAAGACATAGCTAGTAATGACACAAACGAGAAAGATGCCTGTAGTCCAAAGGACTAATTAAAGTCTTGTTTGGTTAATAAGAGAATTACATGAATATAGGCAGTATACAATTAAAACACTTAAAGATCAGATATATATTCATAGCACGAATGCTCCCAGTGCATAATACAACCTACAAAAGGCTAGATATCATTGTACACTACAAGGAAACAACATCTTGGATTCATGCTGCTGCAGACGTTGCTGCTATGTGGCCACCACTGTATCAGTTGTGACTTCTACTCTCTCCCATACTCCCTTGAGAGGAGGACAACTAGCAACTGGAATCTGTGCAGTGCTGGTCACTGGAACATAATAGTAAGCAAGAGAAAATTCCAGCAGGAGCCACCGGCAAAAAGGAGCACTTCATGCTGGGGTGTAGTCAGCATTACTCACTAGCTGCCTCTCCTGCCAGCTGCTGAGCTCTGGTTGGTTGGAGAGAATAAAAACACACCAGCAGCCTAAAGAATCCCTCAGTGGGGAGACAGGAAGGAATACTCCGCAAAAAGTATTTTTCAAATATTTTCAAATGCAGGTCTGTTCCTATAATAGCAGCTGGATTGCAACAAAGAGGTCTTTGCCAGAGTACAACAACATATAACTTTTTATGCAAATCCTTTGGGGTTTCTTAAACTACTCTAACATCATCCTGGATATTCTTCATATAGAAATATGGAAAACTTAAAGGAGAGGATGATCGGAACGACGCTACTGAAATGATCATATATGTAAAAAAAAAATCCAAATGGTATTGCCTGAGATCCTTTTTCTTAGATTAAAAAAAATATGTAAACCCATATAATAACAGTTTAATCTTAGCCTGGAAGGATAGTGCCCTCTGGTGATAAAAATGCCCTAATATTTGAAAGTATGACCCTGCTAATCAGCTGCACTAGACTACTCAATTGCCAAAGCTTTGATTTTGAAATACATTTAATTAAGAATCTTTCATCTGTAGCAAATATATCTGTGTGATTGAAAAAATTAAATTAACATTTTCTTACCTAATACAAATAGCTGCTGACTGATTCTGCTGCTCTGCAATTCTCAGTGTTCATTAAAGTTCACAAAAACACACACAAGAGGTGCATACTTACTAGTTGTGCCTCTTAAGAAGAAACAGAGGTTTAACACTCAGTCATTGAACTGCTCCAGTTCCCTGTTAGTTCATCTAGTCAACTACAGGAAAGAAAATAAGGATGTGTTCATACTTTTTCCTATTTACAAAAAAAAATTCTACATCCATGATAGGTTCCACTAAATATCTCACTAATTCATTCAGGTGCAAGTAAATATGTAAATTTGAGTGGAAAAAAAAAAGAGCAAATATTAACAAATTGAGAAATCTTGTATATTTCTGACCAAAGTCAATTGATGCAGCATTCTACTCACCCATGACAAAGGAGTTCAGTGCCAAAAGGAAGAGAACAATAGGGACCTCTGTTTCTCCCTGTAGGGATTCCTGCAGTTACCTGCCATTCCTTATATTGCTACATCTTATTTTCAAATTATAGCAATATTACAAATGGGTAGGTGTGCTAAATGAGATATGTTTAATATCTTTGCTAGATGGCAGGCATGAAGTTTAGAAGAGTCCTGCTTAATCCTGTTTCCCTGTTATCCTTTTCTACCAAGATGAGAAGGTTTTTGTGGCCAGGTTTGTTTTACTAGCAATCACTATACTTACAAATACTGGTAAACCTTATGCAACCTTCTTGTAAGGCTGAAGACTAAAACATTAGAAAAAGAAAGAACATACACAAGAGGAAAGAAGCTAATGAAATTCTTCTTACCCAGTTGGTATCTTCAGCTTATAAAGATATTGGAGGGGGAGACTAATTCATCATATTGAGGCTCCCACATCCTAGTGCCATGGGAGCATCTGCTAGGAAGGCTAGTAAGAAAAACGTCATTTAAAGTCTTTATACTAAGAAGATGCAGCACTTAAGACAAAATTACATGAATACTGATATGAACTTGTCTGTGCTCACAAAGAGGGAAGCTGACTGATAGAGAAATCCCATAGCCTCTGCCAGGCATATTTCTAATCACTAGCCGTGCCTCATTCTGAGTATTTCCAGGCATTCAGGCTGAAATTCCTTAGAGATTATTTTTTTAATGTTTTTCCATAGCTGTGTGCCCAGAACAAGAGCCCTCCTTGAGGAAGAGATTAAAGTAAGCTAATTCTGCCTTGGAAAAGGGTGGAAGCGTGACAGTGAATAACAGGAAAGCCCTGGAGAGCTGAACCATGCTGCCATGGCAATTCAAGGAAGCATTATCCACCTTCCCTCCCACACACTGCACCAACAGCAGCACTTGTTCTTATACTGCTCAAGGACTACACACTGCCTGCACCAGAAATTTTTGTTCCACCACATGATCAAGTGACCCAGGCAACTCCCTGTGTGTAAACCGTATCACCATTGCCAGTTCTGTAGCAGCATGTGTCAATGGAACAACACAATAAATTGTGAGAATGCCCCTGAAGCCAGAATACATTCAAGGTTTTAAGTAGCTCCCCTCACAAAAACATTTGGGAAATAAAAGCCAACAGCAAATGACCACTGACATGAAACAAGGTTCAGTCTCATTTCCCTTTTCAGTACAAGTCTCTCCAAATATTTGAGCATATGTATCTGTCCTATTGCCTTTTAAGAGCTCCATATTTTATCACTAGTTTCATTTTGAGACTATGAAGATAGGGATAGTAAGAAAGCCAACTTGATCCAAATCTATGGTAGGGAACAAGTTTAAAGTAGTATTCACGTTCTACTTACAGTTTATACAAAATTAAATCCTTATTATTTAGCTATGTGACTTTCTGTACATTGGCTTTCAAAATTTAAGCAGGGATTATGTGTTGAAAGTGCACATGGAATGCAGCCTTGAAGTTAAAAATAAGTAGCCATAAGAAATTTTTATATTATCCCCTGAGCAGAAAATTATTTAAGTGAAATCTGCTTCCATTTAATCAGTATTCCTTAAAAGTGATCTTTGTGAAGCAAGACCCAGTTCCACAAATTAGTCTGCAGAACTATCTTAGATGTTTGCACTTTTTTCTGACAAAAATAATTGAATAACTTGCTTATGATGTTGAGCTGTCAGGATCATAATGTTAAAAGCTGTAACTAGGCATTTAAATTTTCCATGAGCATTTGAAATTACCAAAATTTGTCAACGTTTAAAAAAACAAGTATTGTTTACTGAATTTCTCATTGAAATAACAGCAAATACAGGAAAGAAAAGTATTTGAAGTAAAAATCAAATGAGCAAGATCATATTCTAAGCACCAGAGCTACCATAAAGATTTTTATGTTGTCTACCATTCATTTTGCTCTAGAGAGAGTTGCTACATACATGGCACCTGTGAAGATTAGACATTTGCTTGCATATACAAGTCTTCATTGGCCTTCATTTTGGAGTAGTTTGGGTATATGGAACAGCCATGGCCAAAATCAAGCTAGCTACTTCTAGGAAAAATAACCATCTTCCCTTCTTCCCCCATTTCCAGCATCAGAAACTAAGCAAGTTCTGTGCAGCTCATATCTTTGCTCCTCTTCCCATACCACAAGTACGGGTTAGATCAGCCTTCAGCCTTGATACATAGTGCTATAAAGTCTTCCACTGACCTTGTTATTCCTACTGTCCATCTTCCCTTTCCAGTTAGTCATTGGCCCTAGTATATTCTAAACAGTTAATAGTGAAAAGCTATCAACTTAAAAAGAGCAACTCCCAAACCTAAGACCCAAGAGCACAAAAGAGAACAAGGCTCATACGCCTTGATCTCACAATGTAGTCAACCTACATAACCAAGAGTTATTAACATTTTAAGGAGCTTCATTGCATATTTTATTAAGAAATTCTTTGAAATTTGGCTATTAAGGGGAGGAAGAGTGCTATCAGTAAAAAGATAAGGGTACCAATAAAGGCTACTTATAGAGACAAGCTTCCTTCCATGGGATCTAAGCTTCGGTAAGACAGGAATAAAGAGAAGTACTGTACCTGAAGCAGTTCAAGTTGGCTCTGAAAGTGATACGTCACTGGCAGGGTTGTTTAAAGTTATTGTTTTACTTTTTACATCAATATCATCATTATTTGTGGTGGAATCACCATGCCTGGAAGTGTTTAAAAAAGCTTGTGAATGGGGCACTTGCAGACATGGTTTAGTGGTGAACATGGTAGCGCTGGGTTAATGGTTGGGCACAATGATCTCAGAGTTTTTTCCAAACCTAGCAATTCTGTGGTTATTATTCCACTCAATATAGCATTTGAATACATTCCAATTCTTTGATAATCCAAATACACAGAAATAAAGGGGAGAGTTGTCTCTGATTTCAACCATCAAAAGAAAAACCAGATACTGTAAGATTTGCTGAAGTACTAAGCTTCCAACTGATGAGGTAGAATAAAATGAGAAGGAGTTTCATGTGAATGGATTGATTGTCAGCTAAAGCATGCAACTTCTAAAATAGAGGGAAAAATATAATAGCAGGTTAAAACACTTAAAAGACTGCATTATATGCTCTGTTCTTAAATATTTTATTATCTATCACTGTTCCTGCAAAATATATGAATGAAGTACATTTGGGTTTTTTTCCTCCTATTAAAATCCACTTACAGAACAGCTCAATTTTTTTTTCATATCTGGTACCCTATTTAGTATTCTTAATTTAACCCCTATGATTTACCCTTTCTCAGCATACCAAAGATTTCAGCAATGTGGGACACCTTCATTTGGACATGAATGAGATTTCTGGAAAAACTGAAGGCTGGAAATGATCACAGAAATATAGTCTGCCTGATGCATTCCTTTAAAAATTGTTATGAACTGCTACACAACATAACTCAATAGCAAAGGAGATCAAGGAAGAACATCCTTCTTTAAAAGTTTGGTTGATTTGGAGGTGGAGGGTGGGGAAGGAACTGCAGTCAAATTGCAGACTACTGTGGCATAGTCTTCAAGGGTGTCATAAGATACTAATAATAATTCTGGAACTTTAAGAAGTTTTGAAAGGTTTATAAGCTCTACTTTTGAAAGCTTAGCTGTTGCCTTAGATTTTAGCACCTGTCAACTCAAGCACATTAGAGCAGAAGGTGACATTGGTGTAATAGCAGTGGGGAGTGTGAGCCTCTGGAATATCACAGAGGAGAACCAAGTGAGGAAGGTTTCTTTCCCAAATGGAACTGAACATGTGAAGAGGACACCTAGACATTTATACTGAAAAAAAAATAGTAACTAAGTTATGTCTCCACATGAAGGGAGCATAACTGAGTGTGACTTATTTTTAGGTGCTCACTGAATATTTTGTTAATTTGTGTGTGGTTTGTTTGAATTTACAAATTTTGTTTGTTTTGATCTTTAAGGAGAACGAGCATTGCAGGAAGCAGCAGTGCAAAGTCTCCAGATTGGTCCAAGAGGAAGACACTAAGCTGCTGGCCTAGAAGGAAAACATGACACTGGATGGAGGAAAGAAATAGAGGCGTTAGAATAGATAAAAGTATCAGGATGATCAACAGCTCAGGACAGAAATGGACAGCACAATGTGGGAGCAGCAAAAGAAGGGGGGAAAGGGGAAAGGGGGGGGGGGGGGAATTTAATTATAACTAATTACTAATGCAACTAGAATTTTTCTCAAAAAATGGAAAAGTTCTTCAGCACCTCTCAGATGAAGCTGCTTCTTTGGGCCTGCAAGACTGGGTCTCTCTTTTGAGTGTCCGGCATACAACTCACTTTAGCCCTCTGAATTAATTTTTAAATCTGAATAATCCTTCACAATAATTGTTAAAAGCCTTTTAGATAGCAAGTGTTAATTCAGTATGTTTCACCTGCACATTATCACCAACAGTCTGTCCACTGTCTTACTGCCTTGCACTGCACTCAGAAAACGATTTTTTACCTAGATCAGAGTTAGTACACACCATCATCATCATCATTCCAGTCTGGAGGTTTTTCATGCCGTGGTTAAGTAACCATACTTGAGGTCAAGGATATAATCATTTGTTGAGGTTTTATTAAATTTAACTTTGTTTTGTTTACCTGGCACCAACATTAAGTTGCTTGTATCGATGCTGGTTTTTAAATACCACTAGAGATTTTCAGATCATTATACTGGATAATTTTACTTAGTTTAGCTAGAGTGCTGGGCAGTTTGCATGTACTACTACAACCATTGCTACAACAGTAGTCAACATTTATTTTAATTCTACTGTTTAAGGGACATCACATAAGCAAAACTAACTAACACTTCTTTTATAGTAATATGTGAACTTCATCTCAAATAAAGAAAAAAATATTAAACACTTTTAAAGGGTAAATCTGCTCCAAGAAATTCTGCAGAAACTATTATTATTAATAATTTAAATTAAAAAATAGTATTTAGTTAGTTCTGGCAATGAAACTGCAAGAAACTTATGCCAGCCTGGTTTTCTTCCCCAAGACTGCTTCATAACAGACTACTAATATTTACAAATTATCTTGTCATAAAAAGAGCATATGAGCACTGATTTAATTGCTGAGAGACAGTATGTTCACATATGCTCTGGACCAAAACTGAGTTGTTTTTCAACAAGAGACTATCACCATCAGTTTTCTGTAGCATACACACACACAAAATGCCAAAGTCTACTCTTCTTAATACGAGGCCAGTGGAAAGTTTTAATGTTATTTGTACTTTGCACTGCAACTTTCACTAATCAAAAGAAATCATAAGTATGTTTTTTTAGGCATGTACTTCTCTTTAGGCACTACTTGGGAGTATATGTAAAAAACCAACATAGAAAAGTAAATTCTTTTATTTAAAAAGCATGTTACATTCTTGCAAATATCGAAACTCTCCCTGCATAAATGAATCTCAGCAAGTCTATGCAAAAAGACACAGATTGCCAAGAAATCTTCAGAAAGGGTCTCTCTGCAAGGAGATATACAGTCATTGCTCATCTCCTGCACCCAGAGCTGCTTAGCAGATGCCTAGCAGGAGGCACTAGGCTGCTATTCTTCAGCTGCAGGAAGCACATGCAGAGAGGATCTGCAACTGATAAAAAGCCAAAAAGCACTTTTTAGACCTAGACACACTACTTCTTCCTAGTGACATGTATCTGCTTATTTCAAACCTGTCCCTTCCTCTTGCTATCCTTTGTGCAGTTTCCTTCCTTCTCTCTTGTACCCCACACTTTCTCCATTGCCCCTCAGTCTCTGGCACAGCAGATCACTTACACACCTTGTGAGTAACCTTGGGGTTTACTGTGGTTTTTAAGTGAGGAAATGCTCTCCCTGCACATTCAAGAAATTAATTTGATATGACAGGCTTTATGTCACAGCATTCCTCATGCTCTGTCATGTCAGGATGCTCTGACCTCAGCAGCAGTATCTGGCTCTGTCCAGCACCCAGGGGAACCAAGGAAGTAATGGACATTGTCCAGCCTTAGCAGCAGCTATTCCTTGCCTCAGTGACAGCAAAGGTACCTGCTGTATTTGCCAAGTCCTGATTCAAAAATCCAGACTGCTGAAGCTGTCAGAAGTATTAGAGAGCAGGTAAATAGTCTTTCCTCCTTCCTGATCCCAAAAGCCATTTTCCACCTCTTGCCAACAGCCTAGATCTATAAAAAGAGCAAGCAGTATAATCCAGTGGTTTGGGTACCCCTTTTTTTCTGGCAAGAGGTGTTTCCCCATCTGTTTTCTAAAGAAAGAAGAGAGACCAGATGGATGGCCCAAGCCATCTTCACTGCAGGTCTGGGTGCAACAGTTCCAAGCTGAAGGAGCCTCAAGGTTCTTCTCTCTCACCCACATACTTTCCTGAAATGCAAGCTTCCCCATTTTGGATTTGGGCTCAGAGAATAGGGTCCTCATGTAAATTTGGGGCTCTAAGCAGAAAAGGTAAAAATTGGCTAGCATACAGCTGAACTTTTCAGGAAGCATTTGAATGATGCACACAGAAAGGTACACGCAGATATAGGCTTTACATACATTCTAAGGAATTTCTGCTCTTTGCTTATAGGATAAAGCACACAAGAATGCAGACAGTTAGGAAATAAACTACCTGGCTGTAATATCCACACATCTGTTTGGCTTAACCTGGAAGACACAATTGCATCTGCTACAGCAGTGTTTAGAAAAAAATTTCCTTCTATCACTGGATCTATAAACTAGGACAGGGTGGAGTTTGGGGGGGTCTTTTTAACATTTTCCTTAATTTTCTTTTACTTCAATTCATAGAGTGGAGACTTATTGAATCCCCAAAAGTCATCCCTTGGTCCTAGGAGCAAGGGCATGTAAGAACATAGTAAGTTTAGTGATACCATTTTTGTTCTCAAGCCAGACACTTCAGCATTGCATTTAATAGAATTTGAGAAATATTTCTAATGTTGATTTTCACATTTTCTCATCTCTCTTAATTTCTGGAGTCTTGTGGAAAATCTTGGTAAGATTTGCAAAACTATGCAAAATTCTGCATTTCTGTTGTTTAGTGAAATCTTCTGTTGGATAGCCCTTATACTCAACAGTGGATGATTATTGTATTTATGTCTTAAAAATATTCTGAGTTTTTCATCCCTTTCATGTGTCTGCCTCCTCTCTCTTCAACACAGAAGACCTCCATGGTGTTTAAACTTTTCTCATGAGAAGAGGGGACTCAAATCATATGATGGAACAGACACAATTTTAGAAAAAGACATAATTGTAACCTCAGATTTTCTGTTTACTTCTTTCCTACTATTCCCTAGTACTTCATAGTACAAAAACCAGTGATGATATTATCTTTACTGGGTAGAAATAGATAGCTGAAAGCTCCTATTGCACAGAAGGTGATGATAACACAAAAGCCGAGACTTTTGATAGTCGCCTTTCATCTGACTGCTTTGAAAATCTAGTGTCACAGCTAAGTTTTGCCACATCATTACCCAGCTCCCAGGATTATATATGAGTAGAATGAAATTATTATGTACATGCGCAGATCTTTCCTACACACTATTTCCAGTGTCCTTCACATCATTAAAAATGTCTCTGTCTGTCCCTTTTCCTCTCTCTTTGTTAATTTTGCTCTTCAAAGCTCTTATATAATCTAAAGACATGAGAGGACAAAAAGGAAAGTTTTCTCACAGATCAAGAGTTGCCTAAAAAACAGGCACAGAAGGACTGGAATAAAGGCATGGAGCTTTTTGGTACAAGTAGTTGAATGTCCTCTGAGTAGTGGGCTGTCAACACTTTGCTTGCTTAGTAAAGCCCTTGCCTTAAAAGAATGACCAAACACTTTAAGCCAACAAAACCTTCTGCTGTGCTTCCTTTTATTTTATTTTTTTCTGTAAGCCCTCTTAAACAGCCTCTTCTGTTAATTTGTCTGATTTTTGTACCTCTTGCTGATGAGCTGATGGTATCTTTCTACTTCCTTTGTCTTCCCCCACCTCCCCACCCCTAACCCAAAAATGCAGAAATCTTATTTCCTTTGTGTTTCTATTACTAACACAATGGAATAATCATCAAGACTAAATTACCTCTGTTGTCCTGCCTGATGAGTATACACTTGAACCACTGCTAGTCAGGGGAAGTGTTGTCATAGTACAGCAATTTTCATAGCAACAAATATATGAAAACAACAACATTCACAGGAGTAGAATTTCCTTTTATTTTAACATTTTTTTAATTGTTTACTTCTATCTAACCCTATTATGTCATTTTCTACCATTGACTTTTTAGGAATTACTGAAGTATAATAAGTAATTATACTTCCCACTAACCCACAATTGAAAATCCTAAGACATTGAAAGAAAGTTGTCTTCTGTGGCACACCAACATTGAATTTCTGCTTCAAAGCCAAGAGGAATATAACAAAGGGATTATTTGTAGCAGTCAACAATATTAAACCAGAACATATCAAGACATATAAAGGTGTCAGAAAGCCTTGAAGCTGTTTGTTAATAATACAATTTCCACAGTTTGGAACAGAATAACTACATTTTGCTGTCAATATTATTCTTAGATTTGCAATTCATGGGACTCTAAACACCTTAACTGACACCACACAATTCTATTCTTGTGTGTTTTTTCCCGTCTGGGTATTGCAGGATGGAAACTTCTGGAAAAACTTGCCCCAGGGTTTCCAACTGAGGGTCCTATTTTCAATGCTGATAAGCTTCCTGAACTCTATGAGCCTGGACTAAAATTTCCTGTGCCAAAAGTGTGCCTTGGAACACAAGGAAGAACTTCTTTACTGTGTGAAGGAGTGCGCGCTGGAACAGATCGCCCAAAGAGGCTGGGAATCTTCCTCACTGGAGCTGTGTGGACACAACCCTGTGCCATGTGCTCTGGGACGACCCTGCTTGAGCAGGGAGATTGAACCAATGACCCCCTGTGCTCCCTCCCAACCTCACCCAGTCTGTGATTCTGTGATTTAGTTCTGTGATTTCCCATTTTATAACTAGCCTTTGGGGAAAGTGGGGGGAAAAAAAAACAAAAAAACCAACAAACCCAAAAAATCCTAACACTACAGGATAACTAGTGTTTCACAAATAAGTTTTCATTAATGCCATTAATGCTATGTTCTTCAAGTTACACATTGCTGTCTTTGCCTAATCTGACTAAAACCACATACGCACACAACAATAAATTGCTTTTAACAAACACACATCCATGTGTTTTCTCTCCCACATGATAAAATAGCTCTGTCAGTTGCTCTGATAAAAAGTCTTTTTCCTTGTTATATTAACTTTTTTCATGTGTGCCTCATTATTTCTTCATGTTGATTACTCAGTGGAAGAGTTGAATTCTATTTAAGGCTATGGAAAAGGTCATGGACAAAAGGGAACTCGAGTCTCTGTTTGCCATTTAAAAAGAAAACTACCACACTTGTGTTAATATTTGCTTTCACTTACAGCAGGTATACTTAGGCTATCTGAATAGCAAATCATGGTGGGCAGTGTGAATGAAAAGTACTGAAGTTATTGATCTCAGGAGAAAGATGTAGACATGTAAAAACTGATTCTTTTCCAACAGAAATCTCTGAAAATACTTGGGATTTTCCTGTTATGGTTAAAAGCTGTTCAGCTACCCAAAGTCATCAACTATCCACTGCAAAGAAGAGAAATGGCATTGTTTGTATCTGATATCAAGAGAATTACAATAAGTCATCAGAACATGCAAGTTAAAAGAAAAGTCTATTAAAATAAATGAAACTGAATGCAAAGTAAAAGTTGCTACAAAAAAAATCAATAAAAATAAAGTTACATGAGCATAGGACATTAATGACTTCTGAGTTTGGTCATCTGGTTGATTACTTTTGGTGGGGGGAGTGGAAACATTGCGTGAAGAATTTTGGTTGCAATTCCAGTCTTAATTCACCAGACAGACAGTCATTTTAAAATGCAAATATTACCACTGCTTTCAAGGAATGGTGTCAAACCAGGTTTTCCAAGAGATAATAAAGGTTAGGATTTGATGTTTGCTGCCTGGATCCATCAATAACATTCCAAAAATCAGTATATTTTATATTGTGAAAAATTATTTTCTGAGAGACAATATTTAATAACTTGCAGAAGTGTTTGATTGCTACTTGTGAGAGTTTGCACAGACTGTAAAAAGGGTTCAGTCAGGTCAGGATCTTCCAAAATAGGCCTTGACAGATGCAAGCAGTTCTTACCTTGCCTGCTCTGCCTTGATATCTGCCTTGGTTTTCAGAAGTAACCAATGCAATATATCCCTTCCAACATGATATTATCTCTTTCCTCAAAATCATTCATCCTTTTGCCATCTCGCCCATCTTGTAAGTGGGAGCAAACAGAGAGAAGATCAAGTCTGTCCCTGCTTCCAATTAGGAGAAAGGCTGTAAGCAAAATGGAAAGTGCACTGAAGGAATATGCAAAAGACTATACTAAAAATGGAATTATGCTCCAGGTTGAAGAAAAATGGCAGGAAACTGCATCTTGGAAAAGTTGATACAGAATGGTATTTCCTCCCACACAACTTTGGCAACAATATGCTAATACTGCATATTTGACAGTAGTCTGCTCCAGCTTCTGCATCTGTGACACCCAAGGCATGAAACAGCATTTAAAACAGCATTGGCTTATTATTTTAAAGTATTATCTAAGTTCATAGCTGCTATGTTATTAAAATATGACTCAGATAATCACTAGTCACTGTTCAATCCAAAATTGCAGTTAAACTGGGGTTACTTATACGAAAATCCTAACACATACTAAATTCTGCCTTTAGACATGTTGTCTAAGCAGACATCCTGGAAACAATACTTCATATATGTCAACGCATCAGGAATGCTAAGAAAGCTTGCTATGTCTGAAAATTGCAAGGCATGGTCTTTTGATGGGATTAGCGTAGGTGTTATTTTGCCTTTTTAACCTAGATTAACTTCTTTTTTGCTTTTATAAGCTTTTAAATATCTCTAAATGACAGCTTGGTTCAGCTATTCACTACAGATTGACTTATTCAGTCTAATTACTTCTTTTCTTATGATATATGAAAGCATTACTCATAAATTCAATATTACTGGATGACTGATCTAAAAATACACCTGCATCTCCAGTCCATTTTACACACTGAATGAACAGATAAACAATATAATTCATTTTCACCGAGGTAATTTTTTAAAGAAAATTGTACGGTTCAGTCCACAGAATTAAAAAATTAAGTTGTACTAAGTGATTAAAAAGAACATAGATGGTTTTGAACTCTGCAGAGATTGAGAACGTAGAAGGCAGTTAACAAAAGTTTCAGACCAGAACTACCAACCAGAGAATAACATGACATGGGGTGCTAGGGAAAAATTAAGAGCTCAGGATTGTGTCAGAGGCTGCCTCTAGTGACTCATTTGGCAAGAAGAGAATCGTTTCTTTGTATTAATCCTCAGTGCCTCTCAGTTCACCTAGAACAGGGAACATTTTCTGTAACCTGCCCAGAATGCACTCTATTTCCTTTCCCATGGCCTCTCCCAGAAGCACATCATCACAATGTACCCTATCCATTCAGCAGAGTATCCTGAGGAGCAGAGCATGAATGAGGAGAAAGCATCCACACCCAGAGAGAGCAAATAAAGTGATAGTCACCATGTTCTCTCCAAGAGGAACTCAGGAAAAAACAAGTTTCTGTATTGCCTCTTACTTTCTCCATCCCCGATAACTTTTGAATTGGCTGCTTTCACAAGGCATACTTTTCACTACACTCATATCCACACAGGCAAAATGTGCAGGCCAAAACCACAGAGAGGGAGGAGCACACAGGGAGAAACATTTTCATACACTTGTCAGTACCTTCTCTTTGTTGACCAATATAACAATGAAGGAGTTTCTATTGAACATCAGTGGTCTGAAATATTTCAGGATTATTAGTAGGTCAGGGATAAAAATAATCTATTTCCAACATTCACAGCACAATAGTTTATACAATTCTGCTTCTTTTAATACCTCACAACTTTTATCATCTGACATTTTTCTTCTTTCCAAAACAAATTTCAGCTTCCTTAGTGTATTGCTGTTTATTTTATTGCTTTCATTTCCATTTTCTCCCTCACACTAAGATTCCACCACAGAGATTACACAGCCATTCATATGTTCAGCAGGGCTAAACACTTACTGGACAAATCCCAAACCATTTTACCACCTGGGGACCGAGAAAAGGAGTTTTCACGTGTCTGCAAAACCATTCTTGGATTGGAATTACTGACCCTGAGAAAGTCCATATCATCATCTTTTCCTGCTTGCTAATTGCACTGCTCATTTCCAATCAGCATGTCCCATCTTGAAATAATTGCACTCAAGAGATTACTTCTACAGTCATGTGTTCAATCTCAGAAACTTCAATTACTTGCACTCATCACAAACAACTTTGGCCCATTTTTTATGTCACTGAAAAAAATTTCTTAGAATTTCACTTATCTTTCAGAGAGAAAACACAGAAAAACAGAAAAAACAACTTTGTCGTACAAACTACTGCAGTACGTAAGCACTGTCACTGCACCACCCTAGGAAGGGAATAGTGTGGCAAGTGTACAATAAAAAATTTAAGCTTCTTTCTTCTTCACACTAAAATGATTGCTTGCCTCACATATTTAAAAAACAAAGTATATAAGTTGCAGTTAGGACTGTGATTTCCCAAGCACAAATCCTAAAGTTGGACAGAACCCCAGTTTCATTTTACAGTTGTGTTCCATGTTGTGGGAAGCTCATATTTACAGCCCTGGGACCACTGCTATTTGTGAAGTTTAAAACAGAAACAGCTTTTCCCACCCTCAGCCCCAAGCTTGCTCTCCAAGAACAGTGTATTCCTAGATGGGTTCCTGTTCCTAGAAACAGGAAGAGCTTCAATCATGAGCACTTCCTGACTCAAGAAGAATTTTGAACATTTGCAGTGTTACCAAACACCACTTCCTTTCTCAGCCAAGTATTTTCATGGAATCATGGAATCATTGAGGTTGGCAAAGACCTTTAAGATGATCAAATCCAAGCCTTAACTTGGCACTGCCAAGTCTACCACTGAACCATGTCCCTAAGTGCCACAACTACAGGAGATGATGACTCCACCACTTACCTGGACAACCTGTTCCAAAGGTTGAAAAATCTTTCAGTGAAGAAGTTTTTCCTAATATCCAGCCTAAACTTCTCTTGGTTCAGATATTGAAGGGAGAATGGTAATGTGACACAGCTAGTAATGGTGGATTTACAAAGTTGTAAAAAACCTAAACAGATTAAAAACAGACTTAAAGAAGCACTGAGCTGATATTTTGACTATCTGATGATGTGCAGACATAGGAAAAAAATATATCATCTTTTAAAACTGAGTTTTCACCTCCAGATTTATTAACACTTTCTTTCAAAAGCATCCTATAGAGTATGTTATTTAGAAACTAGCATCAATAAAGAAGAGATTCTTTAGGAGATGTAAAAGTAAAGTTACTATTCAGTGTAAAAGTAGCAACCAACGATCATCACATTCTTTCAAAGACTGCTGAAAGGTCTGAACATGAAGAAAATCTTTTGACAACCCTTATAAAATGGCCACAGAATTCCAAAAATTATTCTTTTAACAGAGATAGAACACTGTATCTGCACAAGCCCATGGATACCTGAGGACAGAACCATTCAGCCTGGTACCTGCATGGCAAGTCAGACTTCCAACCCTTTCTGTGGCCTTCAGCTTTCAATACAGTCAATACACTTAAACATTCAATCTGCTGTTGCAGTGTAATTTTTATGTGTTGACTTTCTTGTTCTCTGTGACATTTGCTTTTTCCTTCCTTTATATATTCTTCCTCTGTCAGCCTAAGGCCTCCTCACATAGCTACCTCTTTCACTATGCCATTAAACCACTTTTTCCTGTGATTCACTGATTTTAATTCTTTCCAGCTAGTAACTGCATATTTCTATTTAATATGAGCAACTGTCCACAAAATGGATTCCTGATTACATTTTCTGCTGAAAAAGAAAGCAGATTCTCCTTTATTCTAATCCTTCTTTTCTTTTAACAGAGCTGAAAATTGGGCCCTATATTCATATTTTCCCCTGAGATAATACATTTACATCAATATTTCATTATATAGTTGACTTGAATTTTGGGGATTCTTCATTTAGGTTGGTCACAGTAAATACCAGTGTTCATAATACTTTCAGAGATAGAAGTGACTACTAGAAATCACAATGGTTTCTTTCAATGTCTTCCAGAACAAGGGGGCACATTGAAATAGCAGGACAAGTGCAAGCAAAGACCTTTTCTGAGGAAATAGCCACAATTACTGTAACCTACCTGATCCAAACAGACCAAAGTAACAAAGATATATGGGTTGATTTTACTGAAGATAAGACATAATTAAATCTGGTATCTTTGTTGAGAAGAAACATACAAAATCCTATTTCTTCAGAGTGCGAGAGAACTCAAAACAAAAAGTCTTTTCTGAAATCTTCAGCTTTTTTCCATTGATCAGTACCTAAGCCTCAACACTGAAATCCAACATTTGTCTCAGAGGTTCTGTGTTCTGTAGGTAAATTTTAAATTTTCTACTTTCCTTTGTCATTCACCACTTTTCACAGCAAGATTCCTCTGCTATATAGTCCTACTTTCTGAAGGGTCTGACCATACCACAACTAAGCAGTGACATATGCAATTTAAGATGGAACTTGCTTCTATTTAAGGAAAAATAGGTTTTTCCCATCACAATTGGCAAAAGATAGCATTTGCACATGCTGACTTTAATATCTCTTGCCCAAAACAAAAAATCTCCAATAACTACTTGGAATTTCTGTGTTAGATTTATAAGTGAGGACAACAAAGCTTTTTTACACTTAGTATGAAAGAGTACAAGTAGGGGAGATAAAAAGTTCAGCTGCCTTCTCTACCATATACTCCAGTAACAAATTCATGACTTAGCTATTATTATTACCTCAGCATGGGACAGCAAACCATAAGTCTTACTGCTTGTATTGCAGTAGTAGCATGGACTTTTGGTTGCCACTACGAAGTAATGGGAACATCACTGTTTCACTGTATGTTCTGATTCAAGGATGACAAGATTGACATTTAGAAGTACATGTTAGCCTAGAGACACAACCCAGCTCTTCTGAAAAATGTGTATTCCATGTTTGGTACAGTGGAGTTTCCTGCAGTTGTAAGCTATTAAAGATTTGTGTAAAAGCTTCTTTTTAGCAAAATACCTTGAAGTCGCTCGAAAAATGCTTGTGGTTTCTGGTAATTATTGCCACCATTAGTAAAACAGATACGAATTCCCACTTATGAGCTCTACAGCAATAGTAGATGTTTTAGTCATTAAACTGCAAGCAAATATTTGTCAATTGTTAAGCCACAGATCTTTGACATTTACCAGGGCCAACCAGGACTCTCTAGTCCTCTTCTATCAACCCTTAGGTTCTAGGAACACTTGAGTTTTTCCAATGTATGGCCTTGGGTATAGGAGAGACAGTCTAACCCTTAGGCTTTCTGAGTTGAGATCATTGGCAAGCACTCTTTCCACCACAAAATGGGCAGATATAATTAGTTTTTAAAGCAGCATTCTATTTAAGAAAAAATGGTACACAAGCAGTCTGAGCAGGTTCTGAATTTAACCAATATGAAGCCAAAAAAAATCCTGTTTCAATGGTAAAATATACCATTCAATTCTCCTCCCAGACCTTCTGTTATCAGTCTTTTAGAAGAAAAAATCAATTTCAGGGAGATCTGAAAAGAGAATGGTACTAATTATTATATCCTGTAGTTGTTCAACCTTGTAAACCAGTTCTTCTCTGAGAAGAAATCAGAATGACACAACTTGCCATAACACAGCTAAACTCTTTGACAGATGAGTCACCATGTCATAAGAATGAAGAAATTCAAGTCATGCATTTACTGATCTTTCCAGAATTAAAGAAGCAACAAGTTAATAAATCAAAACTCTTCTAGAATATTTGTTCCCTAATACCAAATACTATCACAGATAGGATGCAATTTCATAAGTTCTGTTGCTTTCAGTTCCCATTACAATTTTGGACAGTTTCAGTTATTTTTTTTAGCTCTCTGGCTTAGCACATGATTTTCCCCATGGGTGTCATTGTACTTTGGAAATAAGCAATCTCATAGTTAGAAATCATCAAGTTTTGTTCCCTCTTTAATATCTATATGAGTTTAGTTTTATTTTTTAAAAAAAAAATCTCCCCCAAGTGAAAGAAAAATGGTTTAAGACACGGACACTTAAGAAAAATAGATGCTGTAAGGAATCTAGACTAGAGAAATAGTGATTCCCTAGTTTCATAGTTTCTAACTCAATCAGCAGGATTTTAAAACTTCTCACAGATCCCTGGGCAATGGAAGCTTATGTTATGAATTTGAGGCATGATCATACAGACTACTCACTCTCCTAGTCATCATATTATAGAAATTAATCTAGCCATACACACAAAAACCCAACCTCAAATATGAGTATTAACCAAAAGAAAAAAGATAGGAGAGCCAAGCAGGATAGAGATCAGTTGTAAGTGGACATAAATAGTTTTTGGAAACTCGGGTTAGAGAATCGACACCTTCCCACCATGTTTTTAGAACACTTTACCTAAGATAGCAAATGCATCATGTTGACTACCTATTTGGATTTCTACCTAGGAAACATTGGCAGTGAATTCAGAACTCTCTTGACCCTAGGAAGGTCATAGGAGAGCTACCTGCTTATGAAACATTCTTGTACCAATAAATTCATTTAACATCTGTTGTAAGCTGAAACCCTCATGGTGCCTCATTGAGCTTCTGCTTCACTGCACTTTTGTTTATAATATGAGGCTATATTTTCAAATTGCAGCTGTGTCTAGAAACTCCACACAAACTAAAAGGAAACATAGCAATAAAGAACATTGATTTTTTTCCCTTTTTTGCTTTTTTTTTTTTTTTAAAGCTATCAGGTTTCATGGGGAAATGCTTAAAAGAAAAACACTGCAATTTCATAGATGTCTTAGAAAAGATAAACAATAAGACTCAAAGTAACACATTTCTGCTATGGAGCATGCTATATATATTTTGTAGTATTTGTGACTGAATTTCTACAGACCAAAAGCTAAATCATACTTGTGACAAGATGACCCTCCTATTGGCAACTTAGATCAGTTTTCCAATTTTCCCTTTCTCAGCCAGTTGATATCAACTGATATTTTACCAGAACCCTTTAAGGTATGGCAAACGTTTGTTTCCATAAAGAAATACATACAAGCAGCATTCCCAAAAACTGATCAAGGTTTGTATTTCTCAACACAGGTTTCATTTTTCCAACAACCACTGAGAATTTCTGCACCGTTACACAGCTGCTTGATACATCCCAGCTGAGATAAACACCTCAGGATCTGTGGACCCTTTCCAAAGGACGGATGTCCTTGCAGAGACATTCTCAAGTCTGTTTCAGAAGCAGAGTTATGGCGTCCTGAAGAAGTGCACAGGACAAGCTCTTCTACAGGACTGCAGCTTGCTGTCAGCCTGGCACAATTCTGGCATATTGAAGCTGGTGTATCCCAGCAAAACGCACAAACACATCTCAGAGCTGACACATCAATGCCAAGATCCACTCCCAGCTGGCAGTGTGGACAGGTTGCACTAGGTTTGGCTTCCTCCCATTCTCTAAGACTATCCCAGACAGCTTCACACTCTAAAGCATACTTGCATGTTCTTGTGCCAAGTTCCAGGTTTTCACGCTACAAAGACATGTCATTTCACAGGTTCTAAATTCATCACTTCTACCCTGGATTACATTTGAGTGGGACTGAGGCTCTGCATGGGGCTTGCAAGAGATTTATGGCAGCTACTACAAATATGCTGTGGTACTTGGCCTCAGTTCCCTAACACAGTTCCTGGCTCCATTTCACCTGGAACAGACAGAGGCTCAGATTTCCTCAGCCTTGTAACAGAATGGTAAGAAAATCAACAAGATGTCCTACTCTTTCAGAGATGCTCCCCTCATTCCCCACACCAACTTTCACCTATACCCTCCACATTCATGAAGGACAATAGACTCTATGTTTTGCTGTTCCTCGTATTCCCTTCTTCTTCATCTGTGTTGTGAACTTGTCAGCTCTCAGGTGAATTGTTGTGGTTTTGCACTGACCAGTGCAATTGCCTTTACTGCAGTCATCAGCTCAGCTATTCATTCCCTAAATGAACAAAGATATACATTTTTTGTCCTTTTCTCCATTGATTGGGTTTTTAGCTGTTGAAGCACTCCTAAAGCCACATATAACAAACTGAATTAATTCACCAAAGCCCTTAAGGCACAACCTCAGCATACAAAAGAAACCCGCCCATAAGAAAACAGATTCACCACCTGCAAAACAGGCAACAACAAAACAAAAGAATCTGTTGTACCAAGGACTAATTTAGACAAATTAGTATTGATTTTATTCCATTTTTCACAGGTCCACTCAAGGTCTTGTTTCCCTAGGTTCTACAAATACACAGCTCTGCTTTCTAAATTAATCAGTTTTATAACACTATCCCGTATAATACAGGTTCTTAACACTGGCCCCTGTAAATGGCAGAAGGAATAATCACAGAGTCATTTAGACTGGAAAAGATGTCTCAGATCTTTGACTCCAACCTACTTGATGGCACTAAGTGCCACATCCAGTCATTTCTTGAGCAGCTCTAGGGATGGTGATTCCACCACCTGCCTGGCCAGTCTATTCCAATGTTAAACAATTCTTTCTATGACAGAATTCCTCCTGATTCCAAACTGTACCTCTCCTGGAACAGCTTGAAGCTAAGTCCTCTCCTCCTGTCCCTACCGTGCAGCTAAATGCCAGGAGAGGATTAGGGATTGCCAGAAAACCAAAACCAGTCCATTTTACTGGCAGGTCAGAGGGCAGGTTCTAAAGGACACAAATAGCAATCAAATCTAATACTCCAGAAACTTGAACCCCAGATCTCCCCAGCAGCAGCACAGACACAACACTGAGCAATCAAAGCAGATAAGCCTACATGCTTGTTCTTACATGGTGCAAATGAATGTGCAGTTCCCTTTCTACTGGTGCTTTGACAGAAGAGACCTGTCCTCGTCTGACACAAACTGCAGAGCACACAGCCACTGCCAAATGCTTACGCAACATTATCAGCCTAGTTGCGAACAGAAAGGTCGTTTCTGTTTAACAAAGATAAAACCAAAGCTGTCTTTTAAGCATAAGTGAAGGGGGAAGATGAAACAAATACACCTTTTCTTTTCATGAAAGCAGGAAAATAAAAGACATTTGCAACAATATGATTTATAGATCACTTTTCCTTGCTTTTCTCAGGGGAAGATCAGATATAGCCACAAATAGACTTATAGGCAGACTAACCCATTTAAATGTTAAATTGCAATCCAATCTGGCATAACCTAGAACATTAGTGCCTGGCTTTCCTATCTGTTGACATCCCACACAGCAAAATCCTCCAATTAAAATGAAATCGCTTTTCTGCTGGTGATGCAGAAGGGAGTTTGGGTGGGGGTTTTTACTTATAACTTGATGCTAATGTTGTCCATTGGCCTGGGCATCCCTGAGGAATTAACTTTTAAGTGATCCACTTCTTCCCTTTCCATAAAAAGTTTTGCTACAGTTGCTAGAGAGGCTTGGATGAGCAGGTTTCATCAACTGCCTTGCATTGCTCAGGTTTCAGTTCAGAATTTAGATTCAGAACTCAGATTCCAGTTCAGAAAGTGTCCAAGGTCTTAAGGTAGGTGTGCCCAATCCAGACACCACTCCAGGGAATGGCAGACTGCTCACCAGCTCTGTCCCATGTGTATAGTTCACAACATCTCATAATGCTTCTCTTCCAGGTACTTTGTACCCTCAGTCACTTCCATGGGTCAAACCTTGCAAGCAGGTGCGGTGTCCCGTAATGCACCACAAAGCACTGGAGCACAAGGCTCTGCACAGGTGACAGAGCTCAAAGCTCATCTCTCCTAGGGAGAATACAGATTAATAAAGAGCACAGTGACATATGTTACCACTCCATAGAAAAACTTTGGGATTTTGTACTGTTAACCACTGCATTACATCTATCCAAAGCTGGCAGTTCAATTAAATATATAATTTCAGTTATTCCTGAGAGAAACCTAAATATTTCAGTGTGTCAATGATGCAAAATTCCTTTACAGATCATCTCTGTACTAATTTTAGAAATTCCTAGCTATCTAGTGGAGGCCAGGAAAGATAGATTGGATGTGTTTATCCAGGAGGCTGTAGCTTTCAGCACTAGTTTCCTTAGTAATCTGTGCTGAAGCCTCAAATCTAACATTTAATAATGTCTGTAATATTTAGACCACAAGTCATGAATCCTGGCGATGACATATGCAGATAAAAATTTAAAAATATAATAAATAACGAGTACACCATGTGAGCAAAAACCCTGTCACTATGAAGCCAAGAACCTCAGCACATTCCTTAACAGTTTGCTTAAGCAGTTTAAGCAAATGATCTTTTCTGCTTCCAAGAGCTGTACTAACTCAGCAATAAGTGGGTGCGCATTTAGATGGGATGAAAAACCTACTAGTAAGCCCTAAAAATATGCTCCAGTTTCTTCCCAACACCATCTGTATTGAGATGGGATTAGTAGTTTTTTTAACATATTCCAGCCCACATTTCTTCATCAGTTCTCTTAGTTTTTCATATCAAACTTTCTTCCTGTGGCTCTCAAAGTTTAAGCACTCCCCTACTGTCCTTCTGCTTGCTATTTTTCCTGGTGTCACCAGTCTATTAAATGAAATGTCTCACTTGTGGAAATTCTTCTGTTATCAAGTCCCATACTGGTACTTCTCTTCCACCAAAAAACACAACAAAATATGGTTACATTGCATTGATACTTTGCAGCTATCTTGGAAAATCATCTTTAAAGAGAGGCTATGCTAAAAAGTAAATAAAAATTAATTAAAATTAAAATATAAGTAATGTCATTTCAACATTTTTATATGAATAGACATAAAAATGAAACACTTTCATTTATTTTCTTTCAGTTCAAGAGATTAGTCTCTTCTTGTGCTGGTTGCATTACTTTGAAGTTACACTTGCACACAGAGATTATTTCTACTCTCTTTCTACTTCCCCCTTGGTATTTTGGCTACCAAAAATATTAATAAAACTTTGTATAGATAAAAGCAAACACCTCTGGCAGGAAACAGAATCTGTAACTGTCCTGAAGAATAAGCTAGAAATAAGACATTGACACTTTGTATGGTTATGTGAATGAAATAAACATAGAATTCCATTTTCCATCTCAAAATGGCAAAACAGAGACCTACAGAACTAGTGCCACCTGGTTTTTATTGCCCTTATATGAATCTGCACAGTGGAAAATATTCAGGGGTCGAGATGTGTTTCAAGTGACTTATCCCAAGTCACCATGAAAACAGTGACTATTTTATTGCTCTGCAAATATATTCACTGTAACTACATGTGAAAGTTGCTGAGAGGGCTGATTCTAATAGAAGAAGGAAAGGTAAGAATTAAAAGGTCATTTCTCTTCTTAAGAGGAAGTACTGGAACCAGGGGCAGGAGTTAGGGGGGCAAGCAGGGAGAAACCAGTCATGCAGAGAAGCAGGGCCAACTGGCTTCCTTTGATGAGGTGGGTGAGGAAGTACTAATTTAAAAACCCAAGGTGAATGACAAAACATCTACAAATAAGTTCAAGATGCTGGAGGTGCCAAGTGTGACCTCACCATCTGGAAGTCTTCCAACTTCTGGATCAGTCCATGGGGGCCTGTTCAGAACCCTCCTAAAGAGCATTCAACCATCAGAGCGCACAGATACCAGCTACATCATGAATACCATAGCTGCAAGGCTTGTTCTTTGGAAAGAAGTGTAATACTCTGTGTATACATTGAAAACAGATGGAAAAACAATGTGTCTTTTTGATTATTTAACTTGACACTCCAATCCATTATATCTGAACCTAATTTATTAAAATAAAAGTCAATGGAATATTTATAAGCATCACAGAACACTTCCAAGAATAAAAAGTGTTTCTATTTCATTCCTTGTCAATGTCCTTAACTAGCACCAGACAAAACATACCATTGTGTCAGCCAAAATGAAACTAATTGGAGAATTAAAATCATTCCTGTTACTGGAACAGAATTCATTCTAATATACATCATTTGTAAATTAATCAGCGTGGATAAGCCATCATTTATAACACCAATCTACTTGACAAAATGACTTCTGTAGTTCTGGGGCTGTCACTGAGCCACCTCCCAACCATTGCAATTAGCTCCCAGTCAAATGTACTGGCTTCCATTCAACAGCAAAGTTTAGAAATGTCTGACTGTTTACTTTGTGACTGAAAGCATGTTCCCATTTCTAAGGACACAAAGAAGGGCTGATAGAAAGAGGTAAAAGAGTGAAAAAAACATTATCAAAGGTAAACTTAAAACTTAACCTATTAAATATCAGTCTGATCAGCACACAGGGAAGATTGCTGTTCTTTTTTTTCTGAGGGAACTTTTACATGGGCAACTGCTATAGAAAAGGTATCTTGTAGGTCTTTTCTGGTAGTGTTGTTTTACTGACAACATCTAAGAAATGAGATTTTCCCATATACCCTATGTGAGTGAATCATTTCAAGCTACCAAGATGGTCAGAAATCTGTCCTGCATCTGAAAGGTAAAAAACAAGCAGTAACTTCTTCAGGGACTTGGCTGAAAAATGAAAGAGCTGCAAGGGCAGAAATAATAACTTACTTTTATTTCTCATAAAAAGATTATCCTAGATGTAGATGCATTTTTATAATGGAAGCTGCATAATACTGCATTTACATGACAATTTTACATGGTCATGAATATTTCCTATCTTTGTTGGAGTTTATCAAAGGACTAGCTAATAAACAGGTGTGCTTCACCCACTAAAGCTTTAGACTGAAATTCCACAGAACAGCTTATATAGCAGAAATGAGGTCACAAAACAGTGACTGTTGCTATTAGAAACAGTTTCAGAACTTACTTGAATGTATTAAGTCATAGCCAGAAATTCGGTGTAATATTTGGGAGTCATGCACAGATATCTATCTGTATGTCATGTCACTGAAAACTCTTTCTGGATATCGAGCAGTAATAAAAATGTTACATAGCAAATCAGCTAAGCCTGGGTAGGAAAGTAATTGAGTCTAGTGATTTTAAGAAAAGTAGGCTACATTAGAACCCAGTAATTACAGCTCTAAATTTTATCAGTATTAGAGAAATTCTTGCATACTACACAAAGAATAAAATTTTGGGAACATGGCAGCAAGAGAATGGTCCTGAGGGATTTGTTGGTATGAATGATAACACAAGTCAACTTATCTTATCTTTGGCAGCTAGTGAAAGCAAAAGCTCAGGCTGAATCACAGAATGTCAGGCTGGTATGGACCAGAGGGGGTCACCTGGTACAGCCTCCCTACTCAAGGAATCCCTGCACAAGTTAAATCTCAGCGTTATTTGAGCTAGCACCAGTAGATGGCATTCCAGCTGAGGAGCCTTGCCCACAGTGTACAGTAACAAACATGAACTCTCACCCTCACTCGGCAAAGGTCATCTGGAAAGCTGAAATTCATGTGCTGAAGATTGAAAGATACTTGGATAGAAAATCTGTTACTCTTAGAGGTAAGAGGTTAGAGGTAACTTAAATCCCTGTAGATTTGAAAGACCATTCCATATCTGCTGTTGTACAGCTGTATTTGTAATGAATGCTTTTAAAGAAACTATTTTGTTGGTGTATTTTGAAAGCCTTTTTCTATTTCATCTGTTTTCATCTATTTTTCTACTTTTTCTTTTTCATCTGTTTTCTGTTCAAGGTCTCATGCTTCTCCAAGCATACAAAAAAATTCCACCATAATGACTGAGTTGTTTAAAACCTTTTTTTTCCTGTAACAGGAACGCCTATACAGGTATGACACAATATTTTCAAGCTCTAAGAGGAATATGAAGATTTCACACATGACCAGTGCTATATATAGCACATATCCAGTGCTATTTCAGTTTGTACATGGATAGGAACCATTAAATCTAAACAATCATTACATAACTAAACTTGTGAACAAGTTCACTGAAACAAGCCAAGAAAACACTGGGTAAGCAACACGCATACTGAGTGATTTTGCTACTGCAGTTGAGACAGTGGTCACCTCATCATAAACCAAATTGCAAGCAAATCTAAATTTTCTCAAAACAATTTTAGCAATACAGCTGAAAATTAGAAAAGAAAAAAAAGGAGCCAAAAATAAACTTAAATCTTAAGGCCTGATTTGACTAAATTATTATCACAAAAACCATTACCACAACACTATTTATGGCCTAGGCAAAAGCTACAGACCCATTTTGAGAACAGACAAGTTAACTCTTTAAACCTTTACTCAGTTTTTAATCAGTACAGTGACATGATCTGAGGTAGACCCCTAAATGTAGTGGACGTACTCTAGACTACCATTTCAAGAAGAAATGGAATTTAGTCCACTGTCCAAAAAGCATCAAAAGGCAACCTTAATTACTGTGGGTCTGAGGAGAGTTGTGTAATAATCCTATGATAGCACTGAATTTAGACAGGAAGCTCTACAGAGAATGACAATCAGTTTTGGTTTTGTGCATTTGAAGGTCATGATTACATTGACATATGTTTTGGGCCAGAATACTGAGGTGTCACACTTTCCCTTTAAGAAGGTGGGAAGCATTCTCTTGGGATAAGATTACCTTCCTCTTGACATTAAAACTGTAGTGTTGTGGAAAATGGAGTTTACCGGTTCAGTTTGGTTTTCCTTCTACAAGATACCCCATTAAGATACCCATAGACTGATAAAGATTTCATTCCTCTTGTCAAGTCAAACATAAAGACCATGCAGTCATGCCAGAAATGCCTCAAGGAAAATTATTTGCCAGCATTAAGTGGAAGCTGCTCCAATTTTTTTCCTGGCCTGCATCCACACACCATCCTTCTGTTGAGTCAGGAAATATCTACAGTGGCACAGACGAAACTCTCCCTGCAGCCCACCACATCACACCATACTCAGTGGAATTTCTTAACGACTGGTCTGCACAACTAAGCTGGAGGCAACTTGTACAAAACACATGTGGTGGATTTCTAACCACAGCTGAGAAAGGGGACTCTTCATTTTATATGGAAGACTATCAGTGTGGTACATTTCCTTCATTAAAAAAGTTACACTATATTTCATTAGGTTATTTCTGGTTCTGCTGTCATCAGCAGCACCTACCACTTGTTATTCCACTTTTGTAGCTAATATGTAATATCGGTTCCCTTCCACACCACATCTTTTGTTTTTTTTTTTATTTGAAGACTTTTCAAGATAGGTAAGGGCTGTTTAAATCTTGCTTAAATCTTGCTTGAAGAGGATTTTAACTAGGATAAAAATCCCCAAAAACTTTGAAACAGAGAAGGGCTGGGGCAAAGAGCTAATAGGAATGGGAATTGTGCAGGATGGCAAGAATTTTCCTTAACACCAAAGTTCAGATTTGCAGCTGGACCAGGAGAAGATTATCATGACATTTCAGTCTGTTCTTTTGGAGGTTTTCTTTAAGTGCAACAAGGCTGAAAACATTCAGCACTGCTAACTGCAGGCTGTACACTGACATGAGCAAAGAAAATGTCTGAGGAGTTTTATGTCCACAGGGTCTTCTGTGCCTCTTTCAGTGTCAGACTGGGGACAATTATTCTATTCACCCCACATGGTGAGTTGAATTTGGACTATTTTCTGGACTCATGTGCATATTAGCAAACTCAAGAACTGAAGAGCAACTGTAACTCAGGGTACATAAACGTATTTAAACAATAGCCTTTTTTGCCATTAAGGAGCCCTAGACTTCAGAGAGCAGCAAAAGCTCAGATGTTTCAAAAAGTCAGAAAATTTCTGACATTCAAGAAATTTTAACCCAGCCTCTGTTCTCCTACTCCATTTTCAAACTGTGTTGCTAATAGAGCATCATCCATCTTCCATTCTACAAACATAATGTTATTAAACAAAAAGGCATCTAAGACAATTAGTCACTAATGTTAAAATAAAGAGTTTCCTGATTCTAAACACTGAGGCTGTTTAAACTGACAATGCTCCCGGCTTCCCTGGGTAGACGAAATTATTTGATACATATTTCCCATATGTTCATGCATATTTCACTAGGTCCACAGACATTTTGTTCTCTAGTTCCCTCAGTCTCATTCCCTGTTCTTGAAGTACTTCAGTTGTGAACCTGTAGCTTTTGTTTCACGCTTTGATGGCAGAGGGGAAAAAAAACATTGTATTCAAATTCTGCAGAGCCTTATGATTTTTTTCACCTCCCTCCATGTCTACAATATATATTAGACTAATAGTCACAGGATTTCTGTTACATTCAGGTAGCATTAAAGTAGATGAGAAAACAGGTTTGTTTTCCAACATGGATAGTAAAAGTTAGCATTGGTTTATCTTGCAGCTCAAGGAAAAAGGGTTATTAAAAGGCTAGGACTCCTGTCTCTACATCTGCTGCGAAAAGCATTATGAAAACGGTTCACTACATAGAGCATAAAAGGAATTCCAAGTGATATGGCCTACCTAGTAGGAACACTCAGGATGTGACTTGCCACTCACAACTCAGGCATACCTTTTTCTTCAGCTATGGGTGTGTCCTGACAGTCTGAAGTAGAAAAGCAATCCTTTTCCACATTGAAGTATACATAGTCTTCAACCAGAGATGCTTGCACAGTTAGAGCAACCAGGACCTTGCCACAACAGTCTCAGACCTGAAACTCATTCTAAGACATTCTTAATACTGATTAGCGTCAAGAGTGGTGGATCTTACAGGGGTGGGTGAATTCTAAATAACTGTGTTCACAGTCTTTAATCCTGCAGGAACTTTATTAGTCTCCTATGGAACCCAGCAGAAAGTAGCAGTACAGATTTAGGGCAAAAATTTCTAGGTCATGCTGTATTCCAAAAGTCATGTACTGAATACACAAGGAAGTAGATGGGTTTGATTTTAATCAGCACTGCACTTCAAGCAGGTTCTCATCTAATCCCATTTGAGGATGCAGTCACACTGAATAAGGGAGCTGCAGTGAAGGAAGAACAATGCTGCACAAAAATCTGCTGTACACAAAGATCAGGCCACAATTGTGAGGTATTTCACAGCAGTACAAAAACTACAAAGAAGTTAAGCCGTTGGTACTTTAGAAAGCAAGAAATTCTCTCCAAATTATTTCCTTTCTTCCTTCTCGGGTTGAGGGTAAAGTTGAAAACTGCCCCTATTTCCAGCAAATAGCAAAATGAGCATTCTTCTCTGTAATGAAGAAATCACTGTAAAGAGTGGAGTCAGGTTCTGTCTTGTGCTTGGGTTTATAATGATGGCATCAACATAAGAGTGGCACCATATGCAGGCCTCACAAATGTGCTCTCTAACCTACCCCTCACTAGAAAATCATGGGGCAGCTTTAAATAAATCCTTCTCTCAGGTCCTGCTGGCACACTGGAGGGAGTAACCCGGACTGTACAGCCATCCAGCATTGCCTCACACAGCTGACATTCACCATATCACCATGCATGTAGCACCTGAAGCTTGGTCAGACTGGTGACTGCACTCCAGGGAGAAAACAGCTGTGCCAGCCCCTTCCCAGCATGGAACCCTGTGCCTGGAGATGTGCTCCTAGAGTGCACAGGGGACCACGTTTGGCCCTGTCACGGCACCCCAAAAGCTTTCCAGCAGGGAGAGTGTTTTTTTGGGTTTTTCTTACAGTTAAAATCACCTTTTTTTCATTGCTGAGCCCACTTTCCCTATTACTCATGGTATGGAACAAGCCTTGACTTCACACTACTGGATATGTTGACCTTCAACACCTCTTCCTCCCCATAGAAAAATCTTCAATTTTTTTTGACATGGAAAGAACTTAGTAAGGTCTCCATAGTCCTCACATACATAAAAATGTGAGGACTTCTTCAAAATTCTATCAAATTCTATCAAAATTGAGTTCTTGTGACCTAAGCCTTCCAAGCCAACAATAGACACACCGATATTTGTGGAGCAAAGATTTTCTTTTCCCAGTTTGTGTATCTCGAGTGTTGTGTTCAAAGATAAAAGCACTGTTCTATCAAAAGCTGAGTCCACCAAAAGCCATGGCCTTATGCAATATGCATGTACAATAAACACATTCCATGGTGTATGACATTAGAGACTTGGAAATATTGAAGTATGCATTAGCAATCTGAATAAAGACAGGTCAGCTGGATCTGAGCTATATCTGCTCTTGCAAAGGTTACAAGTGAATGTCACCTTAACTACATCTGCATTGCACTAAAGTAAAAACTCCCAGCTACTGAACGAAGAAACAGAAGGGAATCATTCAGATTTAAAGTGGCTCCTGCAGGGCAGGATTTTCATATAAACTGGGTCACAAGATCTGTGAGTTGGCCAATGGCAGAATTTAGTCTAAAAATAATAAATGGATAGATGTACCAAAAAAAAATCCTTGAATTCTAATTAAAGGCTAATTTTGTATACTACCAAAAACTTTGGCAAAAGGCCTAACTGACAAAGCAAGGAGCAGCTAATGAATTATAATGAAAAAGAAAATCCAAAAAGCACAAAAAAGGACAAGCAGCAAAGGAGGGCTATAAAGTATTGCTTAGGCAGTCAGGGATGGTGCCAGTAAAGACAGAGCCCAGTTGAAGCTCAAGCTGCCCAGGGGCATAAGAGGTAAAAGGAAAAGAATCCTGTAAGCAGCCTAGGAGCAAACTGAGGTTCAAAGGAAATGTGAAACTGGTGTTTAACAGGGAAATACAGAAAGATTTTTTTTGCCTCAGTCTTCATAACATTTCCAGACCTCCATACACACCTGCAGTTTGAGGAATGAGGAAACACACAAGTGAGAGAGTGTAAGGACTATTTGGAGTCATTGGGTATATTCATGGCTACAGAGATAGATGGGACACATGCAAGGATGATTAAAACCTGGGGGATATGATTGTGAAGCACGTCATTATGTGCACATGTGATGATCCAGGGAAGTCCATGGAAAGGGGCTAAATATTGCAGTCATCTTTAAGAAGGCTGCAGAGGATCTGAGGAACTAAATGCTGGCCAGCTTCAATTCAGTCTCTAGAAAGACCATGCAGCACAGCTCTTGAGGATCCATTTCCAAACAACTGAAGGACAAGTAGGCAGTGAGAAAAATGTGGATTTACAAAGGCCAGATCAGCACTGATAATCTGCTTTCTCTAATTAAATTACTTGCTATGTGGACAAGGAGGCAGTAGTGAATAGGACATGCACACCACAGTGACTCCAGGCATCAAAGCCACCAGTTTTATCATTGTAAGAACTTCTCCCATAATGTCTACAAGTCACAAGTACCATGCCTCAGCTGCAAAAACACCTGTGGCTGCTCCAGCCCCCCACAATCATTTGCTTCTCTTTCCTGACCCTTTGAACCAGCTGCCTTAGGTTTGCCTGTTTTCACAGAATGATAAAATGGATAAGATTGGAAGAGAACATCTGGTCCAATCTCCCTGGACTAGCAGAATCATCCTAGAGCACATGGCACAGGATTTGTGTCCACAGGGTTCTTGAATATCTCCAGTGAGGGAGGCTCCACATCTTCTCTGGGCAATCTGTTACGGTGCTTACTAATCCACACAGTAAAGAAGTTCTTCCTCATGTGCAAGTGGAACTTCCTGTGCCTCACATTCTGCCTGTTGCCTCCCGTCCTATTGCTCAGCACCACAAAGAGCCCGGATCCCACTCCTTGACATCCTCCCAGGGGTATCAGCTGCTCCTCCCAACTTTGTGTCCTCAGTGATCTTGCTGAGAAGGCATCTGCTCCTTCATCCATCATGCATGAACAAGTTAAACACTACAGGGCCCAGTACTGAAAATCAGCTAATTTAATCACACGGTGAGAACTGCTGCTTCATGGTGCAGCAGCTCCTGTCTGCAGCCTAACCTTTGCATGCAAGAGCTGCTTGGCAAGCGAAATCAAATCCTGCCCTTACCAAAGCCATCGTTGGATGATCCTGTAGTAGAAGGTAATTTTATATTGCCTGGTTCTGGGTAGGTATAATTTTTTTTTTAAAGCTATATATTGAAGCCATTTCCCAAAAGACAGGGTCAATATATTCTTACTACTAGTAATGAATCTGAAAATTCATTCAGTGATCCCTTGGGGGACACCAAGGTTAATGACAGGTCTCCAACTAGAGTCTAGTTTTGCCTCTTTCATGGCATAGGACAGCCCCCAGGTGAGTATTCTGTAGAGATGCTTAACTCTACAAGACACAGGACAGTGATTAGGTGTGATGGTCCTCTTGTTCTATGGAGTAATTCTTTATGTATTCCATGGGGTTTTCGTCCCAAAAATGAACCCGGAGTTATCAGAAGCATTCAATCAATCCTAACTTAAGAAGTTTTCTCCTGGTCATTTTACACCTTCTAGATAATTGTCTTCTTATATTAGCTCCAGTTGAGTAAACATTTTGGGTAAGACTGTGACCAGCCCCTAGACACAACACATCTCATTTCCTTTAGTCAATCACAGCCTGTTTTCCTCTTTTCACAGATATAAAAACCAAAAATATGCACACAAATCAGTGTCCGTGTATTCAGTTTCTTCTCATTTGGTATATGTGTTAGAAGATGAGGATGAAAAAACAGCATCGTTGTGCTTAATTCCCTCTCTCATGTTTATTTGTGCATATCTCAAAAGTTCAGCTTTTTAAAAGAATATGCTATGTTACACCTAGGGGAATTTCAGTTTTTCATCAGTTTTTTGTAACTCTTTTTATATTATTTTTAATATAATGTCAAAAATCTTTATGACAGGTTGTTCCCTTTAAAGTGTTGTCATTTTTATCATAAAAGTTCAAACTTTAAAAAGAAAGAAAGGAAGAAAATATTCCTCTGTTTTTCTAAGTGAATGTGAATTTAAGTGAAATTCTACGCTGACTGGGCCCATGCTTTCATGGATGTGTCCTGTTTTCAGCTGGGATAAAGTTATATTTCTTCTTAGAAGCTGGTACAATGTTGTGTTTTGCATTTAGTATGAGAATAATGTTTGATAGCACACTGATGTTCTAGATGCTGCTAAGTAGTGCTTAGCCAAAGTCATGGACATTTCCAAGTGCACAAGAAGCCAGGAGGGAGCCCAGCCAGGACAGCTGACTGAACTGTCCAGTGATATTCCATACCCCAGAATGCCATGCACAGTATATAAACAGGGGCAAGCTCGCCAGGAGCTGCCAATTTGTGCTCAGGGATGGACTGGACATCAGTCAGCAGGAGGTGAGCAACTGCATCGCACACCACTTGTTGTTCTTGGGTTTTATTCCTTTCTCTCCTTCTCCTCTTCATGACTATTATTATTGTTGTTAATGGTTAAAGGAAGATGTGGTATTGTGAGGCAAGCACCAGCACTTAATGCTAAATAAAGAAAGATGAGCCCTGTCATTTGCATTCTGTGTTTTTATAGGACTGCAGGAGCGGGGCAACTTTCATTGCATCCTTTTTCAATTATTAAACTGTTCTTATCTCAAACCATAGGTTCTACCTTTTTCCAATTCTCCTTCCTATCACACCAGAGGCAGGGTGGGCAGTGAGCAAGCTGCTGAGTGGTGCAAGTCATGTAAAGTCATTTAATCACTTTGATCTGGAGGCTGCAGGCATCAGTTTGTGCACCTGTGATCAAAAGTATCCTGTCAACATGTGACTAACACATCTCATAAATACAAAATGAATCAATTTCAGGTATTCACAAAGGAAAGGAAGTAACAGCAGAACATTTATACACTAAAATTTCAGCATAACCATCTATTTTATTGTAGTCAGCCAAATTATGAAAATAGCATCACAGTGTACTTGGCAAGATTTGCTTTTGATGGGCCAAAAATCAGAAAACAGAATTAAGAAAATTTTTTGCCATGAACATACTGTATAACCTATTCTGCAAGGGCTGCAGTAGTCTGCTCCACCACCCATTCACAGCACAGCTGTTCTTCTGGGGTCTTTTTGCCTTCCTTGGAAACAGCCACTAACAACTGCTTGCTCTGGGATGCCAAACTGGTGCTCATAATCAAATGAAAGCTCCAGGGTGTCTTGCTAGCATTTCACATTAAATTAGCTCCCTGATTGGAACATAGCAAGGATTTTTCTGCTTTGGTTAGATTGGCAGGGACCTCCAAGGTACTTCATTTCACATGGCTAACTTGTTCCATCACCTGGGCATTTCACTTAAAATTCTTTGCTATTTCAGAGAGTCCCAGACATTGTCACACGCTTTCAATCTCAGCTGCTTTTTCTGCCATATCACAGAGCAAATTTTATCTTACACTTTTGTGAGAGAAGTTAGGTTTTCAATAGATGCTAAAATATCTTTTGTGGCTGACATCTCATTCACAGAGGAAACAGCAAAACATTGACCCACCTGAGCAAAGTCTCTGTTATGCAAGTACAGCTGTGGGGACTAAGCTGATGGCAATCTCTCTTTCCAGTCCCATCTGCACTCCAGTGAGAAAACGCTGGATGTTCTGCAAATGGTTTTAACTCCAAGGAGACTGTGATAAAACCCTTAGTTTCTAAATGACAAAATATACATTCTTCAGAGTTCTGCAGTAAGTTAGCTTTCTCATTTCTGCTTTTACAGGGCCAAAAACAGAGAACAGTTCCATTGTCTGCTTCAATGCCATTATTTAAAGGATGTCACTCCATTCACCTCCTCCTCTAGCAGGTGAATGGGAGCAAGTCTGAAATGAGAAGTTATATTTCCTCATGCTCAAGCACTGCTCACACCACATCTGGGGTATTTTCCCCCTCAGTGCAGTGTGTAAACCCAGAGTGGAAGGAAACATCACAGCAACTTGTGTGGGAGGGTCACATTTTGATCCTAACTAGACTGGCAGCATTGCCTGAAACCATGAGCAACAGTAGCCCCAGCTTGGCCCTTGAGAGCCAGCTTGGCCAGCTGTTAGTATCTCCCCTTGAAGTTTGTCTCTCACATCTGCTCTTGGACAAACGAGTGGACAAACTGGGCTTCCACACAGACAGTAACTGTGGTAGCAAGAAGAGATCTGAGGGTCATTCACTGCTCTTTTGGCCATTTCACAGCATGCCAGAAAAACACAGCAAGTAGTGTTCTGCCTGCCTATAAACTTCCTGTGAGTTTTCTAGAAAGGTTCAGATCCTTTTAAGAAACAGGGCTAACAAAAGTACACCCAAAGATGAATAAAGACCAGCAGTGCTATAAACTCCTTATAAAAATACTTCATTAGCCAGGTGTGACAGATAGCTCAGTTTAAACTCTTCATGTTTCAATTAGTAATGCAAGCTATCCTGTTATGCTGACATATCTAGCAGGAAGAAACACAATAAAAAAGGAAAAAACAATCTGTCTCACATGGAAGCACTTGCTTCAGGTCACACAGGATAGGGCCTAAAAATGTTCACAACAATTTAGAGCCAAGACTCAAATATATCTACGGTTTTCCGTAGCAGCACAAAATCCACACCAGCTCATGGTATGCAGCTGAAAAGAAGCTCACACTTGAACACTAAAAACATAAAATTCTCTTCTTTGGTACTTATTAAATGCAAGAGCTATTTCACACCAATCTAGTGCCACCTAAGCTTTTCTGGGTCTCTGCCTCGCTTCAGTTTTTCACACATGGCTATGCTCCCTTGCTAAACTTTTACTAATAACCCTATAAAAGCAACGCAGTTCCATCAGTAGACTATGAACTCTGGTACATGAGTCACTGGCATGTCTCCTGAGGTTGAAAGGTTGGTAATCACAAAGAGGTGAGTTCTAACCCAGAAGGAAGTGCATATTCAGGGAGTTCAGAGGCTGTCCCAATTTTATTTTGACCCCACTTCAACAACCATTATGGTTGCAAGTTATCCTGGTCACATAATTTATACACATGCTTTGAAAGTGGTTTAAGTCCCTTGAGTGGTTGTCTGTTCCCAGTATTCAGGAAGTGAGACTATGACAGGGCTGCCATGCCTGGACTTTGTAAGACACAGATTCCTTTTCCAGTAAGGTATACTGGTATGTTGGTCTTTGGCTATTCTCTAGCCAAAGAAACAACCCCTAAATCATTAGGCTGACTGCAGATCATGACATAACATACATATTTCTGCCCAAGAAAGCCAAAGAACAGCCTAGTGTTTGTTCCACACACATTAGCCAGCAAGCAAAGTCTTCCCCTGCTTCGTGGCAAGTGTACCACACAGCTGGATACCTCCAGGCAGTCATAGAAAAGGTTGGAAGGACACACAAAATGGACAATCCGTAGGAACTGGGGACAGCCTCCCTTATTAAACTATGTGGTGATTATTTTGCTTATTTTTTTCTAAAAATCGATTTATGGACATTGATTAAATTGTTTATCTTTTAGCATCACAGATCCTCCTTCAGACAAAAGCTTACACTATTAGGAACAATCTGCTGTTTTAAACAAGATTTTAGATTCAATTCAGAGCAGAGCAACAGCTTCAATAATTTTTCCATCTGTTCTGTTCAGGCTTGTTGGCTTTCATGTAACATTTAACTTTTGTATGAACACAAAATGCCAAAAGCTAAACTGAGCTCAATTCTATTGTGCTTCACAGTCTGACAGAAGGTAATCTAATAATCTGCCTCAGATTTGTTGAATAGGATAGGCTTCTCACCACTGTTCACCAACTGTTCTACTTAACCAAGGAAAAGAGGGAACATTGAGAAATGCAAGTTCCCTAACATTGATGGCAGCCATAGGACCACTCATTGATGACACAGTTCCACACACCAAGATGTGAAGTTCTAGGAATTTAACAGTATTTGTATTTCTAGGCAAATCCACATAAGCAACTTAACATCAACTTTTGGCTGACCTTCTTAAATCTGTGTCTAAACCTGGGAGTTATCCCATCCAAGCAAGAGAAGACAATCTACAATCTAACAATCCAGTACTTCTTCCTCAGGAAGAGGAAAGCAAATTATTAACAGTTGATATTTAAAAAACCCAGAAAATACGAAACTGAGCGTAGCTAAAAAAAAACAATCCTAGACTCTCAAAAAAAAAAAAAAAAAAAAAAAAGAGAGAGAGATCCTGAAGCTGTATGGCAACAGATTAAGTTACTGTTGTCAAGTATTTCCAAAGGTTCTTAACATACTGACTGCACCAGCCCCAGTCCTGTGAAGCAGAAGCAGCCAAGAGGCCAAGCCAGGGCATTTATCACAACATCTCAGAGTCAGCAAGAAACCAAACAGCTGAGACTTGATGTCTTGCTAGTGAAAGAACAGAGTACTGTCAAAGATGTTCTGACCTTCTTTCCAGCACACCTTAATATCTATGTGGATGGCAATGACTCTAGTTTTGAGGTCCAGTCAGAAATACTTCAGAGTTTAAAGGTTTTTATACATATTAAATTATCATCCACATTTTAGATTATGGCTTCTATTGCTCTAAATGGCTTGTTTCAAAATAATTAACCACCATTTCTCTTCCTAAACGTAGCTCTCACACTTACAAGGTCCAGAAAACTTTTACCTCATCTTTAAGACACTGACAATAGGAGCTTTGTGTTGTGGGCTATCTAAACACATTAATGGCATATACACATATATGCCATAGTCCATAATAAATGGACTCAAGTTCAGGACTTAAAGCACAGGAAAGAGAAGAAAAATTGAGATGGGTGTGTAGTATGCACAGCCTGTAAAGACGTGCAGAGAAATAGGCAGCAGGCTAGAACTAAGCACCTCTTAGACCAGGCACTATGTAAGCACTGTCAATCACAATGTGCTTTTCTATATGTCCTAAGACCAGATGCAAGAACATCAAAGAACAGGAACAGCTGCTATATTGCTGTGAGCTCCATCTGATTTTATGATCCTGGCAAAATTTTAACTTCAGAATCTCCCATGTTGCTCTCTGAGACAAATGTATTTCCCAGATGGCAATGCTTCAGTTTTACACATGTCAAGTAAGGAACTTCAGATCAAGAACAGATCTTGCACAGTTCTCAAACTCACAGCCTGCCTAACAACATGAAGAAACCAGCACCTGGCTCCTTGTTCCTATACCTCTGACTTGCCATGGATAATTTTCAGTCTTTAACTTGCCAGTCCTTAACAGAACAGTCAGCACTGTTTTACCCTTGTTCTGCAGAAGGTTAGCTCTTCCAAGTCTTTTTTTTCAAAAACATTTGACCAACTCTTCATCTGATTTCCGACCTGTTTCCAGCCAAAATCAAATGTTCAAAGGAATCACAAATAGATCAACTTCGAGTGTCATGAATATTGCAGATTGGTAGAAGCTCTTCACCAAGAAACCAAATAACTTTTTAAAACCACCTTCTTCCATAGCACAACCCTATGAACATATTAATTTAAAATGTCTACCAGTTCTCAGTGAGCAAATGGCTTCCTTCCCCTACTGTACCTCACCTGACCTATGCCAGTGTGCAAGAGGTATTGGATCAAGTAGATGAATGAGATGTTACAAGTTACCAGGACTGGATGGCCTTCACTAAGGAGTTCTAAAGGAAGTGACACATGGAAGGGCAGATGTGCCAGTGAACACTTGTAACTATCATTACACACAGTCCCTGTGCCAGATGACTGGCAGACCACTGCCCATTCTCATCCACAAAAAGGGCTGTTGAGGGAATCCTGCAACTTACAGACTGATGAGTAAGTTGTCTGATCTCAACGACTGATCTCAATCCCTGGTAAAATTGCAGAGCCTGTAATAAGAGTTATGAGCCTATGGATAGAGATGGACATTTTGGAAAGAATCTACATGCTTCTTAAGAAGGAAAATCCCATCTCACTAACCACAGAGTCTCTGGAAGAGGTGAATAAGCAGGAGGAAAAAGGTGATACATCAGACATATCTGGATTTCAAGAAAGTCTTTGGCAATGTTAAATACTTGATAAGCTAATGTTGCTAAAAAATTGGATTAAAAAGAACTATTAAAAGGTGAAAGCTGGTTAAAGGGTAGGAGGTAAAGCACAAAAAACCCCATTCATTATGACTTGGTGATTAATTGATTTATTAGGCAAACTACCTAACTATCAAATAAACTGGACATATTTAGTGTTACAAAAAAGTAGTTAAAGTAGTTAACTAATTTAAATTAGCTTAAATTAGTTAACTAGTTAAAATTAGTTAACTAATTTAACTACTGTAAGTAAAGTAATTTAAGTACTGTAAGTAAATTTAACTACTGTAAGTTAGTTTGATACCAATCATTACAAGAACAAAAAAAGTGAAGTTATTCTAAATTTTATCACTACTACCTTATTTCCACAGTTCATTTCAAGAACTGACAGAAACCAGCACAATAAATACAAAAAGTGAGAGAAAAACATGTATTTTATTTGTTTTGAGGCAAAAGGAGCTCATCTCATTTAGATCAAAGAAATGGAGAGCAAATGATTGAATCAAGTTTTTAAGAATTTACAGAAAACAGAAAAACCATCTTCATGTTTATCACACTAATAAACAACTGAATTTCCTATGAACGCTCTATTCCTTTAGACTTGGCACATTTTTTTATTGCCCACTACGACACTTCACATCTTTGCTTGTCAAAATGTTATATTACCTATGTAAACATCTGTTTCATGTGTAAACTTCAACAAGTAAATGGGAAAGCCTACTAATTTATCCACCCCCAAAAAAATCAAGTATGGACTAAATATCAAATTAATGACATCATATTCTATGTAATACTGTTTCAACAAGAACTAAAGCCTGTTGAATTCATAACAAAAAAAGATGCAGAAACAAAAAGCAGATGTGCAGTGTCATGCATTAGTGTAATAACATTATAAGGCAATAAAAAAGGTAAATTTTATTTTTAACTATACTTACCAAGACAAAAATCAAGCCTGTTCTCTTAGTTCATTTTGGTAGTGTAGGATTTCTTCTTAGCTCAAGCTGAAAGTGTTAACTTTTAGCATATTCACCTGTTACTGTGTTTGATAATAGATACTTTGGTCAAAATACATGTGGATTTAAATTTTGTGCAACAGTGGAGTTCATATGTTTTTAGTTCAAATTCTTTATGTTGAAATAAAGAAAAACTCTGTTACCAAAGAATCAAACAGGACAAATGGGAAGAAATACTTGAAATTAAATACCCCTAAAATAAACAACACATGAACAGTAATATCTCTGTAGGAAATAGAAGTTCATCAGCCTAAATCAAAAGACTGAGTTAATACTATTCTTATAGGCTTTTTGTTGCTGCTTTGTTCACTTCAGGCTCAGATTGAGTGAACAAAAGTAATCACATGGCAGTCTGGAAAGCCAGACATCACCAAAGATTTCCTCTACTGTTCAATGGGCCTTTGTACTGCAGAGCGTAATCAACCTCAACCATTTTAAACAAGAAACTGAAATCACATCTCAAAGTTGTTGCAAATGATCTCAAAGTAATTATAGCATCACAGTAATCAAAATTACTGTTCTTTTTCCTCTGCTTATAACTTAATCTACTACCTGTAATTTTTACAAACTGCAGTTCACATTAAAACATTTGCTGATAACAAAGCTTTTCTTTGAAAACAACACTGCTTTACATCTAGTCAGGCAGCTTGTGCATATCAGAGCATTCTGTCAAGAGAGACATGGAAAAGGGTAAAGGAGAAAAAAGCTGAAATATGGCTGCAGTTTATCTGCAGAATGCACTGCAGAATTTCAGGCAGCACTTGAGACAGCGAGTTTCTTCAGATGATCCATAAATACTTGTAAGCTGACATCATCAGTAAGAATGGGTGCTCCAGACTCCTATGAAAGAAAGGAAAAAAAGAGAACTGATTATACACATTGTGATGAAAAAGATTTTAAGACACAATATGTTCCATTGAATAACATTTTATAAATTTAGCAAGATCTTAGAAGCATATCATTGCTGAAATTCTAACAAAAAAACCCAGCAGACTGTACATTTACATAAATTTTCATACATTTACATGAATTCAAGCATAAACCACAACTACATTCTCTTCCATTAACACACAGAGCAATGACTTGCTGTATAGCAAGATCTTTACACCAGCCATACAAAACTTGAGAGTTTTTGACAGCTGCCAAATATTAACTTACAAGCTTGTACGTGTAAATAAAATTTCCATGGCACAATTCCTGCATCATTCCTACCTCAGTAGAGCAAAAAGGAGAGAAACAGTAATATGCAAATGACACAATCAACAAATCAGTATCTGTCAGTGAAGCTCAGACATATCAAAATGGGGAAAGGAGGAAACAAATCCCCTAAGGGTCTGATTTGACACCAAGTGAAGATCACCTGGCTTTCCCAAAGAGAGGTGGGTCTATTCTCTCCTGTGGCTCTGTACCACCACAGAAAAAGACCAAAAGCATCTGAAAGTCACGAGCAATCAGATCACAAAAGAACTGAAAAAACCTTTTGGGTGCATTCTTGCAATTTCACAATTCCAAGAAGTTCAAAATGGTCATGTTTCAGTAACCACTTTTAAACAAATTTAACAAAGTCAAAATAAACCAACATTGGCAACTCTGCAAATATTACATAGTAACTCCCTTAAGTCTTTTGAGACCAGTCTACCACTGTTTCCATTTACAGATACAGCAAGAATTCCTGTACAGCTCAACAATTCAACCTTTTCAAAGGTACTAAGCATCCATATTTCCAAATAAAACCAGAGCTGTCGGAACTCTTATAAAGTCTTCCAAAACACAGACACAAAAGTCCTAATGAGGATGCTCAGAACTGGTGCAGGAAGATTTCTTGGATCACTATGATACACAGCCACTCTCAGGGAAGGCACTAAATTAGCTATCACCTGATGGCAGCAAGATGAGATTAAACTTCTACTTCCAAGCTAGTCAAATGCTAAGTCTGAGCTCTCTTATATAAGAATCATAGAATCATTTAGGTAGAAAAGACCTCTAAGGTCAGTGAGTCCAACCATTAACCCAGCACTGCCAAACTCACCACTAAGCCATGTCCCTAAGTGCCACATCTACACAATTCCTAAATACTTCCAGGGACAGTGACTCTACCACTTCCCTGGGCAGCCCATTCCAAAGCTTGACAATTCTTCCTATGAAGAAATTTTTTCTAATATCCAATCTAAATGTTCTCTGGCATATTGAGGCCATTTTTTCTTTCTGTATTGCTAGTCACTTGTGAGAAGAGACCAACTCCTACCTGGCTCCTTTCAGGTAGTTGTAGAGAGTGATTCAGTCTTCCCTGAACCTCCTCTTGTCCAGACTAAGCACCCCCAGCTCCCTCAGCCACTCCTCACAAGACTTGTGCTCCAGAGCCCTCACCAGGTCCATTTCCCTTTCCTGGACACACTCCAGCACCTCAGTGTCCTCCTTGCAGTGAGGGGCCCAAAACTGTACACAGGACTCAAGGTGCGGCCTCACCAGTGCTGAGCACAGGAGGACAATCCCTACCCTGGGTCCTGCTGGACCCAACATTCTTGATCCAAGCCAGAGTGCCATTGGCTTCTTCGCCACCTGGGCACACACTGACTCATGTTCAGCAACTGTCAATCAGCACTCACAGGTCCTTTTTGAAAATTTCAACTGCATCTTCAAACACCAGCCACATAATAGAGACGCACAAAAAGTTTATCATTATTTTCTGAAAATGCTTTCTATACTATTAAGGCACCTGCCTGCTTAAGTTCAAAGAAAATCTTTATCCAGAATATTAAAAACCAAACTAGGCAATTCATCACCTCCTGAAACATGTTTTCAGTGGTGTGGGGGTGCCCTCTTCAGGTCAATGTGGACTTTCAGTTGTGCACAAAATAAAATATGAAACAGTCCAGGAAGGTCATGAGAAGAAAAGAGCAAAACGCAAATCAGTTAATCAGTTTTAAATTTCTCCCAAACACAAAATCTCTCATTTCATAAACAGTACTTGATTCAACTTTTTTTTTTTTCACAAAAAACCTGCAAATACAAGAGCATATTACCTTGAGCACACACACTGCAGTGCCCCGGGGGAGGTTAATACACCATTTCTTATGTTACCCTAGAAATGAATTCTTTTCAGCATTAAAACGGATAGCTACCTTTTGCAAGATGTATCGGACTCACCTGTCCAGCACGAAAAATTATCTTACAGATCAGTTAAAGATTTTTTTTGTATTTACATTAGAAATACTGTTTCATTTGCTTATTAATTAAATAAATAGAAAAGAGTTGTCCTGTACTGCTGGAAATGTGGAAACTTCAAAAAATTCCAGGTAATGTTTAAATTAAAAATAAGACCTTCCAAACTACAGCTTGTGTGTGTACGTTGAGGGGAAACATGATGAAGAGAAGCACTAACAAACTGCTGGTTAGATTAACAACTTTGGAAGCAAAAGACTTTGGGATTTGTGTTCAAATTGTGCTGGACCTGACTCAGTACAAAATTTTCAAGTATTTTCACTCTGGACCTCAGTGCTGTTCACTGCCAGAAGCTTCATTAGAACCAATTCATCCCTATGAAAATGTAGCCTGATAAAACTTACTAGACAAAGTGACTGCCATAAAACTGCTACAGAGATTCCTCACTCATGACTTCAGTACTGTACACCATTTAGCAAAATACTCCAAGAGCACAGTTAAGATGTAGCTTCAAATGTCTGATGCCATTAGATTTGCATGAGAAGATGACACTGCACTAGCACTTACTCACTATAGAAAGTAAATGTAGGTGATCATGGAACACAGATGCAACATTCAAGAATACAAGCTGCCATAGGATGTTTAACTTCTGAACATAACTTTCTTCCTAAAGACAAGAATTGAAAACTGATTCCTGGTCAACCAGGCCACAGAAATTTTGGAAAACATCAGTACACTGGCACTGGTGTATTTGGCAGTTCTTGCTTATAACTACCTTCAAAACTTATTTCCCCTATTGCAAAACAGTCCCTTAGACTTCACGTGTGGAAAGCACTCTCATTTCTAGTATTTTGAAGGTATTGATAGCGATGAGGTCTAAAGCTCTGTGATACAGGTGGACAGGAAGATAACAACACAAGGCTGCAACATGCTGACCTAAAGAGAGGGCCACCAGGAGCAGGTCAAGCAGCCTTTCTAAAGGCTCAGCCAGGTGGAAGAAGCAACACCGAAGTGTTACTGTACTGCCCTTGAGCAATTTTCATCCACAAGACAGCTCAGCCTGACCAAAGCTGCCTAAACCCTCACTGTCACTCATTTATATATGAAAAAACAGACCCACCAATATGAAAATGATAAAGTGGCTGCCCTTTTTACATCTTTCACAGCAGCAACAGGGAACATCTTATTTGACTACAGCAGGTATAAAATTATTCTAATTCCACCGTGGTGTGGACAAGAATATGATTCTACCTTTCAGACAGGCTGATGGGTTTGCTCCTCTTCCGCTCCAAAGCAGAAGCACTGTTTGGGAAGATCTGCATCTCTGCTACTAAGCAGAATGAAACTAAACTTAATTACTGGTGAAGTTAAGCTTAATGAATTGTAAATTGTATACTTAGCTTAATCAACCATTGCCTAGCCTTAGAATATTGAGTCCTAAGGCAGCAAGTGCACTTATCAGTGACTATTCCAAATCTTTTTATCTGTTGCCTCAACAAAATACCTGCTTTTGACTTTGCAAAACTGTTTCAGTGAAAGTTCTTGGAGGGGCTCTGTCAGGCAAACATCAAACCCATAGTCTTAAGACAGCACTATTTAAGAATATAGGCTAGACATCAAAGCAGCCAAACAGAAGCTTAAAACAGTAAACCAGATCATTTCTGTCTGAAGAAATAAAGCCCATTGTTTTCTTAACTTCTGTAATTTTGGTCACATCAGACTAAAACTGCATTTCTTTTTCAGTTTCAAAAACTTTGCATTATTACTTATATGTACATAATGTGCCACTTCACTTGCCTTCTGAAATAGGGGGAAAAAAAATCATGTACACAAGCTTCATCAGCAGATTCACACTCACCTGTCCCCATGCATACATGTTGTTATGAGTCTGAGAGGGATTCACTTTTGAAAGCAGGAAACGAGCCTTTAAAAAAATAAAACCAAGACAAGAAATTGATCTTCTCAAACAGAATTTTCCTGCACTCAGAAAAAAATTGCATATGTATGAAATATGTCATTTCTATTATCCGGAGATACAGACACTGCAAACAGCACCTCTGCAAATAAAGCCACTGCACAGCTCTAATGAAGTGCTAACAACTTTCTGATGCAGCTCAAAGTAAGCTTTTGTCTTTTTCAAGCACTAGCAAAGCAAATGTGAATATCAACAAGACATTAATTAACAAGTTTTTTAAAATGACACCAATAGTAATTCTGCTATTGGTTCAGAGACCCAGACAAGTACTGTCTTTTCTGCCCTACACACCTTACACAGAGAATCTGAGAGTCCAAGGCAGTATGATTAAAATAATAATACATAGCAGGATTCACAAATTAGGGAGAAAGCTACTATTAAATATCTTGTTCTGTAAAAGCTTTAAGAGTCAAAACATTGATTTGCAATCTATGTATATTTTAGCAGAGAAACAGATGTTTACTACCAAAGATATCTCACAAAATTACTAACATATCATTTCCAAGATTATACAATATACACTTCACCATACCTGGCTTCCTCCATGCTCTGTATCAATGTATCTGGGCATTGGAAATCTGGAATGGAGAATTTCTTGGGCATCATCTACTGGAGCTTGTAGCAAGTGGTGGAAATTTTCATATTCTGGCATATCCTGGTACCCCGACTTACGCCACTGTGCTATGGTCTGGGGACAGGGGAAAGAAAGTTTAGAACTGATTCACCAAACTTTCTTAGAGGATACACAGGTCTTTTCAGAGGAGAATGTGCCATTGCTGGCCTCTTTTCTATCACTCATCCCTTTCTGCCCTATAGTATGCAAGTTAATTTTAAAAGCCAAGATGTGCAGGTAACATGCTATTACATTTTTTTTTTCAAACTCTTAATGATTTGTGGTCTATCTGTATTTCCTCTTATTACATCATCTTTTATATGGCAAATATTTTGTTTGGAGGAGGCCAAAGATATTATTTACACTTCTCTAATAGACATGTCTATGACATATAAGAAATAAGTATTTATACTGATACCTTTCAGAGTCTGTAGCACAACATCCCCACCCTCTAGGAGTGCAGGTGGCTGCTCAAGGTCAGCTCACTCACACAGGCAGCTGCTAGGAAAGCCCTGGAGGGACCCTCAGCAGGGGCTCCCCCCTCCTCTGCTTGGCAGCTGCTTTTAAACTGAGGGTCTCATTCCTGGCTCCTGCCTGAGCTACATGCCTGGACCAGGCCATGTACCTACTGATCTGGACCCCCCCAGAACTTGGAGCTGCCTCATCCCCATCAACTTGTCTGGTGATCTGGACTGAAGGCTGACTCTGGCTACAGCCCACAGCTGCTCTGCTTGCCTTGCTCAGGTACAGTGGGGACAGGTCCTCAGTGACAAGACCCTGCCTGCCTTGCAGTGATGCTCAGCCCCTGTTCCCCTTCCCTCAGGGAGAAGCCCACCACTGCTGCTTACTGACAGCACCTTACAAAAATGAGGTAATATTCTGCTACTTAAGAAGTGCTGAAGTTTAGTAAATATTTTTATCAGTGCAGCTATAAGGACATAATCCAAAATAGTATTTTTCAAATTCTCAGCTATGAACCGTTTACAGTTGCAAAGTAGTAAAAAGCAGCAGCTCAATTCCTCCAGGGAGGCAGAGCAGTAACAAGTCACAAGCACTTTAATTTTATTACTAAGGAATGTCTATCTACCAAAATGCCAGGAGCAGCTCCATTCCTCCAGGACAGTACAGACAAAGGGTAACTATAAACTTGGTGTTCTGACTACCCATCCCTGAAGAACCAATTTAAAGGTCTAAAATAAATGAGTGAAAAGTGGGGAGGAGGGGGAGGCAGGGTATAACACTCTCTAAAGTTGAAAAAATATTGATCTAAAAAAATACTCTGCATATTAAAGCTAATTCATCTCAAACTCGTCATAAGAAACAGGACCAAGATGTCAAGTCATGTCAGGTATCTGCATATAGACATGTTAAACTACCAAACTACAAACACAAACTAGGACTCTGCCGTCAGCCATGCAGATGAGAGGGTCAAGAACTGAGGTGCATGAGAACTGGAGCCTGACTTCCAGTGATTTCCATAAGGTAGCACTCTTACAGAAAAGAGTATTTGTGTAAGAAATAACAACTCTTACCTCTCCATGATAAATAAGGATTTGGAAAAAGGTGTCCATAAGGAGAATGCGATCTGGTAAAATGCTGCTGCTATCCAGAAGAACAGGCTAAGATTTAAAAATAAATTAAAAATTATCAACTGATGCAGAACTGAGCAATCAGATGGCATTGCCTTATTTTTTAATCAGCAACTTAAGAACTTTTTCAATCACTTACTAAAGCTCCATATTTGCTCCTTTTCATGTTACACATCTGCAACCCACACAATTTCATTCTGAAGTTATCCTACCTGATTCTATATCTGAAACTTCATGAAAGTAATAAAAAATTTATTCAAGAGCTGAAACCCCTTTCATTATTATGCACTTTAGTAGTCTTTCATGTACCTCTGTATTTACCCATACAATGCCATTAATTTGAATTGTATTTCAATGCATAAGGATTCAGCAGTTATTCAGGTCTAAGATTTTTGTGGGTTGTTTGGGGTTTTAAAATCTTGTTCTTGCAGCATATTATTACTGTGCATATATATCCCCCAATACTGTATTTAGTAAATACTCATGATTTATGAAATCTAATATAAGGTTTTCAGTCACTTTTTTAAGGGTATTGACACTGTATTAGTGCTATATAATTTAACTGAATCAGTATTACTAGAGATAACAAAAATGTTAACTATTCCAAGAATCAAGGAAAAATATTATTCATTCTACACTGAGATATCAGTTCCAGTTGAATCATATTTATCTCTCAATCACCAATGGAACTACTTGGTTTTCATCCATGCGAGTCTTGCAAGCTGCTCTTCACAAACCACCTTATTACTTTCATTTGAACTCCACTTATAAAAGTCTTTTTTTTATATCCTCATGAATAATCTAAAAAAAAAATTCTAAAACAAGTTAAAAATACAACCTGCCAAGATCCTTGACTACTATGTTTGTTTTCACTGCCTCACTCTCTTTTTTGTAACAGACTACTTTCGTTATTTGCTGACACAAAGAAGTGCTTGACACTTCTTTCAGAAGCTTCTTGGAAGATCAGCTTTTTATTTTAGATTCATACAGAATGTGCCATGACAAGGTCAGCTGGAAGGTTCTGTACTAAATCTACACATAATGGGAATCATATTAAAATTAGAAGCTTTGGATTAAGGCAATAAAATCAAGGAAATTTTGTACATTTAAAAAAAAACCTCAACTTTTCTTTCAGGCAGCAGTGAAAGTACATTTCTAAATAAAATCATTTTTGTTTGTTTACATTACATCCTGGCTCCACAAAACCAAAAAATGCTCTCAAAAACTAACCAAAAAGTACCATCCTTAGATTTAAAACATAACCTCTTTACAAAGTGACTTTTGTTCTCAAGACTGCTACATCAAAATTCTGATATATGCCTTGTTCATAGCTGCTTTAAATTAAATGAATGTTACTTCTCATACAATAAATTTGAAACCAATACATTTTATAACATTTAACAGTGAAGACAGCAATCGCCTTTTTCTCAACAAAGCACCTTTTAACCCACTATGGAGTTATTTTACTGATACCTCTGGAGGTCCATTGAAAGAGTAGGCATAAAGAATTGGCTGAACCATGATAAGTGACTGGGTTAGATCTTGACGCATAAAATGGTGACGATAGTAGGAGCTCTCATCCGGACTGTTGTTAAAAACTTGTAAGAAAGGAGATCTTCTCAAGTGAAACATGAACTGCAAAACAAGAACCACTTTTTTGAACTTTGACAGATCAAAAGGATAGTTGTACAAGGAGAGAAATATTTTCCACAAACTGCATGATACCAAGGCCACAACAAAAGTGAATTCCAACTCGTTTAACATTTTGAATCTCTATAGGCACCTTTGCTAGTTTTTACACACTCCCATGACAGGAAGAGAGGTATCAGAATGGGTAAACCTACAAAGCAGCTGTGAAATGATTCCTTTAAGTTCTACTGTTCCTATGAGGGAGGCTGCTGTTCTACAACTAAGTAACTCATAGCACGTGAACAGAAAAAAGAACATTAACCCCAGCAAAGTCCAACTATGCTAGTAAAAGCATATGCTTTCATTGCTGAAACAAATTCTCCACCTGCTGATTCAATCACTACATAACACTTAACACCTACAGGCATATTAACATGTAAATGAAACAGAAATATCATGGAAGTGCATGAAGAGTCCAAAAGTGAAGTATCTGGAGCTATCAGAAGGGAGAAATTTATCAGAAAGGATTATTGGCAAAGAAACTATTCCAAGTTTAATACAGTCAAGATCAAGTCCTCTTCACAGAGAAGTGTCTCTTTTCTGGTCAGTATCATAAATTATATGGGAGAGAAACAATAAGCAAATCCATTTATTTTCCTCATGTTGTCTGAATTTCTTCATTAGAGCAGCCCTTTTAGAAGTGTCATTATATGAATTACAAATTCAGGTGAGATAAGGATTTCATTGTAGGAGAAACAAAAAATATACATGGTTACATATTTAACTGTAAGGGCAGAGGACAAAAGGGGACACAGCAGCACAGACAACAGAAGTGATTCTCCTAATGCCAGACAGTAGTTAGGGGCAGGGGGTCTGCTCATCCTGATATGCCTTATTGTACTCAGTGCTACAAGGACTCTTTCTTCACTGAGCATTCTCTTCCATCCCTGTAGACAAACCTGCCTATAGACAAACTCACCTGTGGATAAAGTGAAAATGTTTCTGAAAATCTGAAAGAGCTTGGATCATCCTTGTGATATTCTCCAAATTTCTGACACTGGAGTAAACAAGAAAGAAAATCTACATTAAGAAATATACTTACATGGTCATGCCATTAACAGGCACAGGACTTGTGGTGCTTGCAACTTTGAGAACAGAAACCTAGCAAAAACACTGACACAAGTTCTCTTTTTAACAAGCAGTGATTTCTTGCATATGAAGCTTTAAGAACTTTGTATGTTGGCTGTTTTTCCCTCTAAAATCACTAAGCAGACTTAGATGAATAAACACCCCCAAAGAAATTGTTTAAAATTAAATTATTAATAACTAATTACTTACAAATAAAAATTAAAATACATTAAAAACACCAGACAGAAAATTGAACCTTTCAAAATTTTAAAAAAAAAAATCCATATGGTTTTCTAGGTACTTTGCCTCCCTTTTTTTTTTGCTAAAAATATTTACTCTACACTATCATTACAGACAACAGAAAGTAGAGAAAACTGTAATTTCTGCTAATCACATGCTAAAATTTCTCTTAATTCCTGGCAATTACAGTATGTTGAGGAAACAAATAAAAATACATGAAAAATAAACTAAAAATACACCTGCTCTTTTTTAAATTTAAAATATAAAATCTTTGTTAATTCTGTATAACTTCACGTGGAAATTAAGCATTCAGTTAATTTTTTGCTGTTATTTTTAAAGAAACTATCACTGAACAGTAGTCACTTCTGTGTCTGCAAACAAGAAAGCCATCTGAGTCACTCAGTACAGCTCATTTTACCAGTCGTATAAGCTGTCTGTCCAGCCACCTCAGCACATCAGGGCCCTCCTCTGTCTCTGCCCTGTACACTGCCAGTCTAGCCATGAGAATCGCAGCAGCTTCCTGGTCAAAAGATGCAGCAATGTTTTGAATCTGGGTCTGTGCATCTGCCCAGCTGCAAAATAAAAATACAGGGTTTTGCATCACAGTGAAAGGAAAAAAATCCAACCTCAAAACATCCCTTCAAAATTAAGGCAAAGAAACCTTAACAGTTAACAGTTTAACTAACTCATGCTGAAGCTTCAAAAAATCTACTAGGCAGATACAATGAGCAGCCTCCCAGTTAACCATTCTTTAATTAGAAATGTTCCTTATTTGTACAGATGCCATGCAACCAGTGAAATAAAATATAATGTCACTAATAGAACACATACCATATTTTTTTAAATTAGTGCTGAAAGGTTGCTACAGAAAACACCATCCACTAATCTAATCAGACATTCCCACATAAACAATTTTCTTGTGCACTTTGCTAGTTCTTTTTAATTTATAGAGTAAACTATTAATTAGACCTTTCATCAGTCACCAGGATTCTACTAATACAAGTTAACAACTAATTAAGTTAACAATATAGTCTTTCCAACAATTAGAGCAATGCTTTTTTTCAATAAACTGAATTTTCCATCGAATTAACCAAGCAATGATTTCCTTCAGCTTAGAGTAAATAAATGTCACTGCACATTGAAAAATCTCTTCAAAATATTAAACATCGTGTCCTAAAATTGTGAAGTATATTGAATCAAGGAAACTGCAGGCAAAGGTTATACATGGAATATCAGGTATTTAGATCCCTCTGAACTGCAGTTAGCATTCTCCAGTTATGAAGTGATTTTTGCCATTCCCTAATCCCAAACATATCCTCAGTTTAGGCCACAGGATTTCATTCAAAGCTTCCTCTTTGTCTAAAATCACTTGGCTTTCTTCAGAGCACTCCTACAATAACATTATACAGCCACTGTAACCTCTCAGAGAAAAAACAGTCTGCAGAACAAGAGAGGAAACTGTCTCAAACAAGAGACTGCTTACAAAATCTACAAAGTAAAAGGCATATATATAGATATACACCCTGACTTTTCAAAAATTATTCACCACAAGTAAAACATACTTTCTGGCAACTGTGGTCACCCTGATACGTCTCTGTCCGCTGGAATGCTGGTACTGAGTCACAAACTGGATTGCACCACGTCCTCCTTGAGGAATGGGAGCATTGTGCTAAGGACAAAAGGAAGAGAAAATGAAAGAGAATCTCAAGATTTTATAGTATAATTTGAAAATTTATAAATAATTACTAAAAATTCTTTCCAATAGACAAGCCAAGTTATATCAATGCATTGTCTGGTGCTTTTTTTACATTGAGTACCTTTACTACACACAGATAATCAACCTGGAGGTTGTTAAGGGATGTCAGAAGCAGTTGCTGCCTTTACCAGATATCCTTAAAGCAACCAATGCTCTCTCCTTACACATGCCCTTACAGAGACAATGTTTTCCAAGGGGCCTTACAATTCCTGGTTTTGCCACATTCTATTTGAACACCATATGACTCACTGGAATTACAGGATAAGAAAACTACTACTAGTCTAAAATGCTGATCAGTGGATCTCCAATAGCAGTGTCAAAACAAAGACTGGAAACCAGGTGTAAACTGAAATTTCAAAACTCTGCTCAGTGAAAATACAGGCTTACATTCCATATAAACAATTCAAAAGAGAAGGAGAGTTGAAATCAACTATTACATTAAATAGTTAGGCCAGTTTTAGAGCTACTAATAAAATGAGCCCAACATAAATACACAAGAAGTAAAATCAAAACCTGGCTAATGTAAGTTCAAGTTTTCAAACTGTTGAATAGATAACAAACTATGAAATACAGCATACTAAATATATAGAAACTACAGTCAGCTCAGTTCCTGAGCTGCTTCTTGGAATAAGAAATGGTATGAGAATGAATACCACACTTGCTCCTCATATTTACATCCTCTTTTCCCTCAGGCAAACAGGAAACCAGACTATTTGTCCTTCATACATTTCAATGAAACTAATCTTTGCTTGCAAATACTGAGCAATAAATTAAAATGTAACACAATGTAGTAATTACCTTTTAACTAAAACATCAGAGAAATACTGAAAAGCATTTTTAAATACACAGATTACAACACTTCCACATAATGCAAATAAAATACATTCAGTAAGTAACACACTGAAAGAAAAAATTTGAGTTAGAAATCATGAATTCTAATCAAAATTTGTAGAGTCCTTTAGGGGTCATTATCACATACAAAAAGATTAGCCCATCATCAAGCAGTTACTTAATGATGTCCACCTCTAAACTTTGACAACACAAAATGTTGTGTTGTCAAACAACAAAATTTTTATCCCTGCTACTGTGCTTGGGGGAATCACACAAAAATACAAGCTTCAACAGTCATATAAAATAAGATTACTACGTTTAGTAGACAAGTACACAAATATTTATTACCTGGTTTACCACCTCAAAGTACAGTGCAAGTGTTGTAGTAGGATTAAGACCACAAATCTTCCATTGACAAGTGCCTCCTGTTCCAATCTCCTGCAGAAAGATTTTGTAATACTTTTATAAACCAGAAGTATTTCCTGGCTTGTGAAATATAGCATCTAACCATTACAGGGAACTGTTTGCAACTACTCTCCCTGCTCACTCTGTCACCTCCTCAGACAACATTCCTGCAAAGCAACTGCAGTGCTGGACATTAGAATAATTTTTAAAAAATAGATTGTTGTTTTAAATAATTCATAGATTAGAAAGATCAGAAGCTGGCATTAGAAAAAGCAAGTCAGAAACGGGAAAATACCAGATTTTGCTTAAGCAGAGGCAAAAAGCACATGTAAGTGGAATGATAATTCTGTGGTGCAGCAGTAAAACCTCAAGTAACAGCTTACCATATTTTACTTGGTTACACAGTCTCAAGTAACTAACAAGGTAACTGTACACAGATAGCAATGTATTTCAAGTGACAATTCCTTTTTGGCATCAAGGCAACATAAATATCCAGCAAAACCAAATAAAGTAATCCACCATCCATAATGGACACAGGGAAACGAAATAAAACTTCTAAGGAAAACTATGCTGGCAATATTGTCACTGTGCCTGTATTCACTTGAAAGCGTTATGGCTAGAGGACTTGTCCAGTTACCACTGAAATGAGCTGCACACACTGTCATGGTATTCATATTCAATTTTAACTCAGATAATTTCAACAAAAAGGGGTTTGGAATAAAAATTAATCATGATGTAACTGCAAAGCCAACAGACGTTCTCACAAGTGAACCTCTACTACCTCCTATGAAATAGATATGTAGCTTAAATAAGGATATGTACCTTTAATTTATTTTTGTGATTTTTAATTTTATTGCAATATAGTCAATGAAATAAGAAAAATCTGTACCAGATCACCAAGAAAAAAAAATGCTGGTTATATTGAATTTTTTATATTCACAAAGATGCAGTCATAAATACTAGGAAAATTTAAGGAATAAAAGTGCTTGATTAAAGCAGGCCATTTGTGAGCATTTTCATACTGGGAAGTGCTCTATTATGCAGATTGTTAGGAACAAAAGTGAGACTTCTCAAATGTAAGACATTTTGGTCACTTGCAGGAATTGTTTTTTTATTGGTAATCAAAAGTTAATAATATTATCTGATAAGAAAATACGTGATCATTTAAGTCTAATAAAATTTAAGGTATTACTTCAGGAGCCTGCAATAGCTGGATCTTTCAATCAATTAATTAAATGTGCAATTGGTGAAACAGTTACAGAAATGGAAAGACAGAGTTCAGATAAAAGGGATGTTTCTAGTCTTGTGTCCTCCTCTTCTGTCAACTCTTTCTAAAAATGTATTTTTATGGTTCACTTTGGATAAAAGGACACAGCTCTGATTTTAACAATAAAGCATGCTAACTCATTTTCTACTTGGTTTCTGCTACATCATATAACTTTTGTGTAATAATTTTAAAGCAACTGAATCTAAACAATCTAAACAAGTAGACAAAGCTAAACAAGTAACAAGACATCTGCAAGGTCTAATACAATTGAATCTGACCTAGTAATGAATGTAAGCTTGCATGTATTTAATTTAAAATCTATAAAATAGATTTTATAGTGATCTATAGTGATCACTATATAAAGTGATCCCTTTGTTCCATTTATGGAAGTTTCAGCCTGTCTTCAAATTCAGAAATCTTAAATCCTATTTTTCCATAGTAGGACATTTCCTTTATTTTCAGTGAAGTTTACTTACATTTTCTGAGACACAAGGTCCCTTAGAGTTGAGAGAGACACAGGGTCCAATCGCTCCAGAAATCTTTACTTCTCTTGAAGTCTTCATATTTCAAATAAAAATATACATTAACATGCCATGCTAAGAATTCAGTCTCATTTTATTGTTAGATAATTAAAATCTCAAGGCATACTGCATTACTGACACCTTAGGGAAAGGTTATAATAATACTTGATACATCTGGAGACACTTTTCACGTGCTCAGTTTCTACACTTAATTATGTTTATTTGCTATACTAATTAGTATATCTTAACAGCATGAACATAAATTAAAACATGAAGAAAAGCTGCTTGATTTATAAACACAGGACCCTAGAAAGTACATGGGGTAATGTTTTCTTTCTAATGAAAGGATTAAAATATTCAAAGGTAAGATTAAAACTGAAGACTTTGTACTGTAAGATAAGTCTACACACCCCGATAAAGAATTCTTTCTCTATGTCCTAAACATATTTAGCTAAATTAGTCATTTATGTTCTTCCAATGTAATTTTCCTCTTTGAAGTGATCTGTGCATCCCTCTAGAACTGGGGTTCCCTTTTCACATTTTCTGGGATCTTTAAACAAAATTCACATCAATATGTATACAAAAAAAAAAAAGAGGGTTGAACTATCCGTTCTATTAGTAAAAATTTAAACAGAATTTTACCAAAAATGAAAACAGTCTCATATTCTTCTACAATATGGGATTGGAATATTTTTCAAGAAACATGAAGGAAGGCAGTGCCTGAACCTACAGCATATTCAGCTCTAAGCTCATCACAATGATGGAGGCAAAAAACAACATTGTTAAAATGCCAGAATGGATTTTGATAAGGATGGAAAGTGAAAGAAAATTTGTCCTGGGGTACACAGAGAAACTGACTTACCTAAAACCAAGAAACCACTGACATCAAAATCTATATATTCACATTGAATGCAAGGTGAGAAGAACTACCATTATACCTAACTCACCTTTACAGAATCCCAGAACTACAGAAAGATAGCTAGGACTATGTACAGCTATGTCCAGGCCAAACTTAATTCATCTGTTTAGCATGTTCCTAAAAATTCCTTAAAAGTGCAAAGATTCCACTTTGTAGCCATCCTATTCCATTGTTCCACTAACAGACTGCATTTTTATATGCTTACCTTTATTTCTAATGTGCCACCAAATCCCATCTTAAATTGTCCTTGCATATCTTTAGTGAATACTCTCTGAAAAGTTTGTTTGAATAATGATGTATTGAAAGAGTCTCCCATTACCATGTAGCCTCTAGACAACAACAAAACAAACAAAACCCCTGAGTTAAATTAGATTACTTACATAAATAATCATTTTTATTAAAGAAACTAAAGACAATTCACTGTGAGACATATTTTTACCTTCTTAAAATAGACTAATGGTAAATTAGTATTTTGCTACAATGTTAAGGATGAAAGTTTGAAGTGAGCTTCTTGCCCTATGCATCTTAAGGTCATTATAGTATGTAACAAAATCTTTCACTGAGAAAATACTGTAGTGGACTTTCAAAACTAAGGATGTCTCAAGATCCTGTCATACAAAGTCTTTATTTCTGATAGTTATTATTCCATACTATGGTATTTTATCTAGTTCATTCATTACTTCAGGTTAAATCTGTGCTCAAGAAGCATGATTTATGTTTATGCTTAGCCACATTCTGTGGAAGTAACAGCAACAGTTGCCACTTGTCATGAAATATCATACCCTGCCTTTAGAAAATATTAATGGGAGATATTATTATCAGTAATCAAAAAATGTTAATTAAAACATTTCAGTAAAATATGTCAGTAGGTCAAACATTACACCAAAAAGAAGTTTCCAGGTGGATACTAAAAAAATAGAAGAAAATAGACATAGTAGATTCAGAAATTCCTCCCTGTATGCAGGATGTAGCCAAAACCAAAACAGAAGAGCTGTAGAAGAAATAAACAAACTATACATTAAGGCTACAGAAAGAGGGTGAGTCAAAAGAGCAGACAGAAAGAGCAAAACAGTATAAACAAAAACACAACTCGAGTTTGTTGCAGAAAAGGAGCAGGTGTCAAATATGCGGGTAAAATCAAATTTAAACATAGATATCCTGAACAGTGAAAGCTCCCAAGCTAAGGCTATACACACAGCTCTCAAAAAAAGCAGTGATTAGCATGGCCAAGCTGGCCTGAAACTCAGGAGCTGTACCTGATAGTCACCTAAACCACCAGCTGAAGCTATAAATGACAATATATATAAAAGAATAGCATAAGCAAGACAGAAAGAACAACAGAGGGTTTTATATCACTCTGAAGAACAAGAAAAATAAGGACAGGTCCTGATCTTTACTGAAACCTGCCACTTAAACAGATACACAAGGAAAGACAGAAACAATGTATCTGATAAATTGTTTGTTTAAAAGATATCCATGTTATTCAAGGCTCAGAAGTATCACATTAAAAGCAAACAGCAAACCCGCTTCTGATTAATCCAAAAATTCTAGTGACAAATCTGCCAGAGGCCAAGACACTCTAAAATTCCATAGCAATGTAGCCATCACAGTTTGTCTACTTACACTTTTTTTTTTTTAGTAGTAGAATTGTTTGCAAGTGCTTCCTGCTTAAAAATTTTAAACTGCATCTTTATATACTACAAAAAAACAAATAGACACACACCCAGTGTAGTTGGGACAACACTTCATCTCCAGTAGACCAGTCTGATCCAATGCACATGCATAGATGTCAATAACATGACCATTTGTTGCAGCTCGGTTAGCCAGGGCTTCAAAATGCTAAATAAAAGATGAAAATACAGTTCATAGCAATTTACAATGTGAACTCTCCTCATCTTCACATTAAATCCCAAAGTCACAAATTTTTTCTAAAACAACATTTTCAGATTCTATTCACATAAAAGTATTTTTTTCCTAAAGGTAATAAGACTGGAATTTTCAGCTTGGGGTTTTTTTTCCTGATCAGCTGAGAGCTTGACTCCCACTAAAGAGAACAGTGGTTGCTGTTTAAACTAGAAAATTAGTTTGATCATCTTCCCTTTAAACTGCATTTAGTGCTAGATCCAGAACTTACTGTTCTGGATACTGAATTTACTGTTCTAATCTCAAGCGTCTGCAACTGAGCTAATTGTTTAAGCTCCCATTATAATCAGTCAAGATGACTTCAACAGGTTTTGGATGCAGTTCACCAACCCAAATGTACATTTTAAATTCAATTAGATACGACTAAACTCTACAGCCTAATCCTTCCCCCACTATAGAGACAGTTTTGAGCATCTGTCTTAGAAGCACCAGCCTTACCATTTGGTCGCATAAATTTCTGAGTTAAACCAAAGAACTTTAATGTGAGCTATACAAGTCCTAACTCAATATACTGAAATTTCTGAAGAAATTCTTGAGACATACCACTATTCAGAACCCGGTGAACAAAACCACACAATTCCCACCTCTTTATACATTTGCTATTACTAATAGCATTTTACAGTGCCCACCAATTTAAATGTTTACTTACTAGGAATATGTATGAGATCCCATGACCGTCTCTTACCTTAGTACCTTTTTTAACATATTTTGCATTGTCTTTTTCAATGTCATGCCATGACCTTATAGGTAACTTCAACTCATCCCCTACAACCATGCCAGGTCCCTGTGTCGCTGGTCCTCCAATGAACATCATTATGCGTGCACCAGTGTTAGGGAAAGTGCACTGCAGGAAATAAAAGACAAGTAAGACCACTGGGTTTTGCAACAAACTGAACAAAAGAATTAGATATGTGGGTATTTATCGCACTGATAGGATTGTAACAATAACAGCATTTTTTCACTCCTAGAAGTTAAATCGACCAGTAATTCAAAGTCTCAATTTTACCTTATTAAAATATATAAATGTCTATAAAATTCTAAGCATGTAAGGGATGATATCCACCAGAATCATCCTACAAATCTAATACACATCGATTAGTAAGGTTTTTACATATTGATTGTGGAAGCTTTTCTGCAAGAAAACTATCTAGCTGTAGTTTAGCACAGCTGTAGCTAAAGCTTTTACCTCAAGGAGCCCAACAGCTATAGACAGGGCCACTCCAGAAGAACGTAAGGGCCGTTTTCCTTGTGGAACAGGCCAAGGATCCCGCTGCAGTTCACCCAAAAGATCAGTAAGATTCATATCAATCTTCTGTACTGGTTGCAAAAATCTGGAAACAAATACATGGAAGCAGTTTAGATTTAAGTTATTAAATAATTTTATCAAATGTTCACTAGCAATATATTAGACATATATTTGAGACGTCTGATTCTAGATTCTGGTCTGAATTCAGACCAGCTTCATCAAAATAAAGCAGTTTGGAATTACTACATACACACTCAGCTTAAGAAGTTGAGCAAAGAGCACACAAAACTGAAACTTTCAGACTTAGAGATAGCACTACTATCCAGAAAGAACCCTAACTAGTCAAAAGAACAGAGCAGATGATGACCTATGAATTTCAAAAAGAAACACATTTCCCTACTTCAGTGACAATCAAAGATCAGGAGAAAAATTAACATAGTAAGATCTCTTTTGTGCTGTTGCAAGCAGTCTACATATGCAGCTAATTTTTAGAGGGTGGAGACAGCAAAACTGTCTTTCAATAATTTCATAAATTTCTTCTATGTCACAGTGAAATACACAGGAAAATCAAACACCAGCCTGCGATTTCCAAATGAGAGACCAAAGGGGAGGGAAGAGGAATAGAAGCGGGAGAAAAAAGGAAGGCACAACTGGATATCTGCAAAAGGGGCACTGAAGCATCTATTAATACTTTCCAGCACACCAGTCAACAGAAGAATCATTATTATTATTATTATTATTTATGTATCTATAATGTGCCTCTCAGAGCATTTCCAAAAATCATCCAGATAATATTACTCTATTATCCATTGAGTCAATTCTTCCTAGTACAAACTGTAGGAAAGAACAGTCTACTAGTAAATTTGTGCCTGACCAAGAAGTTTGGCTGTCAGTTTATAATGATCATAAACCTTAGGTTTTCCAGTACATTAGTGGAGTCAAGGTATGTGGTTTAAGATGTTTTAAGTAGATTACCTGTTAGAAGGTGGGGGCTGCTGCACCTGAGGACCCCGACCGACTTGTGCAACAGCTACTTTTGTAAGCCCCAGCATTTCCTGTAGTCAAATAAATAAGATTTTATTACAAAATTTGTTTACAGACTATTTCACCATTAGCACCTTAACGATTTCTTTTTGTTTGCTTCTGTTCATTACCTGAAGCTGTTTTGCAGAGAGGTCCTTTGTTCCTCTGAAGACATAACTTTTAGAAATTCCTTCACAGCCAAGCTCATGAACTTGCACCATTCGGCCAAAGGTAATGAGACCTACTAATGCTGTTGGTGGCAGGAGACTGAGGGACATTTGCATGGATTCCTTCAGGGCTTGCAAGTCTTCATCTTCCATGCATGTATCCACAACATAAAGAAATATCAATGGCATCTGAGGACCACGCTTTGAGAAACAAAATTAGAACCATGTGAAAAACAAGTCTTGCAATATTTAAAGGATCAAAAATGAACAAGTAAGGCACATCTTGTAAAAGTCTTAATTTTAATCATACCAGTAATGTCAATGTTCCATCTAACTTAACTGTCTCTCAATTAGTAATCAGGATCCAGAACAAAACCCCCACCAAAGTGAAGTCTGTACAAAAACTAAATGCTTACAACAGAAGAAAAGAAAAAATCCTTTCAGGACTTCAAGTAATTTTGAAGCATGAGCCAATTATACACATCTTTTAAAATACAATGACCTTTTACTGCTCCAATAAAACTATTCACAATTCAATTATAAAAGATTCTAGCCTGATGACAGTCCATGGCATTTCACCTCCTATTTTTACTCTAGAGATCATGAGTACTTATTATTTTATCTAAACTAATTTTGCTGTACTGTAAGCAAACATTCCATTTATTTTGCATTACAGGAGTTGATAAAAAGTACAGATTCTGTTCAGTATTCACTCTTCCTTTCATTAAAAATTGTAATACTTCAGTGAAGATTCAGATTATGATTTGCCTCACTGAGGTCTTACAAATTTTAATCCTCAAAAATTAATTTAGAGGTTGAAAATTTGAAATTGCAAATGTTTGCAATTTAGAGGTTTAGGTCCATTTTTTATTTCTATTCAAGTAACCTCTATCCTGAAAAAGGATGAATATTAAAATTCAAACAGCTGAACTGAATATGTATTAGCTGTTGTCTCTAAACCAGTCAGCACTAGAATTAACTACTCATCATTCAAATACAAACTTAAATTCAAATGGTTAATGAGAGGTAAATGAACAGCAAAATCTGAATTGAAATTCCTTCAGCAAGCAACAGAGGTAAGCAGCCTCCTGACACAAACACAAATTAAACTCATTGTAAAGAAATAGACCTAATAGAAATATCACTTTTAGAGGAGAACTCTCTTTTTAAATCAGTCTTACAAGCCATCCTAATGCTCTTATAAAATGTTTTCCTTTTCCAACTGATGGCATCAATGTTCAATCTACTAACAAGCACATAAATACTTACAGCCAGTAAAATAGAGTAAAGAAGCAAAATCGAAATTTATTCTTTTTGTATATTGCAAAGTGCTAGACGTTCAATATTCTATTTAATGATTTTACCTGTACTACATATTCAATGCTGGAGAACTGAGGCAAAAGTTCAGCTGGCTGATTCATTTCAGATATGCCAGCATAAGTAGGAGGAAACTGCAGATAAAAACACAGAAATTAAATTAAAATAAAATATTATAATTTCTACAAAGGAAAAAAAAAAGCAGCCTTTTTCAACAGATATTCACTATTGCTGTTATGGAAAAAATCTCAATGCAATATCTGAAGATACAATTGCACACTCCTGCTCTTGCTGTCAATTTCAGTTTGCAACTGCAATTTGAAAAATCAAGGTTTTCATTTCACCTCGTAAAAAATAATTTCTATATATTGCATTTTTTATTTTTCTTACCTGGTTTCTCTGGTAACAAAAGTTGCAAGCCCAGAGTTTTGCTCGATAATCCACTTGGCTATAAAAATACAACAGGAAAAGTTTATGTAGCATGAACAATTCATTTGCCTCCACTGTCCCTAGAATACACATCTTTAAAACTTTAAAAAACACACTGACATTAAAAAGGTTCTTTCAAATATACTTTCTCCTAAATACCCAACACTACAAACAGAAAATAAGTGGAGACTTACACAGCTGTATCAGGCAAATTATTGTGTTTAAAGAGAAAGAATGGTCTTCAGGAAAATGATGCAAATAAGAAATTTCAAAATACAGACTCAGCACCTATATTAGAGCCTTTCTCCATGGTTTTAGCATATCTTCTAAACTCTCTCTACCTTCGTATTTTTCTACCTCTATCTAGTAGCTGTCAGAGTGTCGGACTAGCCTGAATATACATTATGCCCTAAAAAAACAGGCTCCAACATGACAGCTATCTCTGTAACAAAAACAACATTGCTTTCAAATGATGACTCTACTCCTTTTGTCTATATTTTTATTAGTATTCAGACAGTTAAAATAAAAAATGCAAATTCTATTTTCACGCCACAGAGATGTCTTTAAGTCCTTATCACATCTTAAGGGAAATTCACCTTAATAGTTCTCAATGTACACTTCTTGCTATTACATCTTCTCCTGTCTACAAGAGCAAAAACATTTTTAAAATATCATTGAATCTTCAGGTAAGTCCCAGTATGCTGTAAACAAAACACAGATCTGTTGCTATCTAATTGTCTTTACCAGTTACAGAGGCTGCAAATTACCTAGCCCAAAGTGCCACATGGGCTTCTAAAGTCTCCTCAGACTGAGCTTCTAACCACCCTTTCAGGGCAAAAAAAATCCAGTCATTACTAGCACATCCGACACAGGAAAAATGTACACAGTTCACTGTAATGCTGGCATATGTCTGACTCTTTACAACTTTGTCTTTTCATTGTTTTTCTTCCAGCCCTCAATAAAAGATAATATTTCTGAAAAAGTTAACTGCAATTAAGTCTGACTCCCAGTACAACCAGCCACTGTGGCTGCTTAATACTGAAACATAATTTTACGTCTGCTTTGAAGCTGTCTTTTCTCCCAGGCAGGGACAAGTCATTCATAACATTAAATTTGTTCTACAGGTTCTCTGACACCTGTCTAATCTCTATCAATCAGGACCCTTCTCTTGCTTATCAAACTCCAACCTAGAAATCATTCTGCTTCTTTTCCATACTTCTATGACAGGAATGACATATGAAACACAACCAAACTTACCCATGACTAGTCCACAATCATTTGAGCTTGTGCCAATATCACCCTTAAGCTTAAATAGCTTTCTACACTCTTTCATGCCTACTTCTGATGTTAACTAAAACAGATAATGTGCTTTGGTCCACAGATGAACTAATGTCAGTAATAAATGTAGTTTATTTCACTTGGAAATTAAACTATATCAGGGTCCAACAGTTCAAAAGACACAGAATTGTAACTTTTTACCAAAGTCATTTTCTAGAGGCAAAATGCAAGAGTATACTAAATCCCATTATGCAGTTGCAGAAAAATAACACACCTAATCAATACCAAGTACATTGAAACGACCCATTAAATGAAAGCTATGTTTTCAGTAAATATGTCACATATGTAAATCTATGTGCAGAACCTTCTGAGGCCTGTAAGCTTGCGCTCTATAACGATGTGAGGAGTACTTGAACTTCCATACACCAGATCTTGCACACAGTTCAGCTAGCACCATTCTCAAGATTCTAAGGCAAAATCTGGAACAATAATATGCATTAAGTTTACCATAAGGGATTCAGAACAGCTCGGCACGTGGTCCTGCTGCACAGCACTGGCTCATACTGAATAGGAGGCAAGTCCGGCCGCTCTTTCAGGGGCGTGAAGAGGGCAGCCACCGGGACCACCATTCTTGTAGCTTCAAGACGACTTGAGGGCCAAACATTCCAGCTGAATCTAACTCCATCTCTGTCCTCATTCTGCTGGATAAATTCCAGGAAGGTTGTCATGGTCAACTCCTCTCTAGCACTAAAATAAAAAGATAACCATCAGCAGAATGTTGACATGCAAAGACTTTTAACTACTAAATGCTGAATGCAGGTAATAACAGTCACACATTCAAATACTGTAACTGAGTTACAGTCAATAAAACACTGAGCAGAGCTTCTTAAATCCTAAAAGCAATGTGCAGAATTCTAAGGGGAAAGAAAATACTGCTCTATAATTTTTTTTAAGAGTTTCTAACCATATTTTTGGTATCTCATGATGCAGCCTACATGCAAACGTAAAGGAATAACAACATGACATTCCACAAGAGTACATTCCTACAGCAATGCTAGGAAGTAACTTTGTAAGAAATACAAGTGCCATATTCCAATTATATTATGTACCAAGAAGCACTTTTCAAAAATTCTTTGAATTCAAATCTACCATTTTGGCCATTGACTTAAGGCTTTCAAAATGTTCTGCTATGATTACTCAGAAGCTGGAGAACTGCGGAGCACAGACACATCTGAAAAGCTCAACAGGTACCTGTGAACATCTGGTGCAGTCAGCAAGAAGCACTCCCACCCTCCAATCCCAAACTTCTCAGCTGTATTCACACTGTTCCAGACTATCTGCTGCATTCTACACAGTACCTTTTATAGAACATTTAGCACAGGCTTTTCCAGGAACCAGGACATCTAAACTCACACTCCCTAATAATTAAAGATTTACTGTAAAAGCCCACATGAACCACCTAAAGTGAATTAGAAATACTCTGAGGTCTCAGTTTATACTGTAACAAGTTAATGAACAGCTATTAAAAATGCTGGAACTCTCCTGAATTGGAATTTAAATCAGGAATTCTCCCAAGCACACTGACATTCTTAGTTCTGACCTTACATACGTTACAGGAGACTCACAGAAACTCTCAATTTATCAAAACCTGCTTCTATCTGTCAAAATTAGAATGGCATTGCACCCTTAGTTTCTATGACAGCTAAAAATTTTTCAAGTTATTTTAAATAATAGGCTAATTTAACACTTTTATTCTAATTGTAACATTTAAGAAAACAGATTAACAAAATACATAGAGCAAAGGGAAGTGCTGCATTTCACAGTTAAGAAATAATCAAGTGCCAATATTTTAATGGACACATCTTACTGATATTAGGAGCAAATCTGCTCCTATCTAAACACATCATGGCAATTACAACACAGGGAGCATGAGGGACTTTGTGCATAAGAGCATTTCCACCACTGCTTTTACTCAAATTTCTGCAAAGCAGGCGGACAAAACTGAGCAAAAGAGAGAATATCTGGAAGTTGTAATTACTGCAAAGAAATCAGAGACAGAAATTAACTCAGCTAAGAGAAGAAAGAACAGCCTGGCATTTGAAGAGGACATACAATTCAAGAAATTTCTCTACTAATAAGTCAAAATTCATCCATATTTTGTAAAAAAGTTAGAAAATGGGATATTAATGCAAGAATCTGCACAACGCAACTACCTCCACTATAACCACACACTGAACTTAAGGCTATTTCAGCCATTCACTGGCAGCAACTATAGACTCACAAAATCCAGCTCCAAACACTGCAACAAGTCACACTTTCTGTACTGGACTTCAAAGCGTTTTCTCCACATTTTGCTCTATCTATGTTTGAAATGGCTGTACATAGATATTACTTTTACCACCTAGTTATTGCTCCTTAAAGGGCAATGTACAAACACCAGTGTGCAGTGACTAATCACATGCACACAGATACATAAACGACTTGTTGGATTTACTGTGTCAAATACTGTTCTTTTCTATTATGTATGGATTTCCTATTCAGAAGGCAAAAGTGGCTAATAATCAAGTTCTCCTCCACCTTTTCTTATATCCTGTTCTTCTTTTTCAAGAGCCAATAATACTTACCTATTTCATCATTCATCAAATATGGAACTCTTGGTCTGACAAGTTACATTCAGTACCATTGGTACAGCTATGCAGACACATTTTCTGAGATAGGTGTGGAGATGTATTGCATTATACAAGAACAGCAAAGCCCCCTGGCCTACAGGCTACACACCAAATTTCGGACACCAAAATGCCACAAAATACACACCGCCTACCTCAGAAAACCTCAGAGAAGGGATTTTCAGAACTGCAACAGTTCCCACTTTGGGATGTCACTGCTTTACCTTTGCTGCAGACTAGGATATCCAGAAAAAAACAGAAGCGCTTTCTGGTTTGCTTCCTCCCTCCCACTGCTACGGCTGAATGTACCTCAGAACCCTGCACCATGACAATCTCAACTGTGTGTCACAAAAGAAGCCACACTTGAATTGCATTGAGAGTCACTAGTTGAATATCAGCATCTTTAAATGTTTACACACCACAGATAAATATGTCCCAATACAGAATATCCCCAACATAATATTCCCTAATTCCTGCACACATATACAAAAATAAAAACATTTTTCTCTACAGCACTGTAAGAGTTCCAGCATAGATAGATCGAAGTCCCTCATAGCACCATGTGTTTAACTACCACTGAGTGCAGCTCACTGCACACTTTTCTTACAACACACCTATTCTCTCAGTTTGTTAGGCACTAACAACCTGGTAAAAGAGATTAATTAATTAATTAAAACCCTTAATTAATTTTTATGCCCAAATTACATATCAGATACAAATCTATTTCAGTTCCAAGAATGAACTAAAATACACGAGCAGAATGGTTTAAATAGTTATCTAAAGCAAATTACTGACATTTTCACCACTCAAACTCAGTCATCCTCCAAATCTGCTCTCCCAGACCTCTCACTGAAAACTTTTCTTTTTAAACAATCGCGGTATGTGATAACCCACCGAAAATTAAAAAAAAAAAAAAAAACAGACACGTAGTCAAACGTAGCAGGGCCTGCATTTCTTGTACTTTTACCTACACTGGAAGGCACAGCGGCGTAGGTACAGCGGAGCTCCGGCACAGGAGCACCACGGGCGCTGCCGGAGACTGCCGCCCTTTACCCCCGGCCGCGGAAAGGCCGTGCCCCGCCGGCCCTACCCGAGCTCCGGCAGTCCCGGCCGAGCTGGGGCTGCTGGGGGCCGCTCGCCCAGCCCCGGCCCGGCGGGCGCTCCCCGCCGCACCGGAGGCCGCGGGCAGTGCTGATCAGTGGCCGGCGGTAGCCCCGGACCCTCCGGCCGCCGGAGGCCCCGAGAGCGGTTTCGGGCACCCGGAGATCCCCCGCTGCCACGGAGGGGACGCGGGGAGCTCCCACCACGCTCGCTCCACGGGTCCGGCAGCCGTGCGGGGCCCCGCGGCCCGGGGTATCCCCCGTGCCACCCAGCGCGGGGAGAGGGGCTGCCGCCTCTCCTCCCCGCGGCACCCCAGCTCCGCCGCCTCGGGCTCCCCGCGCCCTCCGCTGCCCCCTCAGCGCTGCGCTGCCCGCTCACCCGCGTCCCGGCCGCCGCCGCCGCTGCTCCCGCTGTGCTCGCTCTCCCCGCCCGCCCGCTCGCAGCCGCCCCGGCGCTGCCGACGCATCAACATGGCTGATGGGAGAGTCCGCGCCACGTCAAGGGGCAGAGAGCGGGGGCGGGCTGAGCTCCGCCGCTCCCCCGCCCCCGGGGCAGCCCGCCGGCCTCCGCGGCCTCCCCGGCCTCCCCGGCCAGCTCATCGGGGTCGGCCTCCGCCGTCCCACAGCTCCGGCGGTCGCTTCGCCGCCTTGACGGCTCCTGCTCTTGTGTGTGTGTGTGTGTGTGTGTGTGTGCGTGCGTGTGTGTGTGCGTGTGTGTGTGTGTGTGTGTGTTCGCTACTCTGTTCGGCTTTCTTCTGCAGGTCGGTCGTCTGCATCTCGATCCCCAATCCATTCAGGAAAAAAGGCATCCCGACCACCGGGGGCATTTTGCCGTCTCTCCCCGCCGGCAGCGCTGGGCTCCCCGGTGCTGCGCCTGTGCCCTCGGGGCTGCCTGCGGCCCCTCCGGTGCCTGCGCTGCTCTGGCCGGCACGGAATTCCTCGGGATCGAAACAGCCGGGCTTCCGAGAGTCCTTGAGCTCACCCTGCTTGTTCCCCTCTTCCACCATGTGTACTTATGGCAACTTTATAATCTGGAAGATTGTTTACATGTTTCTTCTGAGTGCCTGGGAGAAAAAAATATATCGAAATTATATTCCTGGGGGTTTTAGCCTGAAACAATCCTTTATCTTGTTAGTGTGGTCAGCTTTTTATCCCCAAACTCAAGTTGCAGTAACTCTTGAGTTTCAGGAATTGTTTTTAACAAGCCTGTCATGAAAGGCCAGAACAGTAACCTTTGTCTTTCCTGAGATGTCTTAGTGCAATTAATCCAGACATCGGGGAGGACTGAAAAACATTCTGCTGACTGACTACTATATCCTCCCTCACTGCAACTCGGAAAACATTCTGTGACCACCAAGCATACTAAAACAACCTTATCCTCTTTTCTTATATGTCAAATGTGATTGTGATAGCATTTCTTTGCCATGATCATCTCCAGTATGGTTTACTAGTCCTCTTCAGACTAAAAACATGAACAGTCAAGCAACAGCACAATTTATGGGAGGGATTTTAAATTTTCTCATCCACAAACCTCACTGCCATTTGTGGGAGTATTAAGCAAGAGCTTGCCAATGACATGTACCATCCTCACTCTGAGCTCAAAAGAAAAAAAGAAAAAAAAAAGACCAGCCCCAAAAATCCACAACACTGCGAACTTCAAACAGATGCACAGAAAGTGACTCAGTGTTGTAATTTCAAAAGCATTCAAATACCTTGTGAAACATTTTTAGAAAATTACCTAAAAAAAGAGGCAAGTCCTGAAGTCTAAACTGCAGGATGAACTGTATAAATAAGAGAAAAAGAGGCAGCTGACAATTAAAGACACTTGAAGGGCAAGAAGGGAAAACAGCAAAGTATACTACTCTGAAAGTTCACTACAAATAAAATATATTCAGTATTTTTAATTAATCTTCAGCACAATTAAATTTCATTAAATAATAACTCAATCCAATGCTCTAAACTTAAAGAGAAGTCATGCAGCTGTTATGATGGTGCGAACCAGAGAAAATCAAGGAGAAAGAAAAGAAGTAGAAAATAGATATAAACTCATTTACTCATTATAAAAAATATTTTGTTAGCTCCACATATTCATATATCTAGAATGTAGATTTGAAAGCATTTTAATTTTTCATAATGCAGAATTTATGAGTTACTTTGTTTTGGTTTGGTTTTTTAGCCAATGGGGCATATCCATTAATGCATCTCACTCTTTCTTTGGAAAAGTACTCTTCCTTAATGCCTAAGCAGTTGAGGAAACATTTCCAGGTTCATTTTCCACTTTCTCCACTGAGTCATATTTGCTAGCCATTGCATCAGCATTGTTGGTAGGACATGTTAGGAACAATTTTATTACCTGTGGAAGACTATCTGCAATAATTAAAAATATGTTGCTTTGCTTAACAAGTATCAATGGAAAGTTCCAGAAAAAGTAATCTAAAGATAGAAAGTATATTTAACGTGTATTTATATCTGTGCATTCTCTTTCTGTTCATAGTTCTGGACTTTACAACACATGGGAAAAATAAGTTCTGAATATTGCTAAAGTATTAGAAAAGAACGTTATATAGCTGGACTCACCAAAGTTTTTGTCTTGATCATCAGCCTTCCCAGAGTTATCACTGTAGGCTTAAGTAGGCAGTTTTTATTTCTAGCGGTGACTGCAATTGTTGCATAGTCAACTAGGACGTTAGATCCGGGTTTCAGGGAAAAAAACTCCCTGGTACACGTAGGTGCTTTTGGAAACACCTTAAAACAAACAAAAGCCATTGGAGAGGAGGAGTTAAGGTAGATGTTTATTTAGAACTATTGAAATACAGACTTGCAGGGGATTAAAAAAGAATTGATTTTTTTAAACTTGTGACAGAAGTATCTAAAACTACTCTGAAATATTAGATCTAAATAGACTTTGCATGCAGAACTAATTGCAGAGATAATATACTGATGGACATTTTGTGTAACAGGAATTTCATAATACACAATGTAAATGATTACAGCATCATCCTTCCGCTCATTATCTTACCTGGGAAACAATGCCCCTTTGTGCAAATGCTATCTTGCTTTCTGCCATGTGGATGCTCCCACATTATAGTCTTCAGAAAAACTCACACAGCACAACTCAGGCATTGACCCTTCCAGAATGAGAACTCAGTGTAAATTTATAATTAATGTTTATGTACCTGACTTTAACCACAGATGTCAAAGCATTTCAAGAAAGGGAGTTATGAATACTGGGTGTTTACAGGTAAAATAAGAGCGTACTAATGGGTGAGCTTTAAAGAACCTTTGGCGAAAACCACAGTGTATTAGAATAATGGCACAGAGCCTAATGAAGGAAGTTATTAAAGGTTTACACCCATTCACCACAAAAACAGGCCTAGTTTGATGGGCAGTGAATTGGCAAACCCCTTTCTGCCACTGCTCTTCGGCTAGATTTCCTTTATTCCCCTCCGGTGGTTCCCAGGGCAACCGAGACGCCCAGAGCCGCAGCGAGCCCCGGGAGCGCCCGGCCGAGGCTCCCTCCCTCCGCCCCTGCCTCCCTCCCTCCGCCCCTGCCTCCCTGAGGGCTCCGCGCCGGCACCGCCGCCCCGCGCGCTGCCGGGCAGCCGCCGCTCTCGCGAGAGCAGCGCAAGCGGGCGGGCTCTGCCGCCGGGGCGGCGCGGCCATGGAGCCGGGCCTGGAGGAGCTGATGCCGCGGCTGCTGCCCGTGGGCGACTGTGACCTGGCCGAGGACTTCGATCCCACCGTGCCTCCCAGGACGCCCCAGGAGTATCTGAAGCGCGTCCAGTGAGTGGCGGGGCGAACGGGCCAGGGCCGGGCCCGGGCCCGTTACGTCTCGCGGCAGCCGGCGCTGCCCGGGCCGGGCTCGGTGTCCGGGCGCGCCGGGGCGGCCGTGGGGTGCTGCCCTTCTTGGCACTGTCGGTGTTTTACACACCTGCACGAGGGGCGGGTACCGATCTCTTCCCTCTCGTGACCGGCGACACGACTGGAGGAAACGACATGAAGCCGCGTCAGGGGAGGTTTAGGCTGGGTATCGGGAAAAGGTTCTTCACCCAGAGGTGGTTGAGCACTGGAACAGGCTCCGCAGCGCAGTGGTCACAGAACCAGGCATGCAGAGTTCGAGAAGCATTTGGACAGCGCCCTCGAGCACAGGGTGTGATTTCTGGGCTGTCCTGTGCACGGAGTTCGACTCAATGATCTTGATTAGTCCCTCCATGCTTTTACGAGTATTTCAAAGACGTCCGATATATATCGACCTGTTACAGGAAAGTAAAAATGCAGCCCACTTGATTCTATTTTGTAGGATTGAAGCAGCTCGATGTCCTGACGTGGTCGTGGCAAAAATAGATCCCAGAAAATTGAAAAAGAAGCCGACAGTAAACATTTCAGTAAGTTTGAGAGCTTTCTCATGTTTTGAGAGAAAAAAAAGGGGGGGAAGATGTTACTATAATGATGTTTGTATTCATTTTGGGGAGTCATTGGCATAACTAAATAGCACTGCTAGGTTCTAAAAGCATCTACAGAATTAAATATCTGTGTTTTAAGAAAGCCCTGCTCAACTACTGGGTAACAGCAGTCTTTCGTTTCAAAGACTGCTGTTAATCAGTTTGATTAAATTGATAATCCCCATACTATTTGATATGCAGCAGACTATTTTACTGTCTGAGGAAATCAAATGTTGCATTAAATCTTACAATTATTTAATCATAAAACCTGCATAAATTTCAGAAGAAAAACATATCCATACTTGGTTTTGGGTTTAAGTCTATATCTAGCATAAGGGTAGTAAGTGCAGCTAAGCCTTAATAAAGATAGATTAAATTCTAGCACCACTTCTTTCCTTTTGAAAGGCATCTTTTATTGGAACTTCTCCTTACTGTTGAAGCAGATTTTTCTGTTGTTGCATTACCCTGCCAGCTTGGTTTTTAATCTACTTTAAATAGTTTGCCTTTCTCCAATGACAATGATGTAGTCTGAGATTTCACTACTAGATTTCTCAAAGAAAGTTTCTAATACCGATATGACCTTGTAACTTCTGTAGCCATTCTCTTCACCTGTCTCATCTGTGTGTAGTGGCATTCCTAAACACTTGTAGAAAGATTTTGTTTAGTAACCCTTTCATGCTAATCTTTAAAGAGGTTATATCTACCTAACTATCAAACTTAATTTTCTAGATGGTTTTATTGTCTTCTGTCTTCCTCAGCTTACTGTCTTGACAGGTAGAATGCCTAAGATTGATAGTATCTGTCCCAGATAAGGAAACAGCATCCTGCTTTTTATGAGCGGGGATATTAAAGCAGAGCAATTGCTGAAAGGAAGACCTTAAGTAATTCTTTGACAATGTATTTTGAACACTTAGTTTTCCTCCTTATGTACATATGAGAAGAGTAAAACAAAAAAAAAGTTTGTCTAAACCAAAATCTTGGCTTAGCCTTGGGTATGGTCATGAAATTACCTTTCTTAGATGAAGGATATTATTTACCTGACAGTAAACATTTACTGATTCTCTTGTTCTTAAGGATTCTTCTTATAAAGCTCTCTTTACATTATAATTATTGCCAGTGTTTTCTCAGATTTCTGGATGTCAGCCTGCTCCTGAGGGATACTCTCCAACACTCAAGTGGCAGCAGCAGCAAGTGGCCAATTTCTCAGCTGTTCGTCAGGTACAAGATAGTCTGTGAGGGGTCTTGCACGGTCTAGATATAACATATCCATGCTTTACATGGGATAACTTTATATCTATTATAGAAGTGTTGTGATTTTGTAACAGGATAGATGTTTGTAGACAAGGGTTTTAAGTTCTTGAAAGCTAATTGAGCATCTACTCTGTGGCTTTTAAATCTCTGATAAAACTCTTGAGAGTCACATTTAAGAAATTCTCCTTCAACAAAAATATGTCTATGTTTAGATTAAACGATATGGAATAGTTGAGGAAGGACAAAAACTCCTTTGATGTTATGCAGTTAAATTAAAACACAGTGCTAGCAGGAAATGTTCTGCAGAACTCAAAAGTGAACTAAGAACCAAGTGGATTCTAACCCATCAGGAGATTGATAAAGTCCATTCATACAGTCCATTTAGGAACCTGTTGACAGAGGTGGCAACCCATTATGAGGAGACATACTGATTTGGTAAAACATATTTGTAAGGTTGTAGAGTTAGCACAGACTTTAATATTTCCTGATACATTTGCACCCTGCTTGAAGTAACACAAGAACAGAAAATTAAGCAGTCCCAAAGGGTAAAGGTTCTAAGTTCAGCTAAGCTTTACTAAAGTTTTAAACTGAAGGAGGGTTGATTTAGATTAGATATAAGGAAGAATTTTTTTACAATTGAGGTGGTGAAACACTGGCATAGGTTGTCCAGAGAGGGGTAGATGCCCCATCCCTCAAAACTCTAAAGGTCAGATTGGATGGGGTTCTGAGCCTGATCTAGTTGAAGATGTCCCTGCCCATGGAAGAGGGGTTGGACTAGATGGCCTGTGAAGGTCCCTTCCAACCCAAATGTATGATTCTTCTATTCTCTATGCACAGTTCAAACAGGGTGAAATGGAAAATATAATTAAAATGTAGGTAGAGGTCATTTGTGACTCCAGTGCTGCAGACAGCATGCTTACAGTGCACTGATGCTGCATTGTAGGAGTACCTCAAGTACTGAGGTGTGACCAGCTAGGAGCTGCTCTAGCACTGAACTCTGCAGGAACTCATGTACCATGTTTTTTTCAGGGAGGAAAATTTAGTGAAGGAGGAGATCTGTACCACTGTATCTACATTGTAAACAGTAACTGAGCTGCGGTTTCTGCGAGGGATCACATTGCATCCTGTATATTAGGCATAGTCTAAGGTTTTAGTAAAACTAAAGAGACTGACATCTAAAGGCTTATTCACTGAATTGGTATCTCTTTTATGCTCAAATAAATTGTCTTATCAGTGCCAGAATTAACACTGTGAAATATGAGACTGTCCTAAAAAGTATTTTAAAAAGAGCATCAGAATTCCTTGCTGAACCACTGCATCAGCTGCTGTTACTTTGAGCATTTTTAGTGGTCTTTTATACAGCTAGAGGAAGAACCAGAGTGGGAGACAAATTCCTTCTACTACAGAACATTTACAGCTCTCTACAAGTAACTGTTAAGCAGACCAGTTTGTCTACATAGGATTCCTGCCAGGTAGAAGAAATGTGCTAAGAAAACACACTTGCCTTCTTTCATACAATTCTGTAGACCTCTGATACAGATACAGACCACTGTTGGAAACAGGATATTGGCTTTATGTGTGCTTTTGGATTAAATCAAAGTGGGTTTTTTCTTACGATTGTTCTAACAAGAAAAGTCCAGAAGACTGTTAAAGCTTACTACGTCAGCTTAACCTTATGTAATAGATTTCAAAACACCTTCAGCTTTAACATTACTTCCAAAATCCCAGCATGAAATTCTTAATTACATTTCTGCTAAGAGGCATGGGAATTATTTAGCCAGTTGTGCTGGCTATATATCTACTGATTTATAGAAAGTCATAAATATATTTTTCATACATTTTAAGAATAATGAAGAGCCCTTGTGGCAAGGATAAAGTATCTGCTATGTTAAACTGGGATTTGACTTTGTTTTAATTACTCAGAGCCTGAACAAGCACAGGAATCACTGGCGGTCACAACATTTGGACAGCAATGTTACTATGGTGAGTAGAATTTATAACAGTGCTCTGTGGTTTGTTTTCCCAGTTATTGAATCCACAGTTAATCTTGCTTTATAGTTGCATGCAACAATTTAACTCTTTTCTCCAGTGTCTTCAAGACACAGTATTACACAGTTTTCATTTATTTTTATTTATTTCAGCCAAAATCAGAGGATGAAGAAGGCTGGAAGAAGTTCTGCCTCGGGGAAAGAGTATACTCAGAAATAGATGCACTATCTGATAATGAAAATTTAGGAATTGATTACTTGAAGGTGAGTATAGGACTTCTAGTTAGTTTTCAGCAGCTATTTTCTGGACTAACTGCCAGAAACAATCCTACTGTTTATTACCACTTTGTGCCAAATAGAAAGTAAGCTCTGGTGAGCCCAGAAAGTCCCAGTGTACATTCTTTAGAAACCAAGTGAAGCAGGAATTAAGTCTATGTTTTCAGTCAAAATTTGAAGAGTTCCTTCATCTCTTCTCAGCTAAAGTCATTACTCTCTTCTCACTGAACAGAATGGAAGCTTTCTCCAGTCTGCTTTAGTGTTTTATTGCATAGTGATATGTGGTTACCCTCCTCATATATGCTACCCTACAAACATGTTCTTTACTATGTCATTTTGTAAAACCAAAACTTTACCAAGTAACAGTAGAAGCAAGGTGCTCTGATACTTCACTGGACTTTTCAACTTTCTTGAAGATACTTTTAAAATAAATTTCAAAGCTCAGAAGAGACTTTCAAATCACTACAAATTTCTGAACATCAAATTAAAATCTTTCTATGTTCTAAATTAGAACAAAGATATTTGTGATAATGTTTGCATTTTCCAACTTGCTTTTTTTCAGGTGGGCTTTCCCCCTTTGCTAAGTATTGTAAGCAGGATGAATCAGGTAAGCCTACCTCTTAGAATCGTATAGTGACATGGCCTAAATCATTATTTCTCATGTTCTGTTGCAGAAGGTTTACCTATTTTTCTTTGCCTAGAGTAGGCATTTGTTTATTACTAATTCTATTAATTGTACACTCAGAAGGAAAATATGTATTTGTTATCTCACATTTAGCTACAAATAACTTTAAGAGCAAAGATTTTTCATGACTAGTTCTGAAAGTATTTTGTTGTTGTAGTTTCTCTGTAGCACATTTAATGTTTGAATTTTTGCTCAATACCCCAATAGGTGCTTTACAATGTTTTTAAATTTCTCGTTTAGTGTTTTAAGTGCAGTCCTTCTATTTGATTGTGAACTTTTATGTACATTGCAAGGCTAGAAGAATCACTTATCTTTCCTTTACTACATTTCCCACTTGCAACCATTGTACACAACCAACCAACCAGTCAGTGTGATGCTTCTTTCCTAATCTGTAGCTACTTATCCACAACTTTTCATTAACACTGACAATTACTTCATTTCATACAAAGTTCTTTCCAAAATGTGGTACTTTTAACACTTACTTTACCCTTACATGTAACTTCAAACTAGAATAAATACTGTAGAGTAGAAATACTTTTTATATAATGAAATCCTTCAGGTAGAAGAGCAGCAAAACAAAACATTGCAGATACTATATTGTCTCTTTCTGTTCCTCTTTTGAAGGCAACAGTAACCAGTGTCTTAGAATACCTGATAAGCTGGTTTGGAGAGAAAAAATTTACTCCAGAACTGGTAATTTTTAATTTATTCTAACTACTTGCATGTGAATGCATTAAACAAAGAATAAATTGTTTGCAGTTGTCTATTTAATTATTTTAATTTTCTAAAAAGTTCTCTAGATGGTTGTATCACATTGTTACTTTCAAAACTTTCTTGATTAGATACTGAAATGAGTATTCACATTTGGTTTTGGAAGGCTAAAATTATAAAACTTAACAGACATAAAAAGTACTACCCAAACTCCCTCTGTATCCCTTGGTACCACTCGCCCCATAACTTCAGCCACGAGGCTTGGTGAGTATCAAGGTTTAGGAGAGGAGAGAGATCACAGCAGCTTTGCTTCTGTACACTATTTACCAACACCTCCAGTTTAGTTTGGAGGTGCATTACAGTGTGCTGGCAGAGACACATTTAATCTTTCCACATTAAGCACAGACCAGAAGGCTTAGCTGCATTCATGTACTGACAAATCAAACCTACTAAGAACTCCTGATTGACGGGCTACATTGGCATGGAGTTTGGCCACAACTAGACTGACCTGCAGTGTAAGGGCACCATATCTTCAGAAGACCTTGGTGGATGCTTCTCATCTCCTTCAGTACCACAAAGCAAAAGAGTAATGAAAAATTACATTATGCTTAGCATAGTTTCACTGGTTTTTTTTTCAGTCACTTAAAGACCTTTCACGTTCTGTCCTTTCCTGTAGAAGACTGTTTTCTTTTAAACCAGTGTATATGTTGCAGAGAATGTGCACAATGACTTTTGGGTTAGGTCCCAGAATGAAGGCCACTAGACACTGTGATTATGAAGTTAAACTGGTACCAGAAATTAGTTTTGTAAGAATGCAGTGGAATTCAGAGATGTAAAACTAAAAGGACATATTTTCACAGTGGTGCAAATCTTAAAGCAGATCTAACCACTAATTCCATAAAGATCTGAGTTCATGCATCAGTCTTCAGGAATAACTTCACAATCTGTGAGAAAACAAACGGTAATAGCCAAGTAATAATGTTTAGATACTACTAAAATAATCCTTCCTTCAGACTATAATAGCATCAGCTGTAATAATTTCTATTATTATTTCTATTTTGGCCAGCATGCAAAAAAATGCTCGGAAACCCAGGAGCAGTGCTCACAAGAATCTTATCTAGAGACACAGAACTCTCTACCATGTAGTGTCTAATGTGGTTTTGAAAATTTAATTATTGTATATAGCACTTGAATGCAGTTTTGTTTGGAGACCTACACTTCAATCCTGCTCTATATAACATGAATTGCTTGAATCTTCAAGGAAATGCTCAGAATTAAAACTTTGTTATTTGAATCCTCACAGGGTAGATGGCTTTATGCACTGTTGGCATGCCTTGAAAAGCCTTTGCTTCCTGAAGCTCACTCCCTAATTCGACAGCTGGCGAGACGATGTTCAGAAGTCAGGGCACTGGAGGTAAGATTTAATGACTGTGCAGAGGACTTGGTGAATTTAGCAGCTAAGGAGGATCATTTTTCAGAAGTCTTAATAATTAATTTTTCATGTCTTAAATTTGCTTGAGAATGAAGGGAAGATTACAAATAAACATAACATGGCTGTAACAGCTTCTCTATTTGACACAGGTAACAAAAGAATTGCTATATTTCTCTCTTTTCCAGGAGAGCAAGAATGAAGAACAAATATCAGCTCTGAACTTGATAATCTGCTTAGTTAGTAGGTAATGCAACTTATACACCTCAACCACTAATGTATGTCCAGCCTAAATGTGTGATTATTTGTACTAACCTAAATCCTTTTAAAAGTGAAAGTCACTAAAAGTACCCTGGGCCAATGCAGAAAATACACTTACCTGAAAGGATTTAAGATATACCCAAGAGCAAAGTAAGCTTCAAACGTGTCTTCAGATGAGCTGCCTGAACCATGAAGCCATAATTATGATAGAAACACTAAAAGATGGGCTAGAAAGCAATGGGTCGGACAACTTGAAGTAAGGAATATGTTGCATTGGAGGTTTCTTACCATATTCACTTCTTTCCTAGGTACTTTGATCAACGTGACCTGGCTGATGAGCCTTCCTAGGCTGTTTTGAGAACATCCAGTATTTTGCATTGCCACAGCACAAACCGCCTTGTCAGAGTTAACAGCAAGACACGGCGCTGGTCAGACCTGAAGTATTACACAATCCCTTCAGAACACCCTCACACTAATGCATTTGGGACAGCTGTGAATAGCTTCAGCTGAGTTTTAGCTGAGATTGTCAGTGTCTCCAATACCATCATCACCATCATTGTAAAGTGGTAACTGAGTGTTACACTGTAAAGTGTCCAGCATCATCTCTCAAGCTCCTGTCTTTGTAAACTACATTCTTGGTTAGAAATTTCTACAATCTGATTAATCTATGGACACTGCTATTATTAGGTGAAGTCTGAGGTTACATTACAAATTATTATTCTTTTTCTAACAGACTTATTGAGGACTTTTTTAATAAAACTAAAGGATTTTAAAGACTGTTCTTAAACATTGTGGGTTTTCTTACTCCATATTATTTAAGGCAGCCTTCCAAATCTAGAGTTAGGGCTGAATGTGTTTTTTCAAGTTTTGGTGCCTGAGCTCTAGCACTGCTTAGCAGTTCAACTATAGCCAGCATGCTACTGAAACAATTGTTTCAGTAAAACATAAACATTACTACTTTTTGAGTAGTACATTACAGAAGTAAACCGTACCTAGCAATTAAAAACAATTACATTAATATTGAGTTTATGCACAACAAGATAGAATAAATTTCCTTCTTTGGCCAGTATAGACGACCTTAGGTATAAATCATTCTGACACAAGAAACAGTTGCTACTTTTAGGGATGAGAGAAACTCTTGAACTATGTAAAAACAAGTTTTCTGCTACTGCCCCAAACTACAATCCTACAAAGGTCTCCACCTAATATCTTTAACGATGTGTGAGCTGTTAGCTCACGTGTCAGTGGGCTCTATCAAAGACAAAAGTAATCACTGCCTCCCAGTTCAGAGTGAAGGGGGAAAGGTAGCACTTGGGCCTTCAAGTTGGGCAACACAACATGCATTCGTTTCTTATTCAAATTCAGTCTTGGTCAGGATTTTTCTCTGTTCTCACACTGTCTCTGATCTTCCAGGCTCTTTTGGTAATTAAATGTTTTGCTGAATATGTAGAGTACATGTTTTTTACCATGTATAAATTATTACTTTAGTATAGAATAAATTTCATACCAAGACACAAGCATAGTGTTAAGTTATTTCTATGAGCATTTATTATATATTTTGGAATTGTGCTGCACACTGCTATAATTTACATATTATATACAAGACTGAGCCAAGATACTGAATCAACATACAAAGGCTTTTTGAAGTAGATACCCAGATTTGAATGTGCTCTACATCTTCTGTATCATCACCTGAAATTTACCTGCAGGAAAAGCAGAGTCAGATCACATTATTACCATTAGAATTATTTCTCCAAGTAATTATTTTCTTGTAAATTTTTTTTCAAAGAAATAGTAAGGAACATTTCAATATTACAGTTTAATTGTAAGCAGTTGAGCCATTATTTAAATTTAGCATTTAAATTTTAATTCCACACTGAACAGCTTTTCTCTTTTCATTTTTTCTGTAAGTTGACCATGTCCCACATCACAGAAGTTTTGTCAGCTAAACCTAAAATTTGTGCCAAGTCTGTGGAAACTTTTAATCGAGCAGCTTATGTTGTTACAATGGTCTTTACTTACTAACATCCTTAATGACTCCTATAGAGAAAGAGCTTCACTTCTGCAAATAACCTTCTGGACACACATCCTGACACATCTGATGCTTCTAAATGTATATACAACTTTTTAGTTTTGCTTTCCCTCAACGTCATGGAGGCTTATCCTCAGTCATTATTTTCTAAATACTAAAGAATATAGTAGCAAGCCCTATCCTGAAGTTCACATGGACTCCTATGGCCCAGCAGCTTCAAACAAACCCCACCTTGAAAAATGCTTGTAACAGCAACGCAGTCAGTCAGGAAAATTACCAAGTGAGCTAATAACTGAATACTCCAAGTACTACTTACATGCAGGCATTGATGAAACTTCAGCTGTTACAATACTCTTTATTCCCAGATTTGATAGGCCTCCTCTGATTAGTCCACAGGTGAATGCTAAATACTAAATAAAAAGTTGCACTTCAGGTGAGTGTCAACAGTGAAGCTTGTTGATAAAGATTGAAAGTAAGTACTCAAGAACACAACTTAATACTTGGACAACAGAAAACCATGGAAGTTTTGAGAGACTTTGTCAGGTTGATAATAGATGAAAGCTCCAATATTTGCTAGAGTGGAGCTCACTACAGAGACTGTTCTCATTAGAGGCAGTATTTTGAGCCACCTTCTCTTTCCATTAAACCTTTAGGAACTTAATATCCTTAAAACAATTATTCCCAAGACTTGGCTGAAATTAGCAACTGGTATTGAACTTCAATATTCTTGGAGAAACAGTCCAAGACAGCATTCTTGTGCAGGCCATACCTTAGAATACAAAGACCTGCAGGTATTTAAAACGTATGTTGCAAAACAAGAAATATTTCACCAAACACACACAAAAAAAAAAATCCCAAGGACAGCAGCCAATTGGGAGGACTAAGATCAAGAATTAAGAAACCATAAAATAGAACTGAATGTCCCATTTTTTAATCCACTTGAACCAAAGTGCTCTGTGATAGGTTCTGCAGAGGAACTGATTTTACCTGAATTATTACCATAACTCAGCATCTGCACTCAAAACTATTTTTAATTGTTGGAAGATCTTTCTGAACAGTCACATCAACTCAGAAACTTGTTTTATGTAACAAATAGCATCTTCCAAATGTGTTTTGGGAATTTTAAAGAAAGTTTCTGAAAACGCATGCTTCCTGAAGAGAAAGAATCTGTGTGACCGTGGCAGGTAGTGGCAGACGAGCACTTGCACCATGAAGTAACTCAAATGTAACAGCAGCAAGTTTCTCAATAAGCAAGACCATTTTTTGAAGTATAAATCAAATCCACTGTTCTAAAAGAGGGTGCCTTTCTAAAAAGCACACAGGTTCTGAAGGCATATCTTTAGGTGCCCTTCAGAAGAGCTTGTATCTATTTAATTACAAAATGTAAAGTTATTAATAGATGAAGGTAATTAAAATGAAACTAGTACACCCTCCCCCACATAGAATCGAAGGGTACCTTTGGTGCATGTTCTAAATACTGCTTTCCTGCGGACATCTGTGTCAAGAGACGGAATTTATTGTCTTGAAGGACATAAATACCCTGTTGAAAAAGAAAAAAATGAGGGGTTTAGTTAAATGAGCAGAATATAAAATCCATTTTCTGTGAATGGATTTGATTTGTAGATTAAATATATATGATCTCCAAATGAAAAGTAAAATTTTAGATTAAGGCATATCTGATTTAAATTTAAATTGTATTATTTATTTACAAGGAATATCAAAAGAAAGTATACTCAATTGTGAGTATACAAAAAAAAAACCCTAGATAATAATATGATCAGTTACCCCTAAAAAATGTTTATGTACATTTCTTCTTGGAAGAGTCCTTCCAGTGATCAGAAAAAATAGTTCCATACCAGAAAGTCTTTGGAAATGTATCAAATGCATACTGATTTTTGCATTCAAATATCCATCTTCATTGGGTTTTGCACATCTCTATTCTTATTCTCAAATTCAGTGGGAATTATTTTTCTAAATAGCAGTATAGGCAACAACACCCAGCAGGCAATCAAAGTAAAAGTCTGGTGTTTTCTACAATACAATTTTGTGCAACAATATGCATCTTAATAAATTAAGTATAAACACAGAATAGCTTTAGCTACACCTGCCACAGTAATTTCCTTGCTACTGACTGTGCTACTTCGGAATTTCATAAGACTTGAACTTAAATTAAGGCTGCATATACAATTAAGACCTTAAGCTCAATACTGCAGCTTTTTTTTAATTAAAACCCCAGATTTCTAAAGTAATAATTATCTCTTATTACTTGATAAGTCACTGAAAAAAAACCCGATTTTATTTGGTACAATCCTTGTACAAATTCTCTTCTTCCTAATTTGACACAACAGGGAAATGGCCATAAGAAAGCCAAGTGATTCAATTAGGAAAAAGACTTTTTACTCTAGTAAAATGGCTCCTTACGTTATTTTGATCTGGCTTTAAGAACTGTGGCTGTTGATACAGGAAATCACGTGGATACAGCACAATGTCACCAACATGCAAATCTGAGACGTTTCTCCACTGTTTCTTATACAAGTATTTTCAATAGATTACAACTGTCTCAACTGCTGAAAACCCTTAACATTCTTCAAAGTAAAAAAGTCACTGCAGCCATTCCATTTAAATAGATGTTTAGAGAGTAATGTCACTTATTCACTATTTTTTACTGATATTTATTAAGAGACAGATTAAAAAGTTCTTGTTTAAATGTTAATCAACTGTAATCATTACTGTCCTTTCTGTCACGCTGCAACAGTGCATATGAAATTCAAAGCATTTAGTCTTTTCAAACAGGGTGACAATAAAGACATCATAAGCAATTATTAAATTGTATTCTAAAGCTACATGGTAATATGAATATTGAAAAACAAGCTTTTTAAACAAAACAAATATGGAACATTTTGGGTTTCTTATCTGGTGTTTAATTTTACACCAAGAAAAACAAAAAATGCACTAGCAACTCAAAACTCCCACCAACTTTCTAAGTTAAATCCTAATCTACAGCATTAGTACCTGGTGATTAGTCCTTAGGTTATCTATTTGTTTTTTGAATACCGTTGTCCAAAAGTCTTTGCAAATGAACTTCATAATATCTAATTCATCCTTGAACCTGGCAGTGTCTTTTGTAAACCTAAGAGAAAAGTGAGAAATATATCAATAATGATGGTACACACAACCTGACCAATTAAACATAGAAATAATTTTTTAATGGTACTATACAACATCATTTTTGAGGTTATAGAAATTAGTTTTCTAACCACTGTACAATATCATTCGAGCCTCACTGTCCATTCATCAACTATTTTAGCTGAAGAGCAACAAAGTGTTATCTTATTATCTGCTATATGATAGCAGAATAAATTGTTTTAACTGCATGATTATCAAACACAGCTGACCCACAGAAAGGTGGAAAGTGCTCCATCAGTTTTATCTTCAAAAAAGTATCTAAATAGAAGATAAACAAAATGCTCACAGCTGTACTACTTCTTGACAGGGATCCTTCACGTAGGCAAAAGAGCTCTAACATAGGAACAAGTATATAAAACTTGTTCCCATTTTTCAGAAGGGACTTCTTTCTCTTGCTTATTTTGGATCCTCACTGAGGGTCCTTATCTGGCACTAAAGGACCACTTTGTTCAACAAAAGCACGACTCCAGGAACTCAGGAGCCTGCACACGACCTCGGAAGGAGGGCGCTGACTCTACATCGCCGGTCCCCAAAGGGCCCGAGCTGCGACGAGTCGCAAGGGCTGAGGGCACTTTACAAAAATGAAATGGAGTAAGAGCCAATCATAAAATTATGCGTAAAAATAAATCAGAAAAATAATGAAGTCACAAAACGTACCAGAATCAGGAAACATGCAAAAGTCTACACAAAGTAGAATTAAACATAATTGTAAGTATTAAAAGTAACCATGTACCCTGATTCGGTTTTCATGACGGCAAACACTAGGAAAACAACACACTCCACAACTGTCCCGTGACACACAAACACAGGTCCCCACAAGAACGAGATACGAAAAGAGGAGATGCCAGAACAGCTGATGGTCATAGGAACGCGCTCTCCGTGCAGCCAAAGCACCACACTGTGCCCGGGCAGGTGCGCTTTACCGGCGAGGTGAAAGCCCCGAGAACGAGCAGCGGCTGCCAGGGCGCGGCGGGGACTCACCTCTCGATGAGCCCCTGCCCGACGCGGAAGCCCATGCTCTCCAGCTTGGTGGTGCAGCGCCCGTTCTCCTGCAAGACACAAGGCGCCGCGGCCGCAGCGTCAGCCCCGGCCGCTGCCGGACGGCCCCGGGGCGGCCCCGGCCCCACTCACCCCTTCGCCCTGCTCGGCGGCGCGGTACAGCCCCGCCACCATCTCGCTGTGCAGCAGCAGGAACAGCGTCTCGTCCGCCATCGCCGGGGCCGCCGCCCCTTCCGGGCGCGCCCGGACACCCGCGGGAGCTCCCGGCCGAGGCGGGGCGGCCCTGCAGTGTCGGCCGGGCCGCTTCTCCCCGCCGGGAAAGCTCTGGGAAAGGGGCTCGCGGGTTAAGGCTCTGCAGAGTCCGCGAACTCGGGCGCCGCCGGCAGCGCCGGGTCCCGTGCGAGGGCCGGAGCCGGTGATCAAACGCGCCCCTCCTGCGGAGCTGCCCCGCCCACCCTACTGCCGGAGCCAGGCGCGTGTGTCACTGCCTCCAAGAGAGCGCCCGCGCCTTCCCCTGCCCGCCGCGGGGAGCCACAGAGCGACGTCGGCTGCCGCCGGGGAAGAGCGTGGTCTAAAGCCTCGCCGCCGGCCCGGGCGCCGTGGCTGAGGCGCGGCGCGGAGCTGCCCTGCCACGCCGCTCCGGGCGGGACGCGAGGGCAGGAGCGGCCCCGGCCCGCGCCGCCCGCCAGGCCGCCGCCCCAGCCAGCGTCAAGTAACGCCCCCGGCTATTGGCTCGCCGGGCACAGGCGCCTCTGGTAGCTCAGCGGTGATTGGCTCTCGCCCGAGCCCCGAGCGTGCCGGCTGCTCGGCCCCATTGAGTGCGGGAAAGCAGGATGCGGCCCGGGCGGGTGGGAACGAGCGGCCTCGACGTGGTTTTCTGATTGGGCCACAAGGAAATGACGTTTGAGTTCTAATTAGCTCCGTTTCATGTCACTCCGGCGGCCCCCTTCATTAATTCGTCGAGCTAGCAGGCAGAGCCTTCCGCTAGTTGGGCGGCCGGGATGCCAGTCTGCCCCTCAGCTCCGTGATTGGTGACCGCTTTTGGCGAGCCACCCTGGGGGGCGTGCCTCTTCGTCTCCTGCCCGGTGATTGGCGGTCAGAGGGGGCCAGCGGGGTGCGATTGGCTGCGCCGTCCGGGCCCGCGGCCGCCGGAGTGGGCGGGGCCTGTTCCCCCTGTTTCCCAGCGCTGCCTCGCGCGGGGCCCGGCCAGGCCGCGCGGCGGGCGGGATGGCGGTGGCGGTGCGCGCGCTGCAGGAGCAGCTGGAGAAAGCCAAGGAAAGCCTCAAGCACGTGGACGAGAATATCCGCAAGCTCACGGGCCGGGACCCCAACGATGTGAGGTGAGGCGGGGAGCGCCCGGCGCGCCGCTGTCCCGCGAAGGGAGGGCCGGGCGGCGGGGGGGGCCGCGTCGGGCCTGCAGGGCGGGCGGCGCGGAGCTGGCCGCGGGTCCCCGCCTTCCCCTGCGGGCCGTGCCCGCTCCGCCGGTGCGGCGATGGGGGAGCTCTGCCCCGCGGGGATGGCGCACGGCCGCGGAGCGCAGGACGGAGCGGCCGCGGGCCCGTTGGGCCGGGCGGGCAGCAGCGCCCCGGGGCCGGGCGGGCACCGCTAACAGCGCTTACCGTCTCTTCCAGGCCCCCTCAAAACAGGCTGTTAGCCCTCGCAGGCCCCGGTGGAGGTAGAGGGCGTGGGAGCTTATTGCTAAGGTAAGGAGGCGCAGAACGGACGGTGGAGTTCCATCCATCCTTTCCCTGGCAGCGGTTCGTGCCATTGCGCTGTGTCGTGTGTTCCTCGTTTGCCTCCGCTGCTCGCTGCGGTACTGTTTGAATGAGCGCTAGAGCTGCCCTACAGGGCTTTGGGGGTTAAGTTTAAAGCGCCTTTAAATTTTGAGTTGCGTCTAGTCTAAATGGGTGGTTTTCCCCGACCTTCTCAGCTGTTAGGCTGAAAAATTAGGGGAAACGTCAAAATGAGGGGAGGTATTGTGTGGTGGCTGGGACCTTGTCTTTAAAATCGTTCAAGATCAGTCTCTTGCTGATTTAAAAACTGTTGGGTCTTCTAGGAGGGATTTTAAAACACATATGGATAAAACCACGTCCTGAAAATTACTGCAGATAAGATTATTTGAACACAATGGGATGCTTGTTTCAGTGTAGCTACTCAGTTCAGTAAATGCAGAAATTCAAGGTGAAATTAGATGGTTCACGAGCAATGTGTTTGAACATTTCACTGCAGTACTAACAGTAAATGGTGATAGAGCTGAGTAAAATTTATGTTTTATCATGACTGTAAAGCAAAATTATAGTTCAATTGTGCGGGCTTGAAGTGGTCTAGGGATTAACCTGACTTGTTCTAAGACCACAAGTGTTTTCTTTTTAGGCGTGGATTCTCGGATAGTGGAGGAGGACCCCCAGCCAAACAGAGGGATCTTGAAGGTGCATCCAGTAGGTGAGTGCAAAAACTAATGCAGCCAACTTGCTTTTCTGAATGAGAATTTGTAACAGTAAACCAAAAACTGGTAATAACTGGGGACTTTCACTGTCTTCTTTGGAGATTACTTATTGAAGACTTGTTGGGAATAATTTGGGTGACAGCAAATCACTTGGTGAAACCTTTTTCATACCTTGGAGCAACATAAAGATGGTAGCAATGATATGAAGATACAGCAATACAAAGATATTTGTATTTTTTTGTTTTATTTGGTGTGCAGTCTGCTATATTACATTCTTCTTAGTTATAACATTTGTTTGCAGTGAACACAAATGGAATTATGACAGACCTGTTCAATAAATTGAATACAGGCAATGTGACAATGGACTTGGGTTTTGAGCTTTCACATCTGGTTGCATATCCATCAGATGTGACTGATAATAGCGAGCTTAAGTGCTGTGGGCACTTAGTGTGCAGTGCTAGTTCTTGACCAAAGCAAAGCTTCCTTTGGAATTTTTGAATTAGCAGAAAATGAAGCTGAGAAGCAGGACAGTGCTGTGCCACAAAGCTGAGAAAAACTTCAACTTTAATTATTTATTTTAGGATTTATTTTATTTAAATTATTTATTTTAAGTTGTTCTTTGTTCAAGCCTTAGTTCATCCATGTCTCAAGTGGTAAGCCCTCTGCTTCTCTCGCAAAGGTATTTGGTAGGTAACTTGAACAGCATTTCCTGTTTAAGAAATTATACCAACCTTTCCATGTCAATGCATTTAAATCTGTTTAGTGATCCCTTTATACCAGTAGCCATTTTAGAGGTTTCTGGAAAAGCACAAACATTTAAAGGAATAAATTCCAAATGTATTTTTAAAAGTCAAGTATGGTATTTGCAGATTCTTCTGTTTTCATGACTCTGCAAGTTGTATTAAAATTTAAACTGTTCTGACTCATTGATTTTCACCAACAGTAGATCCTGTCTGTAAAATGTTACTTGCTGGTTGTTGGAACGGTGAGGAGATTTTCACCGAGGTGTTGGTTCTTCTGACTAGTCATGCTTGTACTTTTCTCGGGCTGGAAAAGTTTCTCTCCAAAGTAAATGTTCTGTAATGACCACTGGCTTTCTTCCTCAGGCTGGGGGGAGAACGTCGGACAAGAAGAGAATCACGCCAAGAAAGCGACGCAGAGGATGATGATATCAAAAAGGTAACATACAATAAGTGGAGCTGTGCAGGAAGACCTCCCTGCAACACGATGAACAAAGTTGTTTGTTTTTCTTTCTTGTAGCCAGCGTTGCCATCTTCTGTTGTTGCTACCTCCAAAGAGCGAACGCGTCGAGACCTTATACAAGATCAAAATATGGATGAGAAAGGAAAACAAAGGTATGCAGAAATGTCTTTTACACTAACACGATACTTCTGAGTTATACCGTAGAAAGTAGCTTTAGATTTAAAAGATATTGCACGCAAGCTGTTGTGTATCAAAGATTACCTTGAAGAGTTACCATTATGGTATAAAATTTAATTTTAAAAGTATTCTCTTAAAATACTTCACAAGCAGCAACATGTGCATTGTTCACATAACTGACATGGATTCTGCTTTTCAGGCCACCTACAGGAGCAGGTTTGCTAGTGCTGTTTTAATGTCGTTTGAGTAAGACAAATATCTGTAGCTTCATTGTTTGCTTAATGTCTTGGATTATTACAGCTGTCTTGGCTCATCATGAATTTTGTTGGTTGAAGTAGAGTTTTTGGGTATGGTTCCTCACTCCCTCTGCCTCTTTTTTTAATTGAAATAGTTCCATCATGTTTCTTTTCTCGTACTACTTTGATTTCTTGTTGTGTGTACAGTATTGCCTTCATTTCACCTGCTGCTTTTTAGATTGCTTCTATGAATATCTCCTTTTTCGTATATTTTATTTTTCTTAGGGCTGTTAAAATTCTAACTGAAATGCAGCTCTATTTGTAACAGGTATTGGAAAATTTGCGGCTTTGTTTGACCTCTTGGACTCCGTCTACTTCAGACTGGAAGTCACCTGATGCAGTAATAGTTATACCCCAAATAAACAGAAGAATTAGAACTGGAATAAGGAACTATAGAAATCTTCTCTAATAAGTCCCCACAGATCAACTGGCACAGAAAACTGGCACTTTGCTTGCTTCTTTTAGTTGTAACCCCACTTGAAGTCTTCCATTACTAGGTTCTAATTGCTTCCATCAAAGGGAGACTTCCAAAATCCTTACTGAACTTCCTAGAGCTTCAGGCACTAAAAGCTTGTTCCCTCAGAATTGTAGTTTTACTGCTTTTCAGTTCAGTAGTCTGTAGGGAGATGAGAAAACCGGTATATGTCTCTATAAATTGTGGTGGAAGGAGGTTCTTTAGGAGGACAACATCCCCTGCACTCCTGATTTTGCTCAGTGTCTTCTGGGATGTCATTCATCTACTAATGCAGTTTCAGTGATCTCTGGCTTTCAGTTTTTATCTGTTCCTGTTTCTATTATTTAATATACTTTTACCTTTCCCTGTGAGGTTTGTGCCACTGTAATACAGTGGTAATTAGGGAAGACAGTAGCATTTCCTTTCTCACTTTATCAGGTTCAAGGCAAATAAGAAAGTGTGCATCAGGTTTTAAAGACTTAGTTTGGGATTGAATGAAAATAAATTGAAGGTGAAAGTCAAGAGAAACTAGTTCTTGCTCAGAAGAAGGGAATTTGTTGAAGAATTTTACTTATTTTTGTCAAAACAACACCTAATCAGATGAGAGCAGTTCTGTTTTCATCCCACAGTGCAGTGTCTCGTTGTTGTGCAGCTCTGATAGATAAGCTTTCACTCCCTGTGGCTCCATTTCTCCTTAATAGTCTAAGCAAATTGTGGAGATGGGAGTGTATGCTTTTTAGAAAACCCAGTTTGCTCCCTCATTGATAGCTCACCCTGTATTTGCTTGACTTTTTTCTTCAGTACTCTCTGCTTTAAGACTTTCTAAAATATTTTCTTAGTATTATTATTTCTAGATGAAAAATTTGCAGGCTTCCTTCCAGTTTTGCCAGTGCCAGCTGTTCTGTGTTATGCATAAGAGCTGTGTCTTACTCATAAGCAAAATGATATGTCACTGTAAATTATATCCTGGACTGTTGGCACAGTCAGTATGTCTTCTATTGCTAATGGCCTTGGGTACTACTGGGCCTTTAAAAATAAGTATCCTTGAGGTGGAAAGTTTCTCTGATTATTTATACAAATAAAAATCTTAGTACTGGAACTGAATCTCAAATTTCTTTTTGTTGTGGGTTTGTTTTTTTTCAGGAATCGACGTATATTTGGCTTGTTGATGGGCACTCTTCAAAAATTTAAACAGGAGTCCACAGTTGCTATTGCTACTGAGAGGGTACTTACTTTAAATTCTATCAGATTGTAAATAATAAAGCAAAATTGTTTGGTTAAGGTATTTCAAGTAAGAATTAAAGTTCCCTTCGTGTAGGTTGCAGGTGCAGCAAATCGGTGAGGGTGCATGTAGGTTTTTGTTTGTCTCAATTCAGGGGAATGAGGGTGGGAGGCAGGAAAGTTGTTCTTACTATGACTTTGTGACCCTGTTTCTGACCTTTGTGGAAACAAAAAGGCAGTGTTAAATGGAATTTATTCAGGTAACTATTTAAGAGGTCATAGGCTATTTCTGGAAATAATAGTGATGCAGTATTAATGAAGCAGTGTCTACCCTGGTGTGTTCCAGATGTTTAAATTATAACCAAGTATACAGAAATCCATGCTGGGTTATGCTATCTGTCTAAAAATGTATTTTCTGTTCCAGTACAGATAACCAGAATTTCTGAATTTAATAAATAAATGTGTGATTGTACTGAAGCAAAGGCTTTGCATAGCTTAGTGATTACTTCAAAAAACTTTGTATATGGGATGGTGGTAACTTTATTCCCTTTTAATTTGTGAAGGCTATGGTATTTGTTTACTGTTGCACTAAAGGAGTTATTCAGTTTACACTAATAACCTTTAGATTAAAAACAGTGTTTTAAAGTTTGAATTTCAGCAGTCCAGTTGAAGCAGATAGAAAAATTTAAACTTTAAACATTTTCTGTATAGTGTCAGCAGAGCTGACTCACAGTGCTGGTATTGATTACTTTCAGATGCAGTGTTTGGGTGGTTTACCTAACTTGTCATGGGGCACATAAGACCAAAGTTCACTTTTGCCTGCTTGCATTAGAACAAAAAGCTGTTTATCAGGATGGTCTAGAAACATGGAGTCCCTGTCTAATTTACAGCAGTATGTGTGTGCACAAAGAGACTTCTGAGGAGTTACTGCTCCTCACAAAATTTTTCTGAGAATCCCTATGGAGATCTTTTTCTGTTCATACATATACACCTGCTATAAGTCCAAGTCGAGGCCTGAGGAGTTTTACAACACAGCTATTTTGTTGTCCAAGAAGTAAATTCTATTTTTTTACTGACGATTATTGTACAGTCTGAGCATGTGGCAGTCTAGGGGGTACAAACAGCATTCCTGGATAGTAGTAATATATATCATTAGTAATTAATATACTGGAAGTGTTCACAAACTAATTTTTGTTGGTCACAAACACCAGTCTGCAGTCCTTCATTTGTTTCTGGAGGAGTTAAGTTCTTTCTCTCCCAAGTGGGAAATTTACCTGATTTCTTTGATACCTCAAATTCCTTTTATTTTTCTGCCACTGGGGAAAAAAACCCAACTTATTGAAGCTTATATTGAAAATATAAGTCCAAACTGAGGGATAGTAAAGCACACAGAAATTCACAAGGCCCCCAAACTATATAGTTAAACCAACAAAAAATTAGGTGCCAGCAAGCAGTGACACTCATATCTTCCATTAGCTGTAGTTTAGGAGGTATTTCCTAATGTGTTTTTAGGAATGCCTTTAATGCTGTAAATAATTGAAAATTTTTAAGTGGATCAAACTAGAACACTTCCTCTTGATGTAGAAAAAAAAAAGATTGTATTTCATTTATTTTAGCAAAAAAGACGACAAGAAATTGAACAGAAACTTGAAGTTCAGGCAGAGGAAGAGAGAAAGCAAGTTGAAAATGAGAGGCGAGAACTGTTTGAAGAAAGACGTGCTAAACAGACAGAGCTGCGGTTATTGGAGCAAAAGGTTGAGCTTGCTCAGTTGGTGAGTTTTTGTTTTGTTCTTGATTTTTCTCTTCTTTAAACTATTCTTGTGTATCTCAGAGTTGTTTTCTTTGATTTCTCAGCAAGAAGAATGGAATGAACATAATGCTAAAATAATCAAATACATAAGAACAAAGACAAAACCTCATTTATTCTACATACCTGGCAGAATGTGTCCTGCTACACAGAAGCTGATGGACGAGTCACAGAAAAAGATGAATGGTAAGTGGTCTTTGTGATACAAAGGTCCTTGTTCTTGCCTCCCTTTGCTTGCCATACAAATTTATTTTAAGTCCCTGCTTAAATACATGAGTTTCCTGCTTAGGAGAAGCTATATTCTTACATGAGTGTTCATCATAAGTGGAAATTACTCTTTCAGTGACTTATTTTTATATTGAATGGGATTTGATTCTCTTAGAAGAAGTCAAAATATGCGTATGGATAATTTCAGAGGTATGTGTTTAAACCAGTCCTTTATATTAACTTTAGTACCCAGATGTATCCAAGTGCAGCAACTTCATTTTTGAAAAGGCAGATTCTGTGAAGACGCAAGGAACTGCAGGTGTTCACAAAGCATTTGAGAAGTATTTCTTAGGCATACCATTAGAAATTTATGATGATTTTTTTTTACCTCAATGTGTGTTCATTTCTGTTTCACAGGATGACTATATTTCTCTTTTGGAGAACAATTTAAAATGCTCCGATTGATGGTAGTCTTACTGTTCTTTTTTTATTAAACTAAGAATGTATTGGTTTGTTTTTTCTTAGGCGATTTTCTTTATTATGTGGGATTGGGAGTACGAGAAGATAGCTCACCTGTCTGGATAGCCTACAGTAATTCGGCTTTCTTAATACCTAGCTAGCTTTTTGCTTTTTTTGACTGTCTTTTGTTTCCCTTAGGAAGTATAACCTTAATAGGTAAATACTGGGAAATTAAGGTATTCTTTTGATATACTATTGGTTGGTTTGATTTTAATGAAGTCAAAAAGTTTGTTAGCTTAGATTTAGGGCTTTACTGTTTGAATACTCAGCTGAGCTTACTCTCCCCTTTGCTTTGTTTTCTTAAGGTAACTAGCAGTCTTTTTTACTATGCATGAATGGCTTGCTACATCAGAAAGGACAAGGTTGCAGTATTTACAAGTTGAACAATTTGATAACTTACTAGCTCATAGTTAAAGGGTAAGTAGACTTCAATGTCCATAGATTATCTTAACTATTATTTATGCATTTATTCCCTAGCGCTCTTTGAAAGCAGGAGAAATGAATTTGCAGAGCAGATTAACAAAATGGAGGCCAGACCCAGAAGACAATCTGTGAAGGAAAAAGAACATCAGGAGGTGCAGAATGAAGAAAAGAAGGAAGAACAGAACAAGGAGCAGGAAGAGGGTAAGGTGGCTCAGCAGGTGGAAGAGATGGAGACAGGTAATCAGCACAATGATGTAGAAATGGAGGAGGTAGGGGAGGAAAAGGGAAAAACAGGTTCAGGTTCAGGGCATAGCGATGCAGAAAAAGAACAGGAGGAGGATGAGCAGAAACATGATGTAGAGATGAAAGTAGAAGAGCCTACTGAGGTGAGGGAGAATGACAAGCAACAGGATGGTCAGCATGAGGAGGTCACAGTTGTAAAAGAGGAAGGTGAAAACATTCAGCCTGTGGATAATGAGCAGGACATGGCTGAAATGAATGAGGCAGATAGTGTAGAACCTGTAGAAAATGAAAATGGCAAAGAAATAGAACCAGAAACAGAGTGTGATGCTCAGCCAGAAAAAGTGTGTAATGTTCCTTCTCCCAAGAAGGAGAAAGGTATCAAAACAGAAAATAATGCTGAACTGGAAGAAACACAGGAGAAAACACCTGAAGCTCAGACAGAATCTGTGGCTGAGGCTCTATCTCAGCCACAGTCTGTGCCACTAGCACAATCACCTCAGTTGTCTCAGTCCACTCAGGATACAGAGCCCCAGACAGACAAGGATGAAAATGCTGTGGTGTCTGTAAAGGTGGTTGAAGCCCAGGCAGAGCAGAATCAGACACCGAGTGCAGAAAGTAAGAGTAAGACTAGAAGTAGAAGCAGGGGTAGGGCAGGGAACAAAACTGGTCATGCCCGTAGCAGCAGCAGTAGTAGCAGTAGCACTTCAAGCAGTACTACCAGTGCAAGTAGCTCCAGTACTGGCAGCAGTTCCAGTCGGAGCAGTTCCACCAGCAGCAGCACTACAAGTGGGAGTACGAGCAGGGACAGTAGCAGCAGTAGCTCTAGCAGCAGTGAGAGCAGAAGTCGAAGCCGAGGCAGAGGGCATAACAGAGATAGAAAACGCAGAAGGAGCACAGACAGGAAGCGAAGGGATGCTTCGGGAGTAGATAGAAGTCACAAGTCCTCAAAAGGTGGTAGTAGAGATACTAAAAGCTCAAAGGATAAAAGTTCAAGGTCTGACAGAAAGAGATCTATATCAGAAAGCAGTCGGTCAGGCAAGAGAACTTCACGGAGTGAAAGAGACCGTAAATCAGACAGGAAAGACAAAAGGCGTTAACAGAAGAGACCAAGCTTCCTTAGCCTAATCTTTGCAGCGGAAGATTATTTTGAGTGAAAGGATTCCTTGTAAGGAGGAAGAAAAGGCTGCCTTAAGAATTGCATGCTGTAAAAAATCTTTTGGAAAAAATGCAGACTGTTTACCAGGCATTCTTGTACTTTTTACATAATTTTGTAAAAGGTTACTTACCAAAATTATGTGAAGTTCCTGAAAATGTAAAAATAAAAGATTAACACTCCTTTGCATCTTTTTTTTTAAATATCCTGTACTCATTAAGATCCTCTGTATATTTTAATAGGTAAACCTTTAAAGTAGATGTGATCATTTCTTCTGTATCATACACTTTTTTTTTTGTAGAAATAAATGTGCATTTTAAATAAATGGTTTGAGATGTCCTGTTGACAATTAAATTCCCCTTTTTAGATTATATGTAGGAAGGCAGCATTGCAGGAAATATAAAATTTTGCTTTTCCCCTCTATTCCTTGCAAGAATGAGAATTTTAAGACCTAGTAAAGCAAATAATCTCTCCAGTGCTGGATAGGAAGGCAAAATAATTGATTTGAATCTACTTTCTGTTTTCTTCTGTAATTGCAAGCTCTTAGTCAATTCTATCTTCCTGTTTTATAAAAATTTCCTATCCATAGGCAAGCAGTAATTAAATGGGAATGTTAACACTGGCCAAGGTAGCTTAAGTCAGTCTGGAAAACCACTCTTACCTGCTTTCTGCAGGTGCTTTGGTAGTATTTGCATCTTTGTTGTAGATACAGATAATCTCTTCAATGATGATCCTCCTTTTGGTGGCCAGTGGAAGAAAGACTTCAGCTTGCTTCTCAACCAGGATTCTTTTTGTTTTAGTTGCAGACTAATCTTTGATCCCTTCATACCACTAGGAATAATTACATTGCAGTGTTGGAGTTACCTGGGACTACCTAATACTAATGTTGTGTGCGTGCAAGAATGCTTTCTGAATGTATTTAATAAACCTAAGGTGGTATAGTGTTATCTATGAAGGTGAATACTGTTTTTATATAATTTTGTATGGAAAACAATAACATCTGTTGCTTTGTTCTGTACATGTGCAAATAAATGTGGCTTTGTAGACTACTTACTCTCTCATTGCCTATGATCTTTTCTATTAACAGGTGTATTACCCTAGGCTTTCTACATTAAAATATGAATTGTAATTGCAGTTGGCTGTACCTTACAAGCTCTGTATCCAAAGTTATTCTTAAGGCTTTTAATTGTCTATTAACTGACTATGAAACTGTAGTGCTCTAATCTGTGCTGTCTTGACAGGAAGAGAATTATGTTATCTGATACGCCAAATCACAGACCAGGAAATCCAAGAAAGATTTCAGTATGGAAGGACACATAAGCTTGGTTTAGTGTATGAAATGCCACATAAGTTGCCAGGTTCTAGCTTGGAGTGTTTCAGTTTTCATCTGAACTCAACACTAGTGTCAGATTTATGTGTTCTGAAATGCTCAATGTCATGACTTCAAGAAATGTGTCTAGTAAGGGATGGAGTGCAGCACAAATAGGCAGTGGGAAAACACAGGCTTCCCCTTTCTCAAGGAGTTCAGATTCTTCAGTCAATTTGCTACTTCAATATCCTATCTGCCTCTGTCTCTCTACAACAGTATAATTTTTATTCTTGTCAGTGTTTTCCAACAATGTTTCCTTCCCTTCAGGGAATCTTGTGGTTTAATGTGGTGTCTTTTTGAAGGACAACAATAAGTTCAAATGCCTTACTGAAGATGTTAAACAATGTTCTACCAAAAAAAAAACTTTAATCTGAGTAACTGAGTAAATGTTACTGGTCTACATGTTTTGACTAATTTCAGGTTTCAGATTGCCTTTGGAAGCCATTGTAGTTTTTTCAATTAATTACACTTTTTTTTGTAATGTTGAATAATTTTAATGTTTCTTATTTTGAGCTTGTGTGATTCACTGCTGTAGTGCATTTACAGGTTTAAATGGCTGGTACTGGAGTCAGTGGGCAAATCTTCTGACCTCTGTTTCAGAGCAACACATTAACAGGGTTTATGAAAACAATAGGATGGTGGGTCTGGTTGTTGAAGGAAGGATTGGATTGATTACATTGTTTCAGGTGTTATTCCCAGCTGCAATGTATTTTTCACAGTGAAAATACAGGAGCTTTGTTGCTGCATACAAAGGTGATGATGTAATTGATAATTTAATGTTGGTAAGAAGAAACTACCATTGTTAAGCAGGGCCATTAATTGTTAGCATTCCTAGATCTAAGCAGCTCAGTGTAACGTGAACATCAGTGTGTGATAACTTTGAAGTTTTCTAAAAGCTAAATATTCCAATCAATATTCCACTACAGAAATAGTGTAAGATGGTAATGTACTATTAGCACCATAAAGCAGTAGTGTGTCTAGTAATTGTTACATTTTCCTTCAAGGTCTCCTCCTCTTATCCTAAAACAATATCAGAGCTGTGGATAGGAATGAGACCACGAAAATAGCTGACAACTTCAAGATGCAATTTGATGGAACAGTTTGTATTTTCTATGTATTCAGTGCAGATAGCATAGAGGTAGGAAATGTTCAAAACATTTTCTTATCCCTTCCCCAAAATGGTGAGTGGAGATCAAAGGAAAAATGGCTTGTTTGCTTTTCACTCAAGTCAAGTGGACAAAGGATCAATAGTTTTTTCCCCTTTTCTAAGAATGAAGTAGAGATGCTTTATGTGAGCAGGGCATATACCATATATGCTCTATGCCTGTCTCTTGAAGTGCTCCCAACACATGGTCCCTTCTAGCTTTCAGTATAGTTTAAGAAGGTAGTTGGTTTGGTTGTTTAGAATCTCTGTACCATGCACAAACTCTGTACCATTACTTGCTGGTTTTTTCTTCAGTCCTGATGCACAGATAAGCTGGAATTCTCCAAGAATGTTTTTCCACAATGCTCCACTTGGAGTGCTTGTCAGAGCAGATGTTACACAGATTGTTCATTGAATATAAGCTGAAACATGACTTTGGGTAAAGGCCATACTTCTTCAAATTCCTGTTCTTCAGGATGATGCCTTTGTGCTTGGAACAGCTTCTTAATATTTTATTCAAAGGAAACCTGAACATAATTTTTCTGCAGACAGTAGGTATTAGAGAACTAAACAACCCCCTTCCAACAAAATTCATTTCAAAAACAGTAAATTTACAAATAGATTTCTGGAACATCTTTGATTCTCAGGAAAGTAATGGTCTTCTGATTAGGCCCCAGGTATAAGATTCAGGTTTACCTGCTGATTTTATAGCAATTACTGTGGTACGACAGCGTAAACATACTCATTTAATGTGTGTCAAAGATCTTCAAAATGAGTTGCTTGGTCAAATAATTTCTGTGAGTACATGTATTTATGATGGGATCAAATGCTGCAGCGGTGGTGCATTAGTAACATACAGAGATCTGTGTTATGGAGGATGCTCAGCCTTGGGTTTTTTTTCCTCCTGGCTCAGGCAGTTTTTATTATGTGACAGTATTCTATTATATGGCAAAATGTGAGGTGTTCAAAGCTTGGAAATGTGTTCTCAAGATTCAAAGTAATAAAAGTCACAACTTCCATTATTTTTTTGAAATGCAGTTTGTCATGTTTGTAACTCTCTTTGTATTAGAGAAGCAACGGTGGCTTTTTCTTACTACTTGTTATTCTGGTTGAAAAAGTTGGTTTAGGTCTGGGTGAGGAATGACTGTTATCTGCTTAGATTTGTCTAACTGGAAGAGTGCATTAGTGTTACTTCCTCTTACTTATTTCTTAAAAGGTACTTGTTTAAAGAAACAAAATTTTGCTGACATGACAATTTATTAAATGTAAAAGTCAATCTGTATTTTCATTCAAATATCCGAAGTCAAGAGAACTATATTGTTACAAGTGCTTTACCCATGGACTATAATCTTCCACATATTGTGCAATATTCTATATTGTGAAACTCTGCATTCTGTGTGGAACCCTTTGATGCTACCAAAACAGTATAGCCAAAGCTGTATATTCTGTTCATAGTATGAAATAGATATTAGGATAACTTCTACCAACTTCTGATATGCTTTGATCTTTATTATCAATGCAGATACTGAATAGTCTAGGAAATGTAACATCCTCACTTCTACAAAGCCATGTCTTAAAGAGCCATCCAGTATGCCATACTACTCAGATTATCTATTTCAATTACTCCATCAATTCTGATCCTTATTTGAATTCTAGTATGCTTTAAGAGATGTCTGCCTTTCTACTTCAGTAGTTACAGTTACTAAGGTGTCACTGCAAATAAAAATAGTTACATTCTAATGAAAGTTACTGGAAATAGATCTTTTTCATTATTGTTGTTTGTCTGTGCATGTGCAATAGTACTCACATTCATTGCTTCAGTTGTCCAGAACAGAAATAAACTGAAGTCTCGCTCAATCTGCTATAAAGCTTTCAACTTTGTCCTTTGGAATCTAGCTATAATAAACTCCATGAATCTTTGACTTCAGTTCAAAGGTGATTAGAAGTCATGCTCGATAGCCTATGCTATGTATAGGATTTGCACCCAAAGGATTTACTAGTGAAGTTACTAGAGGAACAAATAACATAGAACAGAGATCAGAGCAGGGTTTGTCAGCGCTTAAGCCTTGAAGAATGCTTGTGGACACTAAGCAACACAATGAGCAGTGCCCAGAATAACTTGAAAATTTCAAATGCAGTTTTAACTGAGTAGCTGAGATTTTTACCTCCATGTAAGCATTTGGACTGAGTTTGGCATCTATATTAAACTGAAGTCAGTGTCATTTTCAGAGGTATTTTCATGAATACAGTAATATTGTACAGACCTCATGGTGTGGGTCTGATTGTTCTCCCCCACAAACCTACTTAAGTACGTAAATTTAGATGTTAGAATACTTCACTTTTCCATTTTTAGGTGAATGGGCTCCATGCTGCCAGGCTTGAAAAGGGACTGTTAACATTTCTAGGCCCACTGTTGGGTTTTGTCCCATGTTCTATGGTTGGTGTGCAACACTATGAAAGACTTCTGATCAGTTTGATAAAAATGTCCTTTTTTTCCTTTTTTTTTCTTCTTTTTTAATTTGTACAACACTAAGCACATAGAAAGTCCTTCCAATATAAATTACTTGTATATTCTTTCTCACCAAACTGTTTTGTAGAGACTTGGGAATGAAAAAAAAGAGGCAGCATTAAGGTTAGGAGTGACAAGGGGTGCTGATCTGCAATGTATTCCTTGGTGCTCTGCAGTGGATTACCTAACAGCAGAGACAGCTGGTGTGACAGGTCATAGGATAGGCTGCCTGACTATCAGCTCATGTGGCAAAGGAAGGGGCCAAAGTGTTAGATTGCAAGTGGGGTTCATGTCGTTTCTGCGAAGTTTCGGTTTGCAGGCCACTGCTGGTTAAGGTGACCCTGGCTCACTTTGTGCCCTTTTTTGCTGGCTCTGTAGACACTCAGTGTCTGGCAGGTTTGAGTTGTGGAGCAGAAGGAAGCTATGCTGCAAGTAGGATACAGCTTAGGTTTGTGGAAAGAGAATACAGTGACCTCTGCATGAGTCACACTCAGGACTGAAGGAGGGGCAGGTTTCCTGGGAACCATAATGACTGCAAAGATCAGCTTGGGAAGTAATGCAGATTCTTGGGGTGCTATCAAGAAGACAGGGAGAAGAGGCTCCCTCATGCAGGACAGTGGGAAAGGAAAAGTGAAGTTTTTTTATAGGTTAATAAGATATTGTTTAGGTCACCAAAGAAATCTGGGATAATGATATGAAACCTTTGAAGCAAAGCCTGCTTCTGTGTGGCGACTTTTTTTTTTTTTTACAAGTAGTTGCATGTAAAAGATAATGAGTACAAAATTCAGGGGAGATTCTGATTAGACAGAAGAGGAAAATATTTCACAGTGAGAGCAATTGGCCACAGGAACAATCTCCCCATAAAGTGGTGGATACCCAAATGTTTTGACACGTCTAAGATTCATGTAGACCATCTTGTTTAGACCATGCTTTTACCAAGAAAAGTTGGACCAGATAAACCTTAAGGCCCCCTCCCAAAGTGGTATTCTGATTCTCTGCAGGGTTTCATTTACAGCAAAACTTCATGCCTGTGTAACTATTGTAGATCTCCCTGCATAATTACTACTTTAAAGTATAACAAATTTGAGAAAAAATATTTATAACTACATATTGGATAATAGGTTGCTAAGAAACAGGGTATTCTTTAAAAAGCAGGGCATGTCATTCGCTTGGCTTTGCTGTATTGCTCTGTGATATATGATGCAGAGATAGCATATGGATTTTTCTACTTGTCTTACAAGCCTGAAAACTGCCAGGCACCTTTAAGACTTTGGAGCCAAGTGAGCATTCCCCGTGCTAAAGGATGGACTGTACTTAGATGTAGTGTATGAGAAAGCTCCAAAAGAATATGTGGAAAACATTGCTGTTCCAAGTTCCCAATGACCAGCTATAAATTATCTAAAACATATCAGTGAACAGAAAAAAACCCAGTTTATTATAGAAACAAACAAACAAAAAAGCTAGAAGACTGTCAGTAGCTACTTAGTATTAATGCAAATCTATATAAGCATAAAATTGATAGTTCATCTAGTATTAAGGATATAGAGATTGACAGAAAATAATGACCCCTGCATTCCAGTTGGACATTAGAGATCAGAGGGTCTGAATGTGGCTGGGCTTGATTTATGATTATAATCAATTTGGCACTATAGGTCTGGTTGTGTTCAATAAGAACTTTCACAAGCCCAGATTCACAAATAGTGCCATTTACCAATCCAAAACTACACGTCAAACTGTGCTCAGTAAGAACCTTCACTATCCCGGATTAACACATAGCACACAGAGTGAACAACAGAAACACAGACTTGGAATTGCTGTTGATAAACAGCACTAGATGTGACAGAGCTCTAACAATAACAATAATATTGTGTTAGCCTGGCTAATAACAATAATCCTATGCAGAAGCTTACCAGCAGGCATCTCGGCTTGTGAAGAGAGGAGAGTAACCCACCAACTGGCTCCAAGATCTTTTTGGGTCTTTCACTAAGTACATGAAAATTCTATCCAGCTTACATACAGCCCCATATTATTCTCCTCCTCCTTCTTTACATGTAGCATAATCTAGGTGGAGGATTGAGTAGAACAGTCATGTACATGGTAGCGTGTACTTCAATAATCTCATTAGCACATCCAGGGTGTGTGCTTTAATATTTAAATATTTAAACCCTTACTGAGGCAGAAGTTACTTTTTTGGCCATGGTGTCCTTCAAAGCTCCAATCAGATAATTTTGTTCTTTTCTGTTCAGCTCTTCAGAGCCAAAACAGGACCCTCCTATCTCCAGAGGGCCTCCTCCTGCCCACTCATCCTTTCTTGACGTCAGCTATGCAGAAATCCATCTGCAAAGATAAAGCAGAAGGAATGTGGTGTAGGCTGTAGATAGTAGGCTGTCTTAGACCTTGCCAGGCTTCTTGGTCATCACACTACACCATCTTAAAATCAGATGAAAGTGGTATATTAAAAATACATTCATAATCCAGAAATAATTCTAATACAACAGCTGTTGAATTTCCCCCGGCACAATCTTGTACAAACTCAGGACAGAAGAATCTATCTGATAGAGGCTAAATTTTGATTTGACCAGAATTACTTTCTTTGTATTCAAAACATCAGCCTAGCTATCAGAACATAGTTAATTATTAATGCATGTGTATAATCAGGACACCTGACTCTGCAGATTGTTAGCAGGTTAGTAAAGTGTACTTCTGTTTAAGCAGATCAGAGAAGGAAAACAGGATTGAAAGTTTACTTGCAATGTTTTGTTAGGCTGAGAAAAATGTAGAATATTCTTGCTAACTGCACATCAATGCAGTTTCCACAGTTTCAGTACATTCTGGATTTAATCTAAAATGTCAAGGATCTTGAATCAGAGAATTCTGTTGTTAGTCATTTCATTTTCAGCAAGTGTGCAGAGTACAAAGGTGCTTTCAAAATGGAAGAAGTGTGGTGATCCGGAATGTGAGAGTAAGTAAAAATTTGTTTTTTTAAAGGGGAGTCTGTGGTGTATATGGAATTATTAGGAATCATAATGTCAAAAATAGCAATGAAACAGACTGAAATGAGTAGCCATAGCAAATGTTTGTGGTTAAGTTTAAGAGCAATAGGCTTAAAATTTTAAAACAAAAAGAGAAAAAAAAAGACTTGCTGGATTGTTGTGTAAGGTTATACAGATCAAAGTTCAGTAAAAATATTTTTGAATAGCTAGTTTTCCTCAGGTGTCCCCAAAACGGGCAGTATAAAACAGCTTTAAAGTATTTTTAACTCGTTCTTTACAGGTACAAAATAAAATGAACAAAATATAAATAAAATTTAAATGGTAGGTTATAAACTGAGAAAGAAGACCTTTTGTCATGTGTTTATAGTACATTCATAGCCCATTCTGCAGAACTCTTGAGGTTTTTTTCTACCGGCAAACTGGTTTGGGATTTCTTTTGTAATCTTTCTTACAAAACACTCTGTTAATATTTACTCTTTACTTATTTTTTTATTCTTTAACATAAAGTAAGTGCTGTAACTATTTATTGTGGTTCTCAAAGAGTAAATAACTCTGCAGGAGGCAGAGTCACTGAATCACAAGTGGACAAATAATGTCCTGTTTACTATCCACTGATTACCATTGTGAAACCTGTCATAATCATAGTTGAAGCTGTTTCTAACCTGTTTCCATTTGTTTAGCAGACTTAAGTGTTGTATTTTCAATGTGTATTCAATCTTCCATTTCCCCTGAAGTGGGAGAGACCTTAGATTTCCTCTGATGATGGATTTCTATTTTCTTGTGGAGCCATACCAACTTCAGTAGGTTTTGGATGTTCAGAGATGTCTCTCTTTGTAGAATAGCATGTGAAAGGGGCTCCAAACTCACCAGAGCACATCACTATTGAGTGGTTTCTGTGGGGAGACTGGAGTGAAGACAAAGAAAATTTAAAATAGTTCAAGCTGAATTGGAAACTTTGATTTTAACAACATGCTTAAGGTTTATATTCCTAAAATTTACACATTTTCATCATAAGATAAATGTATTCAAAAAAGAGAACAAAATCCCTAAAATAATTACTAGATCTAACTTAGAATTTCTGAAATATAAAATTATAAATATGCCTGGGAGATACTTTTTAGCTGTTTAGCCTAAATAAATGTTAATGTTAATTTAATTACTTTAGTAATCAAATTTGCTAATCCTGCATACATCCTTTCTATTTAAGCATTGAAACCTTGGCTAAACAAGCACTGAAAAATGTCCATATAGGTCAAGAGCTTTTCCCCTTGATGTCTGCAGTACGTGGGAAAGAAAACAAGACAAGGCTGCTTTTCGTGTTGGTCGATTTCCATGTGATGATAGAAATGGATTAGTATTGTAACAAAGCACATACATAAAAATGTTTGCTACTGCAATTCATCAGTATTTGATATATATCAGATTTCTGCAGTAAAATGACTTCATTCAAAATGGATGCTGTGTTTGTTTATTTCTTTCCACATGTTATTCCAGAGGCAATGAGCCGAGTGCAAGCCACTACCGACTACTTAGGGCCTGACTGCCGGTATCTTAACTTCAAAGCAGGGGAGGAGATCATCGTATACTCCAAACTTTCTAGGGAAAATGACAACTTGTGGACAGGAAGTGTAAGTACTTCAATCTGAAAGACTTTCCCCATAAATATTTTAGATACAGTAATAGCGTAACAGCTGCAGTCTGCTTGCTTCTAAGGATCTTTTGTCTCCTTTGGAATATTAACCAGTCATGGATGAATACAGTATTTGGGAGATGGGTCATTGTTACCATCTGTATACAGAAAGAGAAAACCAAACCCTGGCAAAGATCACTCATAGAGAAACAAAGTCAAGATCCAAATACAAGTTTTCTGTTTCCTTCATCTTATCATTTGGCTGTAATTATTTAATCTGGTTCCCTTGAAAACACTTAGATCTATTAGGTCAGGTTTCCTACCTACAGGTCTGTGGGTAAGACAGCTCAGTGCTTAAGGAAAGTTCCCAGAGAAGTTATCATGCATATTTAGTGACTTGGAACAAGTTTCAATGAAATTAGAACAGTCATTTAAGAAGGAACGGATGCGTTGATCCAAATCAAGTTGTACTGCTAGTAAAACCATGTAAGTGCTTCAAAACTACAAGACATTAGTACATTTTTTGGGTGTTTTTTTCCTGTAAATAATTTGTCACATCTATTCTTCAACAGTGAAATTCTGTCTTCCTTTTTTTTTTCATCCACGAGTATCTTTGCAGGTACCTCACTATTCCTTGCTTTCCAAGATGTGTCCCTCCATTAAAGGCTACATGCAATGGTTTGATGTAAAGACAGCAGTGGTTTTTCGGCCAGAGGGACTTGATTCTTCTGGGCCCTATCATTAACTTATTTTCTGTAGTGTTGCCATCTTCTTTGTAATTTTCTCTTGACCTGCAGCTAGTCTCATATCTGAATTTCATATCCTACTTTTCTTGTAACTTATTATGGGTCATTAGTTATTAAGGCATTACATTTTTCCCATTTGAGACAATGGGAAATTTGCAGCCAATTTTAGTAGGAGCTGGCTGTGACCATCAGTGCACACAGCACTGTCTTCAGCTGAAGCAGCTTTAAGGCTACTGCTTTGGTACTGCACAAACACATGTTCATAAAAATAATACAGAATATAATAGCATGGAGTAGTGTGCTTCCCTTTGCTCTCTGAAATGGCAAGGGGAACATTTCCATCAAGGAAAAATAAACCAATCTTTTGACAAAACAGAATTAAGGAGACAGGGAGCTGTTCTATAAGCTTATTGTTCATCCATACTTTTCCAGCACACGTGCAAGTCCCTAACATATATATCACTGAAGTTTAAGTGCTCTTATTAGTTTAACATTTTTTACAGAAAGGAAAGGATTTTGGATATTTCCCAAGAGATGCTGTGAAGGTTGAAGAAGTTTTAATTGGAGAAGAAGTTGAAGTGCTCACTAAGGTAAATCAACATCACTATATCTTCCAATGTAGTTTACAACAATTGAAAATCTAATATCCAGTTAGAAATTCAACTGTTGAATGGATATTTTATTTCAGATTATTCAAAACGTGTTTTTATAATTGTTCCATTTGCGTGTTTATTGTTCTCTAAAATAATTTGTATAGGTATAGATATATCTATATCTAGATGTAGAACCTTTAAGAATAATGTAACTAATTACAGTTCTTTGTGTAAAGTTATGACAGAAAGAACAACAATGTATTTTGCTGTAGAATTACACATTAGAACATTCTAAAAGTTAATATTATTCTTTTAGGAAACTGATTTCCTTTGTCTTCATGAAGATAAGTACAATTTTGAAAATGAAGATAATGCATTACATGATCACAACAAAGAAAGTGAATATTCATTGTCTGATGCAGAATCAAAGCTGCATGAAAACAAACTCTTAAAATACACAAGAGACCCCATACAAAATGAAGAAAGAAATGAATCAGTTTCTGAAAATGACTCAGAGGAATCTCGCATTCAGGAGTCTGTAAACAAAAAGTTGGTTAGAAAAGATGATACTGAAGAGCCACAAATGCAAAACAGTCTCCCAGTAGAACCTGTTCAAACTCAGTCTAGTTGGATTTCAGGATGGTTCAGCACAGAAAGTGAAAATGATGAAGAGCCCTTAAAAGTTGTAACTGAATCTTCAGAAGAAGATAATTATCATGGCAGAAAAACAGAGGTGGCAGCTGACAATTACAGCTTTACAGACTTACAGGAGTCAAACGATAAGGAGGAACAAGAACCCCCCACATCTGGTTGGTTTCAAGGTGGACTGACAAGCTTTCTGTATTTTGCTGAAAAGAATGAAGATGTTGATTTGGCATCAGAAAAAAATGATCCACAAAACCATGATGTGTCTGGTGTGCCTGAGCAGTCTAGTACTGAACAGGAAACAACAGTCACCGAGGTATTGCCAGAAGAAGAAAAGAGTGGAAGCCAAAAATCCAAATCAAATTGGTTTAATTTGGGTTTAAGTGATGTTCTTAATTTTGGCCATGCTGAGGAAGCTTCAATTGCTACAGAGGACCAGAGTAGCAGAGAAACAAGAGATCAAGCAAATAAGAATGAGGAAGAGCAGACTTTAGACCAGAAAGAATTACATATGGGCAAAGAATCAAAGGAAATAGTTAATGCGGTGACAGATGAAGAAGATGAGCATTATGCACAAGCAATAAAAGAGTCAAACAATAACAGGCCAAATCCTGGGGAGATACCAGCATGTGCTCATACTCCCAATGACACCAAAAACACCTCAAATAGCACAGAATCATCTTTTGATACACTAACACGTGATAAAGAAAAGCCAATTGAACTTTACAGTTCAGAAGAAGACTTGGTATCAGAAAGCCAACTGCTGAGAAATACTGAAGCTGAAAAGAAAAATCAGGAGTCAGAAAGCAGACGTGGCCAATCAGGTTGGTATACAAATATCTATAATAGTTTTATTAATTATAATATGTGCAAACATGATAATCAACAGGAACATGAATCAATTGCATCAAATGTCTCGTTCTCATGAGCCCCTCCAAACTGTGATCCCTCAGACATAAAAAATACAGGAGAAAAGCCTGAAATATCTGAAGAACAAAGCCATTGCTTCTCTTTTAGTCATTTTGAGGACATACTGAAGTTTCCGAGTTCAACAACCAAAGAAGGGCAAGTGCAGCATTGTGGGGAACTACCAGGAACTGCAAATAATCATCTGGGCAGCAAGAAGACTTCATGTGACAGTGAACTGAGTCTTAGTCTGAAAACATCCAAGAAAGACAAACTAGGCAAAGATTATGGTGCAAAAAAAAATTCAGCATCCAAAAGCCATTTCAAAATGGATAGTACTGTAAAAGATTAAATTCACAAATCAGAGAATAAAAGTGTCTCACAGGGTTTTTACGAAAACAACATCAAATATTTCAGTCAGGACATTTTTAACGATGAACATCATCAGAAATCTGGGGAGTCCCAAGGTCCCAAGAACTGACTCCAGACCAACCTTTCTGTCCTCACCTCTCATTGAATGGCTTCAGTTCACCAGGTACCAAAATCTCCAAAGAAACTGGCCATTTGGAAAAATAGGGAGTTTCAGAATGGAGGGTAAAAACTGCTAGCTGAGAAGAACTAAGCTTCCATAATGAAGACAGACTTTGGTAAGCCTTGATAAAATACCACAGGGCAAAGAAACTGAAGGCACTTCAAATCAGAAAGTTATACATAGCGCATCGGGTAACAGTAACACAAATTCCTCCACACAGACTGATCTTTTCTGGTCAGCTGGCAGTGTGAAGTAACAAACAGGGCAATGGAGAAAAAACTTCAACAAAATCTACCAAATGAGCAGAAGATTGGACAACTCTTGATGGTCTTGCTAATAGCTTGTCAGAGAGAAGCAATAAACTGAACAAATTTCTATAAATGTGCAACACCTCCAGGAAGGTGGAGGAGAACTAAAATGGGAAGACTCACATTCCCAGCATCAGCTTCTGGTACCAGAGAATGGACAGTCTTCATCTAGATCTCAAGAAGAAATATAAAAATCACCTGTGATATAGTAAAACAAAATATTACTCTACGTCCTCAGATTTAGGCCAATCAATTCAAACTACCATGACGGTGCAAGATACAAAAGCATAGAAAATTAATCTGAGTTTTGAAAGGCATACTACTTCAAAAGACAAAGTAATACCAGTCTTCAGCTGAATTCATGTCCAAAAAAGTATTTCTAAAGAAAATTTATTGAGACTAAAAGCAACAGTCATGTGATATAAATCTGACCAAGGCTAAACTTTTACCCTTGGAGCTCTCTAAAACAGAAGACATCTTTAAAGAAAAAAAAAATAGACAGCTAGTGTCTTCTAAAGCCATTTAACTAGAAAGCCAGACTGCTATTAAAAAACTGGATTAATTAAATCCTGGCAACCTGGGATTGCTCATAAACCTGGCTGATAGAGTAGAGGTTGAAAAAGAAGATGCTGTTGTAATTGAAAGGATGAGTAACGCTGAACAAAAAATTGCTGCTACTAAAACTAGTTAGGAGAAGAAAAAAGAAAGATTCTGAACATAAGAGTCAAAATCCAGAAATACAATAGCAATTATATTCTAACAAAAAGGATTTCACTAGTATTTTTATTGGACAATTTTCTTTGAAAATATATTTAGTAAAACTAACAATTAACCCTGTCAAAAAAAGTCTAAGCATTTATGTTTGGTCAAAAAACCCAAATGAAAATAGAAGTGACACTAGGACTAGTACACTTGAATACTGCACAGAAGAATGAGAAGTTGAAAGGAATCTGACCAATGTAAGATACTATTAAATATAAAAAAGGTGCAGAAAAACCAAAACCAGGAAAATATTGTATGATAAACATATTTACCAAACCCATTAATTACATTTTAACAATTCTATTTAAATTAAAACAAGATGTTGAGCAACTCTTAGAGTATCTCTGTGATGGAAGCAAACTGCTGCAGCAGCACCAGCAATTTGAAAAGATTCATAGGGAAATCACAGCTTACTCAACTAAAGACAATGCTATGTGGAGGGAACAGGTCATTGTGTCTGCACAAAAGGGGCACAATTTGGACACTGAGCAGGAAAAATATACAGAAAAAAGGAATGTTCTTCGAGAGCTGCCAGAGCTTTTGTCTGCTACAACAATTAAGTGCGCTGCCCAAACTGCAGCTAAAGTTACTAGAGTAATGTTTCACTAACAATGATTTAGCAAGAACAGAATATCCTTTATTGGCAAAAATAAAACCACAACAGATGGAACACTGTCTCCTTCTGCTGATTTAAAATGAAGGGGTAGTGAGCCTAACTCATACCAGTTATGGATTGTTTTATGATATTTTGAGGATCTGACAACACAAGTTGAGTTAATATAATGGTAACAGTTTCAGAGCAAATAACTTGTCTTGAACTACTGGGCTACTTCTGATGTGTGTCTTTGGCCAGTATGGTCTTGAAGCATATGTTTAAATTTAACAATCTGTAACTTTTTTTCTTTGTGGGTAAGCATGCTGTGGGTTTTTTACAAGCAGTATTTTTTTGGCTTCAGGCATTTACTCCAAATCACTAAAACTGAGGCAGCCAGGTGCCTTCAGTCATTCTTCTACATGGACATGCCTGTGGTTTCTTGTATTTTGCAGGGAAGCTTGGTATCTTGGAATTTGTTAATCTTTAATCCTACATGGTATTTTTAACTGTTCTCGCTCTAGAGTTTACCCCACTTGTATTTGGATATAAAAAGAGACCTACTAATCCTGACCAGGGAATCTACAAACTAACTATTAAAACCAAACATATTTTTTCCTGAACACTTATTTTTAATTACTTTCCTACAATGGAAGTTTTGCTTAAAGCTCTATCATTCAAATTCTGAGATCATTATTTGTATAGTGTTTCTTATGTCATACATATGTAGCCCACTTACTCTAGTGGTGGGCTTTAAGTTGAGGAAAATAAAAAGAACAAAAAAAATTAAAATCTCTGTAGAAGTTAATATCTTATAGGAGTAAGTAGAATCCTCTAAAAGTAACCATGGTTTCCCTTCACAATTATGTGCAGGAGTAGGCAGAAGAAAGCTACTAGAAGAAACATCAGAGAAGGAGCATGAAATGTATGTAGCTGATGACAGTGACCAAGATTCAAAAGCAACAGCCATGGCTTCAGTAAATTCTGAAACAAAAATGGACAGTTCAGGACCTGCCTCTGAAGCTGATGTCAAAACGTCTGTCTCTGATGCCATCCAGAACTATGTTCCAAGTAATGGTAAGTGCTAAGTTTTGTAACTTTAAGGAAAATAAATTTGCAATCTTAAAAAAAAGCAAACCAAAACCCAATTAATCCAGTTGGAATTATGTGAAGTTGACAAAAGTTATGTAAATTACTCTTGTTTTATTCCTTATGATCAAACCAGAAGGAGGCTGGATACATCAGATACTTCTGTGCTTGAATGCTCTTGAGATCAAAGAAACAATAAAATCTGCATCGTCGGCAGTGGTGATTATCATCAAAACGGTAAGAATTCTTTCCGTGATATAACATTGACATTAGTGCAAATGTAAGCCAGCTACAAGTTATGTTCTGCAAACTCCTAAAATTTTTTTTAAAAATCCTTTTAAATAAATCCTCTGCAGTTCCCTGCTTCCAGGGTTGTCTGATGCCAAATGAGACAGAGCACAAGAAAATGTTAGCTCAGCTGCTCATCATCTGTCTCTTTGCACTGCAGAATCTGATGAACTTAGAGTGTGAGGATTTGGGGTTTTGTTTTGTGGGCTTTTTCAATGGCCAGGAAACACCTGAGTGGTGTTTTTAACTTTTTCTTTGGTTTTGTTTCTTTTTTATTTTTTTATAATGAAACTAATAGCTCCCTCTAGTTCTCAGAACAGTACTCATTTAATTTGCATGGACTTAAAAAACTTGGCTTATGATGAGTAAAATAACCAGACAAGTTCCTGTGTTTTTAAAGAGTATTTTCAAAGCCTTGATTCCCAAATCCTCCCCTCATTTGTAATTGCATTAAAGATACATTTCTATGCAATATATATATATATATAAAATAGAAAATGGGGTTATTATTGCTATGGGGGTGTCTCAAACATCAAAATGTAGTGCAGAGTGAAGGTGAACCTTAAGAGGCGCAACTGCACAAGAAGCAACGCTGCCAGAGCACCATGAGAAAAGGCAGCTGTTCCTGCACTGTCCCCTCTAAATAAAAGAGTAGTGGCCAGTGAAGTGCCACTTGGTAAACTTCACTTCCGTGCTTCGGTTGAACGTCGTTTAGATGGGGTCATTGAAGTTTAAGAACCACATAAATTTATTTCTGATTTCCAGTGTACGTACATAGAATACGGTTAAATTGTAGTTTAGCATGACGAAAACTGAGGGGCCTCGTGGCTGACTGCAACTCACTGACAGTTCACTGCTACGGCCAAACTCGTTCTTGTATTGTTTGATACAGCTAAAAAAGCTAAAAAAGGCACTTCCCCCTGCCACCTATCCTGGTCCCTTAGGTGCTTTGCAGTCCAGTCACTCACCTTGCTGTTGTAGAAGTCGCTAGCACTCGTGGGTTTTGTGTTTTGGTGGGGGTTTTTTGTTGGTTTTTGTTTGTTTGTTTGTTTTGGTTTGGTTTTTTGTGGTTTTTTGTTTGTTTTGGGTTTTTTGTTGTTTGTTTTTTTGGTTTTTTTTGTTTTGTTTTGTTTTTTGTTTTTGTTTTTTTTGTGTGTGTGTGTGTGTTTTGGGTTTTTTTTAAGTAGTTAGCGGCATTGCATCTCCCCTCACATGTGGCACCAGCAGCCGGGCAGGGGCACTTTTAGCACAGGCACTGGCCGAGCTCGGGCCCGCCCAGCCCTGCGCAGCCGGCACCCACCTGCGGCCCGGCCCGGCCCGGCCCGGCGCTCCCCGCCCCGCGGGCACTGCCGGCCCCGCCGCCCGGGCCGGGACACGCGCGGCGGGCGGCCCGCCGGGAGCCGGGCCTTGCCGGGGAGTTTTGCTGCCGTGCCACCGCTGCCGCCCGGGCGGGCATGGAGGCGGCGGCGGCCAGCGCCGCACGGGAGGTGAGTTTCTCCGAGCGTAACTTTAGGGACGAACAGGAGCAGGTTCCGCGGGGCCACGTCCGTGCCGGAGGACGGTGGGCGCTCGCCGAGGGCAGCTGCCGGTCGCTCCGGCGGGCGGCCCCCGTGCCCAGGGCAGGGTGTACCGGCAGCAGCGGGCAGAGCCGGGCCCCGGCCGCTGCCACCTGTGCCGCGCCCCCCTCCCCCCCCCCCGCCACCCGCCACCCGCCACCCGCCACCCGCCACCCGCGGCAGCAGTGGTTCCTCCCCGCCCCCCCGGCGGGCAGTGGTACGGGCCGGTTGTCAGGCGGCGGACCGGAAGGGGCGCGCGCCGCCCGCGGGAAGATGGCGGCGGGCGGGCGCGGGGGACCCGGGGCCGGCGGCGGCACCGGCACGGCCGGGCTGTGGCCGGGGCTGCACGACAGCGCCCGCCGCTACTGCGGGCTGGCCTGGGAAGGGCTGCGCTGGGTGAGTGACCGAGTGGCGGAGCGATGCGGGGCTCGGCGCAGCCCCCGCGAGGGCCGGGGTCTTGTGCAGCGCTGCTGGCGAGGGGCTCGGGCAGGGGAGAAATCGAAATGAAGGCTTGAGTGCACAGTACCGTGTTCTCAGGCACGGGTCACGTGTAGTAAATTTGAGCCACATGGAGCATGTCGTATCTTTGGGCAAATAGATCCGTTTACAAATGAAACGCGAGTGTATCGATGTGTTTAAAATGTGTTAAATCACCGGCGTGTTCAGTATGTTATTTTAGCATGACGTTGGTTGAACAGGTTTTTCTACCAAACAAGTTTTCTACCAGATATTAAGAAGTACTTACCATTGTTGATTCTTCCAGCAGTGAAATGTAACACAACTCAAAGGAGAATTTTCCATAGTAAATTCTCAGCACCTGAAGAGGCCAACAAAAAGGCTGGAGAGGCTCTTTTTACAAGGGCATGTAGTGATAGGGTGAGGGGGGATGGCTTTAAACTGGAGAGGATGAGTTCAGGTTAGATAAGAGAATGAAATTCTTCGCTGTGGGGGTGATGAGGCGCTGGAGCAAGCTGTCCAGAGAAGCTGTGGATGCCCCATCTCTTGAAGTGTTCATGGGCAGGTTGGATGGGGCTTTGGGGAAGTAGGACCAGTGGAAAGTGTTCTTACCAGTGGCAGAGGGATTGAAACTAGATCTTTTAGATCCCTTTCAACCTTGATCATTCTGTTATAATTGATAATCTCAAAAAGAAAAGGTTTCAGACCTTTATCTGTTGATTTTCATGTCTTGTTGGAACTTCTTTCTTTTTTCTTTTTTTTTTCTTCACCTGGTAAATCTGTCATTTAAAAATCAAATGCTTCTGTTAACCATTTTCTCAAAGTTTTGGAAAACAAATAGATATACAAGCCTTGGAAGTAAACAATGTCAACATGTAATGTCTGTTTCTGTGAATAATATTAGCCTCTTTTCCTTTAGCTGAAGCTTTTTACTTTACTTTTCAGGCTGTGGCTTCACTGCCTGAAGATATGAGACCTGGGCCTGATCTGTATGGTTTCCCGTGGGAAATAGTTATCTGTGCTGGCATTGTTGGAGCCTTGACAATTCTCTTGTTCCTGTACAGAAGTTATCAATCAGTAAGTGTTGTGGTCTGACCCCAGACATCAACTAAGCACCACACAGCCACTCTCTCACTCTCTCTGTCACGTTGGAAAGAGGGGGAGAATCAGAGGACTAAAACTTGTGGGTTTAGATGAAGACAGTTCAATAGGAAAAGCAAAAGCAGTGCATGCAGCAAAGCAAAACAGAGAATTGATTCACTGCTTCCCATGGGCAGGCAGGTGTTCAGCTGTCTCCAAGAAAGCAGGGCTCCATCACGTGTAGCAGTTATCTAGAAGACAAACTCCATCTCTCCACACACCCCCCCTTCCTCCTCCCTCACCTCAGCTTTATGTGCTGAGCGTGATGTCAACATGGTGTGGGTTATCCCTCTGGTCGGTGAAGAAAATTAACTCTATTCCAGACAAAACCAGCACAGAAAGTGTTCAAGTTACTTGCAGATACAGAGTGCATTAATAGTTTGCAATGAATTTGTTATCCTTCCTGTTCAAGATAGATAATGCTTCAGAGTTTTAAATCTATTGTGATTGAATTTAGGATCTCTCTAAAAGAGAAGTTGAAAAGTCTGTTTTGTCAAGATAAAAAGTGTTTGGGTATGTAGTGAGTGACTGTTGAAAGAGGAAATGCAATGAAACTTGCTACAGGCTTCCTCTTTTCTTTTTAATTTCTGCACCAGACTTTCAAAGTCAGCCCTTAAATTATTTTCACAGGATACAGATGTCTTCCCTAGGCGTTTGTATTGCTGTGTGCATTGATATCTCTGTGACTTGCCTGGCCATAGCCAGAGCATCTCAGGTCTTTCAAGCAAAAGCAATCCATATGGTTTCCTATCAAGGGAGGCATTTTAAAACTGTTTGGACAGTGATGCCTGGATTCTGTTTGTTGCAACACTGGAACACTGAACCAATTTAACTGCATGCTCTTTGTGAGACCAATTTAACTGCATGCTCTAATCTGATGACTTTGAGAATTGCAGTACTGAAACCTTTCAATGCACAAATCAGATCATATTTTTGAGGTAATGCCTATCTTCTCTTGAGAGTAAGTAAAGATCTGAATAGTAAAAGTTGCTTACCATACTTTCCCTGCTATGGAAATGGGGTCAGTATCTGTAATTCAGTATTCCAAACTTCTTCCCATTTTTCACATACTCTCATACAGTCAATGTGATTTGGGTGGTGAGTGTAATGATACTCATGTCTCAAGACTGGTTCCGTAGCTGTTTAGTTTTTCAGATACGAGCAACTGCGTTTTTAGGGTTTTAGCATCAACTAACCTTCTCTGTAAGGGGATCAGTCTTTGTGTAAATTAACGTAACTATAATTTGGTCATACCTTTTGTTCTCTAGAGACATCCCTCTAGATGATACAAAAGGCATTTGAGCTGAAATCATGCAAGCAGCTAACCTGGTGTTGTTTTCCTTCTGCACATGCCACTTAAGGCAGGAGATACTGCAGAAGTTATTGATAGCTTTTTCAGTCATCCATACTTAGAACTGCACTGACTGCTCCTTGAAGAACTGATGGTTACTGAAACGTAATGGAGTCACTAACTAGCCATTGGGTATGATAGGATAAAAGTATACTTGCAACTTTCTTACCCTTTTTTCATTATTTGGGCTGCTTGGCTTTAAATTAGTAGGAAATAGGGAAGATCTGAGGGCCCCATTGTTACATTAGGCACATGACCCAGGCTCAGCCCTGAGAGAAATGCTGTGTTGTAACAGTTCTGTGGGTTCACCCAAGGTACAGGCTGTTTGTGACAGATTTTGCCATTTGTTAGATTTTGATTCTAGGGCACTAGACCCCACGTGGCAGCTGCTCGCTTGGCACTTGAAGCATGCCCATCAGGTAGTACCTTACTGCAGCTTTAGCTGTTGTGTGTTGTAATACGTGGGAGATCTTTCCCAATAGGAAATCTGAGCTCATGTGTGGAGATTCCCCCTCCCTTCCCCGTCCTACTCCTCTGACTGTGTGTCAGTCAGGCAGTTGTGCTTATGTGCTGAATATCCAGTGTGTTATTAAAGTGGTCCAGGTGAAAACTAATCTCCTTTCCCCTCTTTGTCTGATAAGAGTGGGAGAAAGATGAGGCAAACACACCGACATGAAGGGAGTAAGAGCAGCAGACATGATTGTGTGTTTTTAATAGGAGCCATATTTATATTCCTTTTTTAAGTTCCATGGTTAAACTTGGCATGGAATCACAGCTTAAAAGATTAGTTTTCAGATATTGTGTGAGAGTAATTGATCAGACATTTTCAATATTTACTCTCTTTTTTTTTCCAGGTTAGAAGTCGACTTTATGTAGGTAAGCTTATTTTTGATACTTCATTCTTCATATTTCTCTGGGATATAACTTTATTCTTTCTTTTTTCACCTTTGATTATCTGGATGATGCAACATTTGCTTGTCTTTCACCTTTTAGGAAGGGAAAAAAAGCTTGCCAATAAAATTGCTGAACTAGTTGAAGAAAAATGCAAAATTCTTGAAAAACTCAGTCTTTGCAAAAAAGAGGTAATGGTCTTAATTTATTGCTTTCAGATATGTCATAGAAATGGATTCTATCAAGTGAAGTATTAACGTTTCTAAAAGTAAGATGTTTTAGAGCTTTCAAAGGGATTCTTCAAATGCTTTTTTCTGTCAGTGTCTTTAAGAGCAATTAAGGTGTAAGTAAGTTCTGACTTTGAACTCTCTCTACAATATATTTCACCGGAAGCAAATTCAAAATGTCTTTTTTTTTGTTTACATCACTGGGATTGTGTAGTAGGGTTAAGTCTTTCCTGATTTCCAGCAAGGTGCATTTGTGAATATTTAGATGATGTCTGTGTTTCAGACTAGAGCCTCACAAGTTAATGCTAGTATTTAGTCAATTATTTACTATATGCTGACATAAAGTAATTCCTTTTCAGTTTGAAGATTTACAGTTGTCTCTGAAGGATGGTAACACTACGAAAGAATCAACAGACACATCTTTTTTTGAGGTAAAAAGGGTTAATGGAAATTGTTACTTCTACAATATAAGGCAGGATTTTAGGAAAAATGTGGCCCGTATTAAAAAACACCCAAACAAACTAAGTAAAAATAAAGCAAAAAAAGTCAGACAAACCCAAAAACTCCAAAGCAATACTTTTAATTGGGTTACTGAAAATTACTTTAAATCATAGCATCTAAATTAAGAGAAGCCTTTTCTAACAATTGCATTGAGGGTGAGTAATACTAGAACAAATGGCATATTGGACAATATTTAAGAAATAAATTGTTCCCATTTCCAGGAGAGAGGGTAGTGCATGAATTTTTTTTTTTTTCTCACATCTTACCTAATTCAAATAATTTCCACAATCTACAGGTGCACAGTTTTAAAGAAAAATTCCCACTACATTGTGTATATCTCCCAAACGGAGAATAAATTTGTAAAAGAGTTCTGGATAAGTGAATCAAATACCTAATAGGCTCTATAAAATTAGTGTTAAAAAAAAGCAAGTAGGTTTATTTCTTTTTGCACCTCAAAGCCTACAGAGCTAATTCTTACAGCTTTTGTTCATGCAGGAGTCTCTAGAGCATTTGAGTGAAATACTTTGCTGTCATATTTAAAATATACTTGTTGTCTTCATATGTAATTAATATCAAATGTTTTATTAACTCACAAACCAACTTGACTTAGGAAATGCATGAAAAGCTGAACAAGTCAAACTTGAAACTCAACGAGGAAATAGAGAATCTAGAAAAAGAACTGGAAGAAGAAAAATCTAAGCAGTCGGAAAATGATGCCTTGGTAAGAGTAAATCGAATCCTGTCTTTGTTTCTTTTAGTTTAAAAAAATTCTCACAGAAAAAAAATCTCTGCAGATAAGACAAACTATTTTCTTTGTGTGTTCTGAAATAAAAACTACATTTTTTACTTTGTCTTCCCTGTAACATTAGAAAAATGATAAAGGAAAATACTCAAAAGAAGAAAAGCTGGTTTTGTTGCAACATGTTTTTACACACATTTTTACTGACTCAGCAGTAGAACTTTCTCAGTTTGAAAATAAAAGTAGTTTTATCAATTGTCTAGATATTGTCAGTCAAATATTTGAAAGAAGCTGTATGACAACTAATAATTTTCAGGTGGCTGAAATTCAGGAGAAAGTGGAGTCTTTAGAGAATGAAGAAAAATCTATCCAGTCACAAATTGATGAGGTATGTCTAACCTTTATATTTTCTGTTTTCAAATCTTTGCAATCTCTGTATTCCCCATGTAGTCACTGTTTTAATTTTTTTTTTCTGTTAGGGGTGCAGAGATCATATGCTGCGTAAACCAAAAGAGTTTGTAAAGCCTAGTACTTTGGTGTGGCTTGATTCAGCAACTTTTAATTTCCTATAGTGATTGGCATTTATTGAGGTGTAGTTACCTTGTCTTTTTTTTGCTTTCTTACTCCTCAATGATACATAGTATTGCAAAACTACAGTCAGCAAAAACTGTTGAAATTGTAGAGAAAAAGTGAGAATATGTATGTAGCACAGCCAGAAAACCTAAGATAAATCCAGTAATACCATCATGACCCCACCTATATCTTCACCAATACCGTTTAAACAACAGACTTTTTAATTTCACTTAGGCCAAGTCCACCCTAAAAGTATATCAGATTAATACTGAGAGACTCAAGACATCTGTTCAAGATGCAGTAGATGAAAACAGCCATCTCCAAGAAAGTGAGAAACAGGTAGGTTCTTCCTAGTTATCCTTAGAAATACTGTGTTTTCCTATTGTACTAATAAATATGATTTCTCCAAAGAACTCATCCTCAACAAGTTTACTAATAACCTTCTGTTTGTTTTAGTGAATGGAATGAGGAAGAGGACATGTTTTTTAAAACAATTTTATGTTTGTCTAAAATAATTCTGTTTTAAAAGAAATGCAGTAGTTACAGTTTGTGGGGAATCATGCATGGAGCTCAGTGAAAGGTGAGCATGTGGTAATGTAAGTCTAGCAAGAGCTTTGCTGAGACCTGTTGGAAAGCAGAAATACCTGAACGAGCCCACTACTAGGATTCTCTACAGAGGCAGAGAGAAAATTCTTTTACTTGATCTAGAAAACCAAAGAAATTGAGGAATTGCAGAGTATTCAGAAGGCAGGAAAAAAATGTAGTCTAGTACCACTGTAGATGTATGAATTGAAAGCAACTGAACTAAACATAGAAGTCTTAATTTTCAACTCTTTGGCTAACTTTCTTGTAGTGTTACCTCTGTTAGTTTTTAGTGGTGGGTGAGAGGTTTAAATCCCACTTATGTATAGACAATAGATGTAACAGGCTCAGTACTATTCATCCTCGATTCTTGGTTTTGTCGACAATCACACTGATCTGGTATTTCCCTTTTTAGCTTTTACAAGAAGCTGAAGGATGGGGTGAACGACTTAGTGAACTGAATGAACAAACAAAGATGTTTGAGTCTTCTAAAACAGATGTAGAAGAAGTTTTGAAAAATAAAGAGAGCCAAATCAAGGTAAATTATGACATTTGGGATTGAATCAAATTATTCAGACTGATGCTAATCATAGAGTTCCAAGAAAGCCTGACAACCTCTCTTTGTCTTAATATGCCTTACACTGTTCTGGGCTTTTGTTTGCTGTCTGTATTCTCTAATGTAATGTTTCTGGCCAAGCAAAAAAAGGTTGCTTAGCAGCACAATGGAGCTGTCTGATAAAGACAGCTAAGGAAAAACTTTTAGTTCTGATAGAGTATTGCCTTTCCTCCCTGTCCCCAGTTTGTAGTGTGGAACTTGAGTGTATATTCTTATAGTTGTGTACCTTACATACACAAGCCACACTAAAATCATGCTTGCTTAGAGCTGTCTGAAAATTCTTCACAAAGATGTGCCTGTTGACCTGCAGATATGTGCTTTGATGGAAGAAGTATTATCAGACATCTAGAATCTTGTATATGGGGCTGACTTAATCTACTAAGGGAACTAAATAAAGGACAGAAATCTTGGAAAGCAATTGTAATGATAACTACATTTTCGTTGCTTTTTTTTGTTTGTGAGATTTTTGTGTGCTTTTTCTTAGTCACTGACACAATATATACTGAACATGAAAGACTGGAGTTCAGCAATACGAGAAGATGGTGACACTGAAGACAACCACTGGGACACGGATATAAAGGGGGAAACAGAGAACGGAGAGCACTTAGGTATGGTTTCCCTATTTAAATCTTTAACAGATGTTTTAGAAATACAAAACTGACTAACTGCCAGGAAAGTTGCAAGATTAGCTTTATAGAAGTCAGATTTTTAAATCTCACCCAATGTCATTCATGTTGGACAGTTAACTGATGCTTGGACATCTCTGGAATAGCAGTCTATTCTCGTGTTCAGCACTGTGTGGCATACACACTGTCACAGAGCAATGCAAAGACTCAGTGGCCAGTCTCTCGCAGAATTCTGCAGTATGTGTCTGTATATTAAGCAGTGACTTTGTGGCATTTCTAGGTGGAAATCTTGATTTTATTTATTCTTCAGGCTCCTCCCAGCAGTAGTACTGAGGGTCCTTAGAGACTAATTTTTGCTTCCTTATCCTTACAGAGATGTTACTTGTTGCAGGCAGTGTGGTAGCAGTGTCATCTAAGGGTGTAGATGTGAGTCCCCTTAAACAGCAACACAGAAAAGCCCTTCTTCCTCCTCTTTCTTGCTGCAGCTTCGTTTTGTGCTGGTGCTTATGATACCATAGGGCACATGCCCATCGATCTTACAGCGTGTATTCAGCATCTCACTTTTAGCATGACCAGTCTGAGTCGTGATTGACTGGCAAACAAAACACTACAGTACTGGCATATCTTCTACTCACACCCCTGCTTTTTTTTTGCTCCTTTGTCCTCCAAGTATGCTGTGCCTGTTGTAGTATGTTGTCATTGCTCTTGTATAAAAAACCAAATAATAGCAGTAAGCTCTGTCACAAACCCTTTCATGCTTTTGATGTGATTTATTGTTCTATTCCTTCAAGCAGATGATGAGCAAAAACGAACTGTGAAGAAATTGATCTATGCTGCAAAGGTACGTGATTTTAAGAAACCTGTGGGTAGAAGAGGGGAAACTAACTAATATGTAATTATTCTGGTAATACTAGTATCAGAGTTCAGCATATTTTAATGTTTCATTAGGTATTTTTGCATGCAAACACTTTCTTGATCTTGTAATCTTATAATGTTCTCTTTTTTTTCAATTTTGATTGTAGTTAAATGCTTGTTTAAAGACCATGGAAGCAGAAAGAGACCAAATGTATTCAAAACTGTCTGATGAAAATAAAGCTAAAGAAGAACTTACGGGTAATTAAATTCTGTTTTGCCTTTAAGATGCTGCTTTGGTAAAATGGTGTTACAGGCTGCAAGTATTAATTCCAGTAAAAACTGAATTAAATTTACAGTAATAACGACTTGATTTTTAAAATTAATTTTTAAATTGCTTAGCTATTTTAAATACATGATTTTAGATGTGGAGCGATCAAAGTTGCAATTTGGTGGTACTCTGTTGGAATATTCTGTAACTATAAAGTTAGATATTGAATCTTAAAATACAAGAGCAAAGTGATGTTAATAAATACATAATACCTCCTTTACATAATTTCTGGACATGAAACAGTGGAGTTTTAATCTAAATTTTAAAACCATCTCTTAAAAGAATAGCTTAATTATAGTTAGTTTGTAATGGGTGCAAGCTCAATCCTTAAAATATAAAGTACTGCATTTAGAGAATTGAACTTAAAAACATCTTGCTCTGTTTCTTTTCCTCTGTTGTGTAGGACATACTGAATTAAACCTCATGAAATGAAAACAGCTCAAGTTCAAATTAAAACCTGTAATTAGCTATTGCTTTCATAATCACAGCTGGCAGAGTAGCCATCACTTGGGAATGTACAGCTTTGTTATTTGGCTGGTGAAATGCTCTGCCAGACTGTAGTTTTCAGTTTCTTAGCAGTCCTTTAAACATATTCCTTGTGCTAGTGAGCTCTCCAAATTGACTGTAGCTTTGTCCCGTGAAGATGTTCAAACTTACTTGAAGCTTTATTATATTTCTTGAAAAGAAGCACAGGAATACTAAGTAGGAAAAGAAACGGGACTTTGAATTCAGTTTGGAAAGATAAAGGTAGTTTGACAAATCTGAGTTACCCATTCAGGCTGTTGAGGAGGACCTTGTATAGGAAAATCTGCAAGAGCATATGGTGGTGCTAATTGTACTCCTTTAGTCACATAATTACAATGGTAAGAGCCCTAAATAAAAATATAGGTTCTGAATTACAAAACTGAGTTGTTTTCAAAGAAGTTATGTGGTTTGAAGCAAAGGCCTGATACACGCACAGGGCTGCACTTTGTGGCAGGTAGGGAGTATAATTGCTGGTTTCTCATTTTGTGTCATATATTGAAATATGTTAACTTTGTATCTTATGTTACTAAATCAACATAGGATCAAAGGTTTTTACAGATTTTTGCATACTAAAATATTGCCAGTGTGTTATCCCAATATAATTATCTCTAATTTTGACAGAACGCATAGAAAACCTCCAAAGCCAGCAAGCTTCCTTGCAGTCTGAAAACGAGCGTTTTGAAAGCGAAGTTCAAAAGCTTCAGCAGAAACTTAAAGTAATGACTGAGCTTTATCAAGAAAATGAAATGAAACTACACAGGTGCTGGTTCCTCTTCTTATCTTCAGTGCTTGCTGTTTGATTTGAATGTAGCTCTGATTCGGGAGGCTGAAAATTATTGAAAGTTTGAATACTGCTTTCCAGAATTTTCTGAATTGTGAAGACAGTTTATTACACTTTCATGTACACTTGTGTTTACAGTAGTTTATAGAAACTGTTTGCTTGAAGCAATTCATTTTAGGACTTCACCACAGGCAAGTACAGAAACAAAGAAGTAACAGATTTTTAATCTATTAAATAAGGCAATTAAAGTAGGACAGCGTGATTATTTTTTCTTTAATTGAATTACTATATGATGTAATACATGTGTCAGAGTTGCTGAAAGAAAATCAGTAGGTGCTTTAACTGTGAGATATATTTTATATAATAAAGAGAGCAAGGGATGTCGGAGGAATGACAAGATTTATATAAAACTAAACTTAAAACATAGGCAAGCTCTTGTTGGTAAGCAATATAGAATCTTTGTGAATCAGGCTTTCCTCACCAAGAAAACCAGAAGATGATTGTCTGCCTCACAGTCAGAATGTTAGTAGGGGTTATGAGCTAGTGATTGAAATCAGAAATATGTTTAGGACTAGAAATTAAAGTTGATTGGTCCAGGGCATATAGTAAACTTCAGGAGTGTGTCTGTGTGTGTGTGTGGCAGCAGGGTGCCTCACTTTACGAGATGATGGTAAAATTACAGTTTTACTAATCAGAAATTATTTCTTCAAAGGCAGCAAGAGAATCAGCACAAGACTAGATCCTGTAGTGAGCAGTGTGCAGGACCTTTTTGAAGTATTACTTTCAGTAATCTGCTCTGTAGCATTTATATACCTTTGTTGATATTTAGCATCTTTGAAGATGCAATAATCTTAGAAATCACTGCATTAGCATTTTGATTTTTAAAAAAGAGCAGAGAGGGAGAGGGAAGGAGCCTGTTAAAAAAAAAGATACAATAAGCAGACAGCAGACTGTGTGAATGCTGTTTAAAAATACCCTCACTAAAACTCACCAAATGTACACTGCTTATCAAAGAATTTTAGAAAAGCCAAAAAGGAGTGGGGAGAAACAGGTAGGGTGATGTAGCAGCACAAAAAAACCTTACAGTTAATTAAGGCAAGTTTTAAAAACTGGGTCTGTTCAAACAGGGAGGACAAAAAGGTAGGAAATGAAGATTGAGTAGAAAAGAAATTTAAGTCATGTTCACAAGATCTATGATTTAGACAGCTTGATTGCTAAGAGCTCACAGGAAGATGACCAGTTTATCCATTCGGGGCTGTATACAGCAGTGGTATCCATGTGTGCTCTGCAGAACTACCTTGTGCATGAGTTTTTTCTTCTCTAATGCCCAGTAAGGCATAAGGATAAAAAAGGATGACCTGGAAAGACTTCTTTTTTTTTTAAATAGCTAGTAACAATTTTTTTTTTTTTTCCTCCAGAAAATGATTTTTAGAAAATACCAGAACAAATCACTGACCGTTAGTGTAGTTTGGGTTTTAGTTTGTCTGGTATGATTTATGGCTGCTTTCAAAATTGTTGACTTGAAACAAAATTAACCATAGTTTTTAAATTTCGTTTAAAGGAAATTGACAGTAGAAGAGAGGGAACGTCTACAGAAGGAAGAAAAGCTTTCTAAAGTAGATGAAAAAATTATTCATGCTGCTGAAGAACTTAACAGCTACAGGTAATTGCAGATTTTAGTTGTTTTAATCACTTGTTCCAAAGTGAAGAAAGTAAAATAGAGAATTTAAAAAACCACAGGCATAAGCAAATATATTTTCTTCCAGTTTCTTTGTGGTGTATGTGTGTTAGACACTAGTTTGTGTGTAATAATACAGACTAAAGGTGGTTTTACTTTTAAAAAAAGTTAAAATGTTAAAAAAGCTTTTGGGTGTTGGAGATTATGGCAACTGCTCTTCCATTAGAATCCTAATTGTACTGATACGTTGGTTTTAATGGTGTGGTAGAAGTGGATCTCTAATCCAGTTCCCCTTACTGAACAAAGCTAAAAATAAAAAGCTAAGAGAATGTTGTGAAATAAACGGAATGTTCAGTTTTCCTACAGAGCTAACATTTATGCTTTATAGTTGTAGTACTCTATTTCTGTTTCTCAAAGCTTGTCAGATAGTTCTGTTGCTTAGAAATTATTTACTAAAATATTGTCATGGGTGAATATTTGCTGTAGCTGTTTCTTAACTGCTTTGCTCTGGTTTTTGTTACACCAGCTGTGTAGCTCTGGGTTTTTTCTGCATTTCCTCTAACTGTGACATAATTTTTCAATATGCAATGTACATTTTCCATTTTACTTCAGTGTTTATGGGGGTATTAGGCCTAACTGAACAGTAGTGATCAATACTTCTTTGTGGACATTCTTCAGCATTCATACAGGAAGCTAGAATTCACTCTTCCTGATTTTATCCAGAACATGGATTTTGTAGGCATCCTAATTTTAAAGAGAATATTAATATTGCAAATTGAGTATAACCAAGCAATGTCTGTGTCTTTGGCCCAGCTGCTGAGAAAGTGTAGAACTAGAGAGCCTGTGCACAGGGCAGCTGGCAGCAAAGGTGGCATCATACATCAGGTCCTGAAGTAACCTGAGTGCAGGTGCCTGTCCCTCAGCACGGGCTGTAGCCTGTGACAGTGGGGTGCTCCTGCCACATCAGTTCCTGTGCTGAGCTGGGTGAGGCTGGCTGGTGGGGCATGTGAGGAAGGACAGCCTTGATGCTGGAGACATCACAAACCACCGAGAAGTTGGGGGTGTGTTGGGGTTTGGGTTCTGTTCTCTTGTTTACATCCCTGTTTGCCTAGAATTTCCACTGTTAGTACAGTTTTTTGTATCCCATGGGCCCGAGGGACAATACTATTTTTGGATTAAAAAAAAAAATCTTAATTACGCCTTGTTTATGGTGAGTTTATTGTATTCAAAACTTTCCTGCATGTTTTATTACAATGTCATAAATTCTCATTTTGTTCCAGAGAGCGAGCAAAGGACCTGGAAGAAGAGCTGGAGAGAACCATTCGTTCTTATGAGAATCAGGTATTTTGTGCTTTGTGAAAACATCTATGCCAGTAGGAGGGATTTACTGCAACTGGAATACCACTTGCTGTTAGCTTGTGAACTGTATTTAGCTTGGCTTTGTTTGGTGTCTAATTTTGCCTCCCCCTCCCTCTTCTTTATGTCATCTGGTTTTGACCAACACAATTTCATAGCAGAGCTCACCAGATAACTTTATTGAAAAGTTGAATTTTCAGTTTAGGCGCCTCATTCTAAATTACCCACGCACATTAAATTTATAAAAAAGAGCACATAATCATAAGTTTTGGGGTTTAGGTGAATAATGAATCTCTCTTTCACAGATTACTTCACATGAGAAAAAAGCTCATGATAATTGGGTAAGTTCCAAATACTGAATTTTCTACTGATATTTTCTACATCTTCATTTTTCTTTATTTGAAAAATTTGCTTTATCACCTTTTGGTTCATACTAAAAACAGATCATCAAAATTATCTCTAACCTTTCACTTTTAAACATATTTCTTGCAGAAATACACAAAAACATGTTGAAAACACTTCTATTTTATAAAATAGTTGGAAAAATTTAACTGGATAAACTGGATATTTATGAACAGTAGAATGATAATTTTATATCATTTGTTATAGCAATAAATCTGCTGGAAGAACATGACACCACATAACTAATGTGTGACATTTTGCTAATAGTGAAAGCTTTTGGCCTTGTTTCAATGCCATTTTGATATTTTCTTTGGGTGTACTTCACTTCTTTTCTCTACAAGTAGAACACATTATGTCCTGTGAGAACAGTATGTTCCATTGACAGCTTCCTAAGAATGTTTCTACAAAATTAGTTTTTGCCTTTTTTTTCCAAACAGGAAAATTTAAAATATCTCCTGACTAATAGATTCTTCACTTTCACTGAATGTCTGAGATAAAATTCTGCTAAAAGCTATGGTGCTTTGTGGTCATAATTCCAGAGATTTTATCTATCTGATTTTAAAATATAACATTCTTACATAGAATTTGAGACTTCAAATCTTCTGTAGATGCTTCAAAGCAGGTTTAACCAAAGAATTCAGTTTCTGAAGTTTTAAGAACCTGAAGGAAAGCCTTATCATTCCTCCAGAATTTGGTTTTAGAGCTGCTAATATCATTTGCTGACATATGTGAGGCTCCATACATGAGTCATTTCTTGTGAAAATGCAATCTATACACTTCACGTAAAATGTCTTGGACCTGGGAATTGTCATATTTATGAAGCATTTAATCAAAAAATAGCAATATCTAAGCATCTGGTTTTTGTCCTTTCCCAAAGCTGACAGCCCGAGCAGCTGAAAGACACCTCAATGATATAAAGAAAGAAAATGCACATAACAGACAAAAGTAAGTGCAGTTCTTATCTACCCCTAAACAAATGCAGTTTGGCATGTGTTGGATTTAGGCAGATTGATATTTTCCGTTAATGTCTTGTGGCCCAAACACAGCAGAGTGATCAGTGTTCGAGTTCTGAAAGAAAGGGAGTCCCTTGAGCTTTCCTGTAACTATGACATGCAAGAAAGAACTTAGGAACTATGTGAAGTATTGAAATACCTCAGGAAAGAAGAAAAATGTAGTACTAGAACTATAATGGGGGGGTATTGTTTGTTTGTTTGTTTGTCTGTTTCTTTAAAGTAAGTATGTATTAACCAGATGTTGTGGTTACCTTACAATTTCACAGCTTATCTCAGAAGTTAATGCTGAACTAACAGTTGGTGGTAATTGAGAGGAACTTTCAGGTGTGAGGTTAACTAATACTTGGAGGGCAATTAGAGTGATGTCACACTAGGAATGTGGCATCTAAAATGCAATTTCAACTTCTGAATTACAGTTTAAACACAGCAGCATAGAGAAATACTTTCAGGCATTTTCAAGTTCAGAGTACTGTGGCATGCTTTGTCATATTTATTTAGGGAATAAAATAACTTGCTTTATTAACCAGTTAGGTAGAAAGCCTGGCAGTAAACAGTGTAGTCTGGTGAAGCTTTTGCATTTCTTGGTCACTTACTACTTATTTGTTGTCTCTTTGCAGATTAACTGAAGCAGAATTTAAACTTGAACTTCTAGAAAAAGACCCTTATGCTCTTGATATTCCAGTGAGACCATTTGGCAGAGGTACAGTATTGAATTGTAAAATAGAGCCTAATTCTTTTGGTTTATGGTTTTGTTTCCCAAGACCACACATATTTAATTGTTTGAAAACTATCTTGGCCATGTGTATGTACAAATACCAGACCTTTAAAAAAAAATAATTGGGTCATAAGTGACTCTAGGTCACATCAAGTATTTTGTTGAAACTAAGAGCATTTGTAGTATTGATGAGAGTAGACTGGGAATATGTTTTACATGGTAATGAGAGCACAGTTTTATTTTAGTTGCACAGTTTAGTTTTTAACTTCACCTGAGAAGTTATTTGTGCAGTTTGTTAAACTAAGTATTGTGAACTTGAGTATTTTGTTTTAACTGTTCCAGAGCATTCCCCATATGGACCCTCACCAATGGGCCGGCCTTCATCTGAAACAAGAGCTTTTCTTTCCCCTCCAACTTTATTGGAGGGTCCTTTAAGGCTTTCACCTATGCTTCCAGGTGGAGGAGGAGGAAGAGGTACAATTCTTAAACTTGAAAATGTATCTATTCTGGATTTCTCTCTCCTCTCCTATAAACCTGTCATACCTTTTCCTCTTGTTAGTGACAAAAAGCATTAAAACAACCAATTCAACATCAACAGTTAATTGGACAAACTCTTCCTGTTTTACAGCTTGCTTCTAAAGCTTTTTAATGTGTATTAATGCAATTGGAAATCTAGTTTTCATTGGTAGGTTGGTCAGTGGAGTCATTTTAGAAGCATAAGTTAAGAAAAGTAAAAAGCCGAACTTATCCCTTGTCTTTTCTTTCTTGGACAGATGGGGTTCTGCTGAAATAAATATGATTTTAAAGTAAAAAGGAGTCAATTATTTTTCTGAAGAAAGAATACTGCCCCTTCCATCTCATTGGTCTACAGTCCGTGAGAGAATGTTGTCAAAAACATGAGGCAGTTTTATTGGAGGTTGTGGTATAAGAAAGTTACTGGTTCAGTAAATTGTTTCCCTTCCCGTTGTTCTAAATTTGAAGCAGCCATCACACATGGAGAGTGTTTCTTCCCTACTGATAGAAGGGACCAGGAAGTTTGTGTGTGAGGAGTACAGTTCAGAGATTCCAGAGTAGGTGAAAGTAAGCTGGGGTGGCATGGGTTGTAAGGGAAGAAAAATACCCTCTATTCATATTTCTTATGCTGATGGAAGCAGTGTAGGTAAATGCTAGAGTGAAGTTACAGCTAATAAAGAAGCTACTGTTTAATTTATTTTTACCATTGCACCCATTGAAGCCTCTACTTAATTAGTGGGAAATATGTCCAAATTTCCATTCTATTAGGATTTCAGTAGGTGCAATTATAGTACTTATCTCAGAGTGCACAAGACACACAATGGCTTCAAGATTTAGGTTGAATTATAGCATGGAGAATTAGAGAATGATAGCAGAATTCAGTATTTCTGTAATTTTTCAGACCCAGTCTGTTTTAGAGGAAGCTTGCCACCTAAAGTTTTTTTTTTTACTGCACTTGATTATGTGTTGACCTGGCCTTAGAGGGTTTTTTTTGCTTGGTTTTGATTTTTTGGTTTGGTTTTCTTTCCTTCTTGAATGAAGAATTAGAACAAGAAGAGTGTTGGATGCAGATGAGTGTTTTATGATACTGGTATTAACTCTCAGCATGCTAATTGTTAGTTTGATTAGCAGCAGAGAAGAGAAGATTATTTATCACGAGGGTACTGGTGTCTGGTTCAAATTAACTGGAACTTATAAAATGATTAGTGTTTTCAAAAGCATTGCAGGTCCTCTGTGTTGTGCTGTTTTTGAGCTCAGACTTTTCCTTGCTCGCCTTTGAGCCCTTCTCGTAGCCATAACTGGTCGGTGGCAAACAGCCGGAGCGTCCCGTGGAGCCAGCACCTCCTTGTCCTGACACTGCTGGCATTCCATGATCTGTTCCACTGTTTCCAGACTGAATCAGGAAAGCCACAGCAGAGGATTTAAAACACAAGGGTGAATAACTACTCCCATTTCTTCGATTAGGATCCAGAGGACCAACTGCCATGTACGAAGCTGGAAGTGAAAGAGGAGAGCTGAATTGTGATAGATTAACTGATCCCCACAGACCACCATCAGATACTGGATCCCTGTCTCCTCCTTGGGAAAGAGAACGCAGGATAGTTCTGCCTCCACCAGGTAAAAACTCTGATTAGCTCCTGTATCCATGGAAAAGAGGAGTCACTGACTTGCAGTTTATATATTTAACTATTTTGGGTTTAAAAATATTGAATGTTATCTTGGACCTGCACATGCAACTGAACTGGTTTTCTTAATAGTAGTGTTTTCCTCTTCTTGAACAGTGTGATTCACTTGCACTCCTCTGTTATCTTTTAAGTACATATTGGTTTTATCATTTTACTGGGAGGTTGTTTAGTGCATTAAAAGACCTGTCTGGGCTGGATAGAAGTAAATTACTAAGAGATTTAAGAAGGAAAAAGTTCTAATTTATTTAGATAAAAACTAGACAATGTTGAAAAATGTTATTTTTCAAAAAAACCCCATTTATATTAATAGTACAGGAGTACCATGGTACATTGATCCTGTCTGGCACATGTTTTCCTGTTGTTACTGTCTCTTCAATGATTAACAGCAGCAAAATCAGTCTTCACTCTAACTTCTTCAGCTAAACATCTGTATTGCACTTAACCACTCAGGGAAGGCAGAGATGAGTTAAGAGGATTCTGCTGATATTTCTCAAATAAAAACTTGGGGGTATGGACAACTTTCCTGGATACCTGTAATAAAGAAGAAAAAACATTACAAGTTTAGAAAAAAAAAATTTAGGTAACCTCAGTTATTACTGCAGCAAGCAATACACATCTGTGTGAAAGCATAGTGGTAGAACTCAGGGTCCTCTCAGGATGCAGTTTCTCATCTGGCAGGTGTGGTCTGTTGACAGGATACTGCAGAGAGGTAGTTTGGTTTCCTTGGCCCTTCCTTCTTGTTCTTAGCCCACCTTTGCCCTTGGATCTCACTGATACAGTTTATGTGTCATGTAGATACAATCTGCATGACAGATTGCTAGATCTGATGCCAGCAAGTTGGTGGAAACGTATTACAGCACTATGAAACATAACAGAAAACAGCATTATTACCTAAGAATGCCTTAAAACATACAATTACTTATTTTGTCTTCCATTTTCTTTGCTAGGCTGAGCCTTTGTTTCAAGGCCCCACTGTGTATAACTTAGGCAGTCATAACTTTCAAAATTCTGCTGTATGTTAAACCAAAAATCAGTGAACTTTTTCTTTTGCAGCTCTTTAGAAACATAAGCAATTGGATATACTTGGTGGGATTCCCCTGGCTTACTTAAGATTTGTTTGCTCACCCTGATTAATAGACACTTTGTATATTTACAAGAGTTTAGGATGCCTGGAGAACCTTTTTGGTGTAAAATTGTGTGGAATGGAAGGAATAAATCTTCACAGACCTGTTTTTTGTGATTTCTTCAATGTCAGGTGAGCCATATGCTGATCCAGCTCTTCCTGCTCGAAGACAAGAAAGATTTTTCCCTAATCCTCCAAATACTGGAAGACTTTCTGGACCAGCAGAACTAGGAACTTACAATGTCCAGTCTTTTGATAAAACAGGTGGGAGTTGCTTCCATGATACTCTAGAATGTAAAATCCCAGTGAAAGCTGACTGTGCATGGTAAGCTGTGGCAAGAGGACAGGTTTTTAGCTACCACAGACCTGAAGTTCCATTGTGTAAGAAACATTTGAACTCCTGCTGGCTTTGATGCAGCCATTCCCTGTTGGAGCAATAGCCCTCCCTGTTGTCAGGTGGGCAGGATTCTGTGAATGGCAGTCATCAGGTATTTTTGTGGTCTATCCTCACTGTTCTGTATATTAACCACTCATAATTGGTTGAGAGTCTGTTTTGGCCCCTCCCATGAGGCTCATCAAGGCATTAAAACATTGCAAACCCATGCTTGCATTTTGGTGCCACATTTGGTAAAGTTAGAAAGGGTTGGACTCACAAAGAGTGAAACAGAAACAGCCAAATGTTCAGGTGTCCATGGGCTTGGTGCGTGGAGGCAGAAGGTCTGAGGCCTCTTCCTTCAAACTGTTGACCATAGTGGCAGCTTTTTGTAGTTCACAGTGAACTGCCCCAGTTTAATCACACCCTTCACTGAGCCACTGGTTTTGAATTGGCTGATTACGTACGTTTTAGTGTGTGACACTTGGCAACTGCCAGAAGCTCATAGGTAAAGTTTTGGTCACAGAGACCTTATCACTGACAGCTTAAGAGCTTAATACTTACTAAGCATTTTTCATCTTTATGTAATGCCCTGGTAAGTCACATGTGTCTGATTCACCAGCGAAGTGAAGGCATTAAATTCCCAGCAGAAACTTCACTGCCCAGGACTCAGTTGCTGACAGGATTAGTAGGAAGTTACCATCTCCCTTGCACCTTTGCTACTCACTCGGTGTCACAGTGTGTGAGAACTGGGAATGCTGAATTTAGTTTCAAGTTGAAGGTTCAGGTTTCAAAGTGTTGTTCTTTAATGGAAGGCAGTTCTGTCCCTGTGCAGCTACTGACCTTCCCTCTTTCCCAAGCCTTCTGTCAGCTTCACTTCTGCTTTTTCACTTCTGCCTTGTAATACTTCATGTTCCACCGAGGTCTTTCTTCTAGCACCTGGCTGCTGACTGAAGGGCAGGAGAGGTGCACTGTCTTTGCACTTATTAATGCATCCTTTTTTTACCCCTTTCTTCAGGCACTGCCAAGATGAAATTAATTATTTTTTTTAAACGTTGTAGTCAGTTCCTGGGTAATTCAGAGCCGCTTGAATGGAAACAGAGTTTTGGATAACTTTGTTGCAAGCATTTAACGGGTCATTACGAATGTTTGAATGTTGCTTTTTAGAGACACATAATTTCACTAGAGTTGGCTGAGTATTTGCAAAAAAAAAACAACAAAAAAGGCCCTTCAATTAAAAATCCGACCAGCGGGTCCCCATCCAGGCGTCTGACTTCAAAATGGCAGAGTGTCTCACAGTACTGAAATCAAGGCTCCTACTCATTAGAGTTAACAAGTTACATTCCTTAGGGAGATAATCAAAATGATAAAGTGAACAAAAGAATATGGATTTTCCTAACATGATGTGGCAGACTAGAAAACTTTTCACTTGAGGAGGTACCTGGAGCAGGAAACTTCTTGTCAGAAAGAAGAGTTAAAGGTTGACAGAGTTTGTGAGGAACTTCTAAGGACCTAAAAGGCAAAGTGTTATGCAACATGAATATCAAGGCATGAGTATTCTCTGTGTCTGTGACATAGGAGTTGAAATGTTTGATTAAGTAACAATATCATCAACAAGGCCGAGCCTGCTTGAAATGACAAGTAATTTAGAGTTTTTGAAAAGACCTGTCTGTTCACTGAGAAAAAAAGCTTTGTTTGCTTTCAAGGAGTAGAAATACAACATGCACATAAAAATTCTGTCACTAGCTAGAAGTCTTGTTTTGGTTTGTTATTTTTTTAGTGTAATCATCTCTATTCAAGCTGAAGCATAAGAAAGCAATATTTTTCAAATCCCAGATTAGGGGGTGGTTTGTTTGTTTAAAGAAAGTGTATTTACTGTATATATTTAGTATATATTATATTTAGAATATATCCAGTCAGGTTCTACTCTCTGACAATTCCCTTTAATAGTTTTCTCTAGTTGTTATTGAAAATACTTTTTCCCAGCAAAGTTGAAAAATAAAAAGACTGAAATTTCTATTTATCTGTTTACTTATAAAATAAATAAGGCAAATGAGAGGAGGCAGCGGAGGATGATGATGATAATGATGATAATGATGATGATGATTATTATTATTATTGTTATTGTTATTGTTATTATTTCTGACTACTCATCCAAAACTGATATAGTTCTGGAAGTTTCTTTGATATTTGTCAGCCAAGGAGGGAATTGGTTTTTGTCATACTTCAATAAGATTGGTGAAGCTCTGTGCCAAAAGCACATCATAGCCCAGCCATTCCCAGCATGGGGCTGGGCTTACCAGAGAAATAAACTATTAGTCGCAGGGAGGGGGAAAATGGAACTGCTGCTTGCTGTTGGTTTTGTTGCCAGTCTATCCTGAGTTCAGAAAAAATACCGAAATCGGTAGAGAGATAGAGATCAGCACTGAATAACTTTTTAAACTTTTGCATACAGATGGACAGACATCTTCAGAACATAGTCCACGAACAGAACCAAGTGGAGATGGGATGAAGGATCATTCTAACCTTAGTGTAAGTAGCTAAAGAGAGGCTTGATTTAAAGAAGCTTTAATTTGCTGCAAAAAACCAGAAACATTTGTGTGTAGTCCATTGGTCACATTATATTGCACTCTTCAGTGCAAATTATAAAATTATATGTATACTTTACCACAACACTTACTGTCTTGTGAATTACTTTGGAGTATTACTGATATAATCCCTGTTGAAAATTAATTATATCCCAAAAGACGAGACTATGGTCAAGCAGATGGTCAGTATGCATGGATAGCCTTGCTCAGGATGATGCTGCAGCTATGCTCAGGATGATGCTGCAGCTAAGGCAGAGTTGAAACTAGCTCTTAGCTAGCGTCACACCTACATGAAAGTGGGCCTCATGGCACTGGAGATGTTCCCTTTCCCTCCCCTAACTTTCCTGGTTTCCTTGTGTTGCAGAATTCGCTCCCTGATCATTCGCTGGCACCTGAAAGCGAAGCTGTCAGTTCAGGGTTTGCACCCCCACCTTTCCCTCCAGTCAGACCTCCACTGATGCCTGTGGATCCTAGAGCACCACCAGTACCTTTCATGAGACGAGGCCCTCCTTTTCCTCCCCCTCCTCCTGCTGGCATCTACGGGCCACGGGAATGCTTTCCAGTACGAGACTTCGGGCCTCCACGCCCTCCGCTGCCAAGTACGTGGCTTCGGCCATTTGGGTCAAGCTGATGAGCATGAGTGCTTTGTGCAGGTAGTGAGTTACACAGAGGGTAGGTGTGTACATATTGGCACAACTGCTTCTCAGTTCAGCTAACAGGGAGCATCTTTTCTGATTAAGGTTCATTGTGTTGTCCACTTCCTTTTTCACAACGGCTCATCTCAGTCTTTTTACAAATACTAGCTTTGGCTGGAAAATATGGAACATTTACTGCTCAGATTTAAAGGATTCTTTTTGAGGGGTAGGAGAGCAAGGAGGTGGTTACCTTAATCCTTTTCTTCCTATGAAATTGCATCTTCCATAAATCTTAAAAGTTTCATCCTCTGGCTTTGAAGTGTGCTGGTGCCCTGCAAAGGGACAGCCCCAAAACAATTGTTTTCCCTTGGAGTTTGCATGACTGGAGCAAGGTGCAAGTATCAGACTGCAGGACTTCCTTCTGACTCTTGCTGGTCTCTGAGTATGTGTGAAGAACTCAGCCATTTATCTGCCAAAATACCTGTAAGGTGTGGCACGTAAGGGTTGCTGTGGCAGACTGAAGGGGCAGCTGCAGCCCAGGGGCTGGCAGTGGCTGGCTGCTGCTTTGAGAACCTGAGAAAAGTGATGGTTTTGCCCTCATCTTTCCTGGCATCTCTGTCTCTTTGGATCCTGACGTGTGACTTCTGGTTAGGTAGGCCTAGCTGAGCAGTAAGCCAGCAAGAGGAGCAGGTGTACATGTTTACTGTTGTGATTGATACTAACTGGATTACTCTGATTCTCTCACAGTAAGAAATCCATTTCCAATGAGACCTTATCCTCACTATCCACCTCAACGACCTGGATTTCTGCCTCCACCACCTCCTCCTGAAAATAGAGTTGAACCATCTCAGTCAAATGCATCAGCTGTAGAACCAGAACCACAGCAGGAGACTTGACAGTCATTTGGGAAATGTCCTGAACCAGTTTTGTGCTCTCCTACTGGCATTTTTCCTTATGTTAAGTAACCATTGTTACTTAGGTCTATACAAACTACTTCGCTCAAATTGAAGCTTAATAGGGAAAATTCTCAGGATAGTATTTTGTAAATAAAGAATTAAATACCTATGAATATTGTGAATAAGTGATTTCCACTGTACAATAGTAATTTTAAATTACGCATTTCTAACTTGAGTAGTCTCTTCAGAGGTGTATAAAATTAAATCATGTGAACCTTATTGTAAAAGTCCAGCTGCTTTGTGCTGGTTGAGCTGTACAGGGAGTCTCTCTGCATGCCAAAAGTGATGCTTGCTGCTTTATGAATAGGATGTGAAAACAAATGGAAACAGTTAATAAAAATCTACAGAAAACAAAAGCAATGTCACTGGTAACATGGTATAATAGGTAAAGATGAAGAGCCGTGGTTCTCCACTGCGTCCCCTCTGTTAGTGGCCTCATCGGTGATCTTTCAGCAGAACTCCTGCCATGACATTGAGGGGGAAGAGGCAGCAGAAAAGCTGAGCAACTCTCCCATCACTCTTCAAAAGCTGGAGTGGAGTAGTGTTTATTGAAGATGTGTACAGGGGCTTTTTATGACCTGGGAGGAAGGAGTCATAGCTAGGATATGTTCCAGCACAGCCCAGTCCTTGCCTTAAGATACATGTCTGCAGCAAACCAAGAGGAGGGGTGTGTGTTTTTACTGTCTCAACATGAATTTGGTTTATTAGGCTTCAGATTTTAACACCAGTATTGGTGGGCAGGACAAAAGTGAATTAAAAAGTACAAGAAGGAAGTGGCAAACTGCAGCATTAATACGTTTTTGTCTATAAAAGGAGTTGGTGTGGTACCTCGTTCACCTCTCTGGGTTCCTGTGTCGTGCTTCCCTGGCAGGAGTGGCTGTCCCAGCAGGCACAGTGCACCCCCCTGCAGCCAGGGCAGGGCTGGCCAGTGCCAGGCTGCATCTGGACAGACCAAGCTCTGCTTTTACTGGTGACTGTACAGCTAAAGACTTCTGCTAGGAGCTGGTGGCTGTTCTGACAGTTTGGCTTCAACCTGAAAACCACGTAAGGACTCGGTTCATTCATTTGCTAAGGGACCCTCTAAGATAAAGAAGCAAACTGCTTTTAGCAAGCCCCTACTCAGCAGCAGTTCAACCACCAGCCTCCATTCTCTGCATGCACGCACACATAACACACAGTTTCAGGCTTTAATGTAAATGCAGCCACCACAACCCATAATTAGAAGTTACCAAAAAAACCTCCAGCCCACTTTTTTTGTAATTGCATAGGTCGAGTCTGCCAAGGGAACGTTTTCTCTTGTAGCTCAGTCTTCCTGCTCCTACCATTGTTTCCACGTTGTCTTGTTTCAGCGGTAGAATTCTTCCATGGCTTACTCCTATAATTTCTTTATCCCTTCTGCTTCTAGTTTAGCACTCAAAGCATTTAGGTAAGCATTTGTACTCCAGGGATTCAATGACAGATTCTGGCCGCAGACATTTTAAAGCATCACCTATGTTAAATTAACTGTGTAGTTTAACATGCTTGTTGCATCAGCTTTAGCCAATTAGTTGATGGCTACAAGTTTGCCTGAGAGACTTCACAGGGATTCTCAAAGGAATTGCTGGGTTTTACCCTTGCCCTTGTCATCATCCCTAGGAGCAGCCAGAACTGCCAAATACAGCCTTGCCCTTGCACAGAGAACCAGGGTATAGCACAGAAATCCTGGGCTGATAACACTGCCATAAACCTTTTTCGTTCCTTGCCCAACTCACTTGGGAGGCTGCAAAAACTATTTATGAATGTGTCTCTTTTTCCTGAGCAAACACAGTATTTTCTCCATGTGGGTTAAATACTTGTTCTAAGTCAACTCTGAAAAATTCTTCCTCCACCAAAACAGTCTATGCCCACAATGGTACCATAAGCTGCAAGCAAAAGGAAAGCTAGCTGGACTAAGAAAATGCAGGAAAAGCATGGACTGGATCATCCTGCAGAGAGAATGGCATCATTTGAGACATTTTTTCCCATCCCCAGCAGCAATCCAAAATTTTATTTGCAAATTTGGAAGCAAGCTCAGGTTTTATGTAATAGGAAGCAGGTAGATGGTAACCTGTCAAATGCAGAAAGGTCACACAGAAGTGTATGTGGGGAACTCCCTGTTCTGCCCACCCCCAAAAGAAAAAGCAAAAGAATAAATTTTGACAGATGAAGGCTTGTGCTCCAAGCTCCTACAGCTGAACACAGAATGCAAAAGACTAACTCGACATTGCCGTCTCTTCAGCAAATACAAAAAACAACAAAAGTAAAATTCCTTTTGGCATTATGCAAGTTCAAAGTAATTTCACAATAGTTTGTAAGGTCCCACTCCAAATGCGAGAGAATATTAAGATCATCTTAATTTCCTAACAATCACAGATCGCTTCAGCCTGAATCCCTTCATCCTGGTATCACTAATGAAGATTACTGCTGAAAATACAGACAGACAAAAAACCCCACTTTTATCTACTCCTAAGACAGGAAAAAAATCAGGGGTGCATTTCTCCACCACTGCTCAAGGCATGCCTTTCACCACACACTCCTGCTTTACTGGACTCCTTGTAATTTCCAAGGCAGAAAGATTCTAGCCATCTGTTTTAAGTACACTGACTTCTTCCCTGAACACAAGCCACGCCCAGTGAGCAGACTCCAGGCTGGATGAAACAAATCAGACCTGGAGCATTCTTACAATGCACAGCCATTGCTAAAAGCCAGCTCTGGCTGCAACTGCAGCGAGTGAAAGGGATGCACAATCCCCTGCTGTAGTCAAGTGGGCTGCTTCCCCTGCTCCTCCTCAGATCTTTCAAGACTAACTTAATTAAAACAAAGCAGAAAATAGGTTAGACCAAACAGATTAAAAATACATTTATACAACAGAAAGGCAAACAAGTTACTGCCCAACTCTGTTCAGTGAGGCAGTTACCCATAAAATGCAGTAGCTTGCAGAGATAAAATTACCATTCTGCAACTGTTTAAAACCAGAGGACGCAGAATTTGCTTTATTTGCTTCTGGCTTTTTCTGTGTGACTTCCTGAAATCTTGAACCCTTCACAACCAAACTTCAGGTTCAGATGCTGCTGAGCAATCACCATCAGCTTTATCTGCTACATAAACCTCCCTTCTGAGGCCCAGCCCTGAAAGGCACCAAAACAAGTCCCAGTATTTCACTTTACTGCAACGTGTAACTGTATTCACCTTATCTTAATCACCCACAGCATGTCTCTTCAGTATGTTAGCAAACAATCTTGCTTACCAAATCTGGAAGATGTAGGAAACTGCTTGGACAAGCAGTGCAGTTGTCACACTTGGCAGCAGCTTGGGCTATCGTAACATGAAGTTCAGAAGCTCGAATAAAGTCCGTGCTTGGCACGCACACACTGACCAGCCACTCTGACAAGCCTCACAGCACAGTCAGCCACTGCAGGGCACAGCAGCTCTCCAACAGCTGAGCAGACATTTGCAGCTTTCATTCAGAAGGCACAGCTGTGTACTCTGAGCACGGATAAAACGTCAAACTGAAGCGTTGCAGGTATTCATAATCTATTTAATAGTGGGACACCAAAGAAGTACTACACATTTTTCTTGAGCACATTAGATTTTGATTTAAGCAATTGCAATTGATGAAGTAATTTCTCAAAAATAGTCTTCTATATTCTACAATCCACAGTTTACTGTATCAGTCTAATAGGTCATATAATGATATACTGTTTGTGCTAACTGGTCTGATCTTTAGCAAAGCATCCTTCCCATTCCTCCACCACCCCAAAAAGTGTTGACAAAATTCAGCCCGATTTAAAAAAATTGTGTGACTTATTTTAGATTTTTCTGCTGACCTAAACACAATGGGAGCTACTAGTTATACACATCTTATGAACGATGTTGCATTTTAATTCTAAAAATCTTCATGCTGATAACAATAAAGTATTTTATACAGCGATCAATTTTTAATGCTTTATTCATTGATTAAAAGAATATAACATTTAACATAAACCATACAACATCAGTCATCAATTCAAACATTCAGCTGGTTTCCTTACATTTTCTGTCAGGAGTTTTTTTTTTAATCTGATCACATTTATAAGATAAAATCTCACCACATCTGGCATATACACACACTGTGCCAGTGGATTCACTCTACTGATGTACATATAAAATCCGCATGGTATGTGCTCACTGGAGACAAAACAGCGCACACCTGTCAAAAGGTCATTTTAATATAAGATGGTAAAACCATTTGTAAAACACATATAAACTTTTTCCATAAATAGAATCATATCTGGACATCTGTTGCATAAATTGTGTTTTCCAAAGCTTACAATATAGCAGCCAGGTCTCAGCACTGCTGGGCACCCACGTTGGCCACTTACTTTATTATTGCAGACTGTCCTTTAAACATTAAATGCACAACATTCGTACCACTTAAAACTGGGGTCAGGTGGAAGTCTCACAGAGACCACGTCTGTACCGCGGTTGCCCTGAAACAGTTACATCGGCTTCTAAAGCCTCTCAGATATAACAAGATTTTAAAACATACTTCATGGAATGTTCTTCATGCATCATAGCAGCTCATACCTGTGATAGAACAAGCTTTGTATTTGTTTCCTTTCCTTCCTTTACATTCACTATTCACAGTGAAACAGGTGCATGTTTGTTAAGAGTTCTGAGGTTGCTGACTGAGCCACAGCACAGCTGTGTACCACAGGTCGAAATTCGACCTTATATATTACAATCTAGCAGTATCTGGCTGGCCAAAAGTTGGCCTGCCCCTGCCAGCATGTGGGCACTTCTTCGTTTTTAATCTATTCTTTGGCAGCTGACACAGGCGCTGACAGAGAAAATCCAGTGACTTGGTTGTTAGGGATTTCACGACTAATGTTTGTTTGCAGGTGTAGACCTTTGTATTGAAATCTTCACTGTTATGCGTTTACCTCACCGGAGCGTACATTTCTTGCTTTCTCCTTTTAAACTTTGGCCCAAAGCTAACTTTTAAGGAAGATGACAGAACATGAGAACAAACAAGGAGGAGTTTGCAAAGAATCCAAAAGACTACAGCTTTATGGAGTGGATCTGTAAGTGCAGGACCCTGAACCGCTAGTGTTTCACACCACCGCTTAGCAGCTAAGGAAAGCTGAGAATGGAGTTAAGCCATGCTGCAGAACCCGCACGTGAAATCAAGCAAGGCAAGAGTCTTACAGTGAACGGCCCTGGACAGACTTCTCGTCCCTTAAGCCTATTAAGTAGCATGCTACTGGATTAAGCACACAATGACAGCATAGAGATCCACTGGGCTATGGATATGGGTACTAAAAACAGTTGGCTCCCGAGCACAGGACTCCAATAGAACAGCAAAAGAATTCAAAATGCAGTTACTCAATAAAGTAAAGTTAGCCGGCAACCTCAGACAGCCTTTGGCTGTATCTTTGCAAGGTTTGGTAGACAAGTCCATTAACCGTGAAAACCCTAAACACTGCCACTTTCAGCTTCTAAACCAATACCCGACTACGTTCTTTGATCAAGAAGTAGAATACACATATATAATTCTATATAGCTAATACTGATTAAACACAGCACAAAAGGGGTTAATTCACACTACCGAAAAAACATAATAGGACCCTACTTGCATATGTAACCACAGGAATTGTAAATAAGGAGCTAAATGCCTTCACTGAAGCTTTGCATCTCTCTGTAAAAGTGACGGGTTGGCTCAGTGAAGACACTGAGCAGCTCTATGTCCATGACGGCGTGCCAAGGGCGACCCAATCCGAGAGACACTTGCTCAATGAAATTGTGTACTGGATCCACATCCTGATCAGCCAGTTCTCCTTGGTCGAATTCAATGCTTTCTTCTGTGACTTCCAGTACTTTCAGGTCAGAGCCACGAAGACGAGCAATTGCTATAAGATTATGAGCCCAGACTGTGTAACCTATGGGGAAAGAAAAACAAAGTTGTTCTGTCATCTTCCTACTCTAGAACTTAATACCAGACCATCCCAGTATCTCTCCCAATCTATTCCATCATGTTCCATCTGGCAGAATTCCCCCAGGGCATGGTGGGGGCTTTTTGGTTTCAAGTGGTGAAGCCCCCATTTTACACTCTGAGTAAGTACATATAAAAATATTTCAGATCATTTCATTAACCTTTTCTAGATCTTTTTCTCCTACTTGCAAAGCAGTGGACCACTGAAAATTTTATAAAAACTTCAAACCTCCCGTGAGCTACTGTGTAGTAAAATTAGAACGAAAAAAGTGAGCTATTAATTAACTGAATGCATAAAAGGAATTCTTTAAAACTCTGCTTATGCTAGAAAAAATATTTGCTTTCATTGCTTTAGAAAGTAGACTTATTAAAAAAAAAAAAACCAAAAAAAACAAGCCACCACTAAACAAACAAAGTCAGCACGCACACAAGCTGGAAGTTTCTGTAGCCACTTCATGTCACCCCAGTGTGTGTGTTTATGTACATATTTTATATATATATATACATATATATATATACACACATACACACATATATAGATATATATATATGTAAGATAAACTACATGTATCTTGTTATTCCGTCTGAGATAAAATATAATTACAAAGCTTCCCTCTCTTGACACTATATATTAGCATTTCTCCTTAAAAACTCCTACTCCCCAGCTACCTGTGAGCTTTCTGTGCCCGAGCTAAGAGAAATGCAAAGTTCCTCCCTATTCAGATGCAAACCACAGATGGGAACTTCCCTTTTGGAGAGCTCTGCCAAATCAGCCCTTCTGCAAAAGGCAAGGCTCATTTCTGCCATGATCATCGTTCTTGCAGGTGCTAAGCTTCTTGGTGAGATGCCCAAGCAGATTCCAAGTAAAGATGCAGTCTGCACAATATTTGCACTGGGAAAGCTAAAGTGCTGAGAAGTAAAAGCTAACTGTGGTTTGGTCTCCCAACAATGCAGTTAACATGCTCTACATCATAACTTATCAAAACAGATTGTCAGATAATAAAGAAAAGAAATTTCTGTTCTGTTTTCTTTTACTTTTTTCTACTGTGTCTCTGGAAGTATGTTGGTTAGAGTAGGTGTTCAACAAAAAAGCCTGCATATATCTGTAAGGCTCATTTCTGGTATATTAACCATTAGGAATGCATGAATTCCCACAATCTTCATCTGCTGGATACTTCACCTCCAACACAATCATGCACAGAAGGTGAAGCTCTCTTAATTCAGGCAGCTTAATTCAGTGTCCCTTTCTTAACAGGGACATTGAACTCAATGCACAATTCCTCCCTGTAGGATGACACACTCCTGTCAGGACACGAAGGAGCTCACATCACCTTTCAGTTATCTTGACTGTAAAGGAAGTTACCAAAGAAATCCTTGAAAGCAAGTGCAAGAATAAATGAGAAAAAAAAGCCCTGCACACAAAATCCCTTTACCATCATTTGGGCAGGTATATGGCTTTTGCTGTAACTTTTTATGGTGAGGTCCCCTGTGCACTACAACAACCATTTAATTGCCAACTTAAATCTAATTTTAAATGAACTCTCCTTTCAAAAGCTCTGCCTGAAATTTCCTTGTGATCTCCCAGCTGCTAAAAAGTCTCTGTCCAGCTAAGTACTCAGAGGTACTCAGAGGTAAGGGGAAATGATCACTTCACTACTGGTATCACTGAACAACAAATTTATCATGAGCACACTAATTTGTTCTTCCTTGCTAGTAAAAATTTCAACTTTAGTTTTGCTCATGGACAGAATAAAACTTCACCACAATGTTTATAACACAAAGTCATAAAAATCCATGTGGAAGTATCCTTTCCTTAAGGAGGAAGAAAAAATAAAAAAGGCATTTGTTCTCACAGATGGACCATGCTTTTTATTCACGGTGCCAGATCATACCAATATGGTATCCTACTGTCTCCATCCCATCCCAAATGGTCACACACTCTTTACAACCCTTTCTTCATTCTGCAAGAATGTATTTAACATCTGCCTTCCTCTGGCTCCTGGACATGGACAATTCCACCATTTCTTGGTGGCAAGATGATGACTTCCCATAAAAGACAATCTCAAAGCAGCCCATATACAGTGTCCTTAGCATATGTTTTCCCCTTCCTCTTTTGGTCAATGACAAGTGGCAGCCACAAGCAGATGGAAATAAAAGCTTTTTCAAAAGCAAACTAATACCAGAAGAGGAAACATACACACAAAAGCCTGAGAAGCACTGGAAGTGAAGAATAACCACTCTCGGAAACAGAAGAAGAAACCTGAGCACTTCAAGCTTATTGAATTATACAAATTATGGCACCTTGAACAAAAACACCTTTTCCTGAAAGAAACTTCACAATATAGTATGACAAGTGGAGCCAGAAAACATTATATGGTAAACCTCAGGGAATCCAAACATGAGGCTAAGATGCTGTACTGGGTATTTTTTCCTAACAGTGTTCCATCTACAGTTAATACTCTCCAAGAACGATGCTTGCAGCGTAGTACTACAAAAGTTACGTCCACAGCTTAGAAAAGATCAGGAGGCATTTATGAGCAGCTTAGCTAGCTTCTGCTGCAAGGAGGGGAAAAGAAGGGTAGAGAATGCAAATCCTGATGTAACAGCAAGCTGATATTTGGCCATTTTCTCACACAGGCAGACACAGCATCTCTCCACAGAAAGGTTATGTAGCAACAACCATTTGCTAGACAGAAGCATAAGGGATGTTTGCTTTTCCAATACTCTGCACAGACTAATAGTTTCTACTGAATAGACACGTGCTGATATGAAATGATACTTACACTAGCTTATGTTCAGATTTTTCACTTGCTTTTAAAGTTACATAATATATTAGAGGGCTTTTCTGTAGCAGGAGGATAAATTAAGGTGACACAATTTTAATTTTTTTTAAAGGTCCTCAAACATGTATCCAAATTTAGAAGAAACCGCTAAAAGCCACACCTAGACTGGTACAATCATTTACCAGCACCCAAAATCTGCCTCACCTGGAAACTATTAAGGAGAGACAGCTCAATTGATCATGCCTTCCCTGCCCCCAGCAATGATTTTTCAGTAAAAGACCACAGGAAAAAAAAAGAGCAGATACAGCAGGACCTTCTGACTTCAACCGATGGAAATCTGAATGTCCACATCCTGCTGCTGAAGGTCTCCTGTTTGTACTGAACAACTGGAGATTTACTCCCCCAAGCAGTCTGATGAAACACATTTATTCTTATGCAACACAATAGCCATTGCTTAACTCCTTCATGTATCAGCAAACTTGGTCTTGGTAAGCTGATTCCAGCACAAATAAAAAAACATTATTCTGCATTATTTCAGTTTCAGGTGCCTTAAAATTTGCCAGACTGCTGTAACTTCTGCCACCAAGTTCTCTACTGATGACAGAGCTGAATAAATTCTAAAAGTTATTTGCTACTATATGGCAAATAAGTAAGTGGGATAAACCTAGCTCTGGGATTACTGGTGAAACCAACACACTCAGTGAGGCAACCCCCTCTACATATTTTTCAGCCTTCATCTGCTGGTAGTCTTACCAATTTGGTAACACATTTATTCTTCTCAGCTTTGGGGCATTTAACCCGTGTTATTTACAAACAGGCAGCAAAATCTTGCCAGCACATGAGCTCACAGAGAAACAGCAAATGTTTTCAGTTCACACACATAACCAGTCACTTAATGGAACCTGCACAGTGCAGACCACTTGCAGGATAAGCCTCCTGGAATGCTCACTTCTTAAGTTATCCTCATTTCTGTGAGGAGTTTAATAAAATCCTACGTGACTTCTCAACAGAAGTTAGTAAGACACAAGCAGGTTTAAAACTCATATAATTAACACCTTCAACAACAGCATGTATAGCAACAGTGCAGCAGCCTTTTGTATAATGTGCCCTAAAAGACACTACGATTAGAAAGGCTGAAGGCTTGTAGGCATTTAGAAGTCACGTACTATGCCCGTGCAATGTGTTACCTACCATGAACAGCTAGGAGAGACAGTCTTGTGCACCTCCAGGCTAACAAGACAAGTGGATCTTCATTCCGGTTGTCACTGAGATCTGGGAAGGCAGACATATCTACCACATCATTCATTAGTATAAAATGAGTGAGGAACTTGTCATACTGCCTGGATATGAGATCAACAACAGCTCCTGAAACACAAGTGACATAGCTGTCAAAGTGAATCCTCTCTAGGGGGATACTGGGCTTAAGAATCCTTAACATATCATCACTCTTGACATCAAAAGCCATTATATAGACCCGAAGATTAGTGCTGTTGCGAGTCAGCGCCTGCCAATTCTCATCTTTTGGCATATTGTCCAATGACTTGTGCATTATGGAAACACTGTGGACCAGGAGAGACAGTCGATGCAAAGGCACATGGTTGCTGTCAGCCAGGACTCTTGCCATTTCAGCTGTAAAATCACAGAAATCCAAAGCGAGCGAACGCAGATTCACAAAGCGCTCCAATTCGACCGCAGTGATAAGAGTGGTATTACCAGGGATGTGGTTGTCCAATAAGCTCAGATGTTCCATGGTGTTGGCTATGGGGTTTGATAAGGAGGACAATGATGTGGGAGTTACTATTTGCAGCATTAACCCACAAGACAGCCATTTCAATTGCCTGCTATTGCCTAATATCTCTTCAAACAGCTGTTGGATTCTGTAAGTAAACAAAACAGACAATGATCCTAATTAAACATGGTTTACTCTTACCAACTGCATACCATTCAATTTTCTTATTCAAGAATTACTCTTCCTCCATTTATAGCCTTATTCTGCAGGAAGATGCTATTATTATAGTTCTTACGAACTGCAACCAGACTGCAGACCTCCCAGAGCATTTTAACATCCACTGCACTAAAAAGGTTAAAATTGTAAACTAAAAGAAATAGGTACTTTGTCTGTCAAAAATGGTGGCACACTATGAACCTTCACTTCGTGTATTTTCCAGCATGTATTTAACACCCTCCCACATACATTTTAAAGGTTATGCAAATAAGAAAACCTGTAATGTTTTTCAAATGCAGCTCTTGTTTTTAAAAACAGCTTTTTGTACTTCCTAACTTTTCCAGAAATGCAAATTTAGTATGGAAAAAAAGTAATTTTCAATGAAAGGTGACAAACTTGGTTTTGAGAGTAAGTTAGAATGATGTGAAATTACCTGCTTGATTTGCTCATTAAAGGGTAAAGAACAAACATACAAGAAGATTCTTTAAATCATTCCAAATGTACAACTAACTGGATTTTCAAGAGCCAACAGGTTCATGTTTTACCAAAACAACTTAGACCCAGTAACATTTCAATCTCAAATTATCAGTGCCAGATTATTATGAACTTACTCTGATGCACTCAACCTCTACTACCCCTTTTTTTTTAGTGAACAGATATTCTTTATGTTAAGATATTTTGTTCAAGAAGGCAACAGAAGTATTTTAATTTTTCAATATTAAAATCAAATAGTGCAGTCACACTCTAAAAACTTTCTCCATATAAGTATTTTTCCAGTCTTCATTCCAAAGCTGTAAAGGCCCAAAAGAGTCCTCCTGCCCAAATGACAACTGTTCTTTTAGCATATTAGACACATGTAGGTAAGTATTTGATCTCATGCCCTGGTCAGCATTACAGAGAAGCAGTTGAGCTAGGCTATGGCATCAAGAAATAAGATGCCATAAAAAATCAAGAAATAAGATCCAGTATAAAAACAGCAGAAAATTTTGTTCCTCAAATAAGGTAATGGTTTTGTACAGAACACTTCTTTTATTGCTATGAGGATCTGTATAATTTATACATCTAAGCCAAACAAAAAAAAATTATTCTCATCCACATAACTTTAATAGAGATAATAACATCCAGGCAATATTAAAGGTTTAGGCCAGTATCCTGACAGCAGAGAAACACTAGCACCTTAAGGTGACAGAACAAGGAAAGCACATAGGAATATTCATCAAATATCTCTCTAGTTTCCAAAACTTTGTAACTCAGTTCTGAGCAGAGGTGGCTTTATGTATTTTGCAACTCCCAGAGACTTCACTTCTACAAATTCATCCAGGTCCCTCCCTTAGCGGAGTAAGTGTTTAGCAACCGTAACACCCAAGACTAAAGAACTTTGCAGTGGGATTATCTCCTCTTCTTGCTTGCTCTGAACCTGCCATCTACTGCTTTTGATGCCCTGTAACCCTTCTGTTGTAATGAAGTTGAAAGATCAGTCCTCTCTCATCCTCTCTCTTGGCAAATCCTTATTCATCCCCTCCCCTGCCTACATGCACTTTCTTCCTTCTCCTATGAAGGTACTAGGTTTGTAAGGCCTGACTTCACCCAAATGGAAAAGCTGGTGTGGTTATTGTATTTATTTTACACCTCAGTTCCCAAGGCTTTACCTAGGATAGTCATCAGGTAAAAAGACTTCAATATTTCCAGATTTCCCCAAATATTTTATTTAAAATTGAGAACTCTCAAATGTGACACAAATGAAACTGTTTTAAACAACAGTTAAAACCCACAGAACAGTGCAGTTTTTCTATTTTATTCCTAGATTTATTTAGAGTTAAGAAGAACTTCATTTGATCCTGGCAATGTTTGTTTCATCATTATTCTTGTCAATGCTTAAATTGAAGGCAGATTATCTCAAAATCCCCCAAAGAAAAAGATTCTACCACAGCAATCCCAAATATCTTCCAGAGACTCTTCCCTCCCCCCATATACACATCTGCAAAAGGTGCTGTAATGGTTGCAGCAAGATTTATTTTGTAATAGCCCAGGTAATCAATCTTGATAGTGCTTTCAATAATTTACAGAACTGTTGAAGACAAATTAATTTTGAGGTGTTCAGTAGAAAATTACCATCTATATGCCTCACTGCACTAAAAATCTGTTTAAATTGGGGTTCTCATACACCTTAAACATCGGAGCTTAGAAAAATACTGTTTTAGTTCCTGCAAAATTTAATAAAAAGAAATATGACACTGAATTCTGCAGCTCTAGGGTAGCTTTTCTCCCCAGCAGGAACTGCAGTAAAGAACTTTTTAAGAGAGAATGATTTAATCAACTTTTTATTGCAAGCATCAAAGTATTTACATAAGGATGCAGATTTGTGCTGCTAGTCTAATGACCTGTAGGTCCTAAGAAAACTTTCTCCAGTTTTTAGCCAGTCAGAGATCAAACATGTCAATAGAGAACATTTAACAGCAATAATTTCTGAATTGTTTTTAATACCTGCTTTTTAAAAAGGCCAGACAGAAGGCACTATATAAGAAAGAAATAATTAATTTTAACATATTTCAAATAATTTTTTTAACAGCCTAGCAGGTTTGGTTTTTTCCTCCCTTGCAAATTCTTAAACACATTCTATTTTTCATAAACAGATTGCATCTAACTGGAGTTTGCAAAAATAGCCTGAACTGCATCCTAAAAAATAGACACGTGAATTCTTGGAAATTAACACCTACTTTATTACCATATTAATTTTACCTCAACTGCCGAGCAGGTACTACAACATTTATACTAACTTAACACAATTATTTCAAAGCTCACTTATAAAACTGAAATTTGGGCATATAACAGAAAATACAAGCAGAATTCACTCAGCACATGCCAAAAAGCAACGCAGCCCACTAATGTCTCAACAAGTGTCATCAGCCCCCTTTGCTCCCTGCAGGCAGCAATTATGGGATGGTCACCATCCTGTAACCTACAAATTATTATACTAAAACAAACAACTTAAAAATATTTTTTTAAAAATGTACTTTCACAATGAATGCCTCAAATGGTGTTTTCATCCAGAGGACAGACCAAAGCCTGACTGAACAAGCACAGTTAGTGTTTAAGCTCCCAAACCAGCCCTAACCAGGACTGAAACACATCCATGGCCCTGGACAGGAAGCAGACAGATTACTAAGGTCCATATGGAGGCCATTTGTTTAATTAAATACTATCAATCAAAATATTTTGTTTAATAACAGAGGCTAAACTGGTTTTTTTTGGAAACCAAACTATCTGAACCACACGGATCAATCATGAGAAGCAGATTTCAGAAAGCCAAAATTTTAGACAATTACCCTTTATTCAACTCAAGATAAATTAACTGAGCATCACAACACTAAGAAACAGAGATGTAAAAAAAATTTTAGAAAGTAACCAGGGACACACATGCTGTACAGAAAAGGAAAAAGCAACACAAACTCATGCAAAGATGTATTTTTGAAAATATATCTCCAAAGCCTCCTCTGCCTCAGGACAACCCTTAGCCTTAAACCTGAGGAAGCATCCTAATGGCTCTGTAATAGCTGAGATTCCACCTACAGTCTGTTACACCCAGCTCAAAGTCAGATTTCAGGAATCATAACTTTTTTTTTCCCTGAGTGCTTTAACTGCAGGAAGTTTCTGAAACAGCCAATAAGGTTCATCACCATAGAAATTCCAAAAATCCTCAACTACTGGTAACACGATCTCCAAAGGTTGCTTACACTTTTCACTGTTAGTTTTGAGCATTCACGTTTTGCAACTTACTGATGCAAACCCCAAGTGCAAAAAACAAGGCTAAGAAGCCATTAAGATTTACTTTCTGAACTCAGTCTGCTACTAGTTCTCAAACCTCAGACAACTGAATAAAACAATGTCAGCTTTCCTTTAATTTAGACAAGGACTAGCAGGTCCCAAATACATTGTTCTATTCTAGGAAAAAAAACTAACCTACCAACAATAAACACCCCCCTCCCCCCCCAAAAAAGAAGAAACAAAAAAGAAAACAGCACTCCCGCAAAAAAAACCAAAAACCAACCAAACAAAAAACTCACAAGAAATAAACAAACACAAAAACCCAATACAAAATTAACTAAACTAAAAAGAAGTAACATTTATGTGCTCATTCCAAAATGTGCAAAGGTTAATATTAATCTAAAGGACTAACAAGTTAGATAATCAGTTTTGAATGGTTTATGGCTCCAAAATGTGAATACTTGCTTGAAGAATCGTTTGACCATGCACTCAGCTGAGTAAACATCTGCTTAGATGGCTCACTTCAAGCCCCTTTGCAAAGATTTGAGTATACATTTATATTTTCACAAAGGGTATCAAATAAAGGAGCCTTTACCAAATGAGCCTTTTACCTGCCCACAGCACTACAGTACATACGTTTGACAGAATCACAAATTGCCCCAAGTTCTGCATTGGAAACACAACAGATGAAAAAGACACAGCATGTGACTTACAGCTCTATTTGCACTGGTTTGCAAATTCAGGTCAGAACCAAACATTCAGTTTGAGGACTGCATTCACATACATACATTAATCTGATAATATACCTACACTGCTACTAAAAATCACCTAAAACAAAAAATAGTAAAGACCTAGAGTGGCTGTACTTATTCTACTCCCGAGCTAGTGGGTGAAAGATGTTTAAATCTACACAAATTAAAATTATGGTATTCAGGTTTTATTGTATCAGAAGTTTTGGCAGTACTGCTAAAATAGTTAAGTCAGCATCACTCCCTCTGTGGTAATTTATTCAGAAGTCAGTAGCTGTTTATAGTGTATTTAACCTTTTCCAAAGAAGAACAAATAACTATTTGGATTATAAGCATTCAAGGACTGTCCTGTAATGTAATAATGGCAAGCTAAAATACACCTCTGAACTATACAAGCACACTGAGAGCTGTGATCTTTCAGGAATTCTGCAAATACATAACCTAATTTTCAGATGAAATTTGAAATAAGATGCAGCAGTTCCGTGTTTCAAGAGTTTCTCTGTTTCTCTCTCAAGTTTTGAGCAAACTTGAAAGAGAACATAAACACAAATATGTTTTCAACTCTTGTTAAATACAACAGATTACTTCCTTTTCTAATTTTTTTTCATATACAGCAATAGTTAAGAGGTGCTAGTAACAGCTCCTCATCCCTCCTCCCCTTTTATGGCATTAACATAATATTGTTTCTAGAACACAATGAAAAGAGGAAATAAAGGATTCTCACCCTACTGGGAATGAAGGGAAAAAAAACCAACAAAAAATACAACAGCCACAAAACCAGACTACTTCATGTAAATAGCAGGAACAAGAGTTTAGATTTTCACTCAGGTAAAAAACTTAAAGCTTCTCAGTCATGTATTTCAGGAACTTCTGTGTTCTGTCATCCATTTTTATTATTTTCATTATTAATATTATCCTGTATTGATAATTTACAAATATAACTTACTGCTTAATCTTCTTGCCATCAGGGTCAACCTTTCCAAGGTAGGTATTTGATATAGTTCCATGTTGCTGCAGAATGCTTATATCCCCAAAGAGACTTAACTTCTGGAGGTTCCTAGAAAACAACAAAATAAAAAGGAATCTGTACACAAAACTAAAACGGTGTGGGAAATCATTCTGGATAAGACAAATGCAGGCAATAAATCCCACTATCACATGGAACACACAGCCTGTGTTGGGAAACTTACTGTCCAGGAATGCAGGCACATATGGAACTACAGAAAATGAGACTCAAGTGTAAAGGGGAAGAGGACTACACAGACTGCTGAAACGAGCTGTAAGAGCAAATACACTCAGCACTGGAGTATTTTCAGCAAGCCTGTAGCACCACAAAGAAAACTCAGGAGAGGTTTCATACAATTTTTAATCCTTGGAAAATGTGTGTTAAGTTTCACAATGAAAACATCAAATACTTAATCCTTTCAACATTTAACACTGCATTTAATGCCCAAGTAGAAAACAACTACAAACAATCCTGCCTGAGCACTTACATCAGCTGGGTTACAAACAGGAGCCTAAACCTGCCTCAATTAAGGCATCACAAACCTCAGACAGAAAAAGCAAAAGTTCCCCCCACCCTAATGAATGTCTAATTTCTGTTATATCAAAGTAGGGGAAGCTTTTCTAATATTCCCCATCAGTAAGGGATAGTGGTCCACCATGACATGATTTTAACCTTTAGAAGGGATACCTAAAAAGAAGTTGAAGAGGAACCACTGAGTGGATGCTGAACATGACACAGTGCACTAGGCACTTTTCCTTTCCCTAGCTCAGTTTTCTGACTTGTATCTTTCCTATTCCTAAAACAGATCAAGAAAGAGGCATGCAAATGACTACAGTTTTAAAGTAGCTGTGTAGCGTTTACTATTATTATTTTTGTAGCTGACTAAGTTTTGGGTCAACATTTCTTTTGTTTATATAGGCTATAAATTAGATTTACTCCTAACATGCAAGGACTAGTCTGCAATTGATAATTAACAAGGCAGAAACTCCAGTTTCACCACAAATGGACACATAAATTACATTAATCCTAAACAGTAGATGCCAATTAACCTGCAGCTCACAATTACATGAGTTACCATAAATCCTTATTTCTTCTGGCTCACAAAGCATATGCTAGTGTTTCAAATCAGCCTTGAGGAAAATGCAATATGATTACCATGCTCAAAGCTGGTACAGTTCACTACCTCCACAGTACAACCTGATATTCTACCAAGAGAAGACAGGGGCAAAACAGGATTAAGTAGCCAAGTTTTACATTTTTTAGTAGGTATGAGTTGCAGTCTATAATTGTTATCTACCATGAATCATAATTTACGTGTTTTGAAGTTCCTGTATTCAAAAACAGCACACTAATTGCCTGAAATCTATCCACTGTTGCACCTGCTACTCTTTTTCTATAGGAGAACAACTTAATAGCGAGATCCACAAGCTTCATATAAAGTCTGGCAAATACTGGAGTCAAATAATCTCGAATTTACAACTGTGTCTGAAATTCCAAACATTTAATATTTTGTATTTTAAACACAGGCCTATTGTACTGACGATACACTAAAATTAATTGAGCATTACAATATGATCAATATTCTACATATCTCACTAAGACATTGCCTGACCATACTAAAGAATAAGTTTGGCAGGGAAACCTAAAACACTGGCACACCCAACTTGAGAGTATTTTGGCGTCTTTCTTCCTCAAAACCTCTAAGAGATAGTCTGGTATGACAGGGAAGCAGCAGAAACCACCACCAGGTGTGAAAAGTAGTGTTCACAGCCAATGCTATAAGTAACCTTTATCTTTTGATCTTGGTGACTTATTTATGAGAGTCAAGAGCCAAAATGCAGTCTCAAGAGCAGTTCAGAATCCCCTCCATGCTCACATCAAACACAGGTCTCGGTTTGTGCCATTCATACCAACAGCCAATGCTACAGTAGGATTTAGGCAGGCATTAAGAGGACCACCAAAGCACAGCACACATGGAACACTAATTACTAGCACCCTGCACATTTTTACTTCATCTTTTTGACTGCCATTTCATGCAGTACAGAGACAAATGGAAAAGTTCTCTGCCTGAAAACTTAACCAATGACAATATCCAATTATTTTTCCATTCACAGCACAGTTATTACCATCAACAAATCTGATGACAGTTCAACACCATGTTAGATTTTTGCTACTATTTGCAGTTTTATACAACTCCACAACATTCAGTTCACTGCTCATCTTCATTTCAGAGAGTTCATAAACTGATTGCTATTTAAATAAAATTATTTAAAAGTTACTTATCTTTTGCTAAAAGTCATAATGGCATCTTAATCCTGTGTAGTATCCATACATATAGCTGGGGAAAAACTTGTGTTTTGGAAGGATTTCTAAAACATTTCTTTTCCACTAGCTCAAATAGTGCACTAGAAGTAATAAGCTTCTTACTAGGCTCCATCTTCAGTTTTGGTCGGTCTTTTTTAATACCCAATTTAAAAAAAGCACAAAATGTCCTTGCTTACATTCAAGGCAAACAAAGTGGTAAGGCACATATTGTATTACTACACTAGTTTCTGCCAGTTTCAGCTGCCTGTTTAGACCAATAGAAAACAGTCATTAGAAAAAACCAAAACCAGATGCAGTCCACTGTTTTGAGCAATTCACCAATTTTCGGTAACTCCAAGAGATACCATACTTCAGCAAAACAGCACAGTTTTATAATAATCTGCATTTTTGTTTCCATAGCAAGGATCAAAAAAGTCACACAATTTAACATGCTGCAGAGGAAAAGAGGGATGTGTGTGTGTGTGTCACTACCTTCCTCTATTCCTTTTGTAAGCAAGGAAGGAGGAGTAGAGGAGACAATACTTTGGTATCTTAGAATTACAAAAAAGAACAGGATTTTCCTACTGAATGATCACAAAGTGCTTATTAGCTGTTGTATGCATGTAAGTGCAAGCAGAAAGTTTGTCACACCCCCACCCTGCCTTCTAGAACTCAGTTTTGAAAGATCAGTTCAAGAAGGGGCAGATCATGAGGACTTAAGAAACATCATGCCCACCCACACCCTTTTTCTCAGCAGTAAGCAGGATCAGCTTTTAAACAGTTATAAGCTTTGTTATTTTGCTACATTTGCTATCATAAACATAAAAGCTTATAGAAAAGTTACAGATCACTATAAATGCCATTTTAGTAGCTTTTCATTAAATAAATGATAGATTCTTAGAGCTCATCAAGGTCTCAATCCTATTACTTCATATGCTGCCACCCACAAAACAACCTGAGCTCTGCTTCAAATATGAGGCAGGCCTTGAACACACCTTTTTGGATGGTAACTGGCTAGCAGCAGGAATATTTGTCAAAAAAATTCAGTTGTTTTAAAAACAAGTTGCAGACAAGTTGTTATTTCCTTAATTGCATCAGAACTAGCAAAGGTCACTCCAAAATATTTTTCTAGAGAGTTGACACACAGATTTGCTTAGAAACTAGCAAATTATGTTGAACAGCAAATGCTCTTAGTAGCAAAACCATACATCATTCTACTCTAGCCAAGAGAGCATTTAGAAATTTCATTACTTTTAGTAATTACTTTTCTTAGGTCCTGCAGTATTGTAAATCCTCAAGGAAATCTGCAGCCATTTAAGATACATTATTTTTCTTGCAAGGAGGAAGGTTGCTACTGCATTGCTTTATAATAAATTTAAAACCTCAAAACAACATTACAGAGTGAAGAAACAGCATCACAAAGGCAGATTTCTTCATTTTCAGTTCTGAAGTGTAAAATGGAACATTTTTTGAACTCATCTGCCAAAAAGCTATCATAAGGGCTGACAGGAGTTGTGAAAGACTGTCCTGTTCTAAACTTAATTCAAAAAGGAATCCATTCACAGTGATTCAGCCACTGAAGAAGTTAAAAATTTCCATTTCCATTATTTTGGAAATTACAATTGCTATCTTGTGTACAATGAAATACAGTGAAAACGAGAAGGAATTATTAACAGCCCTTGAGTTACAGATAAATAGAGAGAAGCAGAGAAATTAATTATGGACTGCAGTCCTTCCTTAGACAAAACTAAGCATCAAGCAGGTGACAAGGTCTCTAGTTTAGACATTAGGGGGTCACAGTAAGAGCTAAGCAGCAATTTGGCATATGTTAATACTCCTCCTCACCTCTTTTCAATCTCAAAAATCTATTACAGAACTAAAACCCAGTGTTCTACCTGAGAACTAATAATTTATAGATAGTTACTTTGCAAGGAAAAAAACTCCTCAAGCATCAAAATAAACTAAAATTCTAGTCTGTTCAAGGGGAAAAATGAGTCAATTCTGAAAGCAAAACTGAAAAAAGGTCAAGTATTTAATGTAAATTATGCCATGCTTCCCCCAATTTTTTAAATGCTCATTAAAAGAAGCCTGCTGAAATGATCAGGTACCCTGTGTTCCCCAGTCATGCATCATTCATTTCAAGCCAAAAGAGCAGCATATAAATTATTTGGAGACAGCAAGAGAGTACGGCAATACAAAATCCTACCAAAGTTGGTAACTTTTCTTCCCTGTTTTACCACCAAAATTATACTAATCTACCAGAGAACACGTAGTGGAGAAACAACTACTTTTGCACAGTGTTTTACTGCAGTCCTGAGTCCCACTGTGCATACAGAATCTGTAAAATGAACTTCAGAAAGCAAGTATCCTTGTAAAGATTTCAGATAAGGCCATGGAGAATTTTTCAAAAGAAAAAGTGTATCAAAAGCCTTCTCACATCGCAGTTAATTTTGACAGCCTCGAACTTCAGTGAGGAAAAAAAAGAAACAATTCCGTTTTCTAACAACACCCCCATACAACAGCTTCTATAGATACTACTTATTTTAAAATTCCAAGTCCATGTCATGATATCTGTCTCAGATCAGACAATCACCACAATCACTTCAACATTTTTTCCTCTTACAATACTAGCTGGCTTTCCCGCAGATTCAACAGTGAAGTGAAAGCTCCTGAAATGCAAGAGAAGATCTATCAAGACAGACGATCACCATTCACACACCAAGGATTCACGGGCAAGAAATAAATTAAGATAAAGGTGAGCTGGACTAACGAGCTGTTTTCTGAAGCGAGGTCTGTAAGCCTCAGCCGTCGCAGCTGCGCCACAGGAAGGACCTGCTGGGGGCAACAGAGCAGAGGAACTGAAAGCGAGACTTCACACACCACATTTGCATTCATCTCAAACCAACGAGGAATTGCATTTAAAGTTCTCTTGCTTCAATTCAAAATAAAGACACAAGGAAGGCCTCAAGCTACTCTCTCATACCTCTGGAATCAAAGGGGGCGGTAACAAGATCATGACTCAGTTGCAGACAGTTTTCTAAAGGCCATCCACAAGGTTTAATTCATCCTAAAGATGCCCTGAAACACTTGCAGCTTTTTTTCTTCCCTTGAAGGTGAAGTTATATGCGCACAGAGGGGAAATAATATTAACTATTTCCTATCCTAAAACCTACATGGCTTTCCAAACTCATCATAACCTAACTGTAATATCCTTGCTTTCCTGTCTTACATGCTGACTAGAGGCCACATATTAGGATATCTGATTATCATCTTATTATCTATATCACACCCCCACACAGTGAAGAGAATGCAAGTATTTTTGTCTTAAAGACCTCAAACCTGAGAAAACTATCTAACCTGCCAAAGTAAGTGTGTGAAAAACATCTTAAACACAAACATTTTAAATACAAACCACAGGAAAATATTTCCATCATTTAAATTCAATTGGGCCAAGACAGTCTTACACATGAACATATTTTCCAATAAACAAAAGAACATAAAATCTCCTCAAACCTCAGATAAGCAGTTAAAATGAGAGGTGGCATGAAAGCTCAGCTTTTCTACAGCCAAAGACCTCATAGCTGGAAAGGTGAAGGTATTTCATTGGGGCAGTAATTCAGCCCGCCAGAGCTGTAATTTTAACTCCCCCTTACTAGTTTCTCACGACATACTTTTTTGCAAGCATACACAAGGTCTACACTCTGTCCGTAGTAAGGCTTATTTAAGAGAGAAAGCTGTCTTGTTATGCAGCAAGTTCAGACTCCTGGCTCTCACTTGCTCCGTTCGAGCTGTATTCCCCGCTTCTATCCAAAAGGCGAAGAACTTTTTATTACTGCAGCTGTATTTGTTTTGCGTATCGACCAGCCGCTGGCCGACTGGACGTCTGAGCGTTTATATTCCTCCTCAAGCTACACTAGATGATAAAAATTCGGTACTTGGAAGCGGCGCGTTCCCGTTTCTGCCCAACTCACGGACTCACACACACAGAGCGGCTCCGAGCGCAGCACGAACCGGCCGGCGCCGGCTCGGGCGTTGCTTCCGCCCGCACAAACCGGCGGCACGGCTGCACCGGGCCCCGCGCGGCTCGGGGGCTCCGTCCGCCCCACGCCCGGCACCGCCGCTCCCCCGGCGGTACCTGTTGTTGCGGACGCTGCTCAGGACGCACAGCACCAGCTCCAGGTAAGTCCTCAGCAGGTCGAGCCAGCGCGGGCTCAGCGGCGGCGGCGCCTCCCCGTCCCCCGCCACCGCGGCGCCCTCGCCCGCCGCCGCCCCGCCGCCGCCGGTGGGGTAGTTGTCGGCGGCGAACTGTACGCGGAGCTCACGGACGAACCAGCCGCACTTGCGCATGAGGAACTCGAGGCGCGGGCGCTCGGCGGGCGAGACGCGGAGGCTGAGGCGGAGGCGCGGCCAGAGCGCCGGGTAGAAGAGGCACTCCCGCCAGTGCGAGCAGGCGGCCGAGGCCCGCAGCCGGTCGGGGGCCGCCAGGAAGGAGAAAATGTGGACCACCAGCTCGCTGGGCAGGGAGCCGGCGCCCACCGCCTCCCCGCACACCGACATCCCTGGCGCCGGCCCCAGCCCCGCGGCGGCGGCCCCGGGCGGCGGCCCCGGCCTGGCCTGCGGCTCCTGCGACACAAACAACAACATCAATGACACGGCGCGGGGGGGCGGGCGCCGGCCGGGACGCGCCTGCTGCCGGGACGCACCACCCGCGCCGCCGCCGAGGGGGGGAGGCGAAGGGGCGGAGCGGCCGCTACCACTGCCCGGCACGGCGGGGAGAGCTGGGCCGGACCACCCAGCCCCGAGGGCAGCGTGTGAAGGAGGACACAGCCGGCGCCGCGCTCAGGTTCTGCGGGGCGGCCGGAGCCGCCGCGGCGGAGGGAGGAGGGTTCCCCCCGCGGGGAAAATGGAACGCGCCGGCGGTGGACCGGGAGGCGGAGCGGCGCGCCCGCCCCGCGGGGGACGTTGGCCGCTCCCCCCCCCCGTGCCGGCGGCGCGGCCCCCCCGCTCCCCGCCCCTCCGGCGGCTCCCAACGCAGTGCGGCGGAGCCTCCTGCCCGGGGCGCGGCCCGGGACCACGCTCCCTGCGGGCTCCACAGGGAACGCCGGTCGCTGCCGGGGGGCAGGCGCGCCCGCCGGGGGCCGTCCTGCGCCTGCCCTGCGCGCCCGGTGTTTAGGAAAACTTGGGAAGGGTGTCTGGTGATGTCTGGTGGCGGCGGCGCCGAGGCCCGTATGGGACCGCACGTACGCCTTTGAGCCAGCAGAATTACCTCAGCAGCGTTCCTGCTGCTGCCGCGGGAAACGCGCTGACTACGCAGCAAAGGTGGAGCGCGGCAGAGTCCGACATGTGACAGCACCGGGTGCGAGCCTGGGGGGATACAGGAGAAAATGCTCCAAATCTTCGCACTCTCAGTTTCTTAAATCTCACGCGCTTTTATAACACCCGTGCCAACATCCGCTGTAGGTGTGTAGGGGTGACTTCTGTGCATACGGAGTTTGGAGAGAATTTAAAAGTCTGTTACATGCTGATGCTGTAAAGGCTGAACAACAAAGTGCTGATAATTGCATACGTTTTTATAATTAAAAAACAACTTATGGAAATAAAATTGAGTACTGCCAGTATCTTGGAATAATGGACACAGTTTCTATAGCAACTTTATATCTGAGTGTTCAGAAATGTACACACAAAATAATAAAAGATGTGCTAATAGAAATGAAGTCTAGACTCCTCTGTATATGGAGTAGGCACACATTATAACCAGATTCATTAGTAACCAAATCTAAACCAGCTCTCCCTTTACTCCATGACTAGCCGTTTTTGCTGTCTCACAGCAGGGGTGAAAAAACAGCATCACTTATCTTTTCTTGAGTCTGGTCCTGGGGGAAATGTGTCTTCCATTTCCCCTTGATTGGAGAGAAGGAGCCTGTAGAGGCAGATGTTGCTATGAAAGTAAGACTATAGGAAATTCCCAGCCAGTTCTCTCATGAGGGACCAGTGCTGCCTCACACACCTGCATAAGTGATTTGAACCAGCATAAACAACTCAGCTAAGTGCTGTGTTACTCCCACTGTGGATTCCACCAAAATTCCCCAGGCAGTCAAGATGCAAGTTCTGAAGCAGCCAAACTCATCTGGCCTAGAAGGATGCAAATGAAAGGAACTTATGCGCCTACATGTCTCCATATTTTAATACCTACTCAACGACTCCCCATTGTTGAGCTGGTGATGAGTCAAAGGACTTCCAAGATTACTGAGTATCATAATGTAAAACAGCATGAAGCTTTATGATTCAGTTCCTTTGGATTACCACAGTAGCATCAAGAAAAGTTGAGTTTATGAAGTTAGTAGTTCTGCATTTATTGTTAACTCTGTTGGATTGTATTGGATCAGTAATAAAATGGCACGCTGTGCTAGGGAAACTTTCCTGTCTGACCATCCAGGAGCTACTCTGACAGTCATACTCTCACCTACCTAAGTTGGGACCGAAATCCCTTCCCAGTGGGCAGCTGCAGTGAGCCTGACTCCCCACACACACCCATACACAGTCAGACAAGGTTTCCTTACCAAATCAAAGCCAGGTTTCCCATAACAGAGTCTCACTGATCCCAATCCTTAAAATAATCCAGTCTTGGTGAAATGACTAAACAGCTTGAGCTGGATCCCAAACAAAGGAAACCCTGGGTTTTATACCCTCACAGTCTAAGCATGGGAACATTTGGGCATCCTTGGCTCTTGCCATGTCTCTGAGTGTCTGGTCACCTGGCTGGGCCACGGGTCCCTGAGCTTGTCAAAGGGTTGGCAGTTCATGGCCTCTTGCCTCGGACTCCAGCCATCCAGAGAGCTTGGTCTGCAGCTTACACTGCAGCTGCAAACCAAGCTACCTGCACTGAATATAGTCCTCAATGTATTTCCACAGTACAGTGAAATGGTTTTTTACTGTTACTGCTGCATGGCCATTTAATGAGCTCCAGCTTTTTGGGATTGTGTTAAAAAAATCAGTCTCAGAAGCTATTACTTTCAGTTTCGTAAGCTTAAATAAATGAATCTGTCTAAAGCTTCAGGTCGCCACAACTGTGGCTGAGTGGTCCAATATGATAAATGCCAGACTTTATAGATTCCCTGATAGAATCCATCTGCAGGGCCAGAATGGCACTGAGGCAGCCCAGTCTCTGAGGCTGTTGATTCTGGGTGTGGAATCACTTTTCCCTGCCTTGTACAACAGAAATGTGCTTCAGCTTGAGTGAAAATTGATTTCACAGTGCAGGCTTTTGTTAGTATTAATGCAATGCCTGCAAGCTGATGGGATAATTACCGCAGAAAAAGACATGCATCTAACTTGCTTGCAGACTTCATGGAGTTACCAGGCGGCTCCAGCTGGTCAATAGTCTTTTTGCTGAAGTGCTAGGCTGCTAGTATGACTTCTCCATTAAGCCACTCACTGCACATTTAAAGCTGAGGGAGATAAGTGTTGAATCTTGACGCTGCAAATCAAATTTTCATGTGTTCTGAAAGGCAGTGAAGCCATATTGCACATCTTGGAGGGGCTGGAAAAAAAGAAACCATTCCAAAGTAGTTCAAGGCAAGAGATGACAGCCATTTACCAAGAAGCGACCACAGGTTTTTTTTGCAGTCCACCGTGGATCAGAAGAGGCTGTGCTCTGAGGGAGCCTCAGGAAACCTGATTTTGCTAGCCTTGACAGCTGCTGTTGGGTTCCATCCATGGCATGATGGTTTTCATTGCCTACCAGCACCAGCAGCAGGAGTGTGCCACGAGCAGCTGTGCTGGCATGGGAGTCAAGAGTCACATATGGCTCCAAAGCTACGGGCTAGCCATAACCGAGTTAAAGTTTACAGGACCTGAAGGTCACTGATTCAGCTCCTAATGTCAAGACCAGAGGCTGCCAGCTTCTTCAGGTGCTCTGTCCTGGTCACGTACAGATGACGAGCTAAAACCAAAGTGCAAGTTTTTAAAATTACTCAGTTCTTTATTGGTTTTTTTAGGTACATTGCAAAGACATGTACGTCTCTGGAATTACTAACTTGGTATATGTTTTTGGTGAGCTACAGTGAACTCCTGGAGTTTCCCATCACTATCTGCAAGGACAGAGCAGCAAGTCAGAGCAAAGCAGAAACAGAAACCAAGTATTAGTAGGAAAGCGGTGTTTCCACGTGTGCTCTAACAAACTGGGTTAATGTGTCTTCCGCGTTGATTTATGTGGAAAAAAGGAGCTCAGCAGACTGAACGTTTCCATAAGGTTCCGGCACACTATTCACCTGTACGGTAACAATCCATATAAAAAAAGGTTTACTTGAAGAGGAATCAGGCTGCAGCTAAGTACTGCAGTCCCGGTAACCATCGCAAGGGAACCGGGGAAAAGCCCAGGCCCCTCTGCTCGGGGCGGGGGAGCAGACGGCGGCGGGCGGCAGCGTCGCCCCGCCCCGCGCTCGCCCGGACCCGCGCGGTGTTTCCGGCCGGGGCTCGTCACGTCCGGGCGGCGGAGATGCCGGTAAGGCGGGTGCTGGGGGTGGTCCGGCCGCTCCTGCGGGACCTGCCGACCCCTGTGGGCTGCGGGAGCCCGGCGAGCCGCGCAGCGCGGGGGGACGCTCCGGCCCTCCTGCCCTTCCTGTCCCCGCTGCCGGGGCCGCCCCTCACGGCTGCGGCCGGACCCGCGCCCTGGGGCGGGTGGCACCTGCCCCGCCGGGCCTCGGCGCTCCGCCCTGCCCCCGTTCCTCCCCGGGCCTCCGCCGGGCTCCTCCCGGCCGGGGCGTGGGCAGCCGGGCCTGGCGGCGCTGGCGTTGTCCCCGTGGGTCACTCGGGGCCCGCCTGGCGGGCACGGGCTGGCAGGAGCAGCGGGTGGCCGCGGCAGTGTCGCCGGGCCAGGCCCGCGGCGTGCGGAGGGCTGAGTTCCTCTGCGCTCGCTCGCGTGCGGGGTGTCTTGCCCCTTCGCGGCAAGTGAAGCTCCGTGCTGCAGTGCTGCTGTCAGGAGTGTGAGAGGAAAGCTTTTAGGTTCTCCTTTTTAGCTCATCCAGTATTCTTGTTACTTTTTAGCGTAGTCAATAGATTGGTAGTTGTGTTGGAAAAGGGAAAAAACTGTATGTAGTTCACATTTTTCTCCCATCGGCAGTGTTTGAGTGTTTTCCCAGCGGGCAAGAAAAGCTTGTTCTCATGTTTCCCTTTTAGCACAAGCATCATATGGGTATTTGTGAAATAAGTTCTTTTATCTGGGCTCATCAGGAATTTCAGTTTCTGATTCTGTGAAATATCTCGACTGATAGGAAGAAGTGATGTTTGCTGCTGACAGGTTGTTTATGTATGGCTTCCTTTTATCAATAATTTGGATAATTCCACTGTGTTGTGGGCTAAGAATTCAGCTTCCTCATATCTTGCATACTTTATGTGATTTGCAGTTGATCCCATAAGTTTCCAGAATGAACAAGGCAATTATCCATTAAAAATTAGTGATTTCAAAGAAAATGTGGTAAATAACATCTCAACACCATTAAATTAATTTTTAAAGGCTCTTTTCTTGATTCAGTGAAAATAGAAATCCAGGAACCTCAGTTAATGAGTTTTACCGATACCTCAAAGTATATTTTACAGTTGCATCAACACATGTTCACTTCTTTTTGCTTTGCTCTTGTTTTTCAGTTCCTCTTTCTTTATGTTTCCTTTTTTGTTGTTTTAGGTTAAATTAATTATTTCCGCAGCAGAGCTTCTTGCAGAAGGACCACCACACTGGTTTGCACTTAGGAAAATATGAAAATAAGCAGGGAGTGTTGTTCTCTCTGAACTAAAAAAAAAATCATTAAAAAAAAAATCTGTGCCTTGCTGAGAACAGCTGCAGGAGTTGGACACTTGAATCAATGTTATCGGATGAGTTAGAATCCAAACCTGAGGTGAGCAATTATGAACTGAGTTTGGTTCCCAGGAATGTTTATGGGCAACTCTTAGAGTCAATGAGTTTACTCACATTGCTGCTTACGTACTAATTTTCCAAGTGTTTTCAGTGACCTCTTCTAATGCTTCCATGCTTTGATTTGAATGGTAAAAAATTAGAAAATATTGCAAGTTTTTTTCACCTCCTTTCAAGTATCAGCCAATATTCTTGCCTGTTCTCAGGTTACAATTTTTCCACTATTACAGCACTCTTTTGTTATGAGAATAAAATAAATTAACAAATTGACTATTTCTTTCCCTCAAACCAAATTGACTCTACTTGGTTTTGGACAATCTGAATTAATCTATCAGCATCAGCCAGTCCTGTTTCCATTAAGCAGTTGGCAGAAGTGGTAGGCAGCAGCCCACAGGGGATCCCGGTTGCTCGGTGTGAGGCTGCTGGACTGTTCCAGGTTCAGCTGGGCATGAATTGCAGGGACATTTGTGCATGCACAGCTGGCCACAAACAGGTAAAGCATGAACATACACATTATCACATGCACAGGGAAAGCATCAACAGCTATGGTTTGCTAGTGGACTATAGCTGCACCCTCATCACTTGACTCTTGTGCCTACTCACGTTCACATGTCTGCCAGGCCTACAGTCCTGCCCAGAGCCAGGGCTTTTAAGCCAGTTTCTGGCTGGAATAGTTTTTGATTTTTTTCCCAGACTGTGGTAGCCTCCTACCTGCATTAATCAACTAGAAGCTCACTAGCAGTGGACTCACTTGTGGGTAGAATATTTAGGAATGTCTTTGGTAATTAGATAGGAGGGACTGCAGTGATCAGGCACGGCAGTGTACTGACTAGCAGCCAGCAAACATATGTTTGGAGTATCTTCTCTCCCCCCTACCCCTGGTTCATTTATCTCCCTTGATTCCTCCTTTGATCCTTCCCCTAAACATAGCTTAACACATAAGCTTAACACATCCTGCTGTCCTTGTTCTATTGGATAGTAAGTTTGATCTGTTGTATGGAACCCATTCTGATAAGCCATAGTAGCTCTTTCTCTTACCAGTTAATATTTCTGATCGAACCTTTACAAGATGTCACTCTATCAGTGCTCACTAATCAGTTGCTGAGGAGTTCTGGGTTTTGTTACTCTTACCTGTAAAATGCTAGATACAAGTGTCTGCAGTTTGTTACATTCAACACCACCACGAGCTGCCTCTCCTATTTCTTGCCTTATTTTTTGTATTGAATGGCCATTAGCTAGCTCTCTCTGCATTTCCCCACTCAAAAATGCAGGGGTTGTATCACTTGGTGTTCTTGCTTTTCCTGGTTCTCAGCTTTACCTCTGCAGATGGCTAAAGTCCTAGAGCAAAGGACACAGTACAGCTATGAAATACCTTTTGGGGAAGTTTGCAAGACTTAATTGAGTGGGTTTTTTTTTAGTCTTCTCAACAAAAGTCTTGAGTTTCTGTCCCTATAAGCAATGCAGCATGTATCTTAAACTGGTACTCTAAAAAGAATGATGATTACGTGCTGGTAATTCATTACAGCTCATGTGATATGTTAAGGCATTTGTTTCTTAACAGAGCAGCCAAATCCTTTCCAATCACACTGTTCAGGAAAAGTAGCTGCAAATTCGTAGCAGCTCTGAGTAGTCTCAGCACGATCTGCAAAGAGTTCCTCTCTCTTGCCTTGTCACTGATATCTCGTACATTCTATCAATATTCTTCTGAGTTCTGAACCATAAGGTGGGAGGACTTTGTTACTTTTGTCTGTGAATGGATGGGTTCCCTTAGATTATTTCTGACAGCCAAGGACCAGGACAGTTGGAATGCTCATTGCTCATTCCTCAGATAGGAGCTGTAACAGGGCCTTGTCTTTTCTCCACTTGAGTAAGCTATTTGTTAATTAGGCTTGTTTACATAATAGTCCTATTTCCTCATGGTAGAGTTGCATTTCCTTCCCAGCAAGCCCATAATAAGAGTTTGCTGGTTTATTCTCCAGAAGAATCAGGCCTGGTAAATAATAAAAGTTACAGTGGTTGTTGCAGAGGGCATCCTTTCTGTAGATGCTGTCTTCTAAACCATATTCCTCAATCTTGATCGAGGCTATTTTATACTAAAAATTTTGATTTATTTCCATGTATACATACACTTTTTTTTTTTTAGTCCTGATTATGAAACTTGGGTGTTAACTTCGTACTATTTTGTATTGCTTTGATGTGAAACTGGTAGATGCCCTTTTTACACTTTTCCCGAATAGCAGTTTAAATGTCTCTGAAAGTAAATAATGATTTTATATCCTCTAGTGAGCCATGGCATCACAATTCTTATGGCCACAGATGTTTTTTCATATACCCTACCATGTGAGAAATATATTAATTAACAGCTAGCTGTATTTCTGTGACATCTAGATAATAACAATCAAAGCACTATGTCTCTATTGCTTAGACTTCTTTGCTACTGGTTTTATCCCTAAAGAAGCCACCAACATACCATTGAATATTTAATGCTTGAGTAGAGGTGAATCCTCCCTTCATAGAAAGTTACAAAGTTGCTTGGAGACAATTGTATGAACAGATGGATCTGCTTTTTCTTCTGGACTCCCTGCCCCCAAAGCTATGTAACTGTCATTCCTCAGGGAACTGCTAACATTTGCATTTTGCGTGCTTTAAGCCTTCAAGGTGATTTATCACACTTGCACGTTTTTTTTCCCAGTCACCTCCGCCATACTGGTCCAGTACAGAGTGCTTTCTGCTCTTGGTGTAACTTGCATAATCAAATGAATTGCAACTCTGTTCTGTAAATTGAATTAGTTGTTGAAAAGGGAGGTATTAGTTGTTGTGAAGAGGGGTATTTTAGCCTCTCCTTCTCAGCACGCACAAGGAGAGACACTTGTGATTTAATTAGTTCCCCAGAGGCTGTATGGGAGGAGGGCATCCTGGTTTCTAGGTAACAAGCCTTCTGCCCTGCACACCCTTCAGCTCCAGCCCCTCCTTTCTCCTCCTCCCCCACTAAATTTTCTTTTGACCTCTTTATTTTGCTGTGGTTCACTGGTTAAATTTAGAACAGGAATGGTTTTGATTAAAGACATGGTCCCTGCTGCTCTGAGAATCTAGTCTAGCTCTCCAGCTGTCTAGTGGGAGGATAGATCTGAGGTTCTGGAGAACCTTCTTGCCCTGTCCCTCCCAGCAATCCCTACTTCAGCCAAAGCAGCTGCCTGACACTTCTTGGCTTTTGAATCATCTATTATGGGGCAAACTTAAGATGATCCATCCCAGGTGGCCATATCATCATTTGTTTCTGGTTTGGTTGTTTTGTTGGGTTGGTTGGCTGGTTGGGGTTTTGGTTTGATTTTCTTTTTGGATTTTTTGTGATTTATTTTTTTGGTTGGTTGTTTTTTTTGGTGGTTTTTTTTTTTTTTTTGTTGTTGTTTTGTTTTGTTTGGTTGGTTCTTTTTGAGTTTTGTTGGGTTTTTTTGTTGTTTTTAAGGATTTCTAGTAGAGGTTCTCAGTTCTTTAAACAGTTTTTTGGTTGTTGTTTGTTGTGGGGTTTTTTTTCTTCTTAGGTCAGGGACATTATTTAAGTCTCTTGGTAACACAAGCATTCTGCATTGCTTGCAGTGATAGACCCTGTCATAATCTTGTTGACCAGCAGGGATAACAAGTATTTGCTTAGTCACAAGAGACAATAAATATTTTACCTTTTTCAATATATATTTTATATTTTTAATATATTTAATGTATTTTAATATATTCATTGTCTGTATTATTTACAGAATTTTCAGTGATGTGGTGTTTTAGCTGAAGTAATTAAAGGAGGGAATATTCAAGAAGGTGATATGGCAGAGCAAAAATAAAATTCCTTATATCAAGATGCAGCTGAACTTTGCCTTCCAAGGATTATAGATGCTCTCAGTATGATTCACATCTGTATGATTCACATCTATCCCATAAAGTTCAATCTCTAAAGTCAAGGATGTCCTTTTGCAATATTAAAATTTATTTCAAATTCCAAGGGATGTCTTAGGTATAGAGTAAAGCCACCTCACATGTCTTATTATTCCTTTGATGATCTGTTAATATTCTATACATTCATTTTCTCTAACTATTCTGGTGTCCCAAGATGACCTGTCTGCTTTGCTTACAAATTGTAGCACTTTGGTCATACTGGATCGGTCTCCTCCCTATGTAGGAATTCTACAGTCACCATCTCAGGAATATTTACAGCCCATTTGGGGCATGTTTGTGATGCCAGGTGTTATTTGCTTATGGGATCTGTCAAACTGTGTCATCTAGGAGGTCCCTGCCTTCCTGGTCTTTCAGACATGAGACCACCAGACTGTTCCTGGGTGCACACAGAAGTGCACCTGGGCCTGAACTGCAAAAACGTGCCTGTGCACGCATAGACAGTACAGACATTATGGCTGTGTGGCAGGACAGGGCTTTTGCCAGCACACTGAAACACAAATGGCATTCCTATGGGAAAGAAAGGCCACAAATGGCCTAATCCTGTCCCTACTTATGAGGTAAAAGGGCTTGGCATTTGCTAGCGTATCACACCGTGCCCTCCCTTGGCTGACATGCATACTTGTAGTCATGCATCTGTCCACTCTTTGCCAAACCTTGAGTCCTTCCAGTATCCATCTCCAGGCCTTGGGTTTTTTAATTCAACCTCTGGCCCGGATCTTGGGTTTGCAGATGGTGTTTTTCTCTATTTCACAGGCTATGCCAAAGTGAATTTAATCAAATGAATGTATGCAGAAACCATTTAGGAGCAGAAAGCACTAGAGAGGATGAGATAGACTCCAGTGGTGATGCAGAGCAGCAACCTGCAGCCTGCTAATGTGGTCAACCAGTATTATCCCCAATCCCCTTTCTGTTCCCAATAGCTGTTTCTCTCCTATAATCCCTCCATTTCCTTGTCTTTGGTCCTTCCCCTAAATATCTGTAAGTTTTTGACAATCCCACAGTCTCCACTCAAGATACCTTGATGTTTCACCCAGTCCCAGAATTTCCTCCCTATCCCATAGGAAGTTTGCTCTTGCCAATGAGACATGGGTTCTTGTAACCTAAGATAGCGTTGTTCCTATTTCTTACAAAGTTTCTGGTTGAATATTTTTCAAGGTCTCACTCAAGTTATTCCTGTACTGGCCTATCCATCAGTATCCCAGGAGTTCTGGGTATTTTTACTCTCTCTTGTCTGCAATTTGCTAGAGTTTGTTAGTGTTTGTATATCTGTGCATTTGATTTATCACCTGTCCTGTTCCTAGATTTCTGTGCTGAGAAGCCAATTACCAGATACCCTTATAATTTCCTATTTACTTTCAGCTGCAAAACCCTATTGCAAGAAGCTTAAAACAGCATGACACAATGTTTGTAATGAGTTCTTTCCTGTATTCCAGTTGCTGTAGTTGTCCACAAAGGTATTCAATGATTTTGGACAGGAAGGTTTAGGAAAAATCTGTCAAGATAAAACTAACGTGAAAACTTTTTATTTTGTCCGAATTATTTGAGTTGATGATTGGTTTGCTTTAGTTTATATGAAGGGTTGAGGTTTTTTTATTCCACGTTTTAACAATGGGCATGATTCATGTCGGTTTGTTTCCTTCTGCTTTTTTTGCCCTCTCATAATTCTCTGTACTAGTTTGTCATTACTTTACAAAGCAAATTAAAAGGGATTTCTTTCTTCTGAGCATCTGTTTGTGGTTGCTGCATTTTGCTTTTCTCTAGTGGCTTAATGTTGCTATGTTGAAGTGGAAGGTTTGAAGCAAAGCTTTCTGCTTGTAGGAGGCAAGTTTCATTTAGGTATTTTTGTATAAAAATAGGCAAGTCCATAAAACAGGTGTTTCATGGTGGAGTAAGAAGCAGTAGGGCTCATCAACATAAAAGAATCCAATAATTTAGATCTATCTTAGTGCTTAACTGCTAGACAGTTTTTAGTCTCTACTTCTTTTTTCTGGTTGCCTTGCACATTATTCCTAACTCTCTTTTTACTTCTCTTTCTCCTATTTTTTAATCCTAAATTAGAATGCATGGCCCTGAGGGGGACTGTCTCTTATTGCTTATGTATTTTTTGACAACATAAAAATAGATTCATCTTCTTGCTAGGTCCTCTGGATAATCTTATATCTAAGATGAAACAATTCTAACCTTTCAAACTGCCATCTGGCTTGTGGCCTAGTTCAAATGGCACATTGCCATCTGAATGACTACAAGACTTAATTTGTAGCTTCATAATTGTCAGTGATGACAGCCTGCTCCTAAGGGAGGGTGAGCAGGCAGTCAGTGGTGATCCCAGCCCAGGCAGTGCCCTCACAGACCAGGGCACAGTAGTGCAGCACCTGAGCACAGAAGGCAGAGACCGGTGCTGGAATGCACAGCCCTCAGCCCTAGATAAGGCAAAGTGGTGAACCAGTCCAGGGTCTATGCAGAATCCAGGCAGGAGCAGCAGAAGATGGGGCTGGAGACACAGATGCAGTAAATCTGAGGTTCATCCAGTAGACAGGGCTTGAGGCAGGTAAACCTACAGCACAACTTAGGAAGGGAATGACTGGCCCAGGCTGAGCTTAAAGGGAGCCCCTAGGGAGACAGTGTGGGTGTTGGTCCCAGGGAGACCAATCAGGGCTGTTAAAGCTTCAGGATTCCTAGAGCAGCAGCAGCTCTTTGAAGTAAAAGTGTTTGTGAAAGCATCAGTATTTCTAGTGTTTTTGTGAAAGGAAATGAACATAGAGAAATCAGAGCACAAAATACTAAGTTTTCTTTACAGTTTCTTTGATTTAACAGACTTTCTCTTGGTGTAAGAGAGACTCAAAAGGCTGCTGTTTGCCATAGGAATAATTTGGAATTAGATGCCAATAGTTCTGAAAAGGAAGTACTAAGACAATCACAACATACAAAATAAGAATCAAATTACCTGTGACTGTTGGGTTTTAATCACAAATATACAATGGGCACGTCAGGATTTTTTAGTCTTTTTCTTTTGACACTGATGAACTATCTCACTGCACAGACAACTCCATCTGGGCTCTCTGTGACTGCGTGTTAAAATGTGTCACAATGAGGGTAGTGGCTTTTTAATAACTATCTTGTGCAATTTCCTTCTAAATGCCAAAGATAAAAGTTTGCTACATACAGTTGTTTGCTAGACAGCAGCAGAATCAGCAGAATGCAGGATTTTTGTCAAGGAGTTTCCTAGAGATAAGGAACTTGAGGTTTAACTTTTCAGTGTATTGTTATTGTCCATATTTCTTCATTCAGTGTTTAAAAAAAACCCTGAGAATGTATGTGAGTTAATTTGTTTGATAGAACTTGAAGGCAAACAAATAGATCCTACATATGGGGTTTGAGCAGTATTTTCTCTGAGTGAAGTATGTGTCTGGGTGTGTTACAGCTGGCCCCCTTCTGTCCTTCTGAAGTGTAAATCCCTACAGGGGAGGGATTTGAGACTGTGTTTAAAAAAGCTCATGCAGTTCACAGAATTTTTTCAGTCCATTGCAAAAGTTGGACTGTGTTACCTCCTAACTCTCAGCAGCACTTCCTTTGTTAAATCAAAATGAACACAGGCTGAGTGCTTGTAGCTTTATCCTCATAAACACGGGCAGCACAAAGTACCTGGTTCTGTGTTCAAGGGTTGCTGCCTAAGGAAAACCTTAATGGATTTCTTGGGGATCTATCTCCACACTTCTCATTTCACTTGCTAACTAGGCTGGCTTGGGGTTCATTAGCATATGACACACACTAGAAATTAGTGTGTGCCACTAGAGACCCACTGTAGAGAGCAGGACCACACAGGAAGCAGGTGAGAATGGAGTTGAATAAGAAGACAGGATGGAGTGTAAGAGTTAGGCTGTGCCAGACAACTGAATTGACCAACTTCCTGCTTATGTGCAATGGGCCCCTTTTATCCTTCCCTCTCCATTTTCTTATGTTTGTTCTGCCCTGATCCATCTTGATCTTTTCCTTTTCCTGCCTTTGGCCTTTCCCTTAAACAATGCTTAATAAGTCCTGTACAAATCCCTCCAAATCTTTTGACCAGTCCCAAATTCCTCCCCAGGGAATGCAGCTCAGTTTGTCCTGTACCTCTTTATGCAATAGTCCCCCTTGTTTTGTGTAGTATTTTGGAGAGGGTTTCTTCTGTTAATCCCCTTAGTGGGTGGGTTGGTTGTCCATCTTTGATGGTTTTAGGTGTAGTTGATTTGGATGGGTAAGGCTGTCTGTGTTCTTCCCTTTGTCATCCCAACCGTGTTTCTCTGATTGTTATCTGCTTTTGAGTAGCCAGATGATAGACATCTTCATAACTAGTCTTCTGATTGCTTTTTTTTTAATTTAGAAAAGGCCAGCTTTCAGTTAAGTATTTAAAGACAACGATTTAAAAAATACCTGTACCAAAGGCTGAGTGTGGAAAACATTACCTTGAAATGTTAGACCATAATAAATATCAAGTGGTAAAATGTTAATTAAAAAGAAATATAGCCTAACTAGACTTACTTTGCAATGATCCAGAGCTGTTTATTATATGTTGAATGAGAAGTTTGTAGGTACTTCAGAGATGACAAACAATTCTTTCCTTGTATTAATGAAAATTGAAAACTTTCCATTTATATCTGTGTGAATTCATGGTATTATATTCAATGTCTCCTACAAGACAGTAGGGACTACTGGATTGACTGGATTTAGTACCTTTTAAAATGATTTGTGCTGCTTTTGACCTAATCTTCAGTATGTTTTTTCAGCTGCTGGTTCAGTTTGTTCAAAATACTTCTATTCCACTGGGACAAGGACTGGTGGAATCAGAACCAAAAGACATCACCTGTCTCTCTCTGCTTCCTGTTACTGAGACCTCAGAATGCAACAGACTCATGTTGCCAGGTAAAATCTGTGTGGCAGATCTTTGTGACCCTGCCCTTCATACAGCTGTCTTTACTTCACCACTCTGGCCCCACTCTCTTGCTGATAAGAGATTCAGGATGGAGGAACAAGTTCAGCAGAGTGACTGAATCTTCCCATTTAATAGTGAAGTCTGACTAGTTAGAAACTTCCTCCTCCATTCTGTTTCAAGTTCTGGGGTTTTTTCTTAGGAAAAATAATTTCATAGGTGTCCTTTAGTCATAGTGTATTTATACTTTTATTTACTCTGGTTTCACTTTCCTCATTAGATGATGAAAGAGATCTCACTTCTCCAAGTCACACTAACTCTTCCAAAGATGTTTCTTCATCTGCTGTCTTGAGAAGTCTCCAGGTAAATGTAGGCCCTGATGGAGAGGAAACAAGGGCACAGAATGTACAGAAAACATCTGAACTTCTGTCAACTCCAGAAACTTCTAGTTTATTGCAAGACTTCCAGCCCAGCGACAGCACTTCATTCATTCTTCTCAACCTAACAAGAGCAGGTAATTGTCCTTCTGTTTGTCATCTGGCTGGATATGTCTCAGCAGAATGCAGGAAATACAAGTACAACTCTGTCCCTGCTGCTTATGAAGAGGAAAAATCATGAAATTTGCTGGGCATTATTGGATATTTTAGGAGCATTTTGTCATCAACATCTTTCTACAGTGTAGAGGTCAGTGGAGACTTTTTCAGGGCAGCTATTTCATCCATGCTATGAACACTAATCTCTGAGAAACAAAAGAAATTTCCCTCTGTTACATTATTGTTTCACAAATTTGTCTTCTTTTCTAGGGCTGGGGTCTCCTGCAGAGCACTTGGTGTTTGTTCAAGATGAAGCAGAAGATTCTGGCAATGACTTTCTCTCCCATGATAGCACAGACAGCAGTACCCCATGGTTCCTACGAGTGCAAGAATTGGCCCATGACAGTTTAATTGCTGCCACTCGGGCACAGCTCGCAAAGAATGCCAAAGCAAGCAATAATGGTAGGAGATCCACAGATTGTGTCTCAAATGTTGAATGTTCCATACAAGAACCCTAGTTTCACATTGTTTCTTCCTCTCTTTAATTCTCTCTTGCTTTGAATCAGTTATGACATCTTCAAATCATCAGTGACAGAATTACACAGAACAATTATGCTTTTTTCTTCATTATAAATAGGCTTCTCATTTTTTCTTGGGGAATGAACTCTAGTGGAACCATCTGTTCATTGTAGCCTACTAGTTCTCCAGTACATGTAAAGAATATCTTCTTGCTGACTGCAGCTGCTTGTTTTTCAACTTTCATTTTCACTTTTAAGAGCCTATTTTTAATACATACTGTGAATTATACTTTCTTTTTAGCTCCACTGAGTTTGGAGATCAGTTTTCTGGAGAATTCATAATTGGATTTAGTCACATGCTTTCTGACTTAATTATTTTAATAAATAATTGCACACAAATGCAATATCTCTTATTTTAGCTGCGATGTTTTTAAAAGCGGCTTAGCTAATAGGTGAAAGTTGACTGCTAGTTAAAATTGGTTGTTTGATATTGATATTGAGACCATTTTTACAATTTCTGGTGCATTGGCTTTCTGTTCTTTTTGTGATAAGCCTTATCTGGTAGCAGCTGATCTGATCCAGATGGCTTGTTGGGAATAGTTTTTGGGCCTGGTAGGGTTTGCAAGTCTGTGTCTGATCTCTGGTATAGGATATGCATCTCTGCTAGGCAGCAGCATGTAGGACATCCTAAACAGTTAGTTGCCGGACACACACCTGATTTACTATCCTGTATCATATATGGTGCTGTTTTTTCTATTAAATTTGCCACATTATAGTAATCTGTATATTTTTTAGATTTCAATGGGCTTTTTTTTCCAGGGGAAAATGTTCATCTTTGCACAGGAGATGGTCAGCCAAAAGATTCAAGCCCCATTCCTCATTTATCTCGTGTGGAAAGAAAGCTGAAGTGCACAGTTGAGGGCTGTGATCGGACATTTGTATGGCCAGCTCACTTCAAGTATCATCTGAAAACACACCGGTGAGCAGAGTGAAGCTATTTGTTGTTATGACCTTGAAAAAATGCACTCTGTATTTAAGATAATGTTACGTTTTGACATTAACAAGCTGTGAAGACCTGGCATTATTCATATAAATATTAGATCTGTTGAGGGCTGTAAGTCAATTATGCTGAAAAACTTGGATTAGATACTTGTCTTCTTTCTTTTATTAAATATAAGTGTTCATGAAGCATGAGTGTTCATGGTAATTAAACAGCTTTTTGTTGTTTTGCAGTAACGACCGCTCCTTCACCTGCCCAGCAGAAGGTTGTGGAAAAAGTTTCTACGTCTTGCAGAGGCTGAAGGTGCACATGAGAACTCACAATGGTGAAAAACCCTTTGTGTGCACAGAACTGGGCTGTGGTAAACAGTTCACAACAGCTGGAAATCTGAAGAACCACCTACGAATTCACACTGGTGTGTTTTAGACCTCACCTATTTGTGGTCTGCGGAGGTGGGGTCTTTCCTGAGGAATAAACCACTTCCTCCTCTGTCCTCAAACTATTGGAAGTATTATGTTGTTTACATCTGCCCTCCATTAATGTCCCTTTTCTGTCAATTCACCTTGATCTGTAGGTCAGATAAATCAAGTGCTAATGTCTTCTACTGTCCTTGTATAGTTTCACACAGGCTTTACCTTTCAAATAGTGTGTGGTGATGCTGTATTCTGCTCAGATGCATACTCTGAAGATTCCCTTCCACTAGTGTGATGGAGGGAGGGCTGTGTGAAACTAGACTGTTACCAAGGGAATAGTTAGTGAGCATGACTTATGAAATTGTGTTTTGTAAAGAGGTTATTTGAAACTCCTGAAAGGCTCAATAGCTTAGATAGTAGGAGCTGTACTGACATCTGCCTGACTTACTAGCTTGTGTTACCTATGCTGCTTGTAGAATGACTACATTTATGACATACAGGGAAATGAGGAATGCAGTGGAATGAGTAGCAAAGAAAAGTAGATAAAAGCATTAATTAGAAGGCAGCATTATGGTGTGCAAACTTCTGTTTGCACCAATGCTAATTTGGGATGTTACTGTATGCTGGAGCCTGTATACTCTCAATTCATGCTCAGCTTTTTATAGTAAATAAAACAAGAACCTTTATTTCATAGTACTGTATTTTATACATGGTTTGTTTATGATGGCTCCTCTGGAGAATATGGTCCTGCCTTGTCAGTATTTTTAGAAGATGGTATAGCAGCCAAAGTGCTTTAGCTGTTTTTGTACTAGAAAGTTGTTTGTGAGAGGCACAAAAGTTACTGTTGCAATGACCAGCAATATAATAGTGACCAGCAATTTAATTAATGGCCTGGAAAGTTCATAGTGAATAATCTGTTTTTTTAAGCCTTGGGGTAATCACAACACTCAGACAAATGGCCCAGTTCAGGCTTCTTGGAATATTGTTAGAGATTCCCTGATGGCCTCGCAAGCATTGTATTACAGTTGGTTAACATTTCAAAATAACCTTGACAAGTGTGCGAGAACAAGGCCTCCCTGGTAAAATGAAATGACAGATTATGTGGGTCACCAGCAGCTGTTTGTGCCTTCTGCCTTCCTTAAACACGACCGTATGGTGTGTGGTGTGTTGATGCACATGGGAAAAGGCTGCTATTTTAAAGTATATGCAGTCTAGCTGGAACACATGGTTTGGGGGCAGATGTTGGGATGTAGTTAAAAATTGTGTATACCAATAATAAAATTTTGAATGTGTAGTAACAGCAGCTATATTTTTTTGCAGTTTTCTTTTGCACTTACAGCTCCCAGCCAAGGTGCAGATTGAGTTAATAGGCCCAGCTGATACATGCACAATCCTCCCTGATAAGAGAGCATTCTGCAGCCAGCAGAGTAGTAGCTTCTGGGGAAGTAAATAGTAACTTTCTAAACTGCAAACGGATAATGTGGAATTAAGAGTTTGATCAGATCAAAGGTGTTATCAAATTGCAGGTGTAAATAGCTCTAGGGTGTCTTATAGATGGAACCTGTGCTGTTATTTAGGTCAATGGTAGTTTTTCCAAACTTTTAAAGATTTATAGCAAGCCAGAAAGTACAATCAGTGTTTGAGATTCTGCTACATATTTCAGCTTTGTAACACCAATTGGAACATGCTGTGTTGATCCCTTTTGCTTACAGCTGTCAAATGCTATTGTAAATAAGAGGCTAATAAATGAGCTGTAGGGAGAAGAGTTCTAAAGACAAAGTCACAGCAGAAATACCTTTAAAAACAAGTTTACTCTGAAAGAACTACATATATGTTGTACAATAAATTGTTAAAATAGCTTGCTTAATCTCCTGTGGTCTTGCTATTACTCTTGTACAGGGGTCCAGTTAAAGACTTGAAATCATAGTGTTAAACATAGTATATTGAGTTCTTTAGTGGGATGTTGCAGGCAAAAGTTATGTCTAGCTTTATTAAGAGAGTGTTCAAAACAGATTAATTTTATTGCACTGCATTAATGTAGTAACCTCCCAATTTATCATACTTTAAATAAATCAAAAATAGCTGGGATATAAACTTCAGCCCATGAGAACAATTTGTGCCTTGAATTACAGTTCCTCCTCACATAGATATAAATGACTGACACATCTCTCACAGGATTTTGGCAAGTTCAGCCTGATCTGAAATAAAGTATAGAATCTGATATGAAGGGAAATACAGTTAATGGGATTCTTGGCACTGAGAGGCAGAAAGGGAGCAGGAGCCTGTGAGTGTGTGGAACAGAGAGCTGGTTGTTAAGAACTGCAAATAGAAGATACATCACAGATCAAATAGTTTTATATTACTCTATTATTATTTATATACTTGGAAGATTATCTAGAAACAGTGGTCCCTTGCTTCTGTTTCGATAAATGATGGTGTAAGAATATTTTAAAATAATGCCTCTGTTTCTTCTGGTGAAGAGAATGCTGTAAAAGCCTTAAGGCACTTAGGAAGGATGTGCAATTTCCATGGAACTCTGATATACGTAAGGCCAAACGGGAGAAAGGAGTAAAGATGTCCAGGCTGTTCTCAGGGACTTGGGCAATCAGATTAAGTTGTGATCCCAAAAGAACTTACTAAGTCTAAGAATTTACTTTTCCCTTGTAGGGGAAAAACCCTTTCTGTGTCAGGCACAGGGATGTGGTCGCTCCTTTGCTGAATACTCCAGTCTTCGGAAACATTTGGTTGTCCACTCAGGTAAGAGTCCATCTGACATTCTGTGATCTGTCTGAAAAAAGACCTTTATTGTAGGACTTTGATTTGATTTCCTTAAGAAAAATCCTGGTTTCTACAGAACTTCGGGTCATAGTGTTTTTTGGCTTACCTTTCATGGTGCCTGTAGCCTGTACACTTTAATTTTTTAGGTTGTTTCTGTTTCTAAACTGAAACTACATTTTAAAAATTGTTTCTAAAATGCCATGAAGTTGAATAACTTTTTCATAGCTGCCATTTGGTTATTTAAAAGAGAGACTCTAGCATCTCTGTATATTAACCACAGCCATTTGAATCTGAAATCGCTTTTAAGTGGGTTTCTGCCATAGGTAGACTTTTCCATTAATTTTTCCTACTACATACTTGTAATTGGACAAAAGGTTTAGGTGGAAATGTATTTCACAAGTGTTTCAAAGCCTGTGCCTTCTGTTTTGATTGATCTGTCTTAAATATCATCAGCACACAATGAAAATGGCATGTTTGGGGAATGGGAGATTTTATTGAGGTAATAACATTTGGGATTGAGTTCTCCATGCTTTTTCTGTCCTGTCTCCTTGGCTTCCCTGCCATTGAGCCAAGAAGTATGGACAGCGTGCTTGTATTGTGAAAATGATGAACTGCTCTGTAAAGTGAAAATCCTTTCACAGTGACAAGTCATCATCAAGTCTCTGCTCAGTAACTTAAAGCAGATGCTGCAATTCATTGTGTGATGGCAGGAGACAGCTTCCCTCTGGTCATTTTATTCTAGATGTGGGACATCAAGTATTTCCATATCAATGAGTAAATGACTTCAAATAACTTGTTCCCTCTCATCAATCTGACTTGAAGACTTTGTTATTCTTCAGACTTGAGTTATCCAACAACTGCCATTACTGATATCTAAAGCTCTTCTGTTCTAGAAGCTTATGGCCCTCCCGGAAATGGGAATACATCTCATTTGGTTTTACTGGTAGATTACCACCAGTGGTATTAACAGCCATTTCAAAACTGTTACCAGTTTCTTAGTTGATAAGGTCTCTTCTTCCAGTTTGGTAATTCTTGGGATATTTCTTCCCTCTTTGACTCCAAGGAGTGAAGCCCCATCAGTGCCAAATTTGTGGGAAGACATTTTCCCAGAGTGGTAGCAGAAATGTGCATATGAGGAAACACCACTCCCGAATTGGAACAGCTGGCAGCAGGGAGCGAGAACAGCCAGGTAAAGAAGGGAGCACACACACTCGGGGAAAAGTGCAGGAAAAAAATTAGTGGATGGTTGAAGAAAAGATGTTTGTCCTGATACTATGAGACCACAAGCCAGTAAAAAACAAAAGTCTATTCCTCTTGGAGATTAGGACTGTTTACCCTTCCCTTTTCTAGGACAGAAGACAAAGATGTAATTTTGTATGGTGGTCAAGGGGCAGATATGTTTATTTTTTTCAAAATCAATATGAATCTAGTTGGGGTTTTTTATGTGGATTTTCCCCCTTGGTTATGTTTTCTTGTTACAAGCAGCTTGGGTTTTTACACAATGTGATTTATTTAAAGAGAAAGCCAATCCTGCATAAGATCCCACCATAGTAAGGTTCAAAACAACAAACATAGTATTTTCCATCCAGTAGAGCACTGGCTGCCCAAAGAGTAGGAATGGATAAAGTAGGTGTCTGGGGAAGAATTCAGTATGACTTGAAGTGGGGCAGCGATTGTATCTTATATTGCAGTGCAATTGCATCATGGGCATTCTTTTTTACCCTTTTTTTTCACAATAGAGTCACTGATGGGCAGCAGTTTGCTGGAAGAATCGACAGTGCATAGTAAGAATCTCATCTCCATGAACTCTCAGCCCAGCCTTGGTGTTGAGTCTCTGCACCTGCCAGACACTGAGTCAATTATTGGAGTAGAAGAGGGTGAGACCAGCTGCTCTTTTTTCCGCCCTCTTATATGTGGTGACTGAGATGGGATCGATCATTCCTCCTTGAGGCTCACCAGATTGCAGTGGGATGAACATTGCTTTAACTGTGCACAGAGGGGTGGGTAGATAGTGGATGAATCCTAAAACTGGAGTTGGAGAAGATCTGCTGGACCAAGTTTCTCTCTTGCAGAGTTTGAAAGGAGTTTGAAGTCTGCTTAGGTGTCACTTAGCCCATATTGTGGAACACCATTTCAAAACTGCTTATGCAGTCCATCTCCTAAAGCCTAAAGTGTTTGTTTTGCTGGAGCACCTAGGAGCCCCAGCTAAGGACCAGGACCTCATTGTGCTAGGCACTGTTCAAATATTCAGTATCTTGAGCAACAGGCCTTCCTTCCACCCTTTACCTTCAGAGACTATATTCTAATACATCTCACTGTCAGAAGCTGACTTACTATATGAAATAAATGTACTACTTGATATCATTTGGTTACATTTGCTGTGTTCTGTTCCTGCTTTTCCCAGTAATTTTTCTCCAAAATGGTTTTGGTATATCAAGCTCTTTCAATGGGTCTTCCACATGGTGTTCTGAATATTTTGTTAACTTAAAGAGCCTTCACAACTGGTTACTGAGAAGGCAGAGTTTTGCTAAGGTACTGTGTATCTGTAATCGCTTCTATGCAAAGGGAATGCCTAGAGTTTATATTGCTCCCTAGCTGAATGGAAAGGTAGTGCTGCTGCTGGTACAGGTATTGTAACCTGGAGGTTCCTGCAGAAGCTCCACTAGGTACCTGGGAATCAAAGTGATGCAGTTTGGCTGCCATCTCAGAAATTGATGGGAGATACTCCAGTGAGATGTCTTCTTTTCTACAGTATTTTTGTAGGTTAGTTGAACAGGCTGTAAATCTTGTAACTGAATATAACCAAATATTTTCATAAAATGCAAAAATCCAGAACCATAGTTCAAACTCTTTATTTCCATACAATTTTTGAGACATATTAAGAGACTACAGCTCTCTTTTAGGATTACAGAAACACAATCCTCCTTTCAGAACAAAACTTTGTTTAGCAAGAGAGATGTTAGTTTCAGTTACTTAGTTTGATGCTTTTACTTTTATCACATTTCTGCAATTTCAGTTTAGGGACCAATATGAAGGCTTTAATATATTTGTTATTATATTCATGCATGTCACCTTAGTATTTGTTAAAAGGATGTGGCATAATGATTTAAACTTTTGTTCCTCCTTTCTTAGGGTTTCCCTTTTCACTTCACATACTTGGAAATGTCTTTTTTTCAGCACCATTAACTATTATTATGGAAATCAGCAACCAATTTTAGTAAATACCCTTTAAAATGTATGTATTAAAATTTCAGTCCCACTGCTCCAAATATATCCATACAAAGAGGCTTTAAACCACAGACTTAGAGCATGGAAGTAATCTTCTTTCCTTCCTCTTTCCATGCAGCAAGGCACAGTGACAATATGGTTACATCACTGCTCTTTTCCAGGGGGTACCCAGAGAAAGAACAGCCTCTGGATGTCCTACACAATTAAACCTGTGTAGGAACATGGGCCTTTCTGGAACCCTCCAAGGAGCTGAAGCCTGTTCTCAGTGTGGAGACTGAGTCACTAACGAGGATGTTGCAGTTTGGTGCATTCAGCCTGCAATGTAGCAGTGTGAAACCCCTTGGCCACAAGTCCTTGGATTTAGTACTTTGTTATGATAAAAAATGTCATTATTTCAGTTTTATATCTTTGTCTAATGTAGTAGCTCTGACAGGTACTTTATTTCTGACTTGATGATAATGCTGTGTTGTTACAGTGTAAGGCAAAAAAGATTGAGGTGACAAAAAGAGACACATCTTGTGTTTAAGTAAGTGAGGAAAAGATGACTGATAAGGAAAATCGAGCAATACGGAAACATTATATCTATTTGAAAATATTTTAATGTCAAAGTGCAAAACTCTCAGAAAACATTCCAGGTGGCAAGGATTTTTATTTTGGAAATGGTTATTAGTGTCAGGCAAAGGGAAATCACTAAAGTGTGAAATATGCCTTTCAAGATGCACTAGGCATTTGAGTGCAATGTCCTGGCAGGCAACACCTAATCTTTTTTCCTCCAAAATCTATCTTTGATATCATTGTAATCATACAATTAGGACAACAATAATTCAAAGTGATGCATTCAAAGTGTTTAATTACAACCTTATTTATAACTGTGGCTGATTTTTGCGCCAAATTAATGACCTGAATTGGTAACACGTTGAAACACTTTCAAATCATGAAACGTGGGAGATTTTTTAATATAGGAAGACTATTGCTTCTTACTAATGGGGGGAAGAAGCTGAGTTGGTAGTGGATGAATGAAAAATTAACACCAGAGAAAGACTTCCCTTTGAGTCTTCTCCCAAAATGGGTCAAATCCTGATATTTGTTTTTGTCGAAGTACCTTGTTTGAAAGCGTTCTACCACATGTGTGTCTGAAAAAGGTTTAGCACAGTAGAAGGCATTCTCCTTTTCCTGTGTGCTTCTGTGGCTTGAATGCAAGGAGCTGACAGTAGAGGATGCACCTCTTTAATCTTTCATATCTACTTTTATCCAAAGATAGTGCTTCAACCTCTCTAACTTGTTTTGTTGCCCATTAAAGGGAAAGAGGTCACTCAAGGGACACTTTTGAAGACTAAAGGAGGCTGCAGGGTTTGCTGGGCAGAACAAGACCTGCTCTAAACAACAGTTGTTTTTTTCCCTTTACTAAATTCTCCCATCTCACCCCACAGTAATTCTTAGGTGTCAGCTTAAACTATTAAGTTCCTGAGGATTAACCTGGAGAATCTTGAACAAAAGAAGTCAAGAACTGATCGATGGATTCTTCTGCAAGCTTTTATGTTGCCACTCCCTTTGTGCTCAGTTCCTCCTGAGGTACTCCTTCCTGTTCAGTACAGTCATCCTTTTCACCCCGAGGCTCGGGCAGCCTGCAGAAACAGTGATGGGCTAATACCAGAAATGGTTGGCCCTGTGCTTTTGAAATTGGGGGCAGTCATAGGAATTCAGAGAGAGAAGCCACAATGCTTAATAAGAGCAGTGAAGTTAATGTAGTTTTTCCTACACTAGATTATAGAAACTGGAATGCATTCATGAACAAGGAAAATATTTTTAGTCACAGACAAAAGAGCTGTACAGCATTGTTTGCATTACCTGTGAACATCAGATTCTTCTTCTAGCAAGTCAGTGGCATCTTTCCCTTTTTTCCTTACAAATTCTTCGCTTAGGCCAACCTGCTGCAGGGTGCGTCTGTAGCGACGCTCTGCTCCTTGACGAGCATCATGCTGTGAAATCGAAACTTAAACAGTAACTGCAGAGAACTGGGCATTCCCCATAACAGTCAACTGGTTTTGAAGTGTACATCTGATGCTCCTAATGGGGACAAGAGGACAACACAACCTCCTGTCCAAAATTTTTGTAGTCCATACAGTACAGTACCAAAACTGAAGACTAGGACAATGTCTTACATCTCCCAAAGCCAGAGCTCGCATTTTCCTGCTTCGGTTCTTTTTTTTTTCTTCTTCCTTCTGTTCTCCTCCTTCTACCACATTCCAGTCTTACCAGACTGGTGTACTTGTGGTCTGAGTCCTAACTCTGACACTCAAATCAAAAACATGTGCAAAACCCAAGTTATGTGAAATCCTGTACGCACATTTGCTTGTAAGTGGTAAGAACTAACAACAGTGAAGTTAATAAATGGAGAGTGCCTGTGAAATAGCTTCATATCAGCTCAACTGAAAAACAAGCATCTTGGGTCCTATATCCTCACTGCTTCCAAATGAACCTTGCAAATCAATGAAGTCTGAGATTAGGGTTCTCTAGAGGGACTGGCCAGTCCCTAAAGATTAAGGTGTTCTATATGGAAGGACAGAAACCTAGTATGAACATGAGTGAACACTACTGATAACAGTGAAATCTTACCAATGTGGTACATGGAAATATTAGCAGTATTTATCACACATGTGGGTTCTCTACCTCCATTATCAGAACAGAAAGCCTGATCCAGGAGGGTGCTTTCTGTTGAGAAATTTTAAGTCAGCAATATTGTCAATGTATTGTCACTGTCTCTAACCAGCTGCAGTTCCTGCAAGGAAATGAAAGAGAAAACCCAGGGAAAAAGATACAGCACAGATTGTACCTACACCTCAGGTGCAATAGAGATTTGCAGCTGGTACTGTGTGATGGTTGAGATGTGTTGAATGCAGCCCCAGATTGCAAAGCCTACAGGTGATAAAAGCGACATAACCATCATTAGTGTTCTTCTGTAGCAGTAGATGTACAAAGAAAAAGTGCTTAACTGGAGAGGGTTTTAAGAAAAAAATTTGCATCTCCAAAATGCAGTCTGTGGTATTCAGGTGCAGAATAGGTATTTATTTAATTTCTGGTGTGATGAGGCCTTGATTTTGATCAGACCATACACTGTGATTGCAATATGTTCTAGGAACTGGCAAGCTCCTAGAAATAAGCCTGAATGTTTTTTTCAAGGAAAAAATAGGAAGGAATTTAAAGTGTTCTTTGGTGGTTTTTCCATGTGTTATTTTGAGTGCAGCCCAGAGACTATGTGACCATTTGTACCTTCTCATCCATGAATTCATTTGAGACTAGATTTTTTTAATGCCTGTCTTAAATGAAAGACAATTTATCCTATTGCCCAGAAACACTCTGGGAATTTGACCACTTACCTTGGTGACCTGTTCAAAAAGGAATGGTCTGCTTTTGACCCGCAGCTTCATTTCTTCCAGCTCCTTTCTGTATTCTTTTGTTCTGTCTTGCATATTTTGCCTGAAATGGAAAAACTGCCTGTCTGTTATAGGTTACTGTAGCTGATCAGGAAAGATGAATTCTCAGTGAGTGTTCCATTTTTTAAATCACTTTGGTAATTATCTTGATTCTGAATCCTGGGGAAAAAAACCCTATTGCTGACAAGTTATGGACCTATTAGCAAAGCTCTTCTAGACTGCAAACAAGAAACAGTGTTCACATTTTTAGAAAAACTTGTTTCTTATGTGGTCTTTACCAAGCTACACATTACAGTTGACTGGCTTGTACAAATTAGTTTCTACAAACATTAATCTAAAGGAAACAGTTCTGTATGGAAGGAGAAGTGTGGAATTGTCAAGAATTGTCAAGATATCCAAATGAATGTGTAATGGATACAATAGCCAAAAAAGGTTAGGCTAGGATGTTTTTAGACCTAATCTGTCCTAAAGAATTACCTGATCAAGAGCAAACAGTTATTTTTGTGCAGAGTAGGATACTGACCTATTCTGTTTTGACTTCTCCTTTTGTGTTTCCTCCAAACTTTTATGAGGATCCAGTGCTTTTGCTCGGCTGTTCACAGTCTTTTGCATAGCTTGACATTTCATTTTCTGTTTCTCCAGCCAATAAATTCCTTCTTTTTCCCCTTCCTTTTTGTTATCTTGGGCATATCTATATGGAAAAAAAGTTACTGATGAGCCCAGGTGGACTGCCAGACCCACATCCTAGGTGGGAATTTCACTTTTGTAGTCCTCCAAGGAGAGAAAGTAAAATTTCAGCCATACAAGTGTGCAGTTTCCAAAGCAACTGGGAGACACAGCAGGACTTAAAAAAGAAAGAAGACAGAGAAACATTTAGGAAATGTATTGTTGATGTAGTTGATATGATGAGGGAAAACACTGGTGTTTTTTCCTCCATATTGATCAGTAGTTGTACAGTCTTTTAGACAAACTTTCTACCTACCTAATAGCTGATTCCCTCTTTCTAGTTGAATCTGTAATATGCACAGGAAGGGTGTTGGAAGAGAGAGAGGAAAGTCCGGGCAGAGAGTGACTTTTTTGCACTGAAACCTTGGAAAGCTTCTGAGAATCCTGAAAGAAATAGAACTTCATTCAGTATATTTGTTCACAGACAGTTGCTAGTACAGAATCTCTTCTGTTATTTGCCTACCAAAGAGAACAGCTGGGCTATGAGAATGCACTCACTCTTCTCTCTTCCATCAGCAGAGATTTACATGTGGATGGGCTGAGGGACAAGGGGAAGGAGACATGATTACAGCTATGAAAGGGTGACTGAGCCTTAGCTGTCATAGCTCATTTTGTGTAGAATTTTGTTTTCTTGTTTGGCCTAGAATTCTGCAGTACTCTCAATACAAGGGCAGATGTCACAGGCTGTTAACCATTAATAATTAAATGCTATAAACTTGGGAAGTTGGTATCTTGATAGGAGAAAGCAGTACCACAGAAATATCCAGCTATCTCACCTTTATCTTTTCATTAGCCTGCCTCTGCCTGGTGTGGAGATTGGAGGTTCTCAGCTTGAATGGCTTATTACGAGTTGGCTCTTTGATTTCTTGTCTCCTTACTGTTTTCCTCTGAAACGCCCAGTAAAGTTCTTCAAAATCTGGTATTGTTGGATTAATCCTTGGTTTGAAGCTGAAACTTTTGTCCTGTAAGAAGCCAAGTTTTTCCTGCTTAGTTCTGGTGGCAGTTCGGGACTGAGGCTCCCTCCGGCAGTTGCTGGTATCTATAGGAGCCATGGAGCTCTCCAGCAAATCCTTTGCTCTCATTTGAATACAGATTTCCCTGTAGAGCTCAGCTTCTGAAGGATCAAAAGGAAAGCAATGAGAAGAGTGTGAGTGACATAAAAAGCCTTGAAATTGTCACTGCCCAAGTCTAAACTTTCCATTGTGATGGCAGCTACAGATATAGGTGAGACCAAACATTCTATGCTCTCTTTTCCCCCTTTTTCAGCCCCTCTCTCCTCTGCCTCCCAGGGAAAAATAATTCAAAGGTACCAGTAAAACCATGGTAGGGTCTCTTTCTTAGGCATTAATTTCTAGATATCTCTTTTACTTATTGGAGCAATAACTGGACAGGGCTTCTCCTATTCTTAAAGGTACCAGGTAACTCGTGCCCTTTGCCTCCTTTGTCTTGCAGAAATGTGAATCTGCCATACTAGTCCCATACTTTTTACATGGGACTTACAGCCATGTTGACTGTGTGGTACAAATGAGTCGTTCAAGTATACTTGTAACAGATGATGGCTTTTCTATGTAATCTCCAGCAGTAATTGTCTCTATTGGAAAAGCTTTTAAGTAAGGAACATTTGATGGATAGATCACATTTTGTGACTTTTGCAACAAATTTTCTATAGAATATGATCTAGGTTTTAGCATCAAACTGATGTCCCTCCCTGTGCAGCACTAAATATTTATGGAAATGCAGACAGTTGGCTGAGGGTTGGTTTTTTGCTTTTAGGGGAAAAAAATCAATACTACTGTTTGCAAAATAAGATGGTTTTGAGTCAGTTTATAGGTACTCATTGCCTAAAGTATGAAATATTCATTTCTCCTCACTTCTCATAGAAATAGACAGAAATAGAACAGATTAGATAGAATTTAACAGATTACATAGAATCTATTTCTATCTGCCAGATAGAAATAGAACAATGATTTGTCCTTTGCGGCCTTTTACCTTTGTAATCTATTTAGGTTAAAACAGAATTTCTGATGAAAACTGAACTGGTGTATCCTCAAGAAGAAATCACAGAAACAGTGAAAAAGGAGAAAAGAATGAGAAAAGCCATGAGAATTATTAAGGACTGGCTTAGTTCCCACATTCAAGCATAAAGTCTGAATTGTTTACTTCAAGCTTTCAACTGCAGTGGCTTAAGCCATCTGAAAGCAGGCAAGCACCAGTAACATTTCCTTGGCTGCCCTAACTAGAATGGTCCTGGCACCTACTCTCCCTGTTTTAGCAACTGAGCCAGTGCAAGTGGGAAGGCCACTGGAAACATCAGAGAATGGCAGGAGAGACTGGACTACTACACTATCACTTAGAACCAAACTAACTGCCTGATTTGGGCTCAGGAAATACTTGTCTCCTCTCCTAGGGGTTCTGTGCAGAATGGATCACTTGGGTAGGAGTAAAATTGTCAGATCTAAGATACTCCATGGACCTTGGGGACCCATGGCACTACATCTGTCTTCATGTTTGTGCCACAAATCATCTCAGTCCCTTTAGTGTAACCAAAGGTATGGAATCCAGTGCAGGAAAAGATTCCCAGACTGTCATGATCTGCAGCAAAATGGATATGGAAATCTGTCTGTAGAGGTCAATGTGCCCACGTTTTCTGGGGAGTGGAACAGAACTGCTGTTGCTGATACTCATACGGGACTACCGAACTTGGGGCACTCTACTGCAAGGGTATCTAAACAAAAAGTAATGACCAGGGACACACAGGAGACTCAACAACACCAGGGGACACTGGCCTTAGGCTCCAAGTGATGCCCTACAAGCCATGATCTTACCTCCCAGCATGGAGACAGCAAGGGACAGGCAGGGAGGTGCTTTTACAGAAAGAGCCCTGGCATGTTACCTTTGAGTTTATCTCCAAGAAGTGAGTCATAAGTAGATTTAGGAACTTTTTTACTGGCTTGCTTCTGTTTGGAGCTCTCATTTGGGGTTGCTGCTGCCAGGAATTTTTGTCTGATAGCTTCTTTCTTTTTCTCTTCCTTCTCCAGAAAACTGAAGGGCCGCTGTGTTGAAAGTAGCAGCTCCTTTCTTTTCTGTGTTGCTGCTTGCCTGCGAATCTCATTCTGCTCCATTATTTCCTGATAAAGGGGCAGAAACACATGGGCAGGTACAGGCTGTGCCCGGAATTGTTTCTGACATTCAGCTTCATCCTGGCTTTGCCTTTTGTCTCTCTGTTTGTCTAGTTCAAGAAACATGTATGACTTCATCAACTCGGACTTTTTGCGAGCTTCCCGCAGGGTCATTTTGAAAGGCTGAGGGATGGTGATGGAAGGAATCCAGGGAGATGAAGCGCTTTTTGGCCTCAAGCGGGACTTAGGAAACAAGTGAGGCTTTTGCTGATCCCAGGTACTGTCTGAGGTGAGGTCGGTCAAAGAACTGGACTGCCTTATGTTACCAGATGTATGACTAAGACAAACACATTATGAAGGGGAAATTAGTGACATTATTAAAAAACAGAGTTAAAAGAAGGGAGACGCTACTGATTAAGAGAAAGATACCGCAGGCTGAGCTGGTTGTTAAAAGACAAGCTTAGGATTTGTCATTCTCAGGCTCCATATTTCGCTTTGCTACCAAAGTTCGTGAGCAGAGCTTTGCTTGTTTTGTTTTCCATGTATAAAATGGAAGTTAGGCCTACTTAGCTTTGTCATGCAATTTATTATGCTGAGAGCACTCTATTGCCAGAAAGGCCACAAGCAAACCATAAAGCCGCAGCTTTAGGGTTATCTTGCTAATAGCTACTCAACATAACAGACAGATGCAGGAGAGGCAATCAGGCACACAGATGCACAAATCCCAACAAACACTACCAAACACTAGCATTCCTGGGATGCTGATGGGAATGTCATTACAAGAAACTGCTTTAGTGTGATGTTTGAGAGGTTCAGCTAGAAACTTTGTACCTGAGAAGATGACCATATTATTGATAATAAGAAAACCCACCTGAGACTATCCTGGGTCTCATTAAAATAGCAAACTTCTCATAGGATGTCTGAGGGTGATTGTGAAAGTGAGTGAAACTTAGATTTTAGGGAAGGAATAAATGCAGGCAAAAGGAAGGATCAAGGTGAATCAAAGTGAACCAAGAACAGCAAAGGAGAAAAAAGGGGAGAGACAGAAGGTGCAGATCATGTATCAACAGGCTCCTGGTCAATACACTTGCTGGTAATTGCTGCAGTCTCTTCTTCATAAACTATTTCCTTTGTAAGAGTGCCCGTGTGACCTGCTAGTGAATGCAAAGCTAGATTAACCACAAGGAAAGTCATCTGAGAGCTCGACCTTGGAAAGACCACAGCTCTGAAGACTGTATACTGGATGGAAATGTGTGTCATCTTCTGGCACATTTCAAGCACGATTAGCTGATGAGTGAGGCGGGGATTTGTGCTGTTCGCGTTTTATGTGAAAGCTGCTTACGTGGGCACCTGCTGAGCCCATCCTCCCTGCTGTGTCTACACTTGTGGCCAGTGTTCTGGCACTGTACACGGGCATTTTGGGACATCATGCTCCGCCTCCTCCCTGGCCAGGAGAAGGAATCCTGCACCCCATCCTGCCATCCTTACTACGTATCGTCCTACCTGAGAGCCTCCCTCAGCTTCTCACGCAGAACTTCTGCCTCCCTCCTGAAACCCTCCAGCTCCTCATCTTCTTCGAACACCGCGCGGTCACCCCATAACTCCGCCTGGCACGCTGCGCCCGCTTCTAACGGAGACCGCCGGCCCCCCATCCCGACAGGATGCTCCCAGCTCCTTGCCCGGCGGCGGGAAACGCAGGAGTCGGCGTGTTACAGCCTGAGGGGATGTCGCGTAACCTGGAAAAAACGAAATAAATGGAGAAGTGCGCGCTCTGGGGCCGCGGCCCCGCCTCCCCGCCCGGCAGCGCCGCGGCCGGGCCCCCTCCGCTCCGCGGGCCGCCGCCTCAGCCCGCCCCGCCCCGCTCTGCACCAATCAGCGCGGCCAGCGGCGCTCGGGCCCGCCCACTCGGCCTCACGCAGCCAATCGGGCGCGAGGCCGGCGGCGCGCGCGGCCGTTGTCATGGTTCCGGGCGCCCCTTCCGCCGCCGTCAGTTCCGCGGCGATGGCGGCGGCGCGCGCGCGGGCGCTGCTGGCCCCGCTCGGAGCGCGGCTGAGGGCCGGGCCCCGCGCCCCGCTCCGCTCCGCCGCCTCCGCCCCCGCCCCGCCGCTCTACGACGTGGTGGTGTCGGGCGGGGGCATGGTCGGGAGCGCCATGGCCGCCGTGCTGGGTAAGGCCGTGACCCACTCACCCGCAGTGTGAGACAGCCGTGTGTAGGATCTCAGTGTCCGGGATCCCTGAGGGATCCGTGATCGTGCGTCCTCGCGTGACAGCGCTCTAGAGTTGGCCTAAGGCTGTTCGGTGAGCTGGTCAGTGATGAGCCTAGCCGTATCTGTGTGTGTGCACAGGAGTTTCATAGACCGTAGTGTTTCTGTCAAACATGCTCATCCTTAAATAGCTGATGGATAATGTCAGCCTTAGCTAAAATGCCTGAGTATAGAATCATAGAATGAGTTGGAAGGGACCTTATATATCGCCTAGTTCCAACCCTCTGCTGTGTGCAGGGGCACCTTCCATGGACCAGGTTGCTCCGAGCCTCATCCAGCCTGGCCTCAAACACCTCTAGGGTTGGGACATTTACAGCTTCTCTGAGCACCCTGTTCCACTGTCTCACCACCCTCACAGCAAAGAACGTCCTCCTAATACCTAATCTAAGCCCACTCTCTTTCACTTTGAATCTGGTTCCCCTTGTTCTGTCGCTACATGATCTTGTAAAAAGTCCCTTTTTGTCTTTCTTGTTGGCTCCCTTCAGGTACTGTAAGGCCACAATTCAGTCACCCCTAAGCCATCTCTTTTCCAGGCTGAACAAACCCAGTTTGCTCAGTCTTTCCTTGTAGGAGAGGTGCTCCATCCATCTAATCATTATTATCTGATCCCAAGTTTCATTCTCTAACCTGGTATTTTAAACACTGCAATAACAAGTTAAAATGGATTTCTGCTTGCTTTGTATCATTAGAGATCCTGAGAGTACTGGCTGCTCCTTTCTTTGCAACATGGATTCAGAAGGGTGCAGTAGTGACAGAAACCCAAAAAAAAATAGTGCCCAGAAGGTCAAAGATCCTGAGCAATAAGTGCTTTGCAAGTATAAAGGCTTACCTTGCAAGCTTAAGTTCTGCTTAAGCTGTTAAACAAGAGCCCAGTGGATTTGAGATGGCATAAGGATCCCCTCCAGCAGTGATATCTAAGGCTAACAAGCAGGTTTGGGACCCTCAGGAGATGAGCTTATTACTGTGCATAATCTAGAAAATATGCCCAGGACACTGCTGTCTTTAGGGCTGCTGTAGTAGTAAACTCTAGATGTTGCAAGGACACCACTTCTGTCCTCAGTGCCCTCTGCCTCTGTAGTGGTTGGGATGCTGCAAGCGTGGCCAGCTCAGCTGCAGTGTTTTACACTTTACTTGAGTCTTCTTGGGATTTTTTCAGTTCTCTTAACTGGAAGTTTAAAGTCTAAACTGCCTGTGCTATTCCATTGTCAGAATGTAAGGACAGGGAAAATATTAATGTAATTGCTACGTATCACAGAAGTTTTATTTTGATCTCTTCTTCTAAAAGAATTTATGTTTAAGCTCTGGAAAACATGTTCTGGAGTAAACATGGAGTAAATATTGCAGATTTCACTTGATAATACTCCAGTAATAAATTTTCATTTAAAAATGGCACAAGTTTGTACAAAAATGTAAGGTTTATGTAAAAGGGAAATATGTAATCCTTGCTTTAGCTGCAAGAGAGTTGTCCATCTCAGTAACAGGACTGTAGTCATAAAGCTTTAACATACAAAAGTTTACCTGCCTGGTGAAAACCTGTATTGTATATGTGTTTCTTCATTAAGTGTTGCATCTACTCTGCCTTATTACAAAAACTCAGGTGTTTTGTTTTTGAGATTTTTGGCAGGAGCATTGTATCAAAGCATGTGTTTGCTTATTTTAGGGCATGACATCCACTTCCATGATAAAAAAATTGCTTTGCTGGAGGCTGGTCCTAGGAAAGAATATGATCACATGCCAGACAGTTACAGCAACAGGGTCAGTTCCATCTCCCCAGGATCAGCCACCCTCCTAAGCAGTAAGTAAGATTTTGTTGTATGCATTTTTAACATTTATATTTGAGCTGGTTTTGTTTAAACAAAAACCTTTTTGACCACGTGTTGCCTTCATCCTAACATCAGTAGGATTATTTGCCTTTGTCTCTACATGCTGAGCTGGGGTTATTAAATCCAAATTCTCTTGATAGCAGGGACCTGTGTTCTGGTATCTTGGTCTGATTTGTTACTATATAATTATTTGTGTCTTTAGGCTAGTGAAAGTTTGTAAGGTGCTCTCTACAGCACCTGGAATGTTCTATTCACAAAAGAAGCTTGGTGCTTTGTAGTCTGGTAACTCAGTCCTCAATTAATGAGGATTAATTGTCATTTTAAATAGCTATTTGAGCCTTGATTCCTTATGGAGAAAGAAATGTTCGCTACAATAATGGCTGTGCATTTCTGTGTCTGTTTTATTACCCAGTGATGGGACAGTGGAAGTTGTCTGTTAGGTCAGAGGTTCATGGAGAGCTCTTGTTTCTTTCCTGCTGGCTTGTGTTAAGGTAAAACAATGTGATTCTGGGGCTGTGGTAGCACTGACGTGAACCTGGCACTGTCTAGGGAAGGTGCAAGCCAAGCCTGAGCATAGTCAGGGAAGGGTGGAGGAGAGTGTGGAGTGAGCTTGAGTTGAGTTTTGGTCTCAGTGTCCACGTGAACTTGTATCTCCGTGTATTTCTGTGCTTTTTCTCTTTCAGGTTGTGGTGCCTGGGATCATGTCTGCAGCCTGAGACTCAAACCCTTCCGGCGAATGCAGGTGCCTTAGGGCTGCAGATACACCATGTGTCTGTCTACTCTGAATTCTCAAAAGTACTTGCATCAATGACACAAAGGTTTTTCTTTCTATGGTAAAGGGCAGGTCATACTTACGTTCATTTCTGTCCCTTTTTTGTGGGTAGCAGTCTGCTCAGAAATACCTGTCCTCAGGGTCTTGATGTTACAGGCTGAAAGGTGGATTCCTAATGGCAGCTGTAGATACTGAGGCTTGGGTATCAGCCAGGAAATAAAGGTAAAGGGTGTATTGGTTTGGCTGGGATAGAGTTTCTTCTCTTCATGGTGGCTTGCATGGGACAGTGTTTCAGATTTGTGTTGAAAACTGTTGCTAACACAGGGATGTTTTAGCTATCCTAAGCAGCACTTACACAGTGCCAAGGCTTTCTCTCACTGCCCTGCCAGTGAGCAGGCTGGAGGTGCACAAGAAGATGGGAGGGTACACAGGCTGGACAACTGACTGATAATCCATACCATATGGTGTCATGCTCAGCAATAAAAGCTGAGGAAAAGAAGAAGGAAAGATGGGAAGTTTGGAGTGATGGTGTTTGTCTTCCCAAGTAACCATTATGCTTGATGGGGCCCTGCTCTCCTGGAGATGGCTAAACACCTGCTTGCCCTTGGGAAGCAGTGAATCTATTCCTTGGTTTGCTTTCCTTGAACATGTGGCTTTTGCTTTTCCTATTGAACTGCATTTAGCTCAAGCCATGAGTTCTGTACTTTCACCCTTCCAGTTTTCTTCCCCATCTCAGTGCAGGGAAGGAAGGGAGCAGCTGCGTGGGGCTGAGCTGCCTGCTGGGGTTAACCTACAGCAGGGTTGTAGCATAGCTTCCTATGTCAATTATGTAACAGAAAAGTAGGGATGAAAAAGTTGACTTGGAATTACTTTTTGAGCTTAAGCTAAATCATGTAATGAAGTTAGTTATGTGGTGCTCTTTAGTAGCTGGGAATGGACAGTAATCCAGGATGTTTTGTCTAGTTCTGTATTTCTAGATTACTGTGTCTTTTTGCTGTTAAGTCCCTGAAATGGACTTCCTTATTGCATAGCTTCATGTAATGTATTTTTTCTTCGTAGGTGTGGGATGCTTGTTCAGAAGCCATGATCGTTTTTGAGAAAGATGACTTAGATGACATGGGTTACATAGTGGAGAATGATGTCATTATGTCTGCTCTCACAAAACAGTTAGATGCAGTAGCAGGTAGTGGACAACTTCTTCAATATTTTATTTCCTGCAGATAGCTTTCAGTTACTTGCCTTCTATTGTGTGCTAAGTCTTGAGAGGGAGAAATTCGTCTAACAAGTAACTCTTGAGAAATGGGCATCTTCTGGAATGGGGAAGGAGGGAGAAATCTGACTTCCAAAGGCTACAGAGCAGAAAAGCACTTGCATATGTAGTTCTCCAGAACACAGTCTCTTCAAAATTGGACTTAATTAAAAAATCTGTACCTCCTTGTCCAGAGCAGGCCTTACAGTGACAAGGGGTCATCCATATCTGTTTTTCTGGGGTGCCTTGAGAATTGTAGGGTGAGCTCCTAGGGTGCTGTTAAGACAGTGTGGCCTTGGCTGTTGTAGCGATGTTTCCTTTTTTCCTGTGCATGTTGTGCTGTGACCATGGTACTCTGTGTTCCCACCAGACCGTGTGGAGGTCTTCTACAGCAGCAAAGCAGTTGGGTACACGTGGCCCCTTCCTTCCCATGGCTGTGACACAAGCCCTTGGGTCCAAGTTGAGTTAGCTGATGGACGCAGACTTCAGACTAAGCTGCTGGTAACTAAGCTCTTTATTTCTGTTGATAAGGCATCATCTCTAACCCATGTCCTTTCCACTGGATTTGGTTCTGATTCCATATGTGCCACTCCACCCACATGGAGTGCTGTCAGGGTGTGGGACACTGGGCACGCCCTTCTCTCTGCCTGGTGCAAGAAGGTGCTGCTGAATTTGAGAAGAGCAGAAGGGGCTACCTCTTCTGGTTTTGGGGGGATTTTTTTTTTTTTTCTGAATGAACAGACAATGTACAGATGCAGTCTGAGGTTTTTATAGTGAAATACTAGCTCTTAATCTTTTTATGAGCTGCTGAAGAAGTTGGTTTGCATCTCTTTGTTTTACAGATTGGTGCGGATGGTCATAACTCTATGGTCCGGAAGGAAGCTGAAATTAAGAACATTGAACATCAGTATGACCAGTCAGCTGTGGTGGCAACTCTCCATTTATCTGAGGTAAAATTCTGCTAAAATGACTCTTCCATAAGCAGTAGAACCTAAGAGGGTGATCTGGCTTGCTGCCCACTTGCTTCTTTCCACTGTAGGCCACAGACAACAACGTAGCATGGCAGCGGTTCCTTCCCACCGGGCCAATTGCGCTTCTTCCGGTAAGGTGTTTGTATTTTTTAAAATGTTTTTAAAAATTTTTGTAGTCTAGTAACTTTATTTCTGTCCATGCCTTTCGGCGTTGGTTCTGTCTCTTAAGAATTTGCACATCTACCCTTCACTCTTCATTTATTGCGTTTTCCCCTCCTGCCATCTCACTCCATACTTGGCATTTTCCACTTGTAACAAGTTGGGTTGGAACTGTAATTTTCAGAGGGACTGACAGTGTGAGGCAGGGCAGTGGGGAAGTCTTTTCACTGAATATTTATTTTTATTTCTTTTTCTCTTGATATTTAACCTTGACATTCTCTTAAACTAGCTGTCTGACACTGCCAGCTCTCTGGTCTGGTCTACATCTCATGACCATGCATCAGAACTTCTCACTATGGATGAGGAAAGCTTTGTGGATAGCATCAACTCTGCCTTTGTGAGTATCAGCCTCATGACAGGAACAGGCTTTAAGAAATAGAACAGAATTCTTTAGCTTAAACAGCAGTAATAGGAGAGGTGGATTCTGAAGTTCCTTCCTCTGGTGAGAATGATACTAAAGAGGCACCTAGTAAAGAAAAGATGACCCCTTGGGACTGAATTAGGTTAGTTCTGAAAGTCACAGAAGTTAACCTAAATTTCCAAAAGGTAGGAAGAGTAGACTCATCCTAGTTGGAAATTTGTATGTCCTAAAATGGTGAAGATAGCTTTTACTACTGTATAGTTTTGTCCAAGTGGTTATAATTCAGTATTTGGAACTCAGATTTTTTTTCAGCTGGGTTCTTTTATGGGTCTAGTTTGGGTCAACTTCCAAAGATTTGTTTGTCTGTTTCAGTGGAGCAACATAAACCACTCTGACTTCATTGACACAGCTGGGGCCATGTTTCGTTCTGCCATTTCACTCCTGAAGCCCTCAGGGACTGCAGTCCGTCAGCTGCCCCCAAGTGTTGCTAAAGTAGACGCAGAGAGCCGAGCCATGTTCCCTCTTGGGCTGGGCCACGCGACAGAGTACGTCCAGCACCGCGTGGCTCTTATCGGGTAAGGTGCTCGGCGGCAGCCCTTGGGAGAGCGGGTGGCATGTGGTCAGAAATGACCTGAGCACTGCAACTCCCAGTCAACAAAGTAGATGTTAGAAATGATATGTTGTTCCAGTCTGACTTTACCCAGATCTGGTTTGTTCTGTGTATGAATAGCTTTGTGTCCATTATCTGTACTCTCTGTGTAAATTGAAAGATAGTTATTTCCCTTTCCTGGTTTGTACAGTCCAGTGAAACAATCCAGTATCTCATGCTGGATCTGTACTTCTCCTTACATTATAACAGCCATTCTGAGCACCACTTTGAGTTTTAAACTCACTATTTTTGAACACATGACAAAAATTACTCCATGTGGAATGTCAGAGACTTTTGTATGGTGGCCAATGCAAACAGGAAAATCCCTAATTTCTTATATTCTAAGGTCGCATGTACTTTCTTCTCTGCCCCAGCTGCAGTATGGTGGTAGCTTTTAGTAATTCTTGGATGCTGTGCTACACTTTTGTGTGGTGCACTTTTCAGCTTTCCAGCCTACGAAGCACTCTATGCTTGGGAGCATGCTGTGCTTTATAGCTCGGTAAAGCACATGATTTGCATTTCATATCAAAACTTCATTTAATTTCTCTAAATTTGTGACTCCCATATCAGTGTTTGTCTTTAAGCTTTACAGATAAGTTGGTTCATGGAAGAACCCGATTTTGTTTCTATTCAGTGATATCCTTTATACTCATGATGTCTGTCCACTCTGTGTTTGTGCAATGTGCCATTGACAGAGCTCCTGTTGTGCTGAGGTCACTTACAAAAACATAAAGGCCTGTTCCACGTGTGATCTGAGAGGACTTTGGCTAGTCATCCCTTTATGATTTTTCCTTTCAGACCTGCTTTTTGTTACCTCCCCTATGTCTTGCTTCTTACAACTGGAGAGGCAGTCAGGTAGTTCAGCATAGCATGCAAGGAGGTACTGGATAAAGTGCATGTGCTGCTCTAAGGTGGTTCATTGCAAAGAGGTGAGGAGTGCTACACTGATCCCTTCTGGGATTTGTCAGCCACTGTGGCTTTCTTCAAGAAGGGAAATAAATTTCTGTCTTCTCTTGCTCCAGGGACGCAGCACACAGAGTCCACCCACTTGCAGGACAAGGAGTGAACCTGGGCTTTGGTGACATTGCATGTTTAGCTCATCACCTCAGTGCAGCAGCCTTCAACGGGAGCGATCTGGGTAAGGCTCCAAGCCAACATAGGGGCAGTAAAGGATTTCTCTCCCAGGTCTTTGCTGCAGTACCTCTGGTTAGCATGCTGCTGTCTTGTGTTTGAAAGCTTTGTTGAAGTGAAGCAGTTAATGATTCTTGGATGCAGTTTCCATCCCACGAATCTTAAAGCTGCTTTAAAAAAAAATGAAGCTCTTCAGGATGGCAGTTGGAGATGTGGTGAGATGAAGAGCTGAGATGGACCATTTCTCTGTTCTCGTTCAGTTGCCAGAGGAAACTGCTCTATAGATAAGATGCACAACTGTTTGTGGCATATCAAGTGTAATAGAAACATTCAATTATCTCTTCCAGGCTCCTTAAAACACCTCCTCAAGTTTGAAACAGAACGTCAGAGGCATAATGTCTCCTTGATAGCTGCTACTGATGTGCTGAAAAGGCTGTACTCTACCACACTGGCTCCTCTGGTGTTGCTGAGGACATGGGGATTGCAAGCAACAAATGCCCTGCCTCCTGTCAAAGTAAGGATCTCACTTCAGTGAGGGCTGTAGGAATTGTCCAAAACTATTCAGGAAATATGCACAAGATGTAAAGATCTTTCTTTGTTTTAAATGAAACATTTTTGGTTGGAAAATACTATTTTAAACTGTGGGGTTTGTGTCCTGAATGGGCCTGAGGCGTTCTTAAATAACTGATGACTCACTAGTTTTTTTTTTTCTCCTGCAGCACAAGGTAATATAAAAGATCTAAGTGTCTTATGTTCTGTATCAGTAATTAGGAGTTAGAGGTCATCAGAAGTCTTTGGCTTTATTTTGCCTATGGAGTTAAAATGTCAAACCTTGACTTGTATTCCAGCAATGCACAGAGAAAACAGGCCTGTGAAAACACATCTTCACTAAGGGATTGGGTGACATCCCAGATGCAGTGTGCAGCCCACACTTAACTGTTTCTGTGCTTCTTTGCCTTGTGAATTGTTCCCTCATGGCAGAAGTTCAAGTCTCTAAAATGGAAATTACCTGAGGAAGGCGGTGGTGAGGAGTTTCTGTCTTAGACCCTCTCTTTGCAGCCTATCTGCCTGAACTTCTCACCCTCTTGACCTAGTTGCTGGATTTTTGTGAGGTTCCTTAAACCCTCTGCTCTCCAAGCTCCCAAGCACCAGCAAATTAGATTCTCATCTTTGGATTTCAATTTTTATTTCATTTAGTCTCCATTTCATATTAAACACAAGTGCCCCGTTTCCTTTGTGTTATGGTCACAGTTGAGACACTTGCTCAACTGAAAATCAGTACATTCCTAAGCAGAGCAGCTGCCACTGGCACAGTGTCTTCATTAAAGAAGACTGTGGTGCTGCTTCAGTGTCAGTTTTCATCTTTCTCTGTTTAAAAGGAAAAAACAAATGAAGATGTCTTTTCTGAGCACAGAACCCATTGGTAATACCAGTTTTGTACTACTTGGGAAAGAAAGGAATACTACAGTTTTGTTAATTTTCTAGGACATAGGGATAAGTTCTCTGTGTGTGGCTAGAAAGACTGGCCAAGAACTGTTGTTCATTTATATGTAAGGGAATGTGCCTAAAGGTTCTTTCTAAAACACATGCTTATGAATTACTTCTCTTTTTCTTCTCTTTTAGGAGCAAATCATGGCTTTTGCCAGCAAGTGATCTGTTGTCAGTGTGCTTGTCAGCAGCTTGCCTATGAATGCATTGCCCTTAAAAGGACTGTGACTGACTTGAATCTTTGAATTTTATTTTAATTTACAATAAAACGGAGGGATTGAGCTGTGTATTACACCATCCGCTGGTTTATGCAAAAGCTGTTGCATTTGCCCCCCACCCCCCCCAGGAGGATTTAGGCTTTCTTTCCATAGTAGTACCATGATGTCTTCAGCCACAGAACTAAGTGTAGTATGTGCTTTTAATTTGGGCCTCCTGAATTGAAGATTGAGGTGCAGACAGCTGTCTGTCTTCTGGCAAACACAGTGCTGACTTTTGCCAACTGCTGGCTAATTTTTAACAGCTTTTGCTGCTTAATTACTTTCAGTTTCTTCTGATATGGTTGCTAGAGCTGTAACATCACTCCTGGGTTCTTGGCACCTCAGCTCAGACAGAAGGGGTAGTTTGCAGCAGAGGGAAACAACGCATGGTGGGAGATATATTTTAAAACTCTGTCATTCTTTCACCCTTTCCCCAGCCTTTCTCTTGGTGCTTTATTTAATAATGGTGTTTCTTGTGGAAATGGCCAATCTTAAGGGCTCCATGGAAAAGATACGAGGCAACAATAATATCCAGGAAAGAAAACTATACCACATCTTGAATATTGTTAAAAATGCTTTAATTACTAAAATAGACAATTCAAGATATTCTGTCTTCAGTTCCAAACACCAGCCTCTTGCATTACACATTTACCACTCACAAAATTAAACTAAGCACTGCCCATGGGCAAGATTTACACATATGGGTGACCAGTGTCAGAAAATAACATCACAAAGAATGAAACATAAATTTTGAAGTGAAAACCATTACTTGTGCTTCTGCAGTCACTCATATTAGGCAGTTCTTGTTAGTGGCTGGCTCAAAGACATTACAAAGGAGGAGATAAAAATCAGGGCTGCAAGTAGAGCTCTTCTCTTAAAAGGCTGCTTACTCTTTAGTTTAGGTAATAAATAATTTCATTGCACTAGGGTAGGTGTGAGGACTTGACTGGGTTTTCCAGATGCCCCCACCCACTTGGGTTCAGATGTAAACAGCAGGGGCTCAATTCCGCAAATTCTTGCAACAATAGACCTTTTAACAGAGCTTTTGTTTCTCCAGTAACTGAAGGATCATGCCAGTAACAGAGAGCAGTTCTGCTTCAGTTAATGAATTGTGCCACTGACAAATGAAGGCCCTGAGCATTCAGATTAAACGCAGCTTTGGTACTGGGAAGCAGATGCTACCCCCTAGCATTTGTAGTACCAGAATCTGAGGAAAAGAATGCAGAAAAAACAACTTCCTCTGCATGGTACCCTTCTTCTAGCCCCTCCTTGCTTCAGATAAAACCCAGCCCTCAAGCCCTCCTCAGGGCTAGTGTGTTTTCAGGGGGCAGGTAACACTGCTGCTTCTCCCTTAGGAAGAGCATCCCACCCTCAAAACACAGCCTCACATCTGCCAGCTCTTAGCCATAAGATCCAGTAAGAGTTTGTCATAGCACTGGCTCAAACTGAAAGATGATTTCTGGATTATTAAATTAGCTTGTTCTTAGGATAACGCAGTAACCACTGCATCCTACTTTGTGTTTTCTGAGAATACAGAAGTGTTCACTGAAGACAAAATGAATGCATTTGCAGTCACCTTGTTCTGCTGACCAGACCATATACCAAGTTTTGCCAACAGTAGGAAGAGGAATAAGAAATGTTTATGGTTGAGAAGAGGCTACAATTACTTTCTTCATGTTCAAACAGAAAAAACAGAAACTTCTAGAGAGGAAGGAACAGAACTTTGGTGTGACACAGGAATTTCTCAATGTGGATCTCAAACAGATTCTGGTAAGGACCACACATGTGGATGAGCATGAAAAAAGCAGCCAGAATTTATGGCAAAGTATCAGTGATGAGATAAGTATGGATGGCTCCATCCACAACCCTTGGCTTCTTGTTCCTGATTGAACTTGTTCAATCAAAAGCACGCCTTGCACCCTCGTGCTGTAAAACCTGAGATATGAGAAGCAGTAGCTTAATCAGCCACAGGCAAACTTGCACTGCTAACTAGAGGAAAAGGACTAATGTTCACAGTAAGGCAAGTTTCTGAGTCTCCAAACTGTTTGGCAAGACCACTGTAGACATGAGTGCACTACTTCCTCCCCTTGCTGGGAATTAGCAATTACTTTCAAATCCAGTTTGCAGAGAAGGCAGCGTGAGTGCAGTCTTTGGTTTGACAGAAAGGTGTTCTGGAGCAACTACAACTGGGACAGTTGGGTAACTGCAACTGCCCAACAGGGAAATGTTCATCACAAGACGTCAGTGGCTAGAAGTTTTAGTCATATGAGTAATACCCCTTTATTGTAATGGGGTAAATTCACCTGTACCTTACACATTCCTTGAAGAGGTGAAGACAGTAGCAAGCTGCCAATTATTCATGGGGTGGAAGAAGTCTCTACAGCTGTTTTTACTTAGGGCAATGGATGGGTTTCAAATGGGAGACCACACCTGACAGCTCACTCCAGCAACAGGGACTGTGGTGCTCAGACCGCTCGCTGGCCCTGCAGGTCTTGTTGGGCTGTGCCATGCCTGCTGTCCTTGGGATAGCACCAGACTTGACTCTTAGATGAGCACCACCTCAGGTCAGGTGTCCGAATCAGTTCATACAAGAACCCAAGGAGCAGCAGAGAGAAGAAAGCTGTGGGTGTGCCTTGCTGAGAGCAGAGAAACAGAACTGGCTCTCACAGCAAAGTGAGCTGTCAAATCAGCATTTCATCTGACTGCAATCTCCTTGTGGGTGGAATGTGACAAGCTCTTCTTCTGGCAGTTGAGTTTCAATAGCTGGCACTGCTGCCTCGTTGTGCCAGCACAACTATGTGTTATGACTACATGCTAAATGAATACATTTATCAAGTCTGGTAGTCAGATGTATGCTGTAGCTGCACAGACTTGGAAAGGGCAGCAAAACTGAAACACAGGCACACATTCTGCTTAGGAAATGCCTACTGCCTTAAAAAATGCTTGGTAAATTACTGTGTTTTAGCCAACACCTTTCCCAAAACCATGCCCAAAGTGTACTTATAGCAGGTCCTTCTTGAAAGACTGAAATATTCTTGCCATGTAGTTGCTTAGCTAGCAGCTGGATTTTTTGAACACTGAGGTTGGCAGCATCCAGAGTTGTTCACTTTTCTCGCATCACTGTTGATGCTATTTCTAATTTATGTATTTAACATCTCACAAGCAAACTTAAGTTATGTATGTTTAAAATAGAAGGGGGTAGGGGAAGTCATGTGTCTGTAGTCTGCCACCACATCCAGCAACTCTGTGCTTCTAACAAACTTGCTGGTGAAAGCTGGTTTTGAGCCCCTTGCTTATTCTCTGCAGGAGTTTAGACCTTTTGACTTTCTTAAGGCAGATTCTGAATCATTTATGGCAATCACAGTTATGAATCATACTCTCATTAGGCACAATGCCAATCTAGGGTAAAGCGCTGTCATGTATTTTTGGTCCATGTTCTGCTCTGTGACCAGTCCAGCTGAACACCATACCTGGAGATTGCAATTTACTTTCCCAGCATTTTCAGAAATGCTGAAGTCCACAGCAGTATCACAAGTCAATAAGTGATCCCCAGAGACTGCAGCAGGTAAAAGGTAGCACCCAAAGTCCAGCTTGTCTCTATGTTGTTTACTTTCTTTGTCAACTGTAAAGGAAGAAAAACAAGTTATTCCTGACAGTTCTCTAGATTCCTAAGTTGCACAAATGACAGCAACTACATGTTACAAATCTGGAAAGATGCAATAGGTAATTAGTCAGAAAAATGAACTAATGCATGTTAATTGATAGGGATTTAACTGTTTTTTCTCACCTTTAAGACTGTGTTGTCCCTAAATCCAAAACCTTCCTTTAATAAAGCAGTGATGTAAGTGAGATCCATGCAGAGGAAAGGACTGGCTGACTTGTACCTCTCCATGTTATCACAGACTAGAGAAGGAAAAAAGAAAAAAAAAAGGGATCTCAGCAAAATAAGAACTTTTATCCACATTGTACATTTGAATTGAACTCAAACCAAAGCTTACTAAAACAAGCCATCCTCTTCTATTAGTGGTTATGCATGACACATGGTACACGCTACAGAGCTGTTCTACAATGCTGCAGAATAAACCATATAGTACATCCAGTTTCTCTTAACTCCATCACAACTACATCTTTTATTACAGCAACACAATCCACACAGCTCTTTTGAAGAACCTCTGCTCAACTGAGAACTAGCAGGGTGTTAGATTACTTATTTTTTCAAGAACACAGTATCACTTATTTTCATCATCTCTCCTCCATGGATGAATGCAGTAATGGATTTCACCTTCTAGGATGACAGTTTATTTTATGTTTTCCAACCACACTTGTCCAAGGAAATGGAAGAGGCTATTACCCAACCAACCACTCCCTCGCTGCAGCTAAGTCAAGATTCCATGGTCAGGGTGACAGTGACTGGGAAATGTATTTACACTAAGAATCATTTCCTAGACCTACTGTCACTGCCCTGTTCAACCGGCAGCAAGAGCAGAGTTCACTTCCTTCTAAGAAAAGATGAGCAGCATCCTTCTACTTTTGAAATGAGATAGAGAAGAATGAGTTCAGGATCACAGAATTGATCTCCTGATGGTCTAAAGCTAAGTAAGTGGTTTGATAATGTTAGGTAAGATCTTAGCTACGTCTTTGGAAATAAGCTCTCTCACTATCCAGGGAAAAAATAACAACCAATCCACACTCAGACTTTAGAGCCTAATCCCCCTATTCAAAATCATCCAAGTTTCCAGGGAGATTAAGTTTAACTGAAAAATCATTAAAATTTAGGCCTTATTTTAGGAAAAAAGTCAGTCCTGAACTATATAATTAAGCATCTTCTGTTGAAAAATAGGGTCTTCTCATTGTCTTGAGAATGATCACAGTACAGAGGTAACTTGCTTTTAGCCATCAGCAGCCAAGCAAGGTGGGAGCTCTTTATCCACACGAGGTACAAAACTAGAACAAGCATTCAGGAAAAAAGACAAGGGGAGGTAAAGGAATGTGGGAGAGGCTTAAAAACCCTTTCCCTCTATTTTGTTAGAGATTAAATAGGATTTAAGGTGACAGACTTACAGAATTCAGTGCTCTCTTAAACTCAGAGCTGCAGTTTGACAGAAGCTCTTGATGCAGCAAATTCACTTTCTTTTGTAGTGACTCTATGAACTATCTCCTTCTCCTGAACAGAGCTGTAAAGCCACCAGCCCCTCACTGCTCTATCAGTACTATCTTCTGCATTACTTAAGATTCTTTGACTAATAAAAGTAACATGACAGGTGTAAGTGAAATAAAAGTTAAATATATTTGCTTTTCTTCCAAGTCACATTATGTACTGCCTACACATTCATATTTTTGTTATTTCTTGTCCAAACCAGTTTCCCAGCTCATGACAATTACCTTCTTTGGCTTTTCTTTCAAAATCTCTCACTTCCAAAACACCTCCGCGTTCATAATCTGTAAAAGATGTGAGAAAACATCGTCACAGACCTGACAGCATTTGAATTCTTTATCCAAGTTGACTCTAGAGTGCAGCTCAGGGATATGGCACAAGGAGTGAGACCTGCTTGGAACAGAAGACAGAGCTGCAGATGTAACTGGAGCCCTGAGCATATTTCATGTGCTGAACACAAACTGCAGCGACAGATAAATGTCATTCCCTTGAGGCATTTTGTGTATCTCCTCTTTCTCAATAACATTGCTTTCCTCTGCTCCCCATGGCTCCAGCCACCAGGGTTCCTCTGTCTACCTTCTGGATGACATGCTCACATGTAGTAGGTTATCCCAAATTTACCGATTAGGTTGGTGTCAGCTGCTCGATCATAGTAATAGGAGAAAGCATAGAAGGAGCTTCCACGAATTTCATCTGGCTGGTGAAGTTTCCCTTTGACAACCTTGAGTACTTCCAAGTAGCAAGGCTTGAATCCTGTTTCTCCTGTCAGGAAAAAACACAGACGGGATGAGCCAAAGAGCATATGCAAGAGATGGAAGAAATAGTGGCAACAGGATGAAAAATTAAAGAAACAGAGATTAAAGCGTCAGAACAAGAGATTAGATATCCCTTCTGTAATCCAACATGGCATCTACACACAGGCAAGGACTCTAAAAGCCCCTCATCAAGTAGAACTGGTTAGAGCAGATGACTGCTGTGTCTGAAAGAAGGACCACACAAACAACTTCCACATCAGGCAAAACTCCTGTTGACATGTTCTGTGGCCAGCAGAATCTTCTACATTTGCTGCCACTTGTTAGATAAAACCTTGCTTTCTCTCCCCATCACATTGTAACTTTACCAACCTACTCCACGCACACCAAATCTGCAACTCAGCTCTCATGTTCCCCAATCTGTTCAAGTCTATGATGGCAGCAGACTCACCCTCTCTACACAGCATTAGAGACTTATTAGAGACTTAAACAGTTCCACAAGCAAGATTAACTGGTAGGCCAAAATGTTTGTTACCTAACACAAACAGAATTTTTGCACTTGCTCAAAGCCTCAGAAAAACCTCTTATTTGCACAAGTAATTTTAAACATTTCCTATAAAGGTATGATTTGTAATAAGAGATCACAGTCAGAGGACAGGGGTACAGGTCAGCTACTCCTACATCTTCAGATTTTAATCTGAATTTCTCAGAAGTCAGCCTTTTCAACTGGACAGATATCCTTAATATCCCAACCATCATGAGTTAACTGAGGAAATATTTGACAAGGAAAAACTCAGATTCTGGAGATAAGACTTATTGTAGAAGAAACAAGTCTCCTTAATTTACCTTCTTTGTTGCCACCATACTGATACTTCACTCCCCCGAAGTGCCACTCTGCCTCCAACTGCTTAGGCAAACAAGAACTGTGGAACATTTGTCCATCCACAACTGGAAAGAGAGCAGAGAGGAGAGTCAGAAAGCACAGAATTTAACATAGCTACAAATCAATATGTAGAACCAGAAAAGGCTGAAAGATCTTCATTAAAGTCTTTATGTGCAAGTACAAAAATCTGAATTGATGGATGTGGCACTAACTGATTACAAATTAAGGACCAGTCTCAAGTCTGGAAAAGTTGTGTCTGTTTTGTCCTGCAAACAGCAGAGCAGCCAGGCTTGTCATTTCTTAATGAGATAAATGGTACAAGGGTATCTGGATAATGGCTATTCACCACAAAAGACAAGAAATGAGAGGTGATAAACACACAGATGCACAAACCCTAATGACAGCAGATAACCAAGACAAACAAAGCCACTGAGCAATGAAGACAAAACCTCCTAAGACAGAAATCAGTGGCCACTACAGGATCCACTGAATGTACCTTTGAGGGGTTCAACCAGAAATACTGTAACTGATAAGAGGAAAACATGATTATTGCTGCACACACAGGTCTCACAGAAAAAGGAAACTTCTGACAGTATGCTTGAGGCAGACTCTGGGACAGCAAAATTTGCTATGGGATACTTAGGGAAAGGCTCACAGGCTGGGAAAAGGGAGAATTAAGGGATCAGGGAAATGCAAGTATGGCAAACCAGAGGGGTCTGTAGAAGAAGACAGTCACAAGTAAGCGGGCAGCTAGTCCATGTGCTTTTCTGTCTGAGCCTCGTGACCAATCATTGCACTCTGTCTCTTAATCCCTGCTCCCAACTATTTTTGATTTGAGTACATTCCAGTAATTATCACAACTCCATATAGCTGTCAAGTAAGAATCCAGAAGGTGAAAACACCCCAGGTCCTGGCCAGAGACTAGACAAAAGGCCCAAACTCTGGGTGAGGGACTGGAAAGACTCAGGAATGTGAGTATGCACTCAGGTTACTGAGTGAGAGCACATGATGTGCTCCTGGCCTTCCATCTAGACTAAGGCAGTGCACACAACAGGTCTGGGGAACACCACAGGCCAGGCAGATCCTACAAAGTGGGTTTGGCCTAAGCAGCAACCCTGAGGAAAAGGGTCTGTTTATAACGCTTATGCTTCTGTGGATGCTTGTAAAGCTGTGTGTTTGTGGCTAGCCATGATGTTTTTATGCTCCCACATGTGCATTTCTGGAATTTGCACTTGAATGTCACTGCTGGCTGATCTCAAAAACAGGGAAAAGCAGCTGTCTCACAAGATAACCCCTTAACAAGTGGTAGCTGTTTTCAAACAAATACATACACCATCAGAAACATAGAAAAGCACAAGGTACAGAAGTGAAGACACACAGGAAATCGTCTGCTGACACAAGGCTGAGTCTAAATATCTCTTCATAAATCCTAAGTGTTTTAGTATATGAACATACCTTCCATATTCAAAGCTCCAAGCGTTGCCAGTCTTGCAGCTTTTAGTCCAAACCCCAAATAGCTGTGAACAACAAAAAACAGACGTTATAGATTTGATTCCTGCACATCTGGTATGCTTTACCCATAGCCCTCTTCCTAAGTCCTGGAACACCCAAACCTTATTTCTTTCCTCTGATTCCCAAAAGGCTCCCTCTCTAAAACAGAGTTCCCTTTGCCAGAACCCTGAGGGCAAAAAGAGTGACACAAACCCAAGAAATGCAAAGAGTTGTAAAATGGGTGAATTTAAACTGCAGGAAGTGGTTAGAGCTGATGTGGCATTTATACAAGATGATCATGAAAAGCAAAAAAGCACCACCTTAAAAATGTGGGAGGAAGAAGGGTATGTGCTGAGTGCATGGGGAATAGGGCAGCCACTCTTATGTAACACACACAAAACTATGTGTTCTTAGAGCAGAGTGCAGAACCACCCACAAAACAGGAACCGTGGCTTTGTGTGAAATTCACCTGATTTGACTCCACAGGTAACTGCTGTTATAACATTCATTATAAACTAGAATATGAACAACGCTTATGAGAATGTCATCACACAATGCAGCAACACAGCTAGATTAAAATCCTGTTGACCCTTTCATTCCCATCTCTGTGTTTGGCCACTTAGCACTTTTGTCATGTCATTTTAAACTTTTCCAGAATATTCGGAGTTAAACTAACCTCCAGCTCTCTCTCAGTTTTTAGGAGATAATTTTTCAATCCCAATTATTTTAGGTGATCTAATGGACTGTATCAATGACTACAGCAATTAGTTACATCAGCAAATGTAAGGAGTAGGAGAGGATGCATATTAGACCAGCTCTGCTGTCAAGTAAGCAGATTCTATAACTGGCTGAGATGGTAATGTTCACTCCACTAAGTCTCAGGAAGTCCTCTTTCTAAATCTCTGATCGTTTTTAGTTCTGACTACTGGCACAGTATCTATCTTTCAGCTTGTTTCGGAATATTTGGCTTGAATCCAGTAATAAGAATTCTTTTCCTTAAATATGGGTTCACAATGCTGTCCCTTCATTTGACAGACTGCCTAATATTCCCTTGCAGTGACATTAACCATGATCCTGGAACGTTTCCAGCCAGCTAATGTCATGTTCCACTTCTGCTGTTCCATGCAGATAAGTAGTAAAAAAGCCATGGTCTCTGCTGCTGGTACCAGGATGATGTGGCTGTTAGCTCAGGGGCTGATTTGCCCAGTGGAAATAGCAGTCTTTTGCTCCTCACCTGTGGGTATAGAGCTTGTACGTGCTATTAAACATTTCAAATGAGGTAAGAAAATCCTCGGGGGTTTCCTTCAGAGTTTCCTAGAAGTTAAGTAAAAGAAAAAAAATGTTTTAGTTTGTATTATGCAATAAAGAATAACCAACCTTAATGTAGTATCACAGATATACCAAATACAGTTTACTGCACACTCATCTGATCTGCTTTGAAAACAAAGTACAGCTTTCCAATGCTGTCACTGCTGTAATACCTGCAGCTTTTATCACCAATTTCATTTATATGCATCTTTGTGTTACTTCAATGTACAAGAGGGAAGCACAACAGATCAGGATGAAAACACTTTCTAATTCAGGTAACCTGAATTTTTCTAGAGTACTTACATGTTATTCTACATGCAGAGAGTCCCCATCCCCATTACCAGAAATCAGCAGTACTATAAGCTATGAACTTTTTCAAGTCACACTAGGCACCTAAACTGAGGTACTCAGAAGAATTAAAAATACAAGGTAGAGGCCCCATTTTCACCATGCCAAATGTCTTGCTGGTACTCAAGGGAACACTGTGACCACTCACTCCCAGTCTTAGGGCTGTTTCACCTAAATTAGCCTCTTGTCTCACACCTCCAGTTTTTTCCTCTCAGTCTTCCTCTGTGCACACCTCCATCCCACTGGTATCCTGCTCCAGCTTCCTGACAGACTAACTCACACTCTTGCAAGGCTGAACCACTTCAGCAATCATTTACTGTTTCTTTGTGTCCACTCCCTAAGCTCTGAGTCTCAGTTTCTGTCTCTCCTCTCCTCATGGCCTCACTCTCCCAGCCCTCCTTGGCTCCATGCACTTTATCATCCGCCGCTATTCTGGGCCAAGCAGCAGAATCTCCGAGAGAACTGAAGCTGCAGAGTCCTGCAGTTCCCATGCAAGTAAGGAGATCCAGATCTGGGTTATTTTCTCTAGAGTCCGAGACAGAAGCCTGCTCAAAGCTGAAAAGAATTTGACAGTATTCAGCTTGAGCTTCTCCTGAGCAAATACAAATCAAAATTTGTTTTGGGTCTCAAGTTGATTATCACTGAAATGGCAGTCACATCCTTGGCCTCATGCACACAGACTGCCATATTTTGAGTTCTGTTTCTAAACCTTACATCACAAAAATATTTAAAGGAGAGATCCTCAAAAAAAATAGTTTGGAGAAAACAACTGTCTTTTTTTATGCTCTACTTTCACAAAAATAAGGCAGACTCAGACAGACAATTTCATAATTACTATGATTGGTTTTCAGTTGCTTTTAGCTTTGGCAATAATGCCATGAAATTAAAATCAGCTCCCTGCAGCTGTCATTATATGTTCTCTACTTGCCTGTAATTCATATTTAATTAACAAATCTCTTCCTATTACAGTATTTTGTTCAAAACTAATACAAGAGCAAGCATGTGACTGCCTCAGATTGCAGGAAGGAAAATTCTCCACTGCAAATCAAAGGGAGGTATCCCCACTAATTCTGTCAGATGGGAAAAACTCCCGAAAACATACTGAGCTTATTTATTTGAACTTGACAACACAGGTGAGAAGCAGATATAGTGTACAAGCTTGAACCTTGACTCCACACTGCCCTACAAATTCACGCCATTAGTCCTGGTCAGCAGCAAACACTCCAGGCCTTCTCCTGCAAGGCTGGAAGGGGACATTTGAATCCTGAGCTGCAGTTCAGCCTATTTGACAGTTCTATTTATTCTCCAAAACCCTGACATGCAACACCCTTTCCTGTTGGTCCAGTGCCCACTTTAGCAGGTGTTATCAACACAAAACAGAGGACAAGCCCACAGTATACTTGAGGCTTTGCTGAACAGGATAAGGTTGCATGTCATGTTTCAACATAACACACAACTGCAGAATTAGAATATCCTGATGTGAAAGTCACGTGTTTGGTAGCCACCAAACATCCTTTGATAATCTCAAGTTCTAAAAAAAAAAGTTAAAGAAATGACTCCTTCAGAAAGAGTGACATAAACACGTCACAATAAGAAGGTACAGAATAGGTAATTTTCTCATGCGCACTGTAGCTTTGGGTCCCTGTTCAAACTGTTTCTAAACAGCTGTAGAACTACTAAAAAATCCAGCAGAGGTGTCTGAGGGACAGAGAGCAGAATGGTCAAAAGGAATGAGAAGAAATCAATAAGAAAACAGAACTGACTGTGCTGCTAATTAAGAAATTTACCCTATACAACACTCCTCCCCTCCAAAACTTAATGAGGATCTGTTTTCAGACCCAAGTGGGAAAAAAAAAAAAAGATAGACCAGCCCCTACATTTCTTCTAATATTCAAGAATACTACCTAGAAATGTTCTACGTTTGTTGAATACACAGTAATATCAACATTAATGAGGCTTTCCCAGCCTGAGTCTAGAAAACAAAAGCTGTTTCTTTTTGGTTTTACTCATTTGCTTTCTTTTTATTTCCTCATGATTCAGGCTCCTTTGTTTGCAAGCGCCTATCAGCCAGCTACTGATCTCAAAGGGAACAGAAATACAGATGTTCTGTAAACCGCGGATGCTCTGCTTGTGCCACTGCTGACAAAGTGGCACCAGAGAGTGCAGCAGTGCTCAGGTCTCTCCACCAGCCTTGCAGTCCCAACCCACGCAGTTTTAACCACTCCTCACCTCAAACCGTGGCAGGAATGTGATTTGGGTTGAGGCTCCTCCCAAGTCCAGAATCCCAACAGTTTGCTGGTTCTGGCCAGACAGCTGCCCTGCAAACAACACCGTGCTCAGAACAGCCCCAAGTGCACAAATGCTGAAATGCAGACACTGTGTGGATGTTCAGGCAGCCACCAGGTGACCACAGCAAAACAAGGAGGGCTGAGCTGCCCTTCAAAGAAAAAACCTCAGAGAGAACAGGCAGGCAAACAGAAGATAGTCTGAATCATTCCATAGTTTCTTCCTTGATCCCAATCTCTCCTCCACAGAGACAAAAGCAGATAAATCTCCAGGTATCAAGCAAAAGCTGAAAGTAACAGACAAAGTATCTCCTGCAGAAGACTGTCAGGGAGAGTACACAAATTTTGTAACCACCATATAGCTGGGCAAAAGCAGTACGGGAAGGAAGGGCAGTAAGAGCCAAACCAGCTATTATAATTTCTCTTCACCCAGAGCAGCTTTCTTGCTTGCTCATCTATCTACTAGAGTACTGATTTTCTTTTCACTAGATTGCACTCCCAGAAGCTCTTAGAGCCAGCAGTGCTAAGGCACCATGCCCTGCAACACCACTGTAGCTGCACAGCTCACACTGGGATGAAGAACACTGCAAGGCCCTTTTCCCACACAGTAGCAGTACCACTCCCCAAAGCACGTTAGGGAAACCAGCCTGCCAGTGCCTCCAAAATCCGAGTAAATGCTGGCACCTTGAGGGTTAAGATGTCTCCTTCTTACTACAGACTCTGGAACACAGTCTGCCCAAGGCAATCCACTGCTTTAGCACAGGTGAGAGAGCAGGCAGGAAAAGCATGGCCAAGGCAGAGGAACTTAGGGTGATCACCTCCACAGAAGTTACTCAAGTTCAAGTTTAGAGTAGTTATACAGAATTAATTACCTGTCAAAAAGTTCACAGTGATCCAGGCTAAAATTCCTGCAGTGAGTGAAAAAATTAAAAAAAAAAACCAGTTACCATTAAATACTCCCACAATCTCCAGCCCACTGTTACCAGCCCTCCACAGGTTATTTACTTACCTGGAAGTCATTACTAGCTTAACCCAACCATCCCAGACTTCAGAGATTAATTCAAACTCATAATCAAATTATATGATGCATTATTGATTCATACAAGTCTCATGAGCTGAAATAGGTAGGACTTTGTAATATCCATGCAACTGCAGCATGCATAAATGCTATCTATTATCCAAACAACATACAAAGAAGTAATGAGCTGACACAACGCACAAGTCTCCTTGGGCCTGTTTTTGCAGTCCAGCATTTCAATTCCTAATCTGAAAACTGCATTCACACCACTCTGTGTTTTAAGATTAAAGTTTCTATAATTACACTACAGACAGAGCAGCAACCAGCAAAACAGAAACAGCTCCTTTGACTCCAGTGGCTTGCTTGACACATTCACGATTCTCACCCAAACATGTGACAGTAGAAGAGGTAGGGATTTTAAATAAACTTGGCAGGCTACCCCGTGCTCTATTATGCCTCATTGGTCCTGCCCCCATCAATAACACAGTTCTCCCTGCTGTACAATTCACCCATTAATCCAGGGTGACAAACTATGCACTGCACCATACTTATCAAATACTTGAAGACTTTATGATACTTCTCCTTTTCTCTTAGCCCATGTGGACAGGTTTTGTTCTTTAATCTTCCTCCATTTATTAGTTGTTTAAGCACTGTGATAATTCTTGCTTTCCTTCAACACCTTCCAAAGTGGCAATTTATCTGCCATAAGGAAGAGTTCTGAGCCGAACATAACATGATAGGATGGCTCTTTCAATCAGGCATCCATATAGATGATTATTACTTGCCTGTTCTCCAAGGTACTATGTCTGGATATGTAGCCAGAATGTTACACTGGTTTTTTTCTGCACTGCAAAATCATTGCTCACTCCAAACCTAGAACATATTTCACCTTTTCTTGTATTTTACAATTTACTAGCAGTAAATTTTACTTTGCTAGCAGTATTATTTTACTTTACTAGCAGTAGTATTTTGCTTTACTAGCAGTATTTTTCCCAACAGAGTATTTTTAACTTACTATTTTATTATTTAGTTATCTATTTTTAATACTTGCCAATTATCCTTCATTCTCCTCTAATATTCACAATCCTCCCAATTTTAGATTGAAAATTGATGAGCTGATCATAATAGGTTATTTTTAGTGCTAATATTGCAGAATTTACAAGGCATTTCCATAAGCTTCCCAGCTTGCTATATATTGTCACGTAGCCTTTCAGAGGTGGCACCACCTCTTTTGCACCAGTTCCCAGGAGCAGGCTTCAGCTGGTCAGCCTGCATCAGGCAATGCTTATTGCTGAGACAAAGTTTTGTTCTGAAACTTGTGAAATCTCTTTGTATATCTGCATTTGTAGCCCAACAGGTGACCAAGTAATGAACAGCACCTCAGAATGGCAGGATTGCATTGTTCCAAACAGGGCCAGAAACCTTTTGGTTTTTTTCTGCTTAGTTTAGGGACCATTTCTCTTTTCCTCTCATGCTCCTAAGATATCCTTCTTTTTCCTATTTCTCTTTGCTTTTACTTTTTACTCCTCCTAAAACATACCTTCATGAGATCCGTCCATGATGCCAACACTGTCCTCTGGAACAAGGAATGGTGATTCCTCAAAGACTTCTTTCACCTGAGGAAAAAAAATAGTGATTCAATTTCTTTGTCTTCAGAGACTTGTTCTGCTCTGAGAGTGACATAGTTTTGTTTTACACAGCAGCAGAAACTAAAACAAGTGTGTGGAGTAGGGGCTAGGAAAGAAAGAAGTATTGTAGGTCTCTCTCCATGCCTTCCACCACAGCAAGACACAGGATTTCAGGACCAGACCAGATACTCTGTGAGTTTCCTGCTATCGTGGGATTACAGCCTCTTTTCATAGATGACATTCTCTTATGCTAAACAGAATAGAGAACTGAATGAAAAAAAAAAAAAAAAAGATGAAACAGGGGGAACAATACCAGTGCATCCAAAACAACCTAATACTACCTCTGAAAGCAGAGCCTGAGCTTTCTCCTCCGACAGCAAGCGAAGTCCAGCTGTGGCTTTTAACACCACTGGGGTCTTTTTCCAGAGATGAGGTGGCACAGCATCTACAGCCATGTCCAGCAATGTTTTGACAGTTTCAGCACCCTAAAAGGAAAAACATGTTTTTTATATGGTTTATATATGGTTTTTTAATATGTTTTTATATGGTTTCCTCCTACAGGCCTCTCAAGTTTCCCCTCAAAACTTGTGAGAACAGTATTCACTAGCAGAAGATAGCTACACTCAAGATAAGTACAAAAACCATGCCAGACATCTCCTTAGAACATTAAACAGAATGTCTGCATTGGAAGGAAAGGTGTATTCACAAATATATTTTAGGGAAGATAAATATAATTGTTTGTGGAAGGTATTTTTTTGAAAGGATGGAGGGAGGTGAGAGAACTGATTACCTGACAAACATAAACATCTTGCAGTATGATGAAACTAAATGGTGCAATTACTGACTGAGGCTACCAAAGCAAGGGGAAACATCTGTAGATTTCACTAAATGCAACATAAGAATTCCAAGTGTGTCCATTGCAAATGTTGTAATTAAAATGCCAGCTGTGCAATGGTTACCACACAAGGTACAGACATCACTGCAGGCTCTCAATTATTTCCACTGCTCTAACAATCACAGTTTGGCATTAGCAATAAACATTCTCCTGTGAAATGCCTACAAATTTCTTTTGGGCTGAGTTTACCTCTCCTACTCAACAAAAAAGTTTTACTGAAATCATAGGTGATTTTATAAAAGTTTTTAAAAAATCCCAAATCCATTCACTCTTCCATTAACTGTCACACTCAAATTCATGTAGCATGGAATCCAACTGAGCAAAATGAGAAACTTGAAATCCCCATAATGCTGGCCCCCAACTTCAAGGCTGCTAAAGCACACAAAAGAGTGGATCTAATCTATCATTTCTCTAGCACCTCCTTTAGTTTGTGAAAGAGCTTCCTGTCAGCACAGGGTGTCTGGAAAACGGCAGCTTACTTCAGAACTGAGAAAATTATTCGTAAATGAGACAGAGACTGCATTTACTCATATTTGAGGTAACTGTAGAGGAAATAAACACTGAATATGGATGCTGCTAGAGACAAAAATCACTTTGTCTTTGAAATTCTCAAAGGCATATAGTCTAGTTATATAAACATTTAAGCAATTAATTAATCCACTGTTCCACTGATGAAATATGTAAAACACCAGCTCCTATTTCACCGTGTTGAACTTAACTCACAAAAGTAGAGGAACAGGTTTAGAGAGACAGCAGCAGAACTTTCACATTTCTTCTTCACTTTTTTGCAATTGCAATCAGTAATACTTGAACTTGGTAGAATCTAATGACATAACAGAAGCACAACCAATGCCCAGGGAATGAAGGCCAGTCCTACCTTTTCAGGCTGATCAGCATACGCAGACAGACCTGGCTTCACAGACTCAAAGATTTCCCCTTCCACCTCTGGAAGGTTTTCTGCACAAACAAAACATTACATGGTACAGTCAACAACTCAAATCTTATTCTTTAATTTCCAAAAGGTTGCCCTCAACTCCTGTGAAGCGACTATCCTTTATTCTCCTTGCAAACAAGATTATTCCCCTCCTGAAACAAGCCTTGTTCCTTCACTTCAGGAACATATTTAGCAGAAACTTGCCCTTGTACCCTCCAAGGTCACAAACAATTTATTAATCACATGTTGTTATAATTAAAAGTATGCTCATTTAGCATTTGTGAACTACAGTAAGTTACAACAACACAGCATAACCGTCACCTATTCTTAATAAAATTTCTTTCAGTTTCTGTCCTTAAGCTAATTGTGAAATACTAGTGCATATTAAGACACACACCATCAATTCCCAATTATCCTTAGGTGATTCATCCAACTCAGAACAGAGCTGACTGTGCCCAAGTACTTGGCTGAGAAGCCAAACAAGTTTGACCACTGCTCCCAGAGCAGTCTGGGTGAAGAAGCTATCCCTGAGTATTGCACACTGCAAGCCAGGCTGAGTCCAACAGAACTGGACCTTGTATCAGTCCTTCCAAACCATGGGTGAAGTCATGCAAAGACACATAAGTACTGTGCAGCATGTAAGTACTGTCCCAGCAACCAGCCCTCAACCTTTGCAAACCTGCTGGCTCACTGTGCCCAAGATAATTCATCCTCCTGAATCCCGTCACACGTGCAGCCAAAACTCGGCACCTCTGCACCATGTGAGCACCAGATACACTGGAGTGTGGTACATCTCAGCACACTTCTCCTGGAAATGGCTCAGACCTTCAGTACTTAATAACTCTCTAATTTACTGATGCTAATTTGCTACAAAATGTGATATAAACATATGCAGAATTGAAGTATCTCTCGATAAAATTTAAAGTAACATGCAACCTGACAAAACCAGCATAAGTATCTTTTCATCTCAATGAGATATTCCTTTTAAGCAGCTGCATAGATTAAAATGTTTGAAAATTTAGAATTCTCCATTATACCCAGAATTGTATCTCTGAGACTCAAAAGACCTACAAAAAAGGTATTTACACAGCAAAATACCACAACAAATGGACAATATCTGCAGGAGGACCATTTGAAGGACAAACTGTAGAAACTCAAAAAACAAGACAAACTCTTCAGCTGCTCCCAAATGCTGAGCTGGCAAAAAACAAAACTGTTTTGAGAAGTTGGAACCCGAGTCAACATACATGGGGGTCTTACCTGGGCTCTTCTGCACAAAGGTGTAAATATGAATACGGGTTCCAGTGCTTCCTGCATCAAACATGATGCCATAAAAAGTGTTTGCTTTGGCATTTATAGGGCATACATTAGGTGGAAAGAAATCCTGAAACCACATTTCCCTATTTGAATGTGAAAGAACAAAGGGCAAAGAGGAAAATGCCAATGCTATAAGGATGGGAAGTCTGGAAGATGCCATCTTGCCAGGACCTCTTGAGGCTGTCAAGCACGTATCAGCAATCACAGGGCTGCAGAAGGTCCTGAAGAGTTAAAAAAAAAAAGAAAAAAGAAAAGAAACAAAGAATGGAAATTACCAAGAGCTCTCTCCTTTAAAACTCTGTCAAAAAGAAAATAAATAAATCATTCTGTACACATTTATTCTCCCTTTAGGTGCTTTCCAACACCTCATCCAAAAAGAGTTTATTGCACTTTGTGCTACAATTACATCTAACTAATTTGTTCTTTCAGAGTAAAGGTCTCTCCATTTCCTAAGCACAGAAGAGATGGAGTAGTTTGCTTTCCAGTATTTCTAGTTTTGACTTTTAGACAATTTCTCTTATTTGTCCTGCAGATTTTCAACATTCAGAGTCTCCAGTACCTCCTCCCAAAAGCCCAAATATTATCTGAAAAGCAGCATTGCCAGAGGGGAACTCTGAGCAGAATCACTTTAACATTTACACACTTGAGATGCTGTGGCAGAACACAAGTATTATTCAGAGTCACAAACAAAGAGAATTTCATCTCAGGCTAAGAACAGCTGCTGGGAGAGATTAGCACACAGAGAGAATGAAGGCATATCCTTCCAGCAGCATCCCCATCTCCGAGAAAAGCCTGAGTTGCACCAGAGGGGCTGAACTGAAGGGCACCTGAGCTCTGCCTCTCTGTATTTTTTCTTTTATTTTTTTATATTTTTCTTTTCTGTCTTTTTGGTTTGGTTTTTATTTTTAGAATTATAAACAACAACAAAAAAATCATAGCAAAACCCACACACTCTCACAAACCTAAGGCAGTTGCCCCAAACACTCAGGTTGCTTCCAGAGCTTCTAACAACAGTGTCCCAAAGCTGTGTTATACAGCATTGGATATCAAGATACAGCTACAGCGTCCCTTAACACCTATCCCTTTGCATGTATTTTTCCTAAGACACGGGCACAGAAATCATGGAGTGCCCCAGTAAAAAGAGGAATAATATCTAGGCAGCTTTAACAGCAGAAAAGAGCATGTGGCCAGATGTCCCACCATATGCAGTATCGCCTGCACCAACCTACACACAGAGCACTCTGCACACAGAAGGTGCAAACAGCTCCTTATCACTTTCCAGACACTTGGTAACACATGCATCCACCCACAGCACTGCAGATTCTCCTTTATATGGCTGTTCATCAGCTGTGCCCAAGACCCCTGCCCACTGCTTGCTCTTATATTTGACTGTCTTTTAGCAATCTGCTCAGCCCCACCAATTTCATTCTCTTGAAATCTTTACTTGCTGTCTGTATCCTACATGCATTCATTCCTAAACCCTCTCCTTTCCTTTCTATGTGTGTTTACTATAGCCTCTATTTCCTCACACCTTTCTCCCACACCCAAAAAGCTCACTTATCCTCCACTACCTTTTATCCCAGATTCAGCCCTTGTAAGACTTTTATTATTTCCATTCTTCACCTTTGTCCCCAGTTACAGCAAAGGGAGATTAACTTTTACCCATTCCCAGCAAAAACCATCACTTTCCTCAGGCATCTCTCTAACCCACTCCAGCATTCTGCTATGTCTAGAGCCACAAAGCGCACAGCCCGCTGCAGATGGGTAACCTCACCTGTCTGCTGTGACCTTTATTTTTACGCTTTTTCAAGCAAATGCAGAGATGCGGGCAGAAGCAGAGACTCCTGATCCTCTCTGCCTTAGAACCACACTCTGAAAAGCACTGGCCACAATTCCACTAGCAGCCAACAGCCCTGGCCAGCGTCTGTGACAGATCAACTCCAACTGCAGTCATTTCTAAAGTATACACATTTCACGTGGAAAGGAGTAAATGGGTAGCTCTGTCATGAAGTGCTCTCCTGGAGAGGCTTGATGAGAAGTGCCAAGCAGTTTGGCAGTTTTGTAGCTATGGATTTGTACTAAGATGCAGCTGGCATTACCCAGGTTTGCTTCATCACAGCAAGGAGGGCCACTGAAAATCAAGCAGCTGTGCTGTTTTAACAGAACAAAAGGCACCTTAGTGAGAGCCACCTTCCAGCAGGTTCAAAGAGGTGTTCTAATTCTCATGCAATGTAAGGATTTTGTTTAATGAACTATCACAAATACAACCCAAGCACCTGTCTTAAGAACAAACTCCAGAGTCCTATTACAAACAGCACATGTGACAGTTATGTAAGCCTCAGAATCTCTGATGATCCGAAAATATCTGAGCAACTGCCATCATTAACTCATACTTTCCTTACCAGACCTACGAGAACCTTAGCCTCACATGAAATTCCCTCACAAAGCTTCTCTTCTCTATCCCTTCTCAGATATCCAGAACTATACCACAGTTTCTGTTTGCTACATTTCCCCTGACTTTTTTTCTTTCCCCTTTTATACTTCTAAGGACAAATAAAACCCGAACAAGACAACAAACTCACAACCAGTCATCATGGGATTTTATTTTTCCTCTCCCTCATTAAGAAGGAAAAATGCACACTGAGCCCTTTCAATGACTGGTGAAGCCCATTTAATCAAACACACTAGCAAAACAATGTCCACAAGAAGAATGACAGCAGATGAGAGTAAGAAATCAGAGCAAGAGAGAGAAATCAGCAGAGCATAACAGAAATGGAAATGGAAAAAGAATTTGGAAAGACAGAAGCAAAAGTATGGAAGAAAAAATTCAGGGTAGAAATAGACAAGACATAAGTTACCGAGAAGGAAAAATGTTTTCAAAACAGTTCCTCTCAAACAACTTAAAAGTCCTAGCTGGTATCAGAACTCAACAGAGTAGAGAAAATGAACAATAAACAGAAAGGAGAAAACAGGGAAATTGTTATGTGAGCACAAGCTTATTAATGCAATCAAGCAGGTCAGCAAGGTAAAGCCTACAGGCTCAGTTACTGTCCCTCAAAAGCAGCAGTAACAATCAGCATTGACCATGAACACCTTAGGCACACACCTGAAGCAGGACGGAAGCAACAGCTGTTCCACTCCAGGGATTGCTAATGAAAACCACCTTCAGAGCACCATGGCAAGAGACACTGCGCCTGCACCTCTTCACCTTCGCTGTCAGTTAGCAGGAGTGGACTCTGTGTCAGGCAAATTATCAGCTCAGGAAGGCACACCAAATACCAATCGAGCTGTTTTATTCAAATTTGAGTTTATCATTACTCAATACAAGCAGTGAAACATGCTTATGTAACTACACAGGATGAATTTCAAGAAGTTGAAAGTTAACTTGAGATCGAGTTAGTAAAACATTTACACAAATGCTACAGTTGACCTCAACATCCCTGAGGCCTGAGCCAGCAAAGCTAGACAGAACACACATTTCCCAATGCGGAGAAACACGTGTAAATGTCATCTGTAGGCAGCAGATTTCAGGTACTAAATGAAAAAACCGAAGTACATCCAATATAAAAAATCTGGGAGTTATGCAAACTGTATGATCCAGAAATACGAGGATGTTCATAGAGACTTCCAAGACTGAAAGCATGAATAAGAAGGGAAAAAAACCCCACAACCAAAGTCTCCCTAAACAACAAAATTAAAAACTATGCCATAATAATAACTAACCTTAAGACAGCAAAACACAACCTTACTTAGAGCTCACCATACACAGAAACACTGGTAATTTTCAAGACAAGAAATACTCTATACTTGACTATTTCTGACAAAATAACACACCAAACACAAACCACACAACAGAAGCATCTCCCTGTAAAAACGAATGTGATCTGAGGGGAGGGAGAAGCAGTGTACCAGAGACACACAAGAATTTCACTTCTGTTTCCTAACATAATATTGGGAAATATTTGGAGGCACACAAAAATATTAAAAATAATTATAAAAATAATTATATAAACACAGGCAAATATTTTACAAAAATAACTATTTTAGGAAACAAATAAAATTACATAATTCAATTAATATTCTTCCATGCTGAAGCACACCAGAAATCATTCAGAATGGAAACTCTTCTGTGCTAAAACAGTAACAAAATCTATTTTCCAGATGAGCAGCTCTTATGGTCACAAAATCTATTTCCCAGATGAGAGCTTTAACACTTAACGCTCATGACTAAATGAATACTTTTTAACCTTTTTTTCCCCAGGGGGAAAAAAAAAAGTTTTTACATTTTTTTCCTGGCGTTACTTTTATCTATTGCAAAAAAATAGCTTTCTTGGATTGTTTTGACAAAAGCTTCTTAAAAGTAGACTGTTTAAAAGACACAATAGAAGGTATAACTGAATTCAAAGGCAGAATTTCCCAGTATTTGAATGAAAATAACGGCAGATGCGCACATAAATTTTCGTACAAGTCTGACTCTAGAGCTTTAAACTCCAGGGGAAAAAAAGTAGAACCAACTCACAAACATGCATTATCGGAAGTTTTAATCTTTCTTCCCCCGCCCTGAGGCTCCAAATACACATTATTTATTTATTCACATTTCTGGCCAAGTGTGTTCTCAATTTTCCTCTTTAATTAGCCCAAGGCAGCATTTCCAGGAACCCGCTACACCGCGGTGTGGCACCCGTACCGAGCGGCCAAGGCGCACACCGGCGGGGCTCTACGGGCACCTTTTCCTGGCACAGCTGCTATTCCTGGAAAACACGCCTTGGCTGCCGGCGGCCTTGGGGCGCTCGGGGCTCTGCCCGCATGCCAGGCTGGGAGCGCCCGGTGCAGACTCCCGCAGCCGCTCCCCGGGACCGCACTGGGCACGGCGCCTGCGGGCCCCGCTCGACGCCGGGGCTCCCGGCTCCGTCCCTGCCGCGCGTCCCGGCGCCAGCGCGTCCTGCCGTGCTTCACTTCCCACCGCCGCGACCCGAACCCTCGCCCTGAGCACGCCCGAAAACCTTCCCTACCTTCCTTCCCTCTCCCCTGGCAAAAGCCTCCGCGCTCCGCCCAGTGCCCCAGCGGCGGCGGGGGAGCGCGGCCCGGGACTCCGCGGCTCTTCCCGGAGCACCCGCAGAAACGCCCGTCCCCCCCTCACGGCCGGCCAGCGCTATCGCTCGACCGGGACGGGGCGTCCTCCCGCCCGCCCCTGGGGATAACGGGGACGCCGGCGCAGCTTTCGCGTGTCTCCCGCCGCCCGCCCGGCCTCGCACCCAGCGGAGCGCCCTCCCGGGACGCCGGGACCGAGCACGGCTCGGGGGCGTTCGCCCGGCCCGGGCGCAGCGGGACGGCGGCGGCCCCGCGCGCGCTCCCGATCCCGGCGCCGTTGGCACGGGGTGGGGGTGGGGCGGGCCGGGCCGGCGGGCGCGCGGTGTCCATGGCAGCGCGCGGACGCTGCCGCGCCCCTCCCCCCGCCCCCGCCGGCTGCGCGCGCTCACCGGCCGCTCGCGCCGCCGCATCCCGCCGGCCCCGCGCGCCGCGTCAGCGCTCGCCCACGTGACGCGCCGCCCGTCGCGGGAGTTGCGCGTGGCGGGCGCGCGCCGCCCGGGCTCCGCGGGAACGCGCGTCACTCCCGCCGGGCCCCGGCACCGCTCCCGGAGCGCGGCCTCCGGCGGCGCAGCTCCCCACGGCGGGGCCGCAGCTCCCCACGGCGACGCAGCTCCCCACGGCGGGGCCGCCTCCGGGCGCGGGTGGGACGGCGCGGGCTCCCCGCAGGCAGCGCCCGCCCCGCCGGGGCCGTGGTGCGGGGCTGCAGCGCCCCCCGCGGGCGGGAAGGCGCCAGGCGGGTCGGGGCGCCGGGACGAACCCCCGTGCCGCCCCCGCTGCCGCCCGCTCCCTCCCGGCGGAGCCCGGCGGCCGCGGTTCCCGCCCCGCTCCTTCCCGAGGAGCGCTGGACCCCGGAACCAGCCCGGCGGAGGGGCGCGGCGCTGGTCGGGTTCTTCAGCGCGCCGTGCACAGGGAGAAGCTGAAGCGCTTGTTCAGCTCCTAAAAAGAGAAAGCGGGGAGGGAATGTGCTGGGTTTGGCTCCTGGGAGGAGGCTTTGGAGAAAACGGAGCCAGACTCTACTCAGAACACAGTGAAAAAGAAGCCCTGTGCTATGGCTCCCATTTGCTCTCTCACAGGTTGTTTTGCTTTACCCCTGTTCCTACTTTTCTAAATCCAAGTACCAAGCAAACTCCTTTTACAGATAGAAAAAGGAACTGAAAATGGAAACGAAAATTCAGTTATTTTAACATCCAATTTATTGAATAAGAAGGTACAAAGCTCTGATCCCCAGACATTGATGAGGTCACTTGGTAGGAAACTATTTTCTTGCTCATGCTCCAGTGCTTGCCTTCAGCCTATCTAGTATAATGGATCTTACTCGGACCTTTTTCCAGATGGCAAATTTTCTTTCTGTATCTGTCATTTTTTCTTCTTTTCTAAACTTCCTCAGCGCTGCACCACTATCTGTAGCACAGACCAGACAGCTGCAGTATAAAGTGAAAACACTGGAAATGGCCTTACAGCACATGACCAGAAAATCTGTGAGAGAGACTGAGAGAAACTCAGCACCCACCAAATATGGTGGGGATCAAAAAACTGCAGCAACTACTAGAAATGAAGGATTGAGAGATGCACTGAGTGAAGCACATAGCCCAGAACATCTCAAATGAGGGGACTGAGGTGGATATCTAGACGCTCTGTGATGTGAATGAGATCATATCCAATAGAAAGCATTAAAAGAAAAAGGCCCAAAGTGCCTATAACAAAAAAATATGGAGGCATGTGCAGCAAAGGAGCAATTTCCCCAAATCAAAATGTTCAAAAGCAACAGAAATAGCACAAATAATGTGCACAGAGACCTGGAGGAAGCACATAAATGCTGCTGGTATGGAAACATTGAAAACTAGTGTCCATCTTTTTGGTTTTCAGGGCAGCTAGGACAAGGGGTGAGAGACGCAGAAATTTTGATTCCATGTTTTAGAAGGCTGGTTTATTATATTATGATATATATTATATTAAAAAAACTACACTAAAACTATACTAAAAGAACAGAAAGAAAGATGCATCAGAAGACGAGACAGAAATAGAAAAAATATATATCAAAAACTTGCAACTCCCAAAGAGTCTGAACCAGCTGCTTCCTTGATTAGTCATTAAATAAAAACATCAAACATGGACTAATCAAGAAAGCACCTGTTACATTCCACAGCAACAAACAGTAATTTGTTTACATTTGTTCCTAAATCTCTCTCAACTTCTCAAGAGAAGAAAATCCTAACAAAAGGATTTTCATAAAAATATCATAATAGCACATCTTCCTAGATAGACACCTAAAAAATCCTTTGTATTATGATATTTTTTGGATTTGGAATGCTTATGGAGACTTCTGTAGTGAGAATAACTGTATGAATTGCAGTATCCTATAAATTAGCAATGACTCCCTCCCACGTAGGTGGGAACCTACTTTCAACTAGGTTATCACTTTTTGGTCCTTATTTCTATGGATTAAACTAAAGGTAAACTCAAAAGAGTTATTAGCATATTCTGCCATGTCATGTGGAATTTGATAGAGAACTTCCAGTACAGATGTGCTTCTGTAGTTTCATTTTAATAATTATTATTGCTTCTTTTTTGTTCTATAGGCATTGCTTTTTCTGGCATTGGTCTTTTGCTTTTTACTCACTCCAGGGAGCTAACAGTGAAGCCTACAAAAATTACAGTTAAGGTGCTAACAGCCCTTTACTGTATTGCTGATCATTTTAACAGGAACATACAGTACAGGGCAAATCCAGTCTGTTTTCCACTGGTTTTCCGTATCTCAGAAGCCTCTACTTTGCATTGTGATTTCAAGGCTGTTCTCCTCAAGCTTTCTAATAATCTAAAAATTATGTAATTACATGAAGCAGACACTGACACATTGAAAACAGGATCACATGCAGTGCAGTAATGATTGACAGGATGACATTTTATAGTGAATAAAACAAAATCTCAGATTTACAAGTGTATCTCAGCATTTCTGTTAGGATGCAGTTTAAATTAAATTAGAGCTACACATGCTGCAGGATGTAGCCAGGATTGCAGGTCTCCAGCCTCGTGCTAGACATCTGTACCTACCAACTGCAGCAGTGCCTGAGCACTTGGATTTTAAGCCATGGAGTTAAGGTCCCCCACAGCTGAAGCTTTCATACATCCTTGGTGAGAGATTAACGTGATCCTGAAGCTCAGAAAAATGTTTGTTTAGGATGGATTGGCTACTGAATAACTTGGTGACACACAGTCAGTAGGAATGCTTTGTTCAGGTTATCTCAAAGATGATACAGGAGAAACACTCCCTGAAAAACCAGGGGTGAAATCTGTAATTGAGGAATCTTCTTCCCTGGAGAAGAAGGGAGAGACTGGAACTGAGGGAGAAAAATGTGTATTGACCCTTTTATGTATGAGCAGGAGAGATAAGGAAAGGACAATGTATTTGAAACTAGTTAATGTTCGTACAAGGCCTCCCCCTCCCACTATAACCACTAACAGAACTGAAGTCGTTGGGTCTGTTCTATTTACTTTAGAGAGCCATAGATTTAGAAGTTGAAAACACAACACGGTGCTTACATTTATTTTTAAAATTTATGTGCTATGGAAAGCTGAATAAGAGCAATGCAGAGCTAGAATTTTAAACCTGCTTTACACATACAGAATCCATGAATGATATGCCTTTGAACTTTTCTTCTAATACATTGACCTTTTCCATGTTTTTCAGGGGAAAAATTTTTTTGAAAAACTGGATATCAGTAAGTTGTCATGAGAAAAAACTCCCATATTTTGTGATTGCTTTTTGTCCAAATGAATGGGACAAATGCATGGTAATCTTTTGTTTCTTCAGTAGGTGGATACTGAACTGGGCTGATCACTCCAGGTCACAGGATTCCAGTAAATTTTGAATCTAACATAAGAATCTAGCTGTGTGGCTTGGTGGGAGGTACTTCAACTTTTTCAAAAAGTTGGTACACTATGTACTGATTTTGTACATGCACTAGACTATACTGTTAGATCTTTGGGTATTGTATCAAAAGAAGAACAAGTGGAAATAAATTTTGATACGGCTAAGGTCAAGAATAGAAGTCAGGAGAATTAACTTTGCTCAGTGCAGTGGGATTTATTTTGTTCAGTTATTAATGGATCCCTATCCATCTTTACCAAACAAGCAAATAATGTCTATTTTGACAGTAGCACTCCCCAGCTATATTTCCTTAAAAAGTACAAATGTCCGCAGCCAGATTATGAAAAGTTTACTTACTCTATAGTTCATTGCTATCTGCATAAGAAGTGTGGGAGCAGGACTTTAGAGCTACCTAAAATATGGCTTACACTGGAAATTCAAAGTCCAAACAGCATTAAGTATATTATAAGCTTTGAATTGGGACATAAGATTATAGTAAGGTATCTATGCGCACATGAATGTTTGTGTGACAGAAGTGAGGAATTTTTTATTAATTTTAAGATTTGTTTTTGTGTTGATCTTTCAGCAGCAGGCATTTAGACACAGTTCTCACGGAAAAAAATCTCATGGCCTCCTAAAGCCCTCTCTTGTTGAAAAGCAGGTTTATGTTTCCTGGAGGATGCTCCTGTGGAAGTCCATGATCATACAAGGAGGTGCATTTTCAGCTAGCACGGTGAGTTTTGATTAAAAAGGCAAAATCTGTGCAGCTGATGTTGCATTCAGTATATATAGAGGGTGGACCATGATGAAGACTCATGTGCCTGATTTTCAGATACCAACTCAGATACAACTTCATTGCTAATTATAACACTCCAAGGCAAGCAGTGTCAGCTTACCCTGGAGGAATAGGTAGGGCGGAGTTCTGGCATGCACAGCTTGTCAGACGTGAGGCAGTCAAGCACACGAGCCAAAATGTAATACTGAGACATCAAATTACCAGATAAAGTTCATGAGCAGGAGCCCTGGAGGCATTTATACATAAAGATATAGAAAGATGTGAGACACTACCTTTGGAAAGGCAGGCTTCCACTTTCCAAAATGAACGTGGAACTGGATTGGAGCCTTTTTCTTGACACAGACAGGAAAAAAAACCCTCAGAGTGTAAGTCACAGGGCACAATTCTCAGAGGTGGTTAAGCCATTTTAAAACAATTTTTGAAATTTTGAAACAATTTTTGGACTGGAGCATATTAAATAGCTTTCAGAATCTAGATTTCAGTGCTTTCTGAGCAAGAAACTGTTTTAATAGTCTTCAAATGGTTGACTATGAAATTATATTTTAATAGTCTAAAGAAATTTATTACGAGATACTTTAGACTATACTTTTGTATAACATAGGAATTACATCATTTAGCTTATTTTTATGTGAAATTAAATAAAAGGAGAATAAACAGATGAGTGGAAAGCAGTAACAGCAGTGAGATGAGGCAGGTAAATCACAATCAAATAGCATCTGCAGCTTGATCTAAAAAAGGCAGTTTGTTATTAAAAAAGGCCTTATTAGAAAAGGAACACACAAAATTTGTATTTCTAGTTCAATTATTTAAAACTATCTGTGTGAAAATGCTGTTGGAAATGTGGATAATTAGAAGATATGTTTGCACACAAATGAAAAGATCATACAGGTGTGTAGAAGATGTCTGGAGAAAGTGCAGGAATAGTCGTGCAGTACCTCAGGGAGCAGGTAACCTTGATAATAGACTGCTTTTGTTACAGGAGAAGATGGATTTTAGAATTTCTAAAAGAAGGATACAATGGGTTTTAATAGGACAACAGTAAAGTCAGAATAGCAATGCTGATTAGGGAGAAAATGAAGGCATTTTGAAAGTAAATGACTGTAAACAGTATTAGAGGCTGTTAATTAGTATTTCTTTCCTAGGTGATTGAGTGAATGCCAATGTCTTAGATGTGACTTACCTAGAATATTTTACCTTTGCAACACAGAAAATACTTCTCCCAACCTAATATTTATTACACAACAGGCCACATTATCGGATTCATCCTCTTCTGCAGTGATCCTTCCACATGCTCAGATGTTAACAGCACAGACCAACTAAGGCAGCTATATACTTTCCATGAACAGCAGACAGCAATTAGCAACTCATCTGCACTTTTCATTTTGAAAGTTAGCTTCTGAGTAAGGCTGTGAATTCTAGATCCCCTGTCTGCTGCACTGCTGCTTTGACTCTGTGTTTGAAATCCACCTGAAATATACTTCTTTTTCTCCTTCTTAAAGACCTCATTTTTTCCCAAGCTAGGAGCTGCAAGACCCTGTACAAAGCACTAGCATTTGAACTAATGGGTAGAACCCTGTGTATCAAGTGTTGGTATAACGTGGTGAAGATGTCTGTGATCAAATTATGTGTACATGGAAACAGAAACAAGGCATTCCTTGAAATGCTGTGCAAGGAAACTGGTGCAGAGGTCCCTGAAATACTGTAAAAGGAAAATGTATACATGGGTTACAGGAGTTGCAGACCATCTCCTGTGAAGAGGGGAATAAAATCAACATCACACCTATGTAAGGTCTTACCAAGGAACAGTCATGGTCTGCAGAAATATATTAGCATGTTTTTAATTCGTAATCAAATTGCAAGGTGAGAATTTCCCTCTAGTGTATAGCAGAGGAAAAAAACAAGATACAAACATTAGTGAATGCACAGCAGTTGCACTAATATAGAGCTGTCAGTTACAAGGTATCTTTACCAGAAGGCAGGATACAAAGTGTTCACATTCAGATTGTTTAATTAGAACACTTAATGGTTACAATCATTAGAAGAATATTATTTTCCATGGATGTTTGAGTGAGATCCCTGCAGATCCTTCATGGCTGCATCATCTTTCAGGAACCAGAAATAAAAATATAGGTTCTCCAGCTCCAAATGCATAGATTCTTAAAACCACATTGTAAATACCAAGCCTTACTCCTCTCTAGCAATAGGAACTTGCAGTCCCAAGAGTACATGACTGTGTTTGAGCAAATGTGACAAGGAGTCAATCAACCAACACCAGAAATACAGCTATAATCAGGACAGGAAACCAACAGACAACCTGGCTGCTTTGTGATTAAAAAATGTGTTCTTTCTTCCTACTGACCTGTCTACTTAGGCTCCACTGTATTCAGACGCACATGATGCTGTGACACAAAGATACACATACATGGTTATGTTTCTGCTTCCACAGTTTCATTATGGTACAGGACGTGTAGGCTTGTATGCCTTAGCACAGGGAAAAGGCACCAAACAACTTTCAGCTATAATGGAATTGCTGACAAGCTTGAGCATACAAGCCCCAGACAGAACAGGAACAGAAGTTTACAAGCTGTCAAAGGTACAGTGAAGGTCACTGTACCATACAGAAATTTCTTTCATCCTCAGACAAGCAATCAAATATGCTTTCCTGAAAAATTCATACAAAGCTATTTCCCAGTGTTTTGGAAACTGCTCAACAGGTGAAAGACTGACAACTTGCTGTTTTCATCGTATGTAAAGTCACTTCTGTGAGACACCCAAGATGTCCCAGTTATGTCACTCAAAATGAGTACTCATCTTTGAGTAAGGTGAACTCAGACTCTTAATATGCAAGATAAAGAGGTAAATAAACCTGCTACAAGATGTAGCCAGGAGTGAGTCACTAAGGCTAAAGATACTGAAGTGAAAACCAGAGTTCAAGTTAACGGGGTCTGGAAAGAAACACAAACTAAGACCAATCTCAGTGGCTGCCCTTTCAGTTAGATAAGGTTATTTAGTCTTTGATAGGTTGTATGGAAAAAATTAGTTCAGCTAACCAAAAAAACACTGACAGCAACAGAAAATCCAGACCATGAGTCACATGAGCCCTCACAGTAACAGATCCTTGAGACAAAGGAGGTTTCTATTCATTCCCAAGTAAAGAGTGATAGTCAGGACAAAGCTGAAAAGTGCAGCATAGAAGGGCACCAGAAACAGCATCTGCAAAGGCTGGTTTAGTTTCCCATAGTTGGCATAACCACAGCAGGCTTGGCAATGGTGGCATCTTCCTCTTTCCATTGAGAAATGATAGTTTTCAGCTGTGTATAGAACTGCACTCCCTGGAGGAGAGATCCACATATCAGATATTTGGCCTTAGGAATTCCTCAGGTCTACATTAGTGGTATATATCAAACAGTTTTTGCTTTATCTAAACAGGATTGAGTTTTCTTCTGTGGAAACAATTCTTGTCAGCCTGTTCTTTTTACCAGTTTCACAAAGATTCTGATTCTGTGAGAAAGCTTGCGAGTTATTGCTCCCTTCTCAAATATCCTAAAAAGACTTGCATTTTTTTACTTAAGGGAAAAATAAAGAGGAATGGGCTATCTATGATTGTGACATGCATTATGGTGCTGTGATCACTGGCTGGTTTTCAGTTTCCTGGTTGAAATGCCTTCAAAGTCTCCTCACTAATGAGGTCAGATGACCATCTGCCCATTGCCATTTATAACATTTATATCAATGATTATCACAATTCAGATTTATCACAATTCAACCCAATAGAGTGCTCTGAATCAGAAAGTTACCTGTTTGCCATAGAAATTGGTGTCCCCTCTGAAAGAAGCACGAGAGCCAGTGAAAGAGAACATGGGCAGAGGTACTGGGATTGGAACGTTGACACCCACCTACACCAAAGGAAAGCTGCCATATTAGTCACAAGAAGGAACAGATTGCAGAGCACTCTCCAAATGCTTCTGCATCTTGTTTTCTTATGTCTGAGGCTGGGTACTGCTGGCTGAGAGGGCAGTGATTACAGTTACCATTGTAAATGGTGAGTGCTAAAGCAGTACTCCTAGCTGGAACATACCTGCCCCACATCTACTAAGTGAGAATACTTCCGAGCTGTGGCTCCGTTGGTGGTGAAGATTGCAGTTCCATTCCCATAGGGGTTATTGTTCACCATCTCGATGGCATCATCCAAAGTGTCTGCTTCCAGCACCACTAGGACGGGCCCAAAGATTTCCTCCTTATAGCAAGTCATGTTTGGCTGCCAATACAAACAGCAGAAAAAGCAGCTTGTATAAAGGTTATAATAAAAATATTGTAGTAAATAGGATATAAGAAACAGACATGCTGTTAGTACTCATGATATTCCTAGGACTACTGTTCATACTGCATTGCCACAAGCCATCCTTCAGTCCTCCTTACCTCATCACCATTTCTCATGCCCTGTCCTCTATCTAGTACACTAAGGAAGGCACCACTTTTCATCTCCAGAGTGCTTTCTGCTTTTACTGCCTGTATTACAAAGAGTACTTCATTGACACTAAAGGCTGAGCCATTTATGGCCTTTCTACCTGGTGATCATTAATTACTGACTGATTTGACTAACCCATTTTTCAGCTGACCTTGCAATACACACTTGCAAGCACTGGTTTTGGTCATCTTACCTTGACTTTGGCAAGGATCGTTGGTCCAACAAAATTGCCATTTTCATAACCCTTCACTTTGACATTACGTCCATCCAGGAGAAGGCTGGCACCTTCTTTTACTCCTTTCTCAATCAGACTGCAAACCCGTTCCTTAGCTTGGGGACTGATTAGAGGCCCAAGATCAGCTCCAGGCTGGTCTCCTGTGAAGAGGCAGAGACACCAAGTTTTTAACGCTGACAACTTCCTTTTCATAGGCATATGAAAATAAGAGATAACTGGGAGATAACTACACTGGCAGGAAAAATCTGAAAATCCTGATGTTTCCGAGACACAGAATACAGATTTGAGACATTGATGAACAGGAACAATAGCCTGCAGCTCTCATAATCAACATGGAATCACCAGAAAGCCAAAATTCAACAATAAATTCTTCTCAGGAAGGAAACTTTTCCCCTTTGCAGCACTTTATTGAATATAAATACAATATAATTCCCCAAGAATTAATAACAGTCTAGCTTTTTCAAAGTATTTGTTTCCATTTTTCTTTCTTTATTGTATGCTTACTACAAATTGGAAGGATCTTGAAATGAGGTTGCTATATAAATGGCAGATATGAGTTAAACATAGGATTTAACCTCAAATCTCCAGTTAAAACAAGACTGATCCTGTAAACATTGCATCACAGTCCCATCAGCAGCTGAAAACATACTCCTACCTCCAAACCTAGGGTTGGGTTTCCCAATCCAGACAATCTGCTAGCTCCTACCCCTACACATCAAGCCGGTGGTGCCAATAGCTCCAAGGGTCACAACACGGTATGGCAGGTAAGCTGACCTAAAAAGCTAAGCTTGTACAGAAGTGGAGTACCTTGTAAAAATTATCTCAGTCTGTACCTGCATTTACTCGTAGATTTTTGGCTCTGTCCACAAGCTCTGGCAGCCATTTCTGAGCTTCTCCTACTAGAATTGCTGTAGACAGGGCCATGCAGCGTTGGCCAGCTGCTCCAAAAGCAGCTCCAACCAGCTGGTTCAAGGTGTTCTCTTTATTGGCATCAGGCATCACCACACCATGATTCTTGGCTCCCTGAAAAACAACACACAGTCTCCCATTATTAATCACCCCAGACTGCTTCTTCTCTAGCTCTCTGGCAATGACTTCTTATAGTAGCTATGATTCTGCAAGAGAGCAGCCTTAGCACTTAGCTACCAGCAGCACAGTCAGCTTCTGCTGCTGAGTGGTGTGGTCTCTCTCATCATTCACAGGTGACAGAGGTAGTCTATGTGCTCAAGTATGCTGTTCAGAGACATTACCATGTTGGCCTGGACTCTCTTGCCATTCCGGGATCCTCTCTCATAGATGTACTCGCCAGCCTGATTAGATCCCACAAAGCTGATTGCTCTGATATCCGGATGGTCACAAATGAAATTCACAGCTTCAAAGAGGAAATAACACATTATAACTGTGGTGCACAAATGCTTCCCTCCATTCCCATCCCCACAGCACTAAATCTATGTATCTTTCATCTTATTAATTTCTTGCCTCTGTGTTTCCTATGTCTGAGTTCCCTGAAAGCCTGTCTGTGTAACTTTTCACTCACTTCTTAGGACACATACTCCTGCCCTGTCTTCATTCTCCTGGCTCTCTTACATCTCTTCATGCTTTGTGCACCTCCCAGGGTGCCTGAGCAATGTCAAAGTGAAGTTACTGTTCTCTACTTGTATCACCATGTCCTGAAGCTATTTGTGTGCTGTAAAAAACAGCATGTTAGGAGCCAGGATACTGGCATCCACTGTATAGTCAGTGAGGCATTGAATTCTTGTTTAGGCTTCCTTGCGAAACCAAGATGATTTATCTACTTACTTTAGTTGCAGTTTAGGTTGCTAAATAGAATTTGAGAACTTAAATGCCTTGGGAACTCTGACCCCAATCCCCAAAATTTTGTCCACCGTATCTCCTGAAAGATCTGGTGCAAGGTGACAGAGAATCTCCCACTCACCTTTCAGCTTCATCAACAGAGCTGAAGCATCTGTCCAAACCTATCTAACAGCAGCAGTCTCAGACTCTCCAACTGGTACCTCCCACTGAGCACACACCACAACACATACACTTGCCAGCTCCCAGGAAGGGTGGTTATTACCTTCATGTTGTCCATGGATAATATTCAGGGTCCCATCGGGGGCACCAGCATCCTGAAACAGCTTGGCAAGGAACATTAGTGCTCCTGGTACACGCTCAGATGGTTTCATCAAGAAGGTGTTTCCACAAACCATAGCCATGGGGAACATCCAAAGAGGAATCATGGCTGGGAAGTTGAATGGTGCAATGCCAGCACACACACCCAGAGGCAGACGGTAGGTGTAAGTGTCCATGTCTTTAGTGATGGAGGGCATGGTCTCCCCAAGGATGAGGGATGTCACACTGCAAGCATGTTCAACCACCTCTGCAGCAGAAAGGGCAATATGCTGCTGGATGATCTGTTAACAATTAGTCCCCAAACTCCTTTTTCACTACTGCCTTGACACACCTCTTTCTTTCAGCCTCTTCTCCCACAGCTTGAAACTCATTGTGCTCCAGAAAATCCCTCTGCCAAGCATTGTGAACAAATTATGAATGGATTCTCTCTTGGCCACACTACACATCATTGTGATAGGAGCGCAGACACAACAGCCCCACTACAAAATGCACAGGTATAGCACTATTGTACCACCTGGGACTCAACCTTAGAAATCTGAAAACAGGTGAGAAAGTTCTTATCCCTTTTTAGTAATTTGCAGTCACTCCTAGAAAAAGCTCTAATGACTTGGAAGTGATTTAAAGATACTCTATCTAAGAAAACTCTTCAGCTTAGAGCTACAATTGACACTTTTCTTTGACTAGGGGACTATAAAGGGATCAACATATACAGAGCAATCAGTTGCTCAGGAGACCTCATCCCTTCCTGTGGGTTCTCAAACCCCCTTTTTTTAACAGGAGGAGCCAGCAGCTTACGGAGGCCTCGGAAAACATCTCCCTCAGCATCAGCCAGGGTCTTCCCTTGCTCAAAGGTGATGAGTTTGGAAATTTCTTTCTGAAAATGGAAAACACAATATTTATGAATGTTAAAAAAGTGCCCACTCATGAAATAGATTGCAGGGATAAGACAGAATTAATAGAGAGTTGAACATCATAATGAATAGACTGAACAGAATCCAGAAAAACCTATGCTGACTGATTTGCTCCTTATAAACAAGAAGCCCATAACCCACATAGGCAACATTTTAGAAAAAAGTCATCCTAGGATGGCTTGTATTCTAATGCTTCCAGGTATGACACCACATACACACCAAAAATCCATCAGGGAAACCCAAAAACATAGTAACATGCTTGTCTTCATCAACAGACACATGTTCCATCAAGGCTCAAAGTTCCTTCCATGGTCTCTTGGTAAAGGGACAAATTCAGAATAATATTCCCTAAGAGGCGCAGCCTCTCTGTTTACCATTGGATGGGAAGTGTTTTGCTGCACCTCTTGACAGTGGCTCAGTTGGTTCCTCATGGCAACGCCTCACCAAGGAACTCTGTAAACCCTGAGTCTCTCGATTTAGTTCCTAAAATCAGCTGCAATGCATTCAGCCATAGCCATCACACACAGCCATGGTGTCTCACCAGATTGTCTTTGATGAGTTGCTGATAGCGCAGAAAGATTTGCTGGCGACTCAAAACAGACGTTTCTGACCAGTTCCAAAAAGCCTTTTTGCAAGAAGCCACAGCTGCCTCCATCTCACTGGCTGTGGCTTTCGGTACACGGCCAACCACCTCATTTGTGGCCTGAAACAGAAAACAAATTGCATCAAAACTCAGCTTTTCCCATCTGTTCCCACCAACCATTCAAGAGTTCTTTCACAGCACACAGCTAATATTCTTGTTCTACAAGGAGTTGTACTTCTGAGGGCAGAGCACAAAGGAAATGCCTTCTTTCATCGCACACAAAAGGCCTGGGCTACAACTGGAGTAGTTCTGAAAACCTGCACTACAAATATATCAAGTTAGGCACTCAGAAAACTACAAATAGAGTGCTGATTTCCAAGTGGGAGTTGAAGTGACTTGTCTATCTTGAAACTTCTAGAGAGTATAAGGCAAAAGTTTCTCTGGGCTATGGTCTTTTCCCTCTCCCTTGTCTTGGTTCATCTGGCTGTCCCTCTTACACATTAAATGAGGCAATATTCCTTTGTGAAAAGCAGTACATGACTGTGCAATTGCCATTGATGTTAGCTTACCTATACCCCTAGGCCAAAGTACCATATTTACATACAACCTTAATTCTACAGTATTTTAACCTCAAGCTTGTTGCCAGTTTAACCTCCTTCTAATGTTCTCTGAAAAATTAAACCTCCTTTGACATGACAAAAATTTCAGATATATCACTAAGAGAGAAACTACTCAAAACAAGAGGAAGAGAATTAAACAAGAACACTGCTTGCTACATAGAGACCAAATGAGCTTCATGAACATGACTTGCTGCCTTCTGATCACTTCCACAAAGCAAATGAAAATAGAGCTTTACAGAGAAGATTTAGAAACTGCTGTTTAAATGCTTACAAGGGAGGCCAGGGGATCAGAATTTTGAGTGCAACCTCATTTCCATTTCTCTTTGGTGGAGTACATAGACAATACCAGCGCTACTTATCTATTTTGCACTGCAGAGCATCCAGCTCTGTGATTATTGTGGGTCACAGATAGAAGCTCTCTGAAAGGAGAGGAGCTTCAGCTGTCAGGACTTTTCACATTTTTACTCTGAGAGTAATATCAGCCTCTATGAGGTCTTCACATTCAGCTGGTATCAGATCACACCCAGTTGATTTCATATACAGGATGAAAGACACTTCAGAAATTTTACATACTCATCACAGAGCCTTCCTATGAAAAAAAAATATATAACCAGAATTTAAGCTTTCTTTCTGGAGATCAGGGGCTTACTATGTGAGAGAGGCAAAGGTGATAGTGACTTATTCTGAGACTGACATTTCATGTGAAAAGGAAACTGAGAAGCTGTAGCCTGCCTTAAGCTCCAAGTCTAAACCTTTCTCAAGAAATATATGTATGTTTTTCTTCTGCCACATCCCTGAAGAGAGGCACAGACCTTTGTTTCACAGTGATCACTATCTACATAAGCTGAGACCATTCACTTACCGGGTTGTGGATATCAATCCATTCAGTAGTTTTGGACTCAATAAACTTCCCATCAATGAAGAGTTTGGTTGTTGGCTGTGGAGGGCAAAGCACTGGACAGTGAGTTATTTTTGTCTCAACCAAATGCCTAAGTACCAGTGTGCCATATTACATGCAAGCCTTCATCATTTACTGCTCTGTGAACCACTAGAGTCTGGATCCAGTCTTCACAGCTAACTGCTCTCTGTCCCATTTTGCTCTCACTTTACACCAAAATGGCCAAAATGCTTTCTAAAAGCAGTTATAGAAAAAAAACTACATTGTTCTGCTTATGTTCAGAATTGTTTCAATCTATTTAATCGAAACCTGAAAAACTGCAACTCATAAATGTTCAGAAGAAACAGTTAATAATTCACTTCATGGGAATTTCATGAACCCAGTGCAGACTGTACCACTGTCCCCTGTGCCTCCTTCCCACCAAGCCACTAAGCAGGTTAATCTTCCCAGTTTATAGCTTCAAGTAGGAAATTGGACTTTCCTCACCCCCCGCTGGGTCTTGCAACTAAGAGCAAGAAAGCTGTATCTGTGGACTGTCCTGGCTGGCAGCACAGAAGAGAGAACTTTCCCACTCAGATGAAGAGGAGGGACAAGGAAAGTTTGAAATAAGAATTTCAGGCAAACATTGAACAGAACAGAAAGCAGACGTAAAAGCTGTAATTAGCATTAGATAGGCACCAAAACTGTACCATGCAGGAAAACAAATTATAAATTAAGAAACTAGAAAAGAGGAGTTGACATTGGGAGGTAAGGAGAGAACTGGGAGAAAGCAAGAACTAGTTAATCATGACACAAATCCATGATTTGGGGAGATCAGGTAAGAGAAAGGAGAAATGGATCTTCTGTATGAATAACAGAAATGGGACAGGTGAACAGAACTGGGATCCAAGCCCAACTATATCAGAAAATTGAAGAAATTATGATGTGGAATTACAAAAGGGAGATGAGGACTTGGATGCTATCCATAGTGTAATGAGGAGAAAGAGATCAGAGGAAGAATCAGGAACATAAATGTATTGGGTGGACAAGTAATGGCAGTGAAAAGTGCATGAAAATGGAAAAAAAAGCAATGTTAGTTGGAACAAATTGAGAAAGCTTTGAGATGAGAAAGCTAAGATCAGAAGTATAAAACAAGTCTGTTAATGGACAAGCAAAACTTAATGATTTGGAAATCAACACTAGAAGAAAATTAAAATAAAAAATTTGCAGATGATTATGTAGCTGGAATCACAGCTGGAGAAGAGAGACAGAAATCTGTGCCCATGAAAACACAATCTCCTCTAGAACCTGGAAGGAAGCACAGGAAATCTGAGTCCCTTGACCGAGTTTCCTGACTGTCAGAAAAGCTGCTGGTCTAAAGAATGACAAACTCCTATGGCTATCAATCACTGCATTAGCCTCAGTGCCACTGAGGAGCTGCAAACGCCAGTGCTTTATGACACACACAGACTGCAGTGCAATGGAGTTAATGTTTTTTTCAAATTTCTCAAAAAGGGTATCTCGAACATTGCACATGCAACAAAAAATACTTTAAGCAAGCCAGAAAATGGTGAATTAAAGTTAATTGCACTTTTTCCATAAGATCGCCACCTTTTTTTCATGAAGAGAATGCACCTGCTGTGGAAACATGGACGGTAGTAAAGCAGACTACTTGTGGAATCCTGGTTTGGAGCTCGGAGAGTGTGCAGCCATGGACAGCAGAGGGGAAAAGGCAGTACAACAACTAAAGCTGTTTGATACTGTCCGAAGGAAACCAGATCCTCTCTCTGTCGCAAACAGATGCGTGAGGCCAGCCCAGGGCCACCAGCAGCAACGCGAGGTGACGGGCGGCCACTGCTCAGCTCCGAACTCCATGGAACTTTTTTCCATCCCTCCCGTCGAGCACGGGGGCAGTGCCGATGTTTGTTCCACCGGACCCACCGGGGCTCCAGCCGAGCCGGCCTCAGCAGAGCAGACCTGAGGGCAGCGTCCGGCGGCGCCCGGGGCTCTCCCGCGCCTCCCTCCCCCGCCCACCGGCTCCGCTCCGCGGGACGGGCACTCACCACCGAGGAAGAGAAGGACGCGGCGACTGAGGTGATCCAGGGCGCACCGGCGCTTCGCGGCAGCTGGACGGGGGGAAGCACAGACCACCTCAGGGCGGCTCAGGCAGCACCTCCCCCCGACCCCCCTTCGGCTGCTCCCCGCCCGGCACCGGCCCCCCCGCGGGATCCCGGGGCCACATGAGCCACGACCCCGCTGCGCCCCCCGAGCCGCGGGAGCCGCGGCGGGCCGGGGCCGGCCGCCTCACCCTGAGCGCCACGCGGCGCCGCCCGCCCCACGCTCCGCGCGCCGCCGCCGCCGCCGCCATCCCGGCCCAGGGTCTCCGCTCCCAGGCCCCCGCCGGCGCCCCCCGCCCCGCCCCGCCCCGGCCCCGCCCCCGCGCGCCCCGCGGCCAATCGCCGCCAGCAGCCGCTCCGGCCGCGCCTCCCGCGGCCCCCGCCCCCCGTGCCGGGCCGCCGATTGGCGGAGGGACCCAGCCGCCCTCCGAGCGTCACGGCCCCGCCCAGCGCCGCCCCGCGGCGGTCGCGGGGGCGGCACGTGGGGCTCGTGGGCGGGGTTTGTTTTCCGCCGCCGCTCGGCCGCGCCGCGGGGGTGGTCACGTGGGGCGCGCGCCATGGCGGCCCCGGCGGACGGTGAGGCGGGAGGGCCCCGCGGCGCCGCCGCTCCCCGCCGCTCCCCGCCCGGCCTCCCCTCACCCCCTCTCTGTTGCAGGCGCCGACCTGGAGGCCTCGCTGCTGAGCTTCGAGAAGCTGGACCGCGCCTCCCCGGACCTGTGGCCCGAGCAGCGTAAGTCGGGCGGGCCCGCGGCCCCGAGTGTGACATCTCCGGGTGGGGTGCGGAGAGCCCGAGCGGGGCCGCGCCGCCCTGGGGCAGCTGCACGGGCCGGGCCGGGGCCGGGCGGGGAGGCGCTGCTGCCCGCAGAGGCGCTCGCCCCCCGCCAACCCCCGCTTTCTCTCCCCAGTGCCCGGGGTTGCCGAGTTCGCCGCCTCCTTCAAAAGCGTGAGTGAGCGCTGCTTTGCCTTTCGCGTTTCCTCCTTCCCTGTAGTGGCAGATCTGCAGGTTCTCTTGCGGGCTTTGCATCTGCTATGAACCGTATCGCAGTAATAAGTCCAGTATATGCTACAATATAGCTTTTGGTTTTAATGTATCTTGTATAGATGTGTTTCTTTTTTATACTTACTGCAGTTCACCGTGTATGAGAATTATACTTTGGAAGCAATAAAGGGTTTTAAACTTCAGAAAATCCTATTTTTTGCACTGATTTTTGGCTTGTGGATGGTGGTATGCCGTTTTAAACTCTAAAATGCCTCTAAAATCGTACTTCATTGTATAATTCTAAAATGGACTTTTCTGAATATGAACTTCTGTTTTTTTCAAAATAGCCAATTACAAGTTCTCCTCCCAAGTGGATGGCTGAATTAGAAAATGATGATATTGATATGTTGAAGGGTGAGTATGAATATTGTGGGCAGGAATTGAGGTTGCCAAAGCAGAGGGGAATTCAGTGCTCACTTAAGAGGCTTAAAACACGTGTTCTTTAAATGTTCTGGTGGTGGCCCTATGGCCCGAGATCTCTAGCCATGATGTTTGCAGAATCTCCAACTCGGAAGTCTCCTCATCTTGCTAATGATAGACATTTTCATTAAAGCAGTTATTTCCAAGAGCCTATCCAGATGTCAGTGGCAGGCTGATTTTTCAAAACAAGCAGTGTAACATTGTGCATATTTGAGTCACCTCCCTTAGCCTTTTTTATCACTGTATAAATATAATGAGCATCTCCTGCGTTTTGAGAAGTAGCGTGAATTTTTTGGAGGGGCTCAGCTGATCAGTTGCTGAGTAGCTTAGACTTGTTGATTGACTTGTTCAGAGAGATGCTCTACGTGTGAGTGTGTTCCCTCACAGATCTGGGAGCTCCAGTGCAGTGGTGAGGCTGTATGGGCAAGTTAGAGCAGGATTAGCTAGCATGCACACTTGCTGCATGCTGCAGCTGTTAGTTGGCAGCAAACATCCTTCAGTGTGCTCTGCCTGGCATGAATTCTGGATAGCGATGTGTGATCGTGTCACAGTGACGTGCCATGGCTGCAGAGTGAAAGTGAGATTATTTAACTCTGACTTGCTCCAAGAAATGTGCTTGAACTCATGTTACTAATGCAAAATAAGTCCATTCCCTTGCACACTTTTATACAGCTTATTCATGTTGCAATGTGAACTTACAGGAACTTCCAAATTATGGGTCAAATTACTCTTTGCAATGGTGGTAGATTAAAACATGAACTAGACTCATGGCTGTCCTTCTCCTTATGTTAAAATTAGCAGTGGAATCAGCTTGAATTTTGAACATACACTGTTCACTAAGCCAGATCCTGACAGAAGTGTGGCTTGAAAGTGCTCTGTGAAGTACTAAGAAGGTGAACTGCTACTGGAGGACTATCGAGAGGGTTAAAAATTTACCTTTTTCTCTCTTCTTAAGAGCTGGGGAGCCTTACTACAGCTAATCTGATGGAAAAAGTTCGTGGCCTGCAGAACCTGGCTTATCAACTGGGACTGGATGAGTGTAAGTGCTGTACACAGATATGACTGGTTGCATTCCAAATCTTTCCACTACAGCATGTGCTTGTACATTGGTAGCTGGAAAAGTGTGTTGGCAGGTTTGGTGAGTGTTTGACAGTGACCCCCTGCAACAGGATGAGAGAATGAGCTTACACCTCCAACTTACAGCCTACCTGCCCCGGGGAAAACATGTGTGTCATTCTGGTGTTACCCAGTGGCACAGAGACTTTCTGAGTTAACATTGTCTTACATAAATCAGGTCACTTGGCTTAATCTCCCACTCAGACACTAAAGGTATTTCTCAGAATACCTGTGGCAGTACTTCTCTCTAATTCCATGCATTGCCTCCACAGGGAAACTTGCCCTTGTGTGTAGGATTCTCCTGTCACTTTGCTGTTCATACTGTTTTCTGCTTCTGTAGCTGTTATTTTTTCTACACTCAGTTGTGACGGGCAGTGATGTCATTGAGTAATAAAGATGACTTTCATCCCAATTGCAAACAGCCAACTCTTACTGTGGTTTTTTGAAGAAAGGGTTCCTTTAATTGTCTCTTTTAGAACTCTTGTTAACAGGTTGATACAGTTTTGAGAATTTCAAGAGTATTCTGGAGTTGTTTTTAATGCTACCCATACATACTGCCACTTTTTTTTTTTTCCTGTTTAGTTATGCTCTAACACAGACCCTGGTTGTAATTGCTCTTGGGCTACACAAAGCACCAAAAGTTTCAAGTCTTTCACCTTCCTTTCAGTAGGTAACAGAACTTAGTAATCAACCTTTAGAATCTTTCTGACTGCAAACATAGGATAGCCTAATGCATTCTTAATAACAAAACATTAAGCTTGTTTTACCATACTTCAAGTTTATTTTACTTTCAGTGCTGGTATCTGTTAAGACTGTGTAAAGCATTTGGTGGAGTAGAGGTTAAAGTATAACAGTGTAAAACTGAGTCAAATGCAAAGATTGGCTGATGATTGGCTTTCTCACTTGAGTTGTAGGCTCTGATGTCAGACAGTGTTCTGCTAAATGGACTTTAGCAGAGTCTGAGTTGCAGTAAATCTAGGGAGGTGTTTGTTTCCTTATTGCATGTGCAATACTTGTTGCAGGTGGTTCCATTTATTTTTACTGAGAACAAGTGCATACGTAAAGAAGACAAAGTGAGTGAAAACTGAAATATGAGGCTCAACAGTTATAACTTAACTCTTGAATTTTCAACCTTTATGAAAGGTTTCCATGCTTGTAACTTCTTGCCACTGAAGGCAGTGATCCATTTACTGTAATCCATTGAATACTTTGTGTGTTGTAATATACATTTATCTTTGGAAAACTTTTACCAAAAATTAGTTGTGGAATTTGAACAGAAGCTGCTTAGGACTGTTTTTCCTAATACTGTGTTTAGGTTATTTTCTCTTACGGACTTAGATAAGTGAGAGAATAAGAAAAAAATCCAAAAGATCTGTTCATTAACGTTAAGGGACTTGTGGTTTGGTCTTGGAGGTATGTGATTTGGTTATATCTCTGTACTGAAATTTACTGGTGCCCTCCTGACTTGGCTGGTCCATTGAAACTGGCTGTCCAAAGCAGGACAAAACCCGCTGCTGACCAGGCTCCTCTAGATGGCAGCACGAGGCCTTCCGCAGAAGTTTTGCTTCTTGTTTATGAAACTCTGACATTTCAGTTAATTGCATGCTGTGCGGGACCAGGGTGACTCCAGCGGCACTCCATGAAAAGTGCATCTATTGAGTGATATTGCAATCATGTTGTGAGATCTGTTACTGCTATACCCAGTTCACAACATACTTTACATAAATCTTGCATTAGAATTCATTAGGCAAAGTGCTCTGGGACAGGATATCGTTTGAAAAGTTTATGTATTGAGGTACAATTGCAACATTAGCATTGAAATCTGAATAATTGATTTGGCATGATGTAGTTTGGTAAATTCATAATTGCTGAGTTACATGTCTTGTTTCTTGAATTCATGTGAACTCTTATTATTTTGTCTGTATAAGTGGATTTTCTTGACAAGTTTGGAATGGATGTATTGAATGTTTTGTCCATCTTGATGAGGCATCTGGATGGCTTTCATCTAGGAACAGTTGAGTACTGTTATCTGAATCCTACATTTTTATTATCTGCAGTCCCAACTGTCCCAACTTTTTGGCCATGGATATCTCTGTTCCTCTTTGGTTCAGTGCTTTTCACAGATTTCCTTTCTCTACAATTAACTTCCTCCCTTTTTTCCCATAGTGGGTTTCCTTTACTTTCTGTAACCCTGTCTAGTTTGTTAACTGCCCCATGGCTTCTGTGGATCAGTTTAATTTATCAACATATCATTTGGCTTTTCTTTCCAGATTGTTCTACCACTTTCTTCCTGGCATGCTGATAGGTGGATTCTTGCTCAAAATATTCCTTGCAGAATATTCTTCCCTTCCTTAGCACAGGATTCATGTCAAAGTATAGCTTTCCTTGAATGAAGCAGGATATTTGTAGCATGAACCGTTTAAAAGAAAATTTTTACTTTCCTCTTTAAGGACAGGCTTGGGTCTCTTTTGTGTATTTATTCTTTGTTAAAAGGTGATTCTGGAGTTCTCTGGAAGCTTCCAGGTTCAGGTCCTTGTACCAAGAAAGTCTTTTAAAAATAAATTATTTTTCAGCACTTCTGAGGTTTCAGCTTGTGCTTCCTTGTCTGCTTTTTAAGCTCTGTAAATTCTACCTCATCATTTTGCTTGTAGCTGCTTTTCTCTTTCTGCTTTGGTTCTCAGAATCACAGAAACATTTAGGCTGGAAAAGACCTCCAAGATTATGAAGTCCGACCTTCTCACATTAGAGCTTCTACTTTCCTTTGGTTAATTAATTATTTTATTGATTAGAATAATCAAAACCATTTTTAGTATTTAAAATCCTGCTTTGTGTCAGTTTTACTGTTCCCATTAGTGTGGGTGTTTTAAGGGAGGAGGAATTGGGCTCAATGAATACACTGACTTTTAGTTGTTTATACAGTTAGGGTGACTTTGGGAGGCATAGTGGCTCTTCTGAATGTGAGCTGCAGCCTCTCAGTGAGTCTCATTTCTGAGTTTGGAGAAGAAAAAAGAAAAAAAGTCTTGTTGTGAACTTTTTCCTCCCCTCTGCATCCCTTAGTTTTTCCACTTTCAGGCTTTGCTTGGAGTGGTGGAGTGAGCCCTGCAGAGTGAGCAGACCCCAGCTAATGTGGCAAGCAAGAGGGAAATAGTTCTCTTTTGGGAACACAGTCACAGACCCTGACTCAATGTTTGTGGCCCACAAAGCAGCAAGTTTCAAAACACTTAATGTAAATAACTGCAGATTTCGATTGGAAGCTCTGTTTTTCCACTGTATGACCCATTGCACCTTTTGGAGTATCTGATTCAAAGTTGACTTCAGAGGAATTTTGAAATCTTGGTTTCATCAACTAGCAACTTTAAGAAGTCCATGCATTTAAAGATATGTCCTGTCATCTTTTGGGATGCATATATGTATACAGAGAGATGTATCTGAGAACTACATACACAGAGCAAAATGTTTTTCTTATAAAAAAACTAAAAGTTTGGTTTTTTCCAAACTTCAGGAAAAAATTATGTATAAAAGTAACAGATATGTAGGATGGGAGAATGAGAAAAGCACTCTGTCACTGAAGGAATGTGGTTGTCCAGGGACTTTCTGAACGCCCTGCTATTGTTTCCCTGTGAATCTGATATTTTTGAGATAACACCTGCTATACTGGTTCAGAAGTTCTGAAATGTAAATATAGATAGCTGGTATCAGCTGTCTATCCAGCTATAGATAGCTGTAAATATAGATAGCTGGTAGCCATGTTTATAAAATCTCACTGCTGCCAGAATGGTCATTTAGCCACTATGGTATCACAGTACAGCTCCAGTGATACTGTCCATGTGAGACTTCTGCAAAGCCTGTTCTTCTTTAGCCCCGATATCTTTGTGAGGGTAATGGTGCCTGGATGCTGTGTGTACCTTAAATATTAGAAAATGTGGGATAACTGACCAAACAGATATTAATATAATTTATAATTTCCTTGTCAGTGATTTTTGCTAGTCTAATCTCTTGTGTTAGATTAAATTTTTATTTGGAGTTGAAGGTAGTTTGTGATGTTCTTGCTGTAAAATTAGGAATGACTGTATTATCCAGTGTCAAGTCCTCATACTCTTTCAAGAGGAATGAGACAGTTCCCAAACGTGGCTCAACCAAGTCTCTTTATTTATAGTTTCCTGTGGTTTTGTGCACCCTGGCTTTCACTAGGTTCTCGCAACTTTGCTCCTATTTTCTTTGTAGCACTTATTTATTTTCCATATATGTTCAAGCAAATAAAAAGAAGGTTGCAGTTGAAGAGCTCTTTTATCAAGGGCCCACAGATTAGACCTGGATGACCTGAGAGATTACAGGTGAACAGCAAAAGGTTGGTCATCTTGTAGCACCAAACTGATAGAGGAAAAGCCAGTCCAGCTTAGTCAGTCAGTGATCATTTTCTTTAATATGAAGAACAAGTAAACGGCTAGGGTTTTTTGGTCTGGAGAGAAACAGCTGGTGTAGTATGTGAAAAAGGTCTGTACAACATTAATGCAGAGAAAGTGTGAATAGGGAATGACTCCTCACTGTTTCTCATGGTATGGGAGCCAGAGAGAATAAAAGAGTGTGTGGGGACAGACATGAGGAGATACTTGTGTTATGCATTGAGGTCAGAACACATCACCAGTGGAGCTTGTGGTCATGGAGTTTCTCACTCAGTAATGAGAAAAATGATTGGAAGATGAATCCTTCCAGGGTGTCTGACTGCTGAGGAGTCCCCAGTGCCTTGGACATCTTGGAGATGCAGAGAGAGAGATTACTGTGCTGGTACAGCTGTGTGCCTCCCTGCACTTACACTCTTCTACAGATGTTTGCCATTGGCATGTCAGTCAGGGTGGTGGGTTGGAAGGACCTTTTGTTTGACAATGGATAATTTTATTTATTTATTTTAGTAATAGGCTAAATTGCCTGGTAGTTAAGCAACCACTACCAGAAATCTCTGAGGGTTCCCTGTAATGGAGGGACTCTTCCAGAGACAGCATGAGATGAATGGGTACATGAATGAGGAGCAACTACCTTGCTCTCAAGTTAAACTGTCATTGGGTTTGAATTGTAGTCCTCTGCAACCTCAGCAGCCTCTGAAATTTCTGGAATATCATAAAGGAGTCCTTCTGAATTCCAAGCTGTGTACAGATCACCACTTTTCTTAGATTGGTAGTCTTCAGTTTTTCATTTTTCATTTCAGATAAATGCTGTCTGTTCTGATCTCTTGCCTGCAAGTTCAGCTTTTTTGTAGGTTTGGAGGGGCAGAGCAGTTAATCAGGATTTAACTGTAGCATTTTTTGAGCATACACCCTTAGTTCTGTCAGCGATCCTTGCAGGCTACTGTCATTGAGTTTTGGATGTTGGTTTGTTTTTTTTTTTACTTCTTTTTGATGCTGATCATAGGTAGGATATGTCTAAATTGGGCTCTATCCTTGGTGGACTGAATTTACCGAACTAGGAGATGGGGCATGACAGTTGCTACATTTGAACTTTGTATATACAAAGTTGCTGAATTAGAATCAAGAATCAATAAGGAAATTAGAGAAGATAATGTATCCTTTTTCTGAAATATCTTTTTCCTTTTGTGTAATGAATTGTCTTGCCTGGGAGTGTCTCCATGTAGCATGAACATGCAGCCTTTTTAGGCTCCATGCAAAACACCTGGCCTTTGTACCCAAACAGGCTTCTATCAGTGGTGTAATTGATCAGATAAAAATATTTTCTGTTCATAACCACTTTTTCTTAAGTTCTGGCAACATAGAGGCTTTTTAAGCTCAGAAGTCTTACTTTACATTTGTGAACATGGCCTTACTTCTGCATTACAGTTGCCTGGTGCTCTTTCTGGTGTGTATGTACAATTGTTTGCAACAGAATGTTTCAGGTTCTTACATTTGTAGGAAACCAACATATGAACAGATGTGTAAGTAAAGGGTGCTTTAAAATGTCTTAGGACATCTTCTGAAATCTCTTGTTGGTCCATTTTAGTAAAAGCTGTACGTCCACTCTGTAGTCTGGAGAGTTGCATGGAAAAGTGAATTGGACTCTTGTGGTTTCTTACTAGTCAAAATGAGGTTTTGAAACTGTGTAGAAGAGCTGACTCCTTCTATAACATGAACAATTTCCCTATTTCCTTGGGGAAATAAGACTATCTAAAGTGTTGTGGTGGAGCTGGAGAAGAGAGCTGTCTTTTGGAGAGGCAAGAAGGAAATAAAGTGAAAGAGTAGCGTGTGATTTGGATCTACATCTCACAGCAGTCTCAGTGCCAGTTATTCTGGAGATATAGCAGTGTTATTACCACCTTGACTGCTGACAAAAGAGGGAGGAAGGTGCTCGCTTTTTCTTTGTTAAAAGCTGGCATCTCCAGAAGTACTTGTGCTTCTAGCACTTGTGTGCTTCTATTAATCTGAAACATCATGGAAGAAAATGTGTTTTGGATTGCTACATTGTTCTAAATATGTTGGGCTTGGAAGAGAACAATGTCTGCCAAGTCTAGTGCTTGTTATGTTCTTAGGCAAAATTTTGTTTACGTGCAAAGTGAACTGTCTTGCATAAAAAGAAGCAGTTTGAGGTGTGTGTGCTTCAGTTATTTCTGCTCTGCTTAGATTTTTCTTTGTAGCAACTGGTTTTTTTTTCTTGGTTAGCTTTCTGCATTCCCTGCCTTGCTGAGTGAATCTTCATCATGTTTCAGTTGTGCTTGAAAACATATTTCTCACTTATTTTGTTACTTAGTACTGTGCTTGGCAAGGACTTTTTGTGAAATAGTATGTTTCATGTGCTTCAAAGCTCAAAGGCAGAGTTTTACATCTGCACAACAAAATTACGCTCTTTGGACACAGGATTTCTGTAATACACAGTTAGCTTGAAGTGTTACTTAGAGTTAGTAGACTTCTCCCATAGAATGGGTCATATCTTGGGGGGTTCATTTTTGGGTTAGGAGATGATCACAGAGAATTTCAGGAGCTCACAATCAGCTGAAATGGTTGCTTTAGTTTTTCACAGTAGCAAAAATATAGAGGCTGTTTTCAGTTTACATTCATAGTAATTCTTGGGCCTTATTTGATTGTTTCAGAGAGGTGAAAAGAACACCTAAATTGTCTGTTAAGATGTTTATATGGCTTGTCACCACAATAACTAAGGTGCTGTGATTTCCATGTGAAACCTTGGCCTTTCCCCTGATTCTTTTTACACTCTCCTCCCACACTGTAGATCTTCTGCTTCATTTTAATGCACATCGCTGTGGTGAGAGATACTCTGCATCTGCAGAGGGACAAGGAAATCACCTTTCCTTGTACTGTTTGCTGGGTGGCTTATTTACAGGCAGGATTTTTCTGGGGCACCTCCTGTTAGAAGAGCGAGACATCAGAATGCCAGCTTGAAATTGCAATTCATACATGATCTGTGAATTGGCTAATTCTGACATGTAGGTAGTTAAGAAATGATTACAGTCAGAGGAGTCATGACCTCAACTTTTCATCATCTCCATTGGCTTGTGCCCCAGTTTGGAAGTGAAGGAGGCATAGGAAGTTTTAATTGTACCTGTATGATTTATCCTCAGTCAGCTCTTTAATTTCTTCTGGCTGTCTGAGGTTTCCGACACGCTGTAAATTTCTCCAACTTTTTCATTATCTGCAATTTCTTTATGACTCATGAATCGGAGTGGAGAGAGAGTGTGGATTTACAGCAGAGATAAACATGTCCATAAAGTCTGTATCTGTGTCAGTAATTGTACTGCTGTCAGTGACTGTCCTGTTTTACAGGTCTCTCTTGGGAGAGGAACACGCTTTGCTACCGGTGTCAGAGAAGTGTTCGCTTTGATTTGCATTAACGTGCCAGGAGATTAGGTTGCAATGCTGAGGATGGAAATTGAGTTTGGACCATGACTGCTATTGTTGTTTTTTTTTTTAAATAAGTGGGTGTGTATTTGAGTTGCCCTCTGTGTGCAAAAAAAAAAAAAAAAAAAAGACAGATTCAGGTTATTCTTAAATATAAAATCAGGGAGAGACAGTATACTGATGATATCAGATGTGATTCTACCCATATGCATAGATAGTGCATTCTTACCATAAAACAAATGCTGTGTCTAGGTAACTGTCATATGTGGAAAGAAATACTGCCTGGATCCTTAGGGTGTTCTCTGTCTGCTGGTAAAGTAGAATGAATATTTCTGTAAGTTTCAAGAAATTTCTGCATCTTTGCCTTCTTGCCCTTCCCTTACTCTTAGGGAAAGATACTACGGTGGACATTGATGGTGAGTACTACGGCATCATCATAGTCTCCAGGCACTGACGATTCTGATTGCTGCAGAAGGAGGTGTATACTTGTGAAGTTTGAGAAAAAGAAAAAAAAAATCTCTAAAACTCTCCTGTATGTGTTAAAAGTTCAAACTTCTACAGTTTCTCTATGCTTGTATTTTCTCTTTGATGCCTGTTCTAGATAATTGTCTATGTGGAATCTTTTTTGTTAAATTCTACAGTTTGTGTTGGATTTTTTGGTCTCTGACTTAATAATTTTTTTTCATAATAAGGTAATTATTTTACCCCAGAATTATTTTAAAATATCCAAAGTGACTGTAAAATCCCAAATTTCCATTTTGTCAGGTATTCATTGAGACTCCTAAATGAGGCCGATTACATTTTTCTAATTCTGATGGACGCCTCTTACCAGAGGGAGATTATCATAAACAATGTAAACTCCATGATTGCGTAGATAGCTTTAAAATGCGATTAGGTAAAAGAAATGCTAAAATGACATTTGCCATTGCATGGTTAATTCTGGAGCCTGAAGTTGGAAGTACAATAGGGAATTTTTCCAGTGCTTCCCATCTAGCTCTGATAACTGAGTTTCCAAAGCTATATATAAGGATCATATGCTGAGTGGCCCAAAAGCTGGCAGATAATTGCTGTTGAAGTGAGTGATGCTCAATGCAACAGCTAAATTCTAAATAAAAGCTGAGTTGATGAGATACTTTTTACCTGATTTTTTTTGAAATGTGTTTTTTTTTTCTTTTTCTCTTGTCTTGCTCCTCACCATTTCTACATGCCCATACCTAGTTTGTGAATCTGATTTTGTTAAAACAAAGGCTACCTCTGAAAGGTACTTCAGCCAGAATGTATTACTTGCTTTATTAAAACAAGACAAAAACAACACCTTTGCATCTACTGAAAAGAAACCCAGGACAACAAATACCAACAAACAAGAACAAAAAAAAAAAAACCCACCAAACCAATAAAAAAACCCCACCAAACATTTCTTATACTCTGGTATTGATCTAGATACTTCCTGTGGTTAAGAAAAGGGAGCCTTTTCCACGTTACTGGGGAAGAAGAGAAAGAAATCTGATTAATCTGAAAACTAACTGACCAAACTGCTCTGAAGACTGTGAAATCAGTCATCTGATTCATCACTATTAATTTCTGCAGGATTTTTGATATTCTTCTCAAAGCACCAATTTGTGCTTTGCAAAGACATCTGGAATATTAGCACTGGTCAGTCAAGTAGCGGAACACATTGTGCTGTGCAGTCACCAGTTCTGCATTCTCTGTTCTTGGAGGTTTTCCAGACCTGACTCAATAAAGCTTTAAGCAGCGTGATCTGTCCTCATAATCGACCCCACTTTGGCCAGGAGACCTCCTGAGCCCTTGCAACCCCGATCATGCAGTGGCTCCATGTTTCTCTGATCCAAGTTCTCCATCTAGAACTAGAAGTGCATTTGAAGCCTGCATTCCCCACAGCACCAAACAGTTCAGCTTTATGAGCTTCAGGCAGGTGCAACTCTATGATCTGCCTCTACGGGAGCAGCTGATTAGGAACAGGAAACCTAAGAATTCCTGTGTCACAGTGATGGCTTTTAGGCTTTGGGGGGATGGTGAATGGACTTTCAAATATTTCCATCGACAGAGCTGATTACAAGTCTGCAATGTGGGCTGCAGAGCCCATTTTTGTGCACAGGGAGGTACCGTCCATTCAGTACAGTTCTTTAAGTAGAGTAGGAGAATGGTCCTCAGCATACACAGAGGTTCTTGTGTGTCTTGGCTGAAATGAACAGTGAAACCACGCTCATCTGTCTAGACAAGTAGAGGGTCAATGGGGCTTGACTGAAGAGCTTTTAGCCACAAAAGTAAAGGAATGGGCTGTCACATTAAAGCATTTCTAGCTGCCACATGCTTGGCACAGAAAGAAACATGACTACAAACAAAATGTTCTTACATTATACTGTCAGAAGCCTATTTTTTGCTACTCTCGTTCTGACAGGATAACTTGTAGACTACTGTCAGTGGAGGAATTGAGGATGGGGAAAAGTTTGATCAAGCATAAGGTTATGTGCATTTTTCTATTATCATTTAAAATCACAAAACCACCTAACAAATCTCAGGAGTCATTCTAGCAGGGATTCTTGAATCTTTACTACGGGTCTGTATTTATTATTTAAACATCTTCTGCTTTGTCTATGCTTTTATTTAATAAAAACTTTCCACTTCTGTGTTACTAGAACATTTACTCTGTATTTACAGATATTGGGAAGATTATCTGTGTGCCATCTCTGTCTGAAATGTTTTCCTGTAAATTTTGGCTTCTGGCAGGAGTGAAGAGAGAATTCTCTTCCACAGTATGGGTTGCTGGACCTATTTGCAGAGCAGCAGCTGATCCTAGTGAAAAATCTCACTAGAGTGTGACTTGGGAGACTTGGCTGAGTTTCTGGTACTACCCCTCTTCTACTTGGTTCATTTATTTGCCTTCTTACATGCCTCTTCCTGTCTCCCCAGCTGTAAGGTGGAGTTCATGTTAACTTGGTTTTGCAAGGCATTGAGAAAGTAATGAATTTTCAAAAACAACATATAAAGTGTTTATTGTTAAGTATCCTTTTCTGTGTGCTGCTGTTTGTTGTTTCCCCCTGCTTGCTGCAATTATATGCCACAGGAAGATATCATTAGAATATTGTGTCAGTCATCAGTAGTAAAATGAGAATATGATAATTAAACATGTCCCAATATCAAGTGCTCTTCAGCCTGGGACCCAAGCAGGGTAGCTAAGAAAAGCGAGGCTATTCTCAGCCATTTGCAGACATTATCTATAAAAGGATTTCTATTTGCAAGCAGTATAAAGGTTAGAAATTATTAGTCTGTATCCGTTCTAATGCCAGAGATTATTTACCTGTTTGGTTTACTATATTCCTCTTCAGTTTCCTCCATTTTGCATCCAGTGATAATGCATACAAAGCTATGTGAAAATTTGCCAAGCATTTTGTCACTTTATTGAGTGGTTTTAGTCGTTCAGAGCGTAAAGTCTTCTGTAAGATCAATAGTGAACTTGCCACCTTACGTCTTGCATCTGCAGGAAATTCAGCTTTGAACATCCCATCTGTACAATGTTGCTAGACCAAGTCTGATAGTATCTGTCTCTTATTGCCTCATTAACTTGTGAGCATTAGAACAAGATAAAAATGCCCTAAAGCCTCTTATCTGATGATTGTTGTAACCTTCTGAGTGCCATTAGTTTAAGTTTGCAATCAAATGCTTCCCCTGAGTATAAGGATTACTGATTAAACCTGAAGCGTCCCCAGAGGCTTTTACAGCTGTCATGGGGGCCGTGGCTGCTCCTGTCCAAAAGGAAAAGGGGGGCTGGATGGAGGTCCCAGTGGGAGGGCCACTCTGCAGACATCCACGTGGCTGCCCCAGCTGTTCTGCTTTGCCTAATGAATTGTTTTACAAGGAGAGGCTGGATATTGTCATCACAAGCTGCCTTCCCCAGGGACTGAAGCCAGCCTGATAATGACTAATGTTAGTGATAGTAATTGAAGTGTGATGGCTCTCCAGGGACTTTCACACACGCAGAGCTGTCAGGCACTTGTGGCTGGTACAGTCCCATGAATACCTCAGAAATGCTTTTTAATTGCTTGACTTTCATAACTAGTTCCCATACATATCCTGTGGAAATACACATTTTGAGGGGGTAAGGAAAAGGAACTGAGGACTCTGCTGTTCCTGTCCTGATGTGTTTCCAGTGCAGTGTTCTTGCTCGCATTAGTCTTGGTGTGGATCTGCTTGGTGTCTTCACAGACATGTACAAAGGATTACACCTGAATGTACCTTTTCTTTTGTGTCTAAGCCTTGTCTTCTTTATGCACAAAGATTGTACTTGATTCCTAAAGAAGACAATAACTTCATTTAAGAATAGCAAAGGATTGCTGCTGTTAGTAGCATGGAAGCAATGACAGCTATTTGCATTTTCTTAGGCATTGAAAACTGATTGTAAGATAGGCTAAAAATCTTGTAAAAAGATGTTCATCAGTCCCAATATGACTGGAGTTTATGGCCATGAGATTTTGGGAGTCTAGGGAAGAGAAGTAACTAATTTATGTAAGATAGAGTGATTTTTGTTCTGAAAATGTTCTGGTTTAGAAGTGCATTGAATAGAGTTGAATATAGCAGTGGGCCTGAGATGAAAATATCCCCAATGGGGTACTGTACTCCTGACTTCCAGGATCCTAACATGAACTTGTCAGGGTGCTGAGATATTTTGAATTGCCTCTGTCTCTACAGGAAGGTTTTACTGTGGCTTTTTGAGCTCTAGCTGGAGATCAAAAAAGGAAGCTTGATGCTGTTGCCAGCAGAGTAGACATACTACCTCTTCTCATCATATTCATTGCAAGTTTGTTCTTCACCTCCCCCCTCCAGTGAAGTGTTGGCTCTTAGAAATTTATTTTGGTAATAAAACATTACTTTATACTTGCCCATGAAAGCGTGTTTGAAGGCTGTTTGTGGATTCTTTAAAGAGATCTCCAAGAGATTGTTGTTCCCTAAGCACACTGCAAACTTGTATCATAATTAAGTCTGATGAATTGATGTGCAGAAAGTTAAGCTCATAACTTTAAGTGGTTAACTTAGGCTCTTAAACTGTGAACCCAAACCTGTGGTTGGTGTGCTGTAATTCGATTGTCAGTCCCAAAATTGTATGCTTCAATGGGTTTTGGTTCTGAGAAAATGGGTGAATTTATTCTTGCTATTTTTGGTCACAATGAGGAGATAATAAAGTTGTGCTTACTGCTTGTCACAGTTTGAAGTCTTGACAGTAAAGCTAAAGGATATAGTTTAGTTATTTTCTTGCAATTTATCTTACAACTTGTACTGTAATTGAGGAGGTGGGAATAGGAAACTCCATGCTGCGTAAGAAGAGATTTTCAGTTTGTAATTTATTTGTACTGATTGGTTGCTGCAGCACAAGCACAAGAGTAGAGATAATTGAAAGATGTCTAATAACTGATTAAGTAGATTTCATTTATGTACTATTTTGATCACTGCTTTAGTGAAAGCTTGTGAACTTGATTATAATATGTTCAGCAGGATATATTTCCTGTGTAGAAATTATATTACGTTGATAGGGCACTTTCATATAGAGAGCTTTTTGTGCTATGAGGAATATATCCACATACTGTTTAACTTCACAAAGTGACAATTATTTTGGTATCACTATGCACAGTCATGTAAAATTTTGCTTTTCAGGTATTTGGTGATTTTTTTACAAACATATGTATTATAAATAAGTCCTTGGCACAACTTCCCCCAAACCTATTATTACATTTTAAAGCTTTCCAAGTTTACTGGCAATACAATAAATATTAGCTCCCCTATTCTTCAAGTTAAAATGTGACTTCTGTTTTCTCACTTTGGGGTTTGATGTCTGTTCTGCTGAACCAGGTAAAGTCGGGTTTGGTCAGTAGCTGGAGGGGATTCCATGAAGAGCCCAGGTGTTGCATTAAGCAGCATTGGTGCCCTTCTCCTGGAGGGTTGCTGAACTGTTATCCCGTGGTAGCTCTAGAGGGCTCTCTGCTGTTGGAAATGTCACATTTCTAATGACTTATATGACAAAGGTCTTAATAACCTGTTGGTCGTTAAGGAACTCATAACACTTTTTTTGCAAATGCTAACCTCATTGTCATCAGCAAAATATAGCATATGCAATTAGAATCTAATTTTCTCCAGTGTCAATTAAAGGGTCTCATTTTTATTCTGAACGGTGTTGTACTCTGCCTGTAAATGTCTGTCACTTTAGTTACAGCATTTAAGTGGTGTAGGAAGTAATTTTTGTGTGTGCAGTTTGTGACGTTCCTTGTTAAGTCAGTAAGAGTATGATGTTGGTGGCGCTGACTGTGCAAGAAAGAGAGAAGATAATCATCCCAGGCTTTATTGTAATCATGCAGTTTGTTACTGTAGTAGCCTTAAAAGTATACAGGTATTGTTTCAGGAGAATTGGAAATAAATATATAAGATGGAGGACAAGGTGGGACAGGATGAAAGTATACAGAGTAATTTTCAGCAGAGTAATATGTGCTTGTCCTCAAGTTCTATGAAGGCATTGGAAAGGAAGGACTACCTTCTGGTAATACTTCTGCTTTTATTTTAAAACCGCTTGGATGTTATACAGGGACGTGAATTCCAGTTCTGCTTGGTGGGTGGGCAGTGGCATGCTGGGTTTGACTGGATATCTGTATCAGACTTGGCTGCATTAAAATGGACTTTAAACTGGTTAGTTTGAAAATCAGTCAAGAAGTTAAAGATTGTAATGTTGTGTTCTCTTTTGTAATAGTAAATTCTATTTTCTTGCAGTTTTGTAGGGTTTTTTTTCTGTATATATGCCAGTGCTACATTGCTTTCACTCAGTTGTGTTTTGAAAGCAATGAAAACTAGAAATAACTAGGAGTAACATCTAAGACTAGAAATAACATCTGTTTAGGCTAGAAATAACTGCAGCATGATTGCAGCTTACATTTTGCAGCACCTTTGGGCATCATGGGCTGGATGTCTGTTATGGACAGTGCTGCAGTGTGCTGCGCAATAAGGAGCTTACATATTGAGGGAGTGAAAATAACATTGTGTTTGATGCTCAGTGAGCTTCCCAGTTGAAAACATGCACAAGTGTCCTATATTTACTCAGTGGTGAGTTCTGTCTTGTGTATTCTGCAAAGCCCTTGTTTGAAATCACCCTTGTGAATTTACTGCTGAAGGGGGAAAAGGTTAAGTATGGGTAGACTCAGGAAAGGAAGAGGTTGTTTTATTTTCACTGGTAGCATTTGCAGTTCCCCAAGCAATGAGGGCTGCAGAAACTGGCTTTTGAGAGCCACAACTTGATTAGATGTTTGGGTCTGTTGTAAAATACTGTGGTATCTGCCTCTGGTGCCAGCGTGAAAATCCTCCTTATACAGTGGAGGAAAGATGTTGAGAAATCTTTCCTGTAAATTCTGTGTCTTTTTCTTTCTTCTAGGAACTACATTACATAGTTGGACAAATACACTGGAATCTCTCTTATTTGAGGAAAACACAAACTAATAACAATTAAGCTATTGATTACTTTTTCAGGCAGTAAAAAGATGCTTCTTCCAGGATTCATTTCCCCAGGCCATCCTTGACTTCAAACACCTGCAACTTACAAGTTCTGGTTGTAGATGAATTCAAACGCTCAGTCCTCCTAGCATTTTGGATGTATTTATTGCATGTACTACATCTTTTCATGTCTAACCACTGTAATTTGAGAGGAAATAATATATTTTTTATTTAAGGTTATGGGTTGTACTACTTCAGTGGAAGTGGGGATTTTATATATTTTAATGCACAACTGCAATTTTTGTGTAATGGAATCTTATATTAAAACCTTTTGTGTAACTATTGAGATTTTGCTTGTAAATTCAGGATATAGGGGTAGCCAGTTTTAAACTGCATAAGATTTTGCAATGTTTTTTGAAATATATTTTCAAGTAATTGTGATTGAACTGAAATATTTTTTGTGAGAAACAGTATTGAGGAGTGGCATCTGCATCCCCTTTATGCTTTGTCTTGTTCATTTTGAGTACTTTTTTAGTCAGTTAATAGCATGATCAGAACACTGGAGTTGCTAAACAAAATGTCTCATAACAATGTCTCAGAATTAGTGTTAACAGAAAAATGCTCTCAATATGTTTAAACTAAACATGCCTCCATCTATATTTCATGTAACACTGTATATTGTTAAATCCTACCAGTTGTGAGATCAAAATATTTTAGGAAAGAGTAAGTCAAATATACTCTTTTGGCTACTGCATCTGTGTGAGAGACATCCACCTCATTTGGAGCATTTGAAAATAGAATCCCTATATTTACTGTGTTTACCTGTGTTTACTTCCCTGTAGAGCTATTCAGGAAAGTGACCAAAGCCAGAGGGGGACACATTGAAAGTTACTTAGTACAAATTTGTATTGAGAAGGAAAAGGAAATAAACATTTTCTGGAGTCTTCCATTCCTAGTTGTTTTCTGATTAAGTAGCTATGGTGGGTAAAATTCAGGTGTATATGAGTTTTTGGAGTTCACTACACAGTTGACAGGGATAAAAAAGTTTTTCACCAGTGGTAGACTTACCTTCAGAGGCCCATGTATATAAGCTTTATGTTATATGAAGCTGTATTCTAACTGCCTTAAGGTGTATCCAGTACATGTACAAGTCTTTTCACTTCAAGGTCTGCTTTTTACTGATTACTCCAAATCTCTTTTTAAAAAATAGAGAAATTACTTGTTAAATTGATTTTAGCCATTTTCACTTTTGGTAATCAGCAGCATCACTGACTTTTTGTGTCTGAGTTTCAATGTACAGTAGTGGTGTTCCATTTTAAAAACAGTTTAGTTGAAATGATTAGAGCAGAAATAATGTAAAGGTTGTAACAGCATGCAGTTTTCAAAAAGCTGAACTTTCTGTGTAAACGCATATATTATTGTTACCTGGCAGTTGTTTTCAGCTCTGGTCTGAATGTTTATTCAAACTTTTGAAAATGCGTCTTTTCTTCTTTATTACTTTGACCTAGTTTTGTGGCACTGATGGCTCTGTTTAGTGAATTTTCTCCAGCTATTCCACACACTGAGCCATTGGTGGATAGTAATTCTCTAGCTGCAATGGGTGGCAATGCCGACTCTCTGAAGAGCTGGCTTGTGAATCCTTGTCTGAGGTTCTGGTCTAAATCTCTTGGTCATGCTGGGGTCACCACAGGGCATTTACCAGGCTGAAGTTTCAAAGTCCTCAGTGCCCAGGTTGCCTGGTGCTTCCCTGTTAGAATTCAGTGTGCCAGACCCACGGCACCCCTGTCTTTCATGAATGGAATTCAAAAAGACACTTATATTTCCATAAATAAATTAGGAATTCAGTGGCTTCTTCCGGCTAATCAGGGCAGGCTGATAAACCTTGCTAGCTGTTTAATAAATGAATTGTGACTGATTACCTATTAATATGGACGCCTCAGGAATTCACCCTGGGGGAAGCAGAGCAGTGAAATAGAGAGGGGCATGGCCCCCTGGGAAATCAGGGCTTCATGTTTGCAGCTTAAATATCTCTGTGAAGTATCAATAAGGAGGTAATTGAATTTTGAACACAAACATGAGCGCCGGATGGATGAAGGAGAGGGGGGCCCTGATCATCTCTTCATGCCCCTTCATACTCCCCTCCCTTCCCCTTAGAGACCACTCTAGTGAAGATAGATGCTAAATCCATTAAATAAAGATTAGACTGTGTCGTGGTAGAAAATGGCAGCTTAGCTAGATCCCTGGGCAAATTGGGACCTTTAAGCAATACAGAAAATTAAAATATACATTTTTAACAAGTGTGCTGTCGACACAGTAATAATGACTCTGTGGCTTGTGGGGTTTGCTCACCTTTCAGATCTGCTTTTGTTTGGTTATATCACTTGCTCTTGTTTTGAAATCAGCCTGCTTGGTCTCTCTGAAGCAGAGAAGACTTAGGGGAAGGAAGGTTATTTTCCCACCTTGCTTTCTTTGGCACTTTTTATTGGCTCTTATGCTTATAATAGTATAGAAGATCAGTACTCTTGTATTTGAATATGAAAATAATTAACTTTGGTTCTGACACAGTCAGTTGCATGTTCTGAAAAGTAATTGGAAATAGTCTAGAGGAAGCATGGAGATGTAAATGTGATCAAACTTTTTAGAAATTATTTTTATTTTCTAAGCACATGGCTTTGTTTTTTGTTTTTTTTTTTTTTTCACTCCAGATCAATTTTTCTGAATTCTACTCCTATGGGAAAGATTAGTATAGGGGTGTGCATTGTAAGAGGTCAGTATCCTTTTTTGTCACACAGTGAATTGTAGAAACACAGCTGAAGTGGTGTTCAAGGAATGACAGTGTTTCTTTATAATACTGTGCTAGTCGTAGAACACAACCAGGCCTTCTTCACAATCTCACATACCCTATTGTCTGTTGCAGAAAGTCAACAGATCTTCTTGGGTTTTGCAGGCAGAACCTCATCTGCCTGTAGAAGTAGAGGATCAATTGCTATACTGAAGAGTACTACTACTTTTTCCAAGATGATCATTCTACAGAAAAAAATCCCAAATTGTTCATTTAATTATTTGGAACAAGAAATGAGTCTAAACCAATGTTTCCCTGGAGATAACTGCTGTTCCTTCCATCTAGAATTTTTTTTCTTTAGTCTGGATGGTTTTGAAAATGGAAAGAGAAAAAAAAGGTTTGTGCTTTGCTGAATGTCTCAGTTTAAGACAAGTTAGGAGGAAACCCCAAGACACTGAATTACAGTGGACTGAGACAATAGTAACATGGGGACTTCAATCTGTTGTTGCACATCTCCCTGATAATACCATTTCCCTGTTTTCAGACTTCTCTCAAATATTAGCAGTTGTGCCCAGAAAACCCTGGATGCTGCATCTTCAGCTTTAAGTGCTAAGAAGTGAACTCAGCATGTTCATTTTTTGTTTAAAAAGAACAGTAGCTATTATTGAGTATAAAAAAGTATTAACACACATGTGCCATTCCAGAGACAGTAGTAAGCATATTGGGAATGCTTTGTCTTCCATTAAGTTAGAGCTGCATTCAGACATGGTTTTCTATTTGTTTTCCAAACTATCATCTACTTCCACATCCTAGCAGTTTCCTCACTTGTCTTTCGTGACAGGTGTTTTGCAATGGGAATGTCTGTATTCTTTCATCCAGCTGTGCTTCTAGGAAGAAAAAAAACTTTGTAAGCTGGCTTAGTCTCAAAGATTCTTTTTCATGGTGTTGACACCAAATTGAAAATAAACAGGTACCACTCCTTAGCTAAATTACAGTAATTAATTGTGTATGTGCTGGAGCCTGTCTCAATTGAAGAAGCCAGATCTCAAGCCTCCCTTGGTAAGAGGAGATTACACCACTGGGTTTGCCTTTGGTCAAGCATGTTGATGTTTGGCTTCTTCTGTTTTGGGACTTGCTGGCCTTAGTTCTCCTTGCAAGGGGGCACTTCCTTTCCTGAACCCCACCCCTCTCTCCCCACCCCTCTCTCTCCAGTTCTCAGTCTGCTATTGGTAACACATCTAGTTTCCTTTAACCTCAGCTGGCCCCTTTCAAAGAATTCACCTGTACCTTGACAGCCTATGTCCTTTTTTTTTCTTATGCTACCGGCATTCCTTAGCCTTATTGTATCACCTATGCCTCTGCCTGTTTTGGAGATTTTTTCTGCCCTCTTCTTCCTGCTTGTACACTTAGACTAATTTTCTAGCTCAGGAGTGTTCCTTCTTTTGTGTATCCCAAATTTAAAAGAAGACTCTTGCTAATTTGTTCTGTAGCTTCTTCTGAAGGCAGGCATGTGCCAGGAACCTCATGAGCTTATGGCTTTCCATATTAAGGCACTTAGTGATGCAACATTTTAATTAAATTAACCAGAATTCATAAATTGTAGATAGACAGATTTTCCAGATCATCTCAATATGAGCTTTTAGAGTGATCAACACTCTGCTGGTGTTTAATCCATCAGACTGCCATATGGAGTGTTGAAGAGAAGAATATCTGTTTATTAACAATTGTTGTTTTTTCACGTCAGCAAGTACGATTTTTGTATTTGAGGACCTAGAAGTGCAATCTGTTCCTGCATCTCTTACATGAGTTATATCAACCTCATGCCAGACCTCATTTCATGCCAATCCCTCTTTTTTTTTTACTCAATTTAGGTGATCCAATAGGCTGTCTAAATGGCATAATAGAGCAAGAGGGTCATTCTGCCAGAGTCTTCAGAAGTCCTTTGGTTACACTGTGACAAGGGGAATGTGTTCAGATGTCCTTTATGAGAAATTGCAGATATTGTTGGGGATTTCTGTGAACATTTGAGACACATTTAGTGAAGCTTTGCAATTTGATTGACCATAATATGTCATAATTCACAAAAGTCAGAAAATTGTTCAAGATCAAGCCAACATTTTATTCACTCTGAATTAATAAATACTTGTTCCCAAATCCTAGGATATCTGGTGTTGGACTACTCTAGGAATAGAATTTACCCATCTCTTTAGAGCAGTTGGCTGCTCCATTTTATTGTGAAATACAAGTCTGTTTCTACTCATTGTGCTGAATGAATGCTTTCCATTGTTGGTCTTTCCAATGGGAAAAATACTCTTCAGGCAAGAGGAAGAAATCTTCTTGTGTTGTGATGTTTTCATTGCTCTTCTCAGAAAGAATGTGAGATGAGATTAGTGCAGTAAGTCCAAGCACCCAAGCCATAGTCTAAATCTTATTCCATTTTTTGATATAACACTTATGGAATAAAACCTTGCCTATATATCCACACAGTGCTTATCCAAGTTTTTATAATATTATACCTGTCTCAGAATCTTTTACTCTGATCTTATCAAATCTTGTTCCGCTCACAAAGATGAGCTCCATATTTTGACTGTGATCAAGATCTCCATATATTCCTACACATACTTCACTATTGTATCAGATCATTTCTCCATTTCTCTTTCTCATCATGTTTTTTTCTTTGTTGTTCTGATGTTCTGTAGGCTAAAAGCCTTCAATGTTGTAGGCTTTTACATGACTTCTGTGTTTTTGGAAGAAAAACTTGCTCTTTGGCAGAATTGTCTTGACAAATTTGTCTGAACTTGCTGGAGAATTTACTCAAAGTAATTGGGGTTTGTGCACAGTTGATGAATGTGGCAGGATTTAATCATGTTTTGCACGTGCCCCTTAAACCTCCTGAGCTCCTGGGATCATCCAAAACAGCCAGGTCCAGAACAGGCAGGTCCCCAGCAGGGTGAAGCTGAGCAGATTGTTCTTCTCCTGTATGTCTTCAGGCTTGAGTGGATCTGCAAGTCACAGCAAATTATTATGCTATCTCCCACCTCTTGTGTTTGAATTTAATAATTGCTTATGCTTTACACCCTATATTTCTGCATAAGGTCTAATAATCTTTTCCCAGGAAGGAAGGACGTCTCATTCTCTATTTTGTAACTTGGGATACTCTGTCACTTCAGGCAGTATTTGGTAGGAATAATTTTGAGACAGTGTGGTATACACTATTCACTTCTAGAGAGCTGCTGATAAATCAAATGTTTTCTTCATGAGAATATGGTGGGGGAAAAGAGGATTTCTTTGATTTTGAAAGGTAATGCAGTTGTTATTTTACATCTCCTCAATTGAGAAGATAAATTGAAAATTCCTATTGACTCCCAACCCTGAAAAGAATGAGAGGGGAGAAAATCAGAAAACAAGTAACGGAAGCTAGTCAGATTAAAATTAGCAAAAATAAATGCTTTTTATGTAATGAATTATTTGATGTGAGACTTTCTGCCACACTGGGATTTTTTTATTTTTTTGACCAAGTACTTAGCAGCAATTGAAAAGGAATCAGGCAATTAAATGGACAATGAGAACATTTTTAGTTAGAGCAGAAAAAATCTAAAATGAAGTAGGAAATACCAGCTGTTTCAGGGTATAAAACAAGCACTTAAGAAGAGGAGGAATCTTTCAGTAATAATTATTCCATATGTCTTCATGATGTGGCTCCCTAATTTATCTTTTCCTGTGATGCTTCTGATCTTGGCTGCAGTCAGACAGGATATCTGACTGAGTAGATTACTGATCTGCCTTGCTCTATCAGTTCCTGTGCTCATTTACAGTTTTTATGGCTACAGAGCACAGAGATTCTTGTTTAATAGGAAATAATATTTATACAATCTCTTTTAGCAACTAGTCATAGATCCTATTTATATATAGGATTTTGTATACAAGATTTTAGTCCGTGGTATAGAATGCAAATTCTGAGCATGCTCTGAGTTACATCTCTAGAGAGAACATCATTATTAAACCTTTTTGAAGGTGTCCCTGGTGGCAGCTCCATAGAGCAGGTGGCCTGCATGGCACAAGCACACAGAGAGTCAGGAGCCTGTGTCTTATCAGACCATATAATCTAAAAATTACTCAGCCTGTTTTGGTCTCCTGGGGAGATGATGACGATGATACAGGACTCTTATGCTAGAAACTAATTGTTAACCTGCAGAGGATGTCATTCAACACAAATCCCAGCAGAAAAGGGCTGGGTGATGGATGTTTCTGGGTAGCAGGCCAAGCTATAGTTTGATTTTCAACAGATAGTTCTCTGGGTTGCCCCAAGATTTTCATGTCTATTACCTGGCTTACTTGAAAACAAAAAGCACATTAATTAAAAAAACAAAGCTTACAATTTATGTTTATTAATGTATGCATATAAAACTGAAAGGAGCAAACAGTTCCTTCCCTGTCTCAGGGCATAAAATGCCCTCACTCTTACCTGTGGTACTTGGGTTTCCTGGAGCTTTAAGCAAAGCTGTGGGAAGGTAGAAGGTTAAAGGCAAGGAAACAGTGTTGGAAAGGAATACAGCAAGTAGCAGTATATGGGAAAGGAATGTGGGACTGTGTATACATCTGTTGATTGAAACATGGCCAGAAGATCCAGGGAAGTGATACATCTGCATCTGCAATGCCACATCCAGTGGTGTCCTCCATGCCTGAGCATGAAGAAGACAGTTGTAAACTGGAGGGAGTTCAGTGGAGGGCCACCGGGAGGATCAGGGGCTGGAGCACTTGCCCTGTGAATGGAGGCCAAGGGAATGGGGCTCATTCAGCATGGAGAAGAGGTGATCTCACAGGGACCTGATAGCTGCCTGCTAGAACATGCAGGGAGGTCATTTGAGAAGATAGAGTCAGGCTGTAGGAGGACTAGAGATAATAATCATAAATTGATGCAAGAACGTTTCTGACTGGAATCAGAAGAAAACTTTTCTAGCATGGAACAGTCAAGTATTGGAAGGATTGTCAAGAGAGGTTGTGCAGTCTCCGTCTGTGGATGTTTTTATGGCTTGACAGGATAAAGCCTTGAGCAGTCTGTCTGTTCTGCACAGAACATTAACTGGAGACCTGCCAAGGTTCTAGAAAATCTGATTCTGTACAATTTTCCTCATATGATACTGTACTGTATACCTTATTTGATCTGTTCTTTTCTGGTAGATTAAATTTTCGTCACTAAGCACTTTTTCCTTGTATCTTCATTTTATTATACCTCTTCTACTCTGCTGTGCCTTCCTCACTCTAAATACATCTGATAATTCCATCTCCACTGGATCGTGGAGTCTTCAGAGTTCTCCTGACTTCCAAAGTTTCTTCAGTGCCCCTCAACAGTGCTTCCAGACACCAATTCTGTGGAGACTCTCCATGGCTGTCTTCATGGCAAAGCAGAGCCACTGCCTTCTGCTTTCTTTTCTGAGCTGTCTTGTAGAAAGTTTGCTGTCTGCTTTGCTGCAGTGCCTCTGTTCTTTCTTCTGGAAGTGGATGAAAACCAATTCTGTGCTCATTAAAATCTAGCAGTGTTGCTGCATTCAGCTTTCATAAGAGAAGTACCTAATGGTAGACATGGCCTCAGACCCATGGTATGCATGGACTGGAAATAAACATGAAGGATTTTTGGAAGCAGATGAGTACCAAAGCTTACTGGGCTACTCTCAGTAGACCTTCTGGAGCAAAAAGTAGTGATTTTTTGTTTTGTAATGATATTTTGTTTGGCTTTATTTCTGGGTTTCAAAAAACTGGAGTTTCTTCTGGCCTCTACTCACAGGAGATATCTTCAGACTCCAATACCCTCTGTATTTCTTGGATTCTTAATATTTTCTTCAAAACTCATCAATACTAAAAGCATGAGAATGTTTATGAAAAATGTTCTCACATTTCCTTTTGGATCTGGGAGGGTATTTTTGGGTGTATCTTTTCATCTGCTTTTACAGGTAAGCCTTGCCTAGTTGACTTTAAGCTCGTTAGCAGCTAAAGTGTAATAATTGTAGCAGAACCTACATTGTTTAGATTTTAATACACATTCCAAATAGCCTTGAGTGTATTACAGTTTTGTTGTCAAGTAGGTCAGATTAGCACTAGCCATAGACTCTCTGAGTAATAACAGTTTTTCGCTATTCATTCAAACTTGACTCTCCTAGCATTTGGATGCTGTAAAATCTGTAACATTTCTAAATCAGTGCATTTCCTCAGGTGTCTTGTGTCAGCTTGGAGTTGGTAAAGATGGTTTTGAATTTCCTGAATCCTCTTCTGGTCTCTCAGATACTCCTCAGCTCAGGGTATTGCTGCCAGAGGAGTATTGTAGTGGGCAGAACACATGAAAATTATCAAGTTAAAATGACTTAAATTATTCAACTATACCTTAAAATGCTGGAATAAAGCAGGCAGTGAATATACTGGGAAGGATGAGGATAGGGATAAGGGTAACAGTTACATGAAGTACCTTTGATTCACACAAAAGAAAGAATAAAATGATGGAGGAGTTGTGAAGGTTTTCTTCTGCAGCCCACAAACTGAATATTGCTGTTCTTCCATAATTCTGTCTTAACAAAACCTGAGACTTTGACCTTGGAACACTGAGATTTCAGTTATTTACATATATTTGTCCATACAGACTTTTTCCTTGGAATTTTGGAATGTTTGGAAGTCTTCTATGTAATGTCATGTGTTGTATCATATTCATTGCAAAAGGAATCTTGGTTTAATTAATGTGTAAATCAAACTGTATTTTTCAGTCAAAACCCATTAATCTTCTTTTCATAGAGAGCTTCAGTACTGATAATGCATTGTTCTGTCAAGGGCTGCAGTCATCTAAACAGAAAAATGTTTCAATAAGGAATCTTAGGATTAGAAAACATTTTAAAGATTTAGTCTGCTCTTTAAAGACATACTTCTGGACAAATAAATACAGACTACCATATTATGAGCTTCTTTGATCTAGATATCTCTTTCCATTAAGTTTGTTGACGGAAGTTAAATTTAAAAATTCAGTTCTTCTTCACAGTTCAGGCCATTAGCTAACCTATTGACAAGGGCTAGTTTCTACCTTTTGGAGGTCAAGGAAGCTGTACTGTTCTTGATCCAGTGCTGCAAGCCTCCCTGTAAACAAGCCTTGATGTCTTCTGATTGGATTTGTGTGCCCTGGCTTGCATAACCATACAGCTTGTATGCCAGCGTTATTAGCCAAAAGGAATATAGGGACTTACATAATCATTACACGATTATTTTTCAGTAACTGTACTGTAAATATGTAATTCTCTCTGCTCCTAATAACTCTTAATCCCTTTGTTTCTATTGGCTCCCGGGCTCAGATTTGGCCGTGGCCTCCATGCCCTGGCCACTGATAAAACTTGAATAAATTGTTACTCTCAGGGTTCACCTGCTTTGCTCCCAGCAGAAAGTTCGTGTTCCCCACTGCAGGCAGGGGCACTGTGTTGTGGTGCAGTGTTGTGGGAGCGTGCCTAGCACCTCTGCCTCCATTCCTTCTGAGAAGGGCCCATTCACCTCCAGAAACGTTTCATACCTGGCTCTCTGTGTATGTTCAGCACAGACCTCTTTGCTGAGCTTGTGTGTTTTATGCCTGAGAATTCTAGTGCAAACAGTTTTGATGTCCTTTCTGCATGTTGTTTGAGAAAGAAGATTCTTCCTTGAGATTCTGTGGTGAGAAAATCGAAATTATCAAGAACTCTTGATCCACTGCAGGTGTTGGAAGCCAAGAAGAGGTTATTTTCCTTTTGGTACAAGCAGATAGGAAAAGGCCCTTTAGAGTCCTTCTTGTAAAAGCGTGGCCCTATTCTGCTGTTTAGTTGTGATATCTGTGGGATTTGGTGGTCAGAGCTCTCCTAAGTCGTAGATCTTCCAATGATAACTTATGCTAGTAGAGTACCTTTCAAGTATATTTGAAAATATCCTCAACTTTGATGCAAAATTGCTTTTCTTACTGCTTCTAATATTAGAAGTATAACTCTTTTTATTTGTTTCAGCCTTACAAAATAGTTGAAAATAATTTTTCTCTGTTTAATTAGCTTCATGAGTCAGTTCCTGGTCTGAGATCTTGACATTTTTGGCAAGCAAAATTTTCTTGTGTATTTGACCTTGGCTTTATTCCAGAAGAAATATTTTAAGCTGCTAGTTGTGTGTAGGTTTTTTTTTTGTCTTTGGTCTGAGTCTAGGGGGCAGACATAAGGAACACTGAGGGAAGTGAAGTGTATAAACCACAATTAGAATTGCAGTGCACAGGTGTCTGTAGATCTTACACAATTGCCAAGCTATTTGTTTCTCAAATGATAGGGGCTTTGGGAGTGCATTTTGGAGAATAAAGGGAGCAGAAGGCCTTCAATTTGCATGTTAGGGTTGTGGGTTTGGTTGTTTGGGTTTTTGTTTTTTTGTTTTTTGTTTTTTTCCAAATCCTGCTTTAAATTCTTCCAGACTTGATACATTTGATATCTTTACAGAACCAGCATATTGAATGGTTGAAAGTGATCTACTGTGTCTGGGGATGCAGTTTATAACTGCCTTCAGAGAGAAATCAGTGTTGAAGAATAAGAATTTCTTGCATAATAGCTTTTCTTTGTGCATCAAATTAGGTCTTGTGGTTTAAAAATCTGAATGCCAGCATTGAAAATAAGATGACTTGTAATAATATTAAAAAAGAATGACTTTTGCATCAAGGTTATGGGTGAGTTCTGCTGCAGGCCCTTAAGGATCTTTTTGGGAAGAGAGGCATCTTAAATCTCTATGCTAGTCATACACAAAATATTATTGCAATGAAAAAATAGTAAAGTGAATAAACAGCAGCTCACAGTAGAGGATGCATGATGTATCAGGAGTCCTAGTGTTCACTGTACTTTGCAATTTAATGCACAATAATTTTTTAGTTCTGTATTTGTGTATGCTCCACTCACTGTGTTGGATCTGTATTCTTAGGATGTGAGGTTCCATTAAAAAATAAATAATAATCGCAGCCCCCGCTCCCCCCACGTGCACTCATTTTCTGTAATATGGTAATGATATCACCGTAGCAGTAATTACGGGTCATCTTCATTTCTTTCATCTCTGCTGCTTCTGATGGCTTCATTCCTTTGACGGAGAAGATTTGGCTCTGGGTGCTGTGATTATTTTGTTAAGCATTATTCGAATAGACAGGAGTGAGAGAAATTAATCAATCCAAATGCAATTAGCATCATGTTTAACCCAGTGATGGACGTCTCAAGGTGAAACAGCCAGGGGAGTTTCAGACATTATTATTCAATCCAGTGGCTCTTATCTAAATTATAATCAAGAGGTTTTTATTGGCTTTGCAGAGAGAAGATGTAACTCTTTCCCTGCTTTGGGGGTCAAAGGGATCAGATCTTTGGCCCTACAAAATATTGGCTGCAGGCAGCTCCTAGAATTGGGAGGTACTGTAATAGTTTACTGTGATATCAGGGTGACTGAGGACAAAACACCGGCACATCCTAGTATCTGTGGTCTGGAACTTAAGTTTAGTAGCTCCCTGGTCATTGGCAGGATTGTCTTTGCCCCTTGCATTTCATTGCCTGACTTTGCCCATCTGTATGTGAGTGAATATTGTTTGTAGTTTCAGCATTCGAAGCTCTGTGAACATCACAGTTTGCAACTGAATACAAACAGAATGGTAACCTGCTTGCAAGGCAGGGAAATCTGGTTAGGAGAACAAGGTAAATTATTCTGCAGGGAAGGAATCTAATTTTTCTTAGAGCAGATATAATGTTAGTATTTATTGGTGGCAACAATAACATTTTTGAGGATATAGTAATCTGCAGCAGATCTGTTGTCACTGGATAATCCTGAATGATCTCTGAGATCTCTTATCAGGTATAAGATGAAACATGGGTACTGTGTGTGGAGAAAAAAGGTGGAAAGAGGTCACGTGAGGATTTCACAATTCAGGAAGGCATTAGATATTTGATTACAATTCTTAAGGCTCTAGCTAACACTAACAGAACTGTTTCAATGGTTTAAAACTTTATCAGTCTCAGGTTTAAAACTTTATCAGTCTCAGCTATTTTCCACTTCTCTGTCAGAGAGGACTGTTCTTGTAGTGTACTGGGAGGAGCAGTCCATGTGCTCACCTGCTCCGATTCACAGCCTGGCTTTGTGCAAGCTTTCACCTTCTTTGGCATTTCAAAACAAGCCATGCCAGACTGTGAAGAACAGCTGATGTAAGGGCACATTCTGCTGCCTCATTCACCAAGGGAAGGACACTGATGTTTTGTACCAAGGGGGGGTGTTATTGTTTAAAAATGCTGCAGCAAGACTTGACAGCTCATCTTTCAGAGCCTGAATTCTACCACAGTTGTTGAATCCTTTTGCATACATCTTGTGCTGGTTTTGGCTGGGGTAGAGTTAATTCTCTCCACAGTGGCTGGTATGGGGCCGTGTTCTGGATTTGTGCTGAACACAGGTTGATAATAGAGAGGTGGTTTTGGTATTGGTGTGCAGAGCCAAGGCCTTTTCTGCTTCCCATACTGCTGCACTGGCAAAGAGACTTGAGGTGCATGGAAAGCTGGGAGGAGACACAGCTGGGATGGGTGATCCAAACTGACCAAAGGGATATTCTAGACCACATGACATTGTGCTCAGTGTATAAAGTGGGGGGGGGGGGGGGAAAGGAGGAGGGGAGGGATGATCAGAATGGTGATGTTTGTCTTCCCAAGTCACCATTATGTGTGACGGGGCCCTGCTCTCCTGGAGATGCTGAACACCTACCTGCCACAGGAAGCAGTGAATCTATTCCTTGTTTTGCTCTGCTTTCTCTGTTAAACTGTCTTAATCCTGACCCACAAATTTCCCAGCTTTTACCCTTCTGATCCTCTCCCTTATTCTGATGAGGAGTGAGCAAATGACTGCATGGGGCTTGGTTGCTGGCTAGGGTGAAAGCACAACAATCTGTACTGAGGCTGTGATCCCATCTATAAGGTGGGAATTAAATCCCTGTATGTTTCAAGAATATTGTAAGGTTTGATAAACTTTGTAAGTGCTTTGATACTGATTACTGAGAGATGCCATGGTAATGCAAGCTTATTCCACCTGGAGGTTTACACTGATTGTGTTGTCTTACCTGAGGAATGTGTTTCAGGAGTGTTAGGTGATTGCAGTGGTCTTCAGTGTCAGTGTAACAGCTGAAGCACAGCTTGGAGTGTCTGCATGTGCCAGTTGTGCCTCCAGTGAAGGTGACTGACCTTGTTTTCACTAGCCACTGCTCTCCTGAGATGGCAGTTCAACTCTCTCTGAAATTGGGCTTGGGGTAGCATTCACTGGTATTTGTCAGAGGCCAACAGTCTTCAACTAGCAGCTCATTTGACACTTATATTAGGAAGTAGACAGCAAATAGCAGAGTAATTGAAGCTCTTTCCATGAAGAAGGAAGTGTGAGCTGGTGCCAGGTGGTGATAGGATTTTGGGGGTCTGGTTTGAGATAGATCTGCTTACCACCTTCTATCTCTGTGAAGTTCAGATTATGTTGTCTGGGTAAAAATATTCTCTTGGTCTTGTCTGTCATAGGCCTCTTTTTTCTTTGAGGATTGTTCAGTAATAATGTCAATCTTAAATATTTTTGCTGATTTTAAGTTACCTTTTTGCCTTCATCCCTCATCCCCGACTTATTTTTTATTTTCCTTCCACATGCAATGTCAAATGAAAGGTGTGACTTTGCAGTTGGCTTTCGCAAGTTCAGTCAAGCAAAACTCCCACAGTCGTTCACAGGCAGATTCCTCTAGGCCTTTTTTATATCCTGCCAACTAAGAAAAAGAATCACTGTGTCTTCTTATCCTAACATTGTATCTCAGCACATTAGAAATCATTTCTGATGCAACAGATTCTTGTGATAGAAGGCTAAAAACCAGAGAACTGTTCTGCTGTCTTTCTACAATTCATATTCTTTGCCATAAAATGGTAATTTGCATTGACAGTGCTTCAGAAATAAACCTTTCTAGTTTTGTTTTCTATGTAGTCCAAGGACACAGCAGTATTTTGAGAGTGCACGATTAGTACTTTAAAGGAATCCTTCCATGCTGAAAAACAAGTTCTTTAGCTACCATAAGTACAACTGCATGAGAGGAATAACTGATAAGCTAACCAAGTATAACAGTGCCTAAAATAGCCTTTTTGTAGGCAAGAATGTAGCATTCAAAATGTGACACTGCAAGTCATTTCAGTGCTAAAAACATTAATTGTCTTTCTGGGTTTTATTAGTAGCAAGACATTTAGATTTTAGCAAGGCTACATTATCAGATGAGAGAGGGATCACAGTCAAATTTGTTCCATAAGTTGTACATCTGGGAGAGAAGCTAAGAAGTGCTTCTTTAGCAAGTGACTTTGTATTAAAGCATCTGTAATTTGAAGGTACTCGCAGGCTTTGTTTTGAGATTTTTAGATAAGCCCAGAAGTGGTAAGCAGTGAAGCTACAATGTTCATGATGAATGTGTGATAAATACATGTGTGGTGAATGTGTGATAAGTACAGTTTGTAATTTATATCTTTTACATAGACTTTATCCCCAAGTGTGTTGTGGATATATTTAAGTGTATATTATGTTTAAGAAATGTGCAAGTATGTGTATTACTTAGGATTCTCCTGGATGAAAGTTGCTTATATAAGTCACTGTTTTCTTTGCTGATTTTAAAGCAGTAAATCCTTCCATTATTTCCTGGCTATCCAGACCTTATGACACAGTATGTCCTGTGCTGTTGTATGTGTGAGAAGGCTTTTTATGGGGAGCAATCAGGCTGGACCCCAATCTCCAGTGCAGTGGTTTTTTTCTAATTAAATTGTCAGTGGAAGGAATATCCGGAACAGCAGTTTTCATTTTCAGTCGAGGAAAAAACATTATGAGTCTTTGTCATTTGATTAAAAGTTACTTAACCTTTAAATTGCTACAGATGTAAAGATAGCTCTGAGTTTCCAATGTAATCGCCTCCAAGTTAAAATCAGGAAAATCTTTGTGTAATGAAACCCATATGTCATAGTGAAAGGATGCAAAGCACTGGCAGAGTGGGCTGCTCTAGCAGGAGATTCTGCACCCAATCTTGTTAACCAGGACTGCTTTTGGTAATCCCTCATCTCCTCACTTGTAGGAAATCAATCTGTACCACTGAATCTTTTCAACCAGCAACTATAAAATTTACTGCGGAGAGGCAGCTTGGGGACAATTGTAGTAAAAACGGAGCCTGAGGCAACAAGGCTAAATGTGGGATTGAGGGATTGAAGATCTAAAGAGGAGATTATATTAAACCTTATTCTGCTTCCCTATCAAGTAGGAATGTCTCTTCCTCCTTTCAGCCCCAGTCTTTCCTATCCAGTACCTGTTCTTGAGATCTGTTTGGTGGATCTTTGCCAGGCAGCAAACTCAATTCCTACAGTACAGCATTCTCTGTTAATTATAATAGCCTGATACCATTTTTCAATACATATATCTGAAGGAGCTCTACTTCCAGAGCAACCAGTGCTGTTATCAACCTAAACTGGTTTTTTCTGTGGAGTTCAGTGTCTTCCTTCTCCCTAGTAGGTGGGGTTAATTTGTATCCAAGCTATTGCAATGGTATCCATTGTTGATTTTTCTATTGTAGTAGATGCACAGCATAGGCAAGGTTGTAAATCGTGGCTTGTCATGCAGATTCATGTTTCTGTTATGTGCTGCGCAGCCTCTGTAGTGTGTGTCTGCTGGTACAATGAAACCTGTGCTCAAACCCTCTCTTCCCTTGAAGTCCATGGTTTAAACTACGATTGTAAAGAAAAAATCCCTGAGGTTTTCACTATAGTTTTGTCCAACCTTTTAATTTAAAAATCCACCTCTATCTACTATTCAAATGGCTTCTGCTGGTCCCTTGGGTAGTTGCTTAAAGCTGGTTTTACCATCTCTCTTTTAGCCATCGCATTTGGAATGTGGGTGATGGTTTCTTCATTCACAAGCTCTTCCCTCACTCCAGGAAGCTCCATAAGACCCCAATGGAAATGATATTCCTATTATTAAGAATTCATTTCTCAGAAGCAATACTGAGCAGAGAAGACAGTTTAATATTAGAGCCTTTTACCGTGCAAAATCCATCAAATCATACTCCAGCGCAGATTAAAAAGAAACAAAGGTGAAGGAATAGCCAAGATGTTTGAAGGCAGTACCATGTAGTAAAAATTTGGCCTGTGTTTACCAGGAATACATTGAACTGTGGTTCTTGGGCAAATGAGAGAAGCAGCTGAAGCAGGGAAGACAAGATTGTTAATGCACGTGGAAACTTGCCCTTAGTTGGCTGTGGATTTTCTGTCAAATGAGGATGTTACTTCCTGGCCATTTTCATACATATACAAAGATAAAAGGTCCTTTTTCTTTCTCAGTTTGGCATCATATCTTTAAAAATAAAGCCCTGCTGCAAGCCTGAGTCTGTGAGGAGACGAGGAATACAGAATAGCAGAAGGCTGTCTCCTGCTCCTAATGGGATTTTGTAGCAGCATGTGCGAGTTTGTTTCAGAAGTCAGAAATGAACAGATGTTGGTATAAATTACCTCTGTGTCTGATGTCTTGCAAATTAAAAGCGCGGTTGGCATCACTAAACAATTTCACCAGGTTGGGGGGGGAAGCGGGTGGTGATTATTGTAGCAGGTCGGTAAGAATCTTTAAGCTGCAGCAGAACAGGATAGCAAGGATAAAGGAATGAAGAATAAAATGAGAGGTCTGTGAATTAATCAGAAATGTTAACATCTCCGATGACAAGTGAACAGGCAGGCACGTGCTCTGGAGCAACCTCCAACCCACAGTAATTTCACTCAGCGCACAGAAGGAGTCTGTGCTCTCTGCCTGATTTATAGGGTGCAGCCCTCTTTGGGGGAACAGAATTGTCATGCATTCGTATATCTCCTGTATGGGACTTGCACTCTGGAAAACTTTCCACTTTATCAACTGCAGTTCAGCTTATGTGCTTATCTCATTAAAAGTGTTTTAAAACCATGTGCTGTTGTTGGAGCAAGGCAGGGAGGTGTCAAAGAACTAAGTACTAAGAACCTATTCCAAATAATCATGGTCTTTGGGCATAACAACTTAGTTCCTGACAAAATACCAATCCTCTCTCTTCTTCTGCAGCACCTTCTACCCCTGTGTCACTTCAGCAGCACTTAAAACATACAGGTTATCTTGGGGCTGGGGAGGCAGAGGTACAAATGAGTACTTTTGTGGTAGCTCATGCTGTGCATCAGAAGCAGGATCCCAGGTAATAAAACTCACAGCTGGAGGCATGAGGCAAGAAAATAGTGCAGTGATCTGCTTGAACCTACAGCCAGTCTGAAGCATGTTTCACTCAGGACAGTGGACTTTGCAGCCTACAAGTATCAGTATGTAACAGACAGGTTATATACTTTAAAATACAATTAATTGTTTTACAGGGATTTTGCTGATGACAATACCTCGTGATAAAATTTTGTGTAAACAAATTAGAATGTAGTAATTTAAAGAAGAGGCTTTAAGACACAAATTCTAACTTTTATGAAAACAATAACAAAGTGTCTTTATCTGAGTGCACACTGAGTATTGTAAGCTGAACATTTTTATTACATTTTAGTTCTGTTCTGACAGATAATCAATAATGTCAGAAGAAAACCCAACACCAACAAATCCACCTCCAGTTTTTATGCTAATCTTAATTTCTGATGTTTGTCTCAGTAGAGAAGTCAGGAGTTGAATGGATAAAACAGAAAATTAATTCCTTTCTCCTTCTAGACTGTCTTTGAGACTAGGTGTGGGAAACATGCATGCTTTCAGCATTCCTGTGAATAAAACCCTCCATGTTTTGATGGCTGCCAGTCCAGCACAAAGCTTACACTTCTATTGAAAAGAAATGGAGGGGCACCAGTGGGAAGATTGTCTTTCTCCAGGCCTCAATTGCTAATGGTGCTGTCTTTGATGCATTGTATTGTTATTGCAAGACAAGAACAGTATGAGGGCTGCTCTGCCAGTTTGTGAGCTTGTGGGTTCTCAAGTCAGAAATGTCTCATGCAGAAAAGTGGCTGTGTAAACCCTGCTGTAATACAGCTACCAGAGATTGATGGTACTGGGAGTGAGAGAGAGACATATAAGCCTTGCCTTGCTGTATTAAACATCGAAGGACTGACAACGCAGAGAGAAAGAGAAGACCAAAGCTCTATAAACTTTACTTTATTACCCTATCCATAGATGAACTACATTGAAGGAATATAAACCTCATTATGTTACAGCATCCAGGGACTGACACTGCTGAGAGAGAGAAAATGCTGCCTAATTTCTGTTGAAGATCACATCATCCAGGGACCAATAATCCTGAAACAGAGAGAGTTCCATAATCTCTGACAGATTATAACATACAGGAGCAATTGTGCTGAGGTAGAGTGATGGAGATTTGGATTTCACCATTCAGAGATGGATAGCACAGGGAAAAGGAGGTGCTGCAAGAGCGTAATGCAGTAGGAATAGAAAGCATAGATTGTATGTAATGAGACAGCCTGTGGGAATTATTGCTGAGTTTAGAAGATTCCAGATCCTGCCTGCTTTTGTATCATGTCAGGAATTCAAGCTGAAATGCAGTTTTATTTATTTTCCACTTTAATAGATAAATAAAATAATTCTTACGTTTTGGTACAAGCACAAATCTAAATGAATTTCTTATCCTAAGGTTAGAATACGTTATACAATTATACAGATTATACAATTGTTTGAGTTTCTTGGCTTTTTAAAAAATACTGATTTCTTTTTCCTCTCTTGTGATTTCAGCCAGAGAAATGACTCGAGGGAAATTCCTGAACATCCTGGAGAAACCCAAAAAGTAGCTGCATCTAACATTTGGACAAAAATACCCCAACTAAGTCATTTTACGTACTGCCGATGCAGATGAAGCCCAGAAAGTCTTAAGAAGAACAAAGCTCTTGCTCTAGAACTTCAGAAGCAAGCATCTCTTTTTGCTTCCACAGCTCATCTCTTCATGGGGTAAATGTACAATATGCACAGGTCACAGGGACTGCAGTTGGTTGCACTGGAATTCAGACTTCATCTGACCATAGGATGTCCAGCAGGAGGACTTGGCCCTGACATGCTGTGACACAGTTCCAATCAGCAGTTCAAAGTGAACAGCCAGTGTCCTTATTCAGCTGCTCTCAGGGGCAGCCTGTTTGAGGTACACAGCAGATCTGACACTGGCCAGTGTCCGTCATGAGGCCTTGACCCTTTGGTGTGTCTTTTGTCTTAGATGCATTGATTTCCTGTGTGCAACGTGTGTGCTGAAGGATTTGAGCATAGTTTGGGGTGTGGATTCACCAGGAGCACTGGCTCAGCAGGAGCACATACTTTTAGTGTAGAACCAAGTGCAGTCTCTGCATTAGAGTCCAGTTGCCCACTGCCTTCAGAGAAGCACATCTGGTACCCAAGGAAGAGCTCCAGACCTTCGCTGTGCCTGGGGCTTCATTTCACTGCTGAGTGGTTCTCTAAGTGAAGTTGAAACTAACAGACCAAGGGGAGTAAGAAGTGTTGCTGTGTCTCCAGGAAGATATCCTCACTGAAGCTTTGGCCAGTACACAAAGAAACAGCTTTGTCAGTCCTCTGCAATTCTTTGCTTCTTTCAGGTCTAGAAACTGGAAAGAGTTCTAAAGTTGAAAGATGGTAATGTTTTCAGTTATCACTCCAAGAAGCGGCATCAGGACTGTTAGCCACATTGTGAAGATGGTCTGCCTATACAGGATCTCAACGTTTCTGAAAATAATGTTTTGTAGTATTTTTAATTGCTTATAAACCAGCACCTCAAAATTTTCTTCTCCTACAAACCCAGAATTTTTAAGATAGAAACTTCTGTGAGCTGCTCACTTTCAGAATACTGTGATTACAGTTTAATGCCTTTTTCTTCTGTTCATGCACTTCTACATATTCACCCCTTGGAAGAGGTATAGAGCATGTTCAGACTTTCTGTTTTATTTAAGAGAATTTTTTTTCATTCCATCTTCTTTCCTTTTCCTAGAAAAAAAAACATTTTAACCATTAGTAAATATGTTCTTTTTTAGGATACAACATAATGTTGAAACATAACATAACATTATTTTTACCATGCAGGCTTTTCAGAACGTGCCATTTCTCAGGATGTAGTCACATAGGAGAGGAGAAATTATTTGGAAATAGTACATGTAACAGGCTGTCCTTACAGCACTGCATTTTTCTGGCTTTGCAGAGAGAGGAGACTCTTTTTGGGTGTGTGTGCAATAAAGAGGGGGAGATTTTTTGATAAAATAGACTTCGGAGTTTTACTGAATTGCTGGTGACCCTTTGGTTTGCAGTCTGTGGTTTTTGGTTATTGCCAGTCAGAACTAGGCTTGTTTTGAACAGCTCTGGTTAACTAAGTTTAAGTAGTTAAATCCTACATCCTGGAAAGACCCTGCACAAATTTAGAAATATCAGGAGCCTGATTTAAGACTTAACAGAGTTATTTCTGTCCTTCACAGTTTATGAAGGGCTGAGCTTAACAGGAACTCCATCCCTTGAGAACATGAGAATTAAGACAGATGAATGACAAGAGAAGCTGAAAGTGGTAGTTCAGGAACAGAAAAAAAACCCATGGTGCAAAGTGATGTTGATGTAGTTTTAAGCATTGAATTATAGATTTGGAATGCAAGTTTAAGTTTGTATACTATATATGTACACATATATGACATAATGGGATACTTCATCTGTATCACCAGTATTTTTAGAGGCTTCTTGGTCCAACACATTAAGGAATTGAGATCTGAAAGGAGGATAAAGGAAAATATATGAAAGCGTGTCCTGGAAGTATATGTGTATTTTCTGATATGTGCAGTAAGAAATTTCAAACTCTAGGTGGTTTTTGGTAACATACATATGTTAAAAAAAAAAAGAAGAAAAATCTCCTTTTGTTATACACAGTAATCATCTATAAGGCAGCCATTAACATATGCTTTAGAATTGTGATATTTTTTGATTTTGTACTTATCATCTGTAGAGATGAGTCAATGATGTTATTTTTTATTGACAATATTGATATGTATTTTTGTGTGTCAGTCAGAGAAGTTTTTTTTTGTCTGTTATTACTTTTTAGTTTAATAATATGCAAATGCAAACCTCAGAGGTTTGTCTGGGTTTCCAGAATAGCCCTCTGAGATGCAAAAGCTTTTCCTTGGCCACTTAGGCAATACTATTCCTCAGGCTCTTCTTCACTTATCTGCATGACACCACCTCAGGGTTTGGTCTGTGGATGTTCCATTCCCATCAGTAAATAAATATTTGTCAATATACAAATGCTACTAAGGTTTTTGTACCCTTTTGAACCCAATTTTTTCCTTCAGTGCTGTCTTTCCTGACATCCATGCAGTTATCTGTCTGTACAAGAAAATCTGAGTGACTTTTTGTTACTGATGGGAATGAAGAGTGTAAGAAAATCAAGATTTGGTAATATTAATCAAGCTGATGCATTGTTTTATAAAGTGTCTTTATGTATTGGTATATTAGATATTACTGTGACTTTCTTGGAAGTAAACTCAGTATTTATTTGGTTCCTTTTAAATGCCAGCCTTACACACATTGAGTTATAAAGGCTGTTCTCTTTGGTCTTGGACTATCAAATACTTTGCTATCTAATCCAACTGAGAAGAAATTCTTATTTGTTATGTTAATCATTATGAAAATAAAAGTCTGTGTGCACTGGCAATTGAATAACGTGATATTCCATTTAACTCGGTGTTTTGCCATTACAAAATCAACAATTTTGTAATGGTCCTATAACTCACAGTTCTCAACTTTGATTAATATTTCCCTCAAAAAGATACCTAGGAATGACAGATTAGTGAAAATTGGCTAATCCATCTTAGAAGTAACATTTGAACCTTATTCTGGTTTTACTGATTTTTATGTTATGTAAAAATGCAAGGTGCTATTACAAGTCAAATCACAAGCCAGTCTTATCTGTAATCTTCTCTTTGCTTATAAACAGTTGTAGAAGGATAGGGAAGGATATAAACAAAAGGCTTACACAGTGATTTTGCATTAGGGTAACTTACACAGCATCCAGACATCTGTTTTAGTTGAATCTGGTCCACAGTAGACCCTACCCTTCATAAATTTGTCTTAGTCCTAATTTCCTAATTTTTCTGTACTTCTGACCTGAAAAATTCCCCAGGATAGTGAGTTCCATAATTCAGTTATACAAAGAAAGGTTAAAAATAAAACAAACAAACAAACAAAAGGCTGGAGGGGCAAGTTGTTTTAAATCTGCTTACCTGATAATTCCCTTTTGAAACTTTAATTTATTTTATTGTCAGGAACAGTTGTTTGGATTTTTTTCTTCCTTGCTGTCTGTGATTTTTTCAGGTTCTACTATGGTTTTTGTTCTGTGGTTATGTTCACCTTCCTTGTGTTCACAATGTTCAATGGTTTGTCTTCTACTACAGCCTGAGCTGGCATAATCAAAATTGCAGAGCAGTCGTAGTGCAAGCATACTGTGAAGTGCGTACATCCTCATTGCAGCTCATTCTTTTTTACTCTGCTGGTTTCTTTCACAGCATCTGGGTCTAAATCCTGTTTTGAGTACCTCTAAGAACAGGATCATCAGCCAGATTTGCACCTGATCTCATCCATGCTACCTGCAGTGGCTAGTGCTGGGCAAACAACGATTTTTCCAAATCACAGTGACAGTGATGCCAGCCATTCCGTGCTGATGAATTGACACCTGGCAATTCCATCATCAGCCTATGCAGTATGTGAAAAAGGTAAATTTCATCTTGTCGCATGGTCTGAAATCCTGCCCTCCCAAAAGTTCAGTAACTTCTCATAAACATTTCTGTAGTACTTCTAAACTAATACACATTTTTAGATATATACAATCAAAAGAAAGAGACAGCTTGCACATGACTGTTGCAGAAAGTCCACAGTGATGCATACTCTCCTCTAGAACCAGCAGTCATTCAAAAACCAGAGACGGTATTTCTGGTGTAGCACTTCAAGCAGCCTCACATTTGAGTTTCTCCTAAGTAAGAACCTCAGGCAACAAGGGTACTTGTAGTGGGAAAATGTGTCATATCTCTGAGTGAGCTATCTGAACATGGCACACAAACTTCACAGACTATGAAAATAATCCTCACTTCTTAGTGTTGTACCCCCATCTTCATATGCCAGTCTGTACTGACACTTTTGAAGAAGTCATTAAATAATCTTTAGTAGAAGGTGATCATTCATTGAAAGACAATTTTATAGCATCTTCAGCACAGGAAAATTATAGTTGGACAGAAACTTCGCATGGAACAACAACTCTGAGCTGGATAAAAATGATTCGAAAAACAAATGCAAATGTTGTAAACACATTTCTGTTATAGCAAAACCTTCCCACCACAGAAATACCAAAACCCACACCCACTCCTACGCGCACATCCCAGCGCACACATCAGCCAGGCTGCCAGATACATCCAAAAAGCATTGCATGTGTGATGCCAAATATACATTGCCCTGATAAGAGATGCACCTTGGTATTTTTAGAAGGCAAGAAGAAAGAAAAAAAAAGTCTAAAAAGAGAGACAAAGAAAATCAAGGATAAGGAAATGAAGAAGACTGGATCCTTTTGGTTTTACATAATGCTGTGCTTCTTGGAATCAAACCTATTCTAGAAACACGTTATTTCTGCAAGCCAATCTTTACACCAGTGCTTTGAGTTTCTTGCAGGAGGATGTGAAATGCAATATTCTGAACTCAAATCATTGTGGCCAATCATAAAGTCCACATAAAGTTAGTTAAAAAGTTAAGTAGCCAGAAATCCAGACTGATCCAGTTGTTATAGAATGTAACCCACATTCTGCACATAATATGTGCAACAATGCCAGTTTTATTTAGATTTTGCTAGATTTTCAGCATGGCAGGATCCCTCTGCATCTTGACTTCATCATCCACTGAAAGTGCTGGTTTTTAGACTTGACCTTTTCTGATCTGTCTCTTTGAGGAGGATGACTGACTCCAGGCAGCTGATGAGTGTACAGAATAGGCGTTTTCTTGTTGGGTTTGTGTGGTTGACCTCTGCCCTGCCTGCTGATTCCTATAATACAGATCAGTGACCAGTGAAGCCAGAATGCTCCCTGCCTGTCTCTGCTATAGACACCTCAGTAAGGAACAGAAAAGAGGAAGAGGGCTGAGCTTGAAAGCCCTTACTTAATTGCTAGTAGAAAAAATGGGTAATAAGAATGACCTTGCACCTTATTTATTGACCAGATCTCTGTGAGGACAAAGTACTTGACTTGGTTCTGTATCACTTGAAAGGCTGGCTCTGTGGCCCATAGCTGATGAGTAGGCATAATAATATAGGGTAATTAAATTTTGCACTTGCAGATACTTATATGTGAGGGAGGATTTCCCTCTCGAAAATAAAAGGCTCTGTTTTCTTCATAATCACAGAATTTTAAGCTAAATTTGAAGCAGCAGAAGTTTGCCATCTTCCACTTACTACGATAGCCCAAAATGCAGGAGGCTATGTATGAAAAGGCAGGAAGAGAGCTCCCCAGCTACATGAGAAGGAGGAACAAGACCAGCAAAGCAATCCAAATGGGCACAGGTGCTCAGGCTGCCTGGTTTTGTGGCCTGCAGTTCGTTTTCCTCTCTCTGTAGTACAGTAACTTTTTAGTTCTAGTTAATTTTAATTTTATATATATATATATATATATATATATATATATATATATATATATATATATATATATATATATATATGAATGTTATATATATATATGTGTGTGTGTATATATATTATATATATATATATATATATATATATATATATATATATATATATATATATATATATGTATATGTATATGTATATATATTGATTATCCCAAATTGCCTTTCAGAGAAAGCAAGAAAGCAATGGCACCTATGTTTCCCTTGTACTCTGCATGGATCAGATTGTCACCCTGTCTTAGGTTTTCCCCCTGCTTTGCACACTGATGCCAAATAGCACACGTGAAAACGGGACAATTGCTTCTGTTGAGGCCCATTGTGGGAGGAATCAGGGTGAGCTCTGATTTGCAGAAGGGATCAGTTTGTAATCAACTGCCCAGGAGGCAAATGGATCTGCAGGCTGTGATATCCGTACAGAATCAGCTGTGATATTTTGTTCAGTATGATAATTTTTGATTTTTGTAATCAAAAATTAGGGAAGATGTTTTGCTGAAAAATATTTGGTTGATGACAGTTTCTGAAGAAAGTTGAAAGTTGACGGGTTGAAAATTAGAGGGACTATGTGTCTTTCTTTGCCTTGTTTTAATGAGAGCTTGAGCTGGGATCTTCTACCCACCTCACAACTCATGTTTTTAATAGTTTTGTGAGAATCTTTTAGAAAGCTGTCCTGTGAGACCCAGCACGTGTTCCTTTACATGAGGACTGATAGGATCTTGTTTACTCACATGCTCCTTCCCAGCCTGGACTCTGGGGCAGACCCATGGCAAGGCCTCACTGGAGAAGAGCCTATGCCAGGAGCAGCATTTCTCTACGAGCAGCTCACAGCAAGACTCAGCAGAGACTTGAGGCAGATCTTTGCAGTTGTTTGGGTTTGATGCTGCATTTCTGCGTGGAAGTGCAAGTACCTGTGTACTGCTGGAGAGGATGGAGGATAAGACAGTCTAGAGATGAATTCAGGTTTCCACCATGCAGGTGGACGGTGGAGATGGAGAAAGGATGGAGAAGGCCCATGTCCCCAGCACCGTGGCTGATGCCCAGCTACTGGCCCCGTGCCACGTAGCTGGGCCCCAGCCTGGATTGCTTTTCTGGCTGTTTCTCGCCGTCGCCCTTCTCCTGCCGGTGCCCGAGAGGCGGCTCCCTGTCCGTCTGCGGCGCAGGGAGCGCTGGCTGCCGCTCGTTAGAAGAATTCCCCCAAGTCAGACCTATGGTACGAGCCGTGTGAAGCGGAAGACAATTAGGGGCTTATTAGTGTCCTGGGGAGACGTGTAACTTGTGTTGCTGGGACTTACCAAAACAGCGAGAGTCTTACCGGCAAGCTCCAGCCGAGAAAAGACTGAGGGATTGTCTCACCTAATTATGGGGAATGGGCCTCTTTGTGTTTGTGATTCGGTACGGTTGTCCGATCGCTTTTCTCTGGCTGCTGGCTCAGGCCGAGCTGGAAGTGTGCTAATTAGAAGAGAAATGGACGTAGTGATCCTGTCAGCTCTCGTTACCGGCGTGCACAAAGCCGAATATTATTCTGAGGCAGTGTTTTGTGAGTGTCCCTCTTCCAGCTCTCATTAAGGGCAAGGTTGGTGGACGGAGAGGGGACTTGACCACATGGGTTGGCTAATGGAGCGCAGTTACCGTTACTGTGCTAATTAACGGGCTCAGGAGGCAAATGTTTCTCCAACCAGCAGTCCCAGCAGCTGCACCTGGTGCTTCCAAAACCCAACCATCTCGCTGGGCAAGCCAGGCAAACACTGTGTGGAAGCAGAAAGGGGGTTATGTATGATGCATCCATCAGCCGTCCAAAAGTGCAGAACCAGTAAAATGGTCATCAGAGAGATGGAAAGGACACAGTGCTGCAGTAGCAGCAGGTCAAGCTCCAGCAGTCCCCTCTCCCCAGTTACCCTTCACATAGAGCACAATGTGTCAGCTTCTGCCCCTGGAAAGTGGGTAGCAAGGAGAGAGCTGAGGAATTGCCAGGACTTCCAGGTGCCATCAAGAAAGAAATCTCCTGTGAGTTGTTATGATCATCACAGCTCTTAATGTGGCCAGGAGGGGAAAGCTGGAAAGATGAGAGGTGACATGGAGGTGAATCAGACTATCCCTCTCTGTGTTGAAGATGGGATGCTTATGGTCTGAGGTGAAAAGCAAGCTGTACATACATATCAGGATTATTGTTTTACTCCAAAAGGCAGTTAGGCAACATTGAAATGATGCACAAAAGTTAATGTAGGTGAAGATGATGACCAAAGGAGCCATAGAAAATGCTAAAACCAAAATGTGTGCTTTCGTGTCATTAGCCTGAAACTCATACAGTGAGAGTAAAGAGAGTGACAGCAGATAGCGACCTGCTACAGAGGGAGTAGAGAGAGACAGAAGACAAAGCAGGAGCCAGAGCAGGTCTGTAGTGTCACAGCAGCTGAGATGGCCTCAGCAGAAGGGAAGAATAGTGTGTGCTGAAGAGGCTCAACGGAAGTAAGTAGTTTTATTAACTTGTCACACAGACCTTCATTTTAATACATGGGTATTTTGTAAACAGAGTAACTTGCACAAGTTAATTGCTGGTTGATGTTTCCAAAGTTATGGGTATGTATTAGTGATTAAGTCTGACTTGGATGTTAAGATCATTCTAAAGGTCCTTTGTATCTTTGGGCTAAATGTAGTAAAACATAAAGCATGTCTTAAACCTTTTGATTTGCTTTCTCTCTTTTAATAATGTATTAATTGCATGCACTCAGGCATGCTTGGGCACTGTTTTCAGATATTCTTTGTCAAGGGTTAAAGTTGCAACAGGTTCCCTCTTTAGTTTCATAGTTTATTTTTCCCTGGTGGTGAAGCTGTTCCAGAAGGAGGGTTTGTGTCCTTCCAAGTCTCCATCAACAGTCTCCTGTCATCTTGGATGGAGCTTGAACTCTGCGTTGTGCTTGTGCCTCCTTATTTTTTCTATCTCCAATAGCAGTGAACCAAACAAGGATCCTTTTGCCATAGCAGCATGTACCCTATGTCCAAGCCCTGTAGTCCTGCAGAGCTGTAAAAGCCTTTCCCTTTTAACTGGGGTTCATTTCCTACTGGCTGCTGTGATGGCTTGAATCTTAGGAGTCTTGATCTTAGAAGCCTGATCTCCAAAGAGGGCTTGAGAAGTATCTTCTCTGCAAAGAGGTTTATTCTAGAAGGAGGAGATGTATAATCCTCTTACTAAAACACAGAGAGGAAAGGAGAAAAGCTTTATTGCTCCTGCCTTACCCCAGTGAGCTGGCAGCTTTTTTGCTGCCTCATGAATAGAAAGAGGCAAAGGTCTGAACACAAGCACTCTACCTGAGCTGAGGCTCTCTCCTGGATGCTCAGTGAAACCCACGTCTGCACTGCTTTTCAGTGGCACAGCAGAACAGCTTCTGAAGAGGAAAAACAACTGCCTGTTACACCATGTGGCCACTTCAGTCTTGGTCTAAGGAGGAGTCACAAGTCACTGGCAGAAAACTAAAGGCCATCATACCCATCTCCATTTTTGTGTTCTGGAAGCTCAGGAGTCGAGTGGCCTCCTTGTGTAAAGGTTCTGACACTTCCCATGTCTGGCCTTCCTCAAGAGCTTGGGCTTTACTGGCAGATACCAGGAGAAAAGACACACTGCTGGTTTCGCCAATTTATCTCTGTTTCTTTGCCCAAGGAAGTATTGGTATCCCTGCTTGTAACATCTCTATCTGACTGGCCTGCCATCTTGCTGGATGGATAATATCATTTCAAATTTCTGACTTCCAAATGCGAATATGGATCCACTGTGTGTAAAAAAAAAAAAGGTTGGTTTTATGTCCTTGTGAGGATGGCATTCTGATAAAGAGCATCCATCATACAGATTAGCAGTACTCAAGAACATTATGAAGAGAGGTGAAAATATGCAGATAGAGGGAAAGGGTGCAATGGCTTCTTGTGGCCCTCCCCAAGACCTCCTGGCATTCATGTAACGCTCACTGGTTGTATAGCGCCTGGCCCATGGGCTTGGAGGACATCTCTTCAGCAGTTTCAGTTCTCAAGTGCACAACTAAAGTCCTTTAATTCATGGTGACCTCAGCAAGTATCAAAAGTCTATTGTGCCATGCATCATGGAAACACATGATTAGGAGAACGTTTCTGTCCTCAAGAGGTTATAAGAAGCTGAAACAGTAAAAGGATGGGAGAAGAAAAGGAGACATCAGGATGTAAAGAGTCTTGTTAGAGGTTATCCAGCACAGTTCAAACCCTGTAACTTCTTAGCTACAGTCAAAGTGGCCCTTCCACAGCTTCCCACCTGCTTTGTTGTTTCATTAAATAGATGGGGGATTTAAAGAAAATAAATAAATAAAACCGTAAATGCCTAAGCAACCAACAGGAGTAAGAAATTTAAATAACAATAAATTATGGTGCAATACCAGACATTTTTTTTTCAAGACCTGTAAGAACTATTCTATGAAATTAATTTTGAGTGACTTTATGCAGTGTCAAAGATTTGAGAATTTAAAAATAGAACTCTAGAAATGAAGGTTTCTCACAGCACTGTTAACTGCCATGGTGTACACACATATTTAGGAGAAAGCTGTGAGCATTATAGAGATCCTGCAAATACTCATAACATCTTCACTGATGTTGAACACTTACTCTGACTTTGCTCAGCCTTTTACACTCTGGCACAGAGGGTGTAAGTGCTACTTTGCAGATTTCATGTAATTCCACACTTGCTTAGTCTAAATGTTTGCTGACAAACCAAGGCAGGAAAAATGTAATTTTCCTAATTTTACTATGTTGAAAAACTTGCTATTGCTCTGATGATCTGTGGATCCGATCCTGCCTTCACACAGAATATTATAAAAATGATCACTGCAGCTCTCTAGGGAGCATAAAACTATTTTCTCTAACAAAAGAGAGATAATTTTTCTCATTCACTTCAATAATTTGGAGAGGGAGGAATTTGCTACAATAGATATTAGTGTACCCCATTTGTGTATGCATCTGGGTAATGCTTACAGGAATTTTACTAGCAAGTGTCAAAATATTTATTAGCAAGTTTTTTTGGTGGGAGAGAACTGTGGAATTAAAGTGATATGGAAGACTGAAAGAAAAATACAGGCAAGTGAGAAGAATTAGGGACTTAGAGGACAGGAGACCAAGACTGGTAAAAAAGTTCATTTTGAAAGACAGCAAGGCATGGGCAGGAGGTTGGAGCAAATGCAAAGGAGTGAAGGAGGCAGACTATTATAAATACAGTATAAGAAGAAGAATAGTGAAAAAATCAAAACACAAGGGAAGAAAATAGGAAGAGGTGGTGGTTTTCAGCAAGAAGGAGGTCAGAGAAAAGCAGAAGTTTCATGAGCAGTGGCACCAGCCAAGGAAGTGTGGTTTTCCTTCTGGATGTGCCAAGACTGCATCATGTGTGGATTCTCTGATGCCTTATGGGATGTATGCTCACACTTCAGCAAGGGCAGTCATTGGATTTCTTTATTAGCCAATTAATGTAATAAAATGTACAGAAATGCATTTTCTACCTGGAAAGTTGTCTGAAATTAGCCTACAGGTTCAAAGGTCATTGGGACACCCATGTACACCTGTGGATGGATGCTAAGATAAGTTGATTAATAGCTGAAATTGCAAATGGACAGAGTGAGTGATAGAAAATGGGAAAACATTAGGAAAATGGGGATTTATGTCTGCTGTTAATGCATTTAATTTGCTTTACTGCCATTTCCTTTCCTGGTTTTATAATTTCTAAAAAATGAACAAGGAACTGTTTAAAGCCCTCCTCCCAAATCAGGCTGACTTCACTGTATCCACACTGGTTGTTTCTGGGGAGAAAAATCTCTTACAGCAGTTTTGTCTCCAGCATCAGACAAAAGATTCCGGGAGCTGCCTTACCAGCTACACCATCAAAACCTGCCTGGGACTCCACTGAAAGCATATGTGGGACAAAGATACTGCAAAAGCCTTCTGGTCTTTCCATACTGGGGTGAATTGCAGCTCTATTACTCAAACACTTTAGCTATTTTTGTGCTGTGCTACACAGCTAATTCCTATCTCATAGATTCCTGCTGCAGTTATTCTCGTCTGGTGTTTTCTAGGGAACTCCTCGTGACTGCATACTGTGGTTTGGACAATACTTGTATTTTTACTGGCATGCTATTTTATTTTCAGCTTCTCTATCCCTCATCTCCTTCCATATTTCAGTCTCTTAACAAAATTTCCTGATTTTCAGGCAGAAGGTGTCATGTCAAGAGGTGTTAAATAGGACAGAGCTGACTGCTGATCTCTGGGAGGGAGATCTCTCCCTCTAGCACAATACCTTTTAATGCATCATTATCCTTTATTTGTGGGTCTCCAGCCAATTTTTCATTCCATCTAGTGGTGTAGCCAAACCCATTTGCATTAATTTTGAGTAGGATTTATGTATCAAATCTTTACTAAAATCTAAATGTATCAAATCCATTGTGTTCCCATCATCCACTAATTTTGTAATTCTATTTTAAAAAGCAATCACGTTTCTCTAGCATTATTTATTCTTTAGAAATCCCTAGTACAAATGCTTGTTTTCTTATCTCTGGGTGGTTAGCAATTTTTTTGCCATTTTAAAAAATCCTGTTATTTTACTAGCCATAGATATTCCTAGGAACTCCAAATTTTTTTATTTGTTTGTTTGTTTTGTTTTGTTTTAATGATCAATAGCACAATTCCTTTTCCCTAGGCAGCTTCCTAGTTTTTGTAACTTCACAAAATTATTGTCCATGACAAAAAAGTAGCATTTGTCATTTCCCTTGCAGCAAGTGGATAGATGTCTCTTTTGACCTGAACACTTGAGTGTACAGGCAGGGTGTTATATAGCTGATGAGCCAAATGTGCTGTCAGTGAAACAAATGTGTAGAAATCATTGACTTCTTAAGTGAATCCAGTCAGGCTTTTTGCCTGGTAATATCCATTCTGGTCAATTGTTATTGCCTACTGAAGAAGTATCAGGAGGGCATTTTTACATGATTTTATTATAATGTTCATAAACGTCTTAAACTAAGATGAAATAAAAATAGCATCCAAATAAGCTACATCCATATTTGTATACATACGTAAGCTATAAGTATTATTGAGGGAAGCTAACAAAAAGAACACCGTATTATCAGAACAGTAAATTAATTTTGTCTCAGCACTGGATTGAAGACTGGTCATCAAAATGATGCCTAAATAGTCAGCCCCCATAAATTCTGGGAAGCTGTCCTACCACACTGGTCATAAATCCCAGCTTGGAGCTATACCAAGTAAACAGTCTGTACTTTCAAGGGCTGAGTATCTGATGTCTTTTCATGTCTAGCACTGACACAACTTCAAAATACCTTAATCTGGGAGAAGGTATGGATAGATGCTCAGAATCAGCTGTCCCTCTACTCTTTCCTCAGAGTCACTTCTCCAGATCTGCAGGAGGTACTGTCAATGCCTTAGTCAGAAGTCAGGGGCAAACCTTTTGCTGCTTGTGCCTGACTTGTGCTGCTGGAGGGCAGTTCATGCAATACCCCCATGCCAGTCCCAGGTTTGCCAAAGTGCCCTCTTCACTCTGAACTTTTGGTCCTTACTTGGAGGTACAGAGAGATGGATTCTAGAAAGGAGGAACTCACTTGGTCTCTTACTCTTTTCAAGGTGACCATTTCTCTGGGGCACTCCAGGAGACTAATACTCCTGGAGACTTGCTGATCTAAAAAGAGAAAGGTTTCCTTCTCTTTCATCCTTGTGGTTCACACTGCCTTGCAGCATCTTCAAACAAATTAGATACCTCTCTTGTGACTCTTCAGTTTAATTCAAACAAGCCTGCAACAGATCAGCACTGCTGTGCATGAACATAGTGTCATGTAAGCTAAATGTTCAAAAATATTCTTTCTTTTCTACAGCATGGAAACTGATGGCTTTTGGTTCTCTCACCTCAAAATGCTAAAATGCAGGACATGTAAGATGGTTTGTTTTTATTTGGATCGGTCAAATATCTTCAAAAATTCCAACATTTAATTGAAAATTTTATATTAAATTCCTACAGAAATAATGGGAAGAATACTAGCACAAAGGTCAGGCATTCAACATTTATTCATCAGCAAAATAAAAATACATTTGGGCTAATGATAAATGTCACAATTTCTATTTTTGCTGCTAACCTAAAATGAGATAAATGTTCTTATTTGTCTTGCAAACAAGATAATTACAGTAACCCTCTTACTCCTGAGCAAGGCAGTCGATCAGGCATCTTCTCTTCTGAAGCCCAGATACTGATAGAGAATAGTTACTTAACAGCTCTTTAAGGTGAAAGATGTTTGAAATTATATAAAATCTGTGCACCTCTGTACACTCTTCTGCTAAATGGCTTCTCAGGCACATGAAGTTAACTATATGCATCAGAAATTTGTGCATCATGTACTGCATTTGGGTGGGAACTTTAGAACTTTGATTGTGAGGTCTCATTTAAGCTTAAAATACAAGCTGGTTTTCTGGTGATTGAGAGCTATGTCACTTCTTACATGGGCAGCACCAGAAAAATAACTTTCGCTGAACTTCAGAACTGGAGGTAGACCTGCTTGGTGCAAACATGGGCTATGGATATTTCTTAGTTTCTGAAGCTGTTTAGCAAGATCTTGGCTTAAAATTCAGCCTTCTAATTGCTTTGGGAGAGTTGTCATCCAGCCTTGCAGAGTAGGTGCCAATATACAGGTGTACAAACACGGGCACATACATAGTAGTTGTGACATGATTTTAAAGCAACATTGCATCAAGCTTCTGTTGTTGGCATCATAATTTTGAGCTACTTCACACAGGCTCTGTGTATGTGGAAAAAAAACCTGCTTCTGGAGCCAGACTCAATAGAAAGAGCTTATTTTTGTGGCCACTCCCTCCATATGTTACAGAAGAAGTTCTTAGGTACGAAAAAAAGCTGGAAATATTTCAGAAAAATCAGGGCTGAGAAGCTCTCCCTCCAGCCATTCCTACTCCTCAGGTTCAGAGCAGCCCTTTCAGCTTGCTGTATTATCTCATGCTGCAGAGGTACCCAAATTAAATGGAGACATTGGAGAATCAGCAGGTTGCTCTTTTAGAAGTCACTGATGACAGATGGTGGTGTGGACAGCTTCAGACACAGCTTCAGCTGCAAATGCAGTTATGAGGTAGGCCTTTGTGGCTGCACATGTGGTGCAGGGATGTTAGTGCTGAACAACTGCTTGTATCTGCCAGATCTGAGAAGAACAGATGTAGTCAAGAAAATCTTTGTGCTTTACATCTAATGCTATCCATCCCGGAAATGGCCCGAGCTATGTCCAAAGAGGAAAGCAACAGGAAGGCTATCACAGAAGGAACAAGCTGTGTTGCCATCTGAGCACAGTTCTCATCCACTGACACAAATGACTGCTTCAGCATCTTGTGCTGGCCCAGGTGTCAGCAACAGCATCCTTGCTACTGCTCAGGTAATCATCTTTCTAAAACACTCCAACCTGCTGGAAGTCCAGATTGCTTTCCAATGTGGTAGTCTTGCCTCCCTCAGACAAAAAATTTACTGAGACCTCCTCCTCTTTTTTGGATTCCCAAAAACAAGACAATTCCAAAGCCAAAACTTCTGAGATTAAAAGTAAATGAAATTCAAACAGGTTACCCTGTCATTGATCACAGCAATAGCTTCCATTCTGCTAACTTAGAAAGCTTGTGTCTAGTTTGTGTAGGGATTACTTGCAGCACTTTTACACTTGTAAAACAAACTACTGGTATTACACACTGCCATTTTTTTTTCTCCAGCATCCACAGACTTAGTACAGAAAGGAGCTTCCCTAAATTTAATTGAATTCTGGATGTCTGAGTGACCTGTATTTAAATACCAATAGCTTGCTATATACCAATAGCCAGTCTCCCTGCTGAAATGACATCAGCCTAAGTCACAACATACTGTTATAGGATGGACTTCTCTGAGGAAACACCTCTCAAATAAATGATCCCATGCTATACTGATTCTTACATCAGTGTGACAATCCTAGTGAGGCTACTTACCACTCCCTCCCAATGATCATATCTGTTGCTGCTTACCCAGAGCTTTAGAACTAACCCCCTAAGACTGGACTCAGCAATTTCTGTACAAACAGGAGGAGCTCCTGACTCAGATACCATAGAATCACGAACATTGGAAAAGACCTCTAAGATTGAATCCAACCATAAAGGTAACTCTGACAGGTCTGCCACCATATCCCTAAGCACCACACCTACATGCTTTTGGAACACTTCCAGGGATGGTGAGTGGGACTTGTGGCTTTCAGATACTTCTTGGCAATTCAGGCAAACATTCAGTATCATAAAGGAAGTTTTCTTAAAGCTTAGACCTGAGAAGAGTCATGGACCGCATGAAACATTCCTTCTTCTGGAAGGAACTCAGCATGACAGTGTGGCATTTGGTGGGTGAGGCTTTCTACAGCAAGAGAGGGCTCTAAAGGTTCAGTGAGTTAAAACATGCAGAATGCACTTTCCTATCTGGGTCTACCTCAGACATCCTGTTAAATGGGGGTAACCACTTAATCTACCTCCGTCCTAGGGCTCCACCTGTAACATGATAACATTACACCAGCTCACAGAAAATGTATATGGTTAAATGTATCCTTGCTTATGAGATTCTTTCATCACTGTTGATGAATCTGTGTCCAGACAGATAACATATATATTTATATATAAAAGAGGAAGAAATTCATGAGGAGGTAACCCAGTGCTATGCGTAATGCTTAATATTATTGCACCAATGTACAGTCTTTGTATTTACACTACAAGGAAAAAGCCTTGTAATAGTCAAGATGAGAAATGGCCAAGGTTTAGCCAATTTCAACAATGGATTTAGAGAGAAAAAGAGGAAACTACCTGTCTGGGCTCCTCCAAATAACTCCTCTCCCAGGTTCTAAATTATAAATGCCACTATAAAAGTTGTTGGGGTGATCTCCTCTCAAATGCAACTTAAATTATGGACACCTTCTCCTGGAAGAGACAGGCACGGGAAAGGTTCTAAGCAAGTGAGCAAAATTTATTTGTCACATGGGTCCATTTGGCCTCTGTACCATGAATCATCACCCAGTCCGGGTATGTTTAGGGTAAAAAGAAGGAACAACAAATGGGAGAAGGGTATTAAATAATAATTGCCATAGAGACCAGTCAGCTTTACCCAACTCCATGAAATTTAAACAAGAGAGCTTGAAAATGAAGCATCAGTACACTTCAAAGGGATGAAGGGCAGTGTAAAAGTTAGCTGTGAAATGTAACAACAGAATATCTAAGCAAGTTGTTTAGTCAGGTTTCTAAAAGCCACTGTCAGCAACATGCAAATGAGACACCTATATTTTTCATCCTCTCTGATCACACCAAGAATGTGAGGATGGCATAGCACTTTCAGAGGAGCCAGAGGCAGAAATAAAGCTAAAATAAGGCAGAGGAATGATGCCAATGTGTCTAGGGAAGTGTCTGAGAAGGCTTCAGTTGCAATGCAGCTTCCTCTGGCTGAAGAGCCCCAGTGGCCAGGTCAACCTGTGATTTATGATGATTTTTCAGATTCTTCACCAGACTTCCATATGCTCACAGAAGAGTTGTCTGCAATTTTGCCAGGAGATCCCATTCCTTCGATTTCTGTTATCCAAGCCTTCACTGCCCATAGGAATGCAAAATACCTTGGTATGAATGAAGCCTGTGTCTGCCTGGACAGTCCAGCTGTTACTGTGCCCTGTAGTCATTCTGCTCACCAGCATGGCTTACTTCCAATTCCTCCTCTCAGCCACTTTCTGTATTGGCTTACCACTGAATCCAAGCTTACTAACCAGGCATTACATCTACCATGTCTGAGGCAAGACATCCTGAAGATGAGATGGAGTCTGAGGGCGGTGAGCACCCCCACAGCAACAAGAAGCCATCACAAACCTTTGTGACCTTTCAAGTACATTTCTCCAGCCACATCCTCTCTGACATAATTAGACAGTAGCCTTTTAAAAAGGCATCCTCTGCCCCTCTCCTCAGCATTGCCAGGAACATCCCAGATCTGTGAGCTACCAGTCCCCCAGAAGAGTAGCCATAAGGCCAGACCTCTGGCAGTCATCTTCAGGTAACGAGCCTTGTGCTTGTTGAAAATAGTGAAGGTGGTTTTATGGTCAAGGCCCAAGGCGTAGGGCTTGAAAAGTTGGATCCAGGTTAGATTTTCAAAGTAACCTTGGTGGTGTCATTTAGCCTCTCTCTATGCAGGGATTCCGCCAGTTCTAGAAAGGTGAGATAAGGATACATTTGCAAATCCAGAGGACATGCCTGAATTCTCCACTGAGGGAGATCAATAGACTGTTAGGTAAATAGCTCTCTTGCTGTCCTGTGATTTGCATGCAGTACAGAGCAACTGAGAACAGCTGTACTGAATAAGATACCCTTTTTTCAGTCGGTAGTTGTATGATGTAAACATTAAGTGACTAATTGTGTCTTGCAGTACGGCAAGCACAAGTGCTTTCAGCCTGCCAGCAGCTGCTGTGGACTCCTATTGAAGTGATGGACCTGTGGCATCCCTCCATCAGCCGGGACACCCTGCTGTGGCCATGGGCATGGTGCTGACCTGCTGGCCCAGCCTACAGGGAGCTGCAGCCGTGGGAGCCTTCATCCCATGCACATTTCTCTCCCCTTCTGCCTGCATGCTCGGCTTCTTGTCCTCGAGCCCCTAGGCCATCACCAACCTCCAAACTCCTCTCCTCCTGCTTTATCACCACAGGGAGCCCTCCTGCCCTGCTGCGTCCCCTCGGGGGGTGATTGTGCTCCCGACGCTCTGTGGCCGCGGCCCCAGCACGCCATCTCCCGCAGGGCAGCCTCACTTGTCCCCACCCCGGGCCGCCCAGGTGAGTGGGCAGCAAGCGGGCACCAGAGGGGGGCTGCACATCACCTGACCCCCTCCAGCTGATTCCCTCAGACAGGACGTCAAGTTAATGAGCCCTCAGTCCTGTAATTAGCTGTCAATTACCTCAAATTAATCAACTCCTCGCCTAATTAAGCATAATCGGCAGGTGGGCAGAAAACGGGCCATTGTGCGGGAGCCATGAGAAAAGCATGGCTGGCAAACTTGTTTAGGATCAGCGGCGCATTCCCGGACGCCGCGCCACCGACACCCGGGCGCCCGCCCCGCTCGCTGGGCGCCCCGGCCCCCGGGACCCCGGCCCCGGCCCCGGCCCCGGCCCCGGCCCCGGCCCGCCGTGATGGGGCAGTGCGGACGGGGCCCCGCCGGGCCGAGGGGCAGCGGCGCTCCCGCCCTGCCGGCGTGGGGCGGCCCCGGTGCTGCCTGGGGGCGCGGGCCTGCAAAGAGCCACGGCCTGGGGTTAGCGGGGGCGTTTCTTCTTGCGAAATAGCCGCACTGCCGAGCCTTAATGCACCGCCTCGCCCTGCGCATTTTCTGTCCCCCGCTTGCCGTGTTTTCTGCGCTCGTACCGTTCTTGTGTCTCTTTGAGAAAGCGACTGAAACACACGCCCGGTTCCCTGAGCCGGGCCCTCCTCAGTTCTGAGCGCGTGGAGATACATCTGGGTGCAAAACAGGGTTTCAACAGGTACTAATTACTACCTATAAAGATGAGTCATACAGAATTACTTTTTGCGTGGAATTAACACAATCCAAGCAAGTCCCCATCCATCCTCCAGAGCTGTGTTTGGCGATGGAGAGACATTCCCGAGGCCTGAGAAGGAGCAGGGCTCCTGCCAGCTTTTGGATGTCACTGGAGCGCAGGACGCAAACTGCTCTCCACCGTGCCCTGGATCCTGCACCCTGCCCGCTAAATCCCAGTGAGCACCCGATTTATCTGGAGGCAAACACAGCATGATATCCTTCTGAGCTGCAGAGAAGAGCTGGGGAAAATGCAATTTCATCGTAAAAGTATTGTGCTCAATATTAAAGTGAAAGGTTTTGATTATGCCTAGAAAGGTTTTTTTGTTTGTTTGGTTTGGTTTTTGGTTTGGTTTGGTTTGGGTTTTTTTTTCATTTATTGTGTGTTGGTTTTTTCTTTTTTTTTTTCTCTTTTTTTCTTTTTTATGTAGCCAGATTATCACCCAGCGTGCTGGATTTACACTGCATTAGCGATTGTCAAGATTAGAGCAGAATCCGCAGATAACAAACAGGAACACAAGACGTCAATTTATGACATAATAGCAATAGCAATGCAACAATAATCATAGTTGAAAGAAGGATGCAGTGGAGGGCAAGTTGAATATCTCGGCTCTGAAGGGAGAAGCTCCCCGCATGGGAGTGGCTTTGATTAAAAATCCCCATTATGTCCACAAGTATAATTTGGTACTTCTTTCTCCTGAGAGAGAGGAAAAACAACAGCCCAGCACAAGTCGGGCAAAGTTAGTGCATGCAACCACCAGCAATTATAGGGACAAGTTAGGCAATGCAACCTTCCCCCTGGACCCTGCTAAGTGTCTATGCAGGTCACAAAAGCTTCCTGGACCTCCCAAAAGAAGGTGTACATAAAACTTGGCATTCCTGGGCCTGCAGCTATTTGGAACGCAAGCCCCAAGAAGAGAGGCTGCAAGCAGCCCCTGCCCTGCAAAGGGTGTCAGTGTCATCGGCTGGTGAGAGAGAGGCTGCGGAGTTGCCATGCTGGGGGAACAAGTGGGATCCTGGCAGCTGGCCTGACCCCGAGGGATTAGAGACTCCCCCACCTTCCCAGCTCACATGGTGGCACGCACTGCAGCTGGGCCCAAGAAGCCCCTTTTTATTTCCTACCTCCCCTGTTCTCAGTCAAGCACTTATTACAGCAGCAGGCTTAGGCAGGGACCCCTCTGCACACATAATGCAAGAGCCATGAGATGCTGAGGGATTCAGTGTTCCCTCTGTCCCCTTGTCAAAGACAGTGTTTTCCAGAGCTTCTCCTGCACCTGCCATCTCAGGGTGATCACTAGATCCTTCTGGGGGAAAACCTCTTTTATTTGGGAATCAGGAACTCAAATATCCTCACCTCCCTCATTTATGAGCATTGTTTTTCCAGACCCCTTTCTCCATCACATGTCTTCCTTTGGCTGAAGCACTGATTCCCCTCTTTGGGGTCCATCAGCACATTCACAAGGACCAGGCTGGAAGGGATGGTGACATGAGCTGCAGGCAAGCAGCACTCTCCAGCAGTTCCCTGCTTATTTGCTGGCATGCTGCACACTGGTTTCACCTGCTCATTCCCATTTAGAGCTGGAGCACTCAAATGGCTTACATCAAGGCTGACTACCCATTTCTACTATTAGCAGCCTTCTTAATCACTCATAACTCTTTTGGTTGGGGAGTGTGAAGTTCTTCAGATCTCATCTCTATCCAAGGAAGCAGTGGTTGCTTTGACTGTGCTGTGTTTGAGCAAAAATGGCCCAGGGATTTATGACTTAGTGCCCAAGCCACAGAATCCTTATCCCATCATAAACCAAAACTCTGTCTTCATGGAAATTAAAGAAAAAAACCCAAAACAACAGAGAAGTAGGCAGTAGAATTCTGTCAGGACTAAAATGATGAAGCAACTTTCAATGATCCATCGAAAATCCATTGCAACAAGGGCTGAGTTGTTACAGGTAAAGAAATGGTGCTGAGAGAGGCAGTGTTACTGCTGCTGGGGTGCTGCTGCCTGGAAACCTCCTTGCTGAAGGGACTGCATGGTGAGCAAGTGTGCAAGGCACTGAACAGTTGAATGCTGCCTCATGGGGAAGCCAGGGGCTGGACTGCGACTGCACATGGCCACCTCTTACAGGAGCACACCTGGAGCCCTGCTGGCTGCAGCGCTACCTCTTGGAGAGGAAGAGGAGGGGTACAGGGGCAGGGTCACAGCTGATCAGAGGAGTCCAGCGGCTATTCAAGTTCAAGTTGGAAAAAGATATCTATTCCTATCTCTGACACTGTTTGAACTTGACTGGCCACTCCACTGTATGAGACTATGCTGTCCTGCAGGTAGTGCCCCAGCTGGGAAAATGCTCTTCTCTTCCTTGGCACTGTCATAACAAACACCAAAAAAAGCTGGGTAAGCCGTGAAGCTGTGCCATTCTCTGAGTTTGAAAAAGCAAAAGCTATAACTATTTCATTAATTATTTTGGCCAATGAGTTGGAAACAACAGCAGGGAATTCACAATCACTCGCCTGTCATTCTGTCTGTACACAATACTGTTTGCAAGGATCATGGTCACCATCTCATTTACTTTGTGCAATGCCGTAACACTGAGGCTGGCCATGTTTTGGTTTGGTCGTTCCTTATTGCACTGCCTTGGCAAGCAGCAGGAGTAGTTTGAGGGGAAGGCACTGCAGCTCCAAACAGTCATTTCTACAAAAGCCATGAGCTTCTCACAACTTAACAGCTAAGTGGAGCAAGGTGGAGAGTGAGATCTTCCTGACCAATCCCTCTGTGCAGCTCTACTCCATAATTATAAAAATAAAGGACTCAGAAAGTACTTACAACGTGCATAAGTGTTTTAAACATCGTGATTCTCCTACATGTGTTCATTACAACACAATCTACAGTCACAGATCTGTAGTGTTGCAGTCTCTTCCTGGCCATGCATGAAACCATAACAGCTGGGTAGCCACTGAAAGCAGCAGCCACTCACCAAGGCCAAGGGTTTTGGGCTAACCTCCAGCAGGCTGCCTTTCCTCAGCTCCTGCTTGCCCTGGGCCCCATGGAAAGGTACACAGCAGCCTGTCAACATCAGGATTTAAGAAAAGCATGAAGGAAAGTCACAAATTTCAGAACTGTTCAGTGTCACACCTGGTGAACAGCCTCATCCTGGCGCTGAGGGTATGCGCACACGAACACGTGCAAGTCTGCTTACCAAGGTGCAAGCATGCTATGTACCTGGGCAGGAATCCCAGCATCTAGGAGCAGCTGTGCCCGAGCCAGGAGCCTTGAGAGTGACCAAGACAAGAGGCTGGCTGTGGAGATGCTCCGGCACAGCTCCATGCTGCCAGGCAAGAGTCAGCTGCTAGGCAGAGCAAGCCACATCTGTCCCTGCTTGTCTGTGTAGACACACACTGAATAACTGTGGCTGCTTCCCAGAGTGAGTTTCTAGGCTTCATTATATTTTTACTTGTCTTGCAAGAGACAGAGCAAGCGCTCTGATAAATGAAGAGATAGGGCTGCTTGCTTTGCAGGAGATTTATGTGACAGTCTCTCCCTCAGCCCAAGAAATCCTGTGTGCTGTTCCTCACAGTTGTCATCCCTAGACAGCTGTTGACAGGGTGCACTGCACTTGGGGAGCCAGCAGATGAGCACACTGTCACTGCCCCACGCTCCAACCAGCAGCGTTCACCAGCTGAGTCTGGGTGCTGCTGAAACACACACCCTGCTGGTTTGTTCCCAGTGTTGCTCCAGTGATCTGAGCTGGCCTTCACAGCCCAGGTGGCTTCAGGAGACCCTTTGCATCACTGTCAGTGCCTGTGAGCATGGCTGCTGCACAATCCCTGCGTGTGTCAGTCCCTCACCCACTGTGGATGCTGAAAAAGCTGCAAATGTTGGTAGGCTCATGATGCTGGATGGGGACGCCGCTGCTAAGGGGGCGGAGGGTGCAGATGGCCCCGGGCCAGGGGCTGTGCACGTGAAGGCAGCAGTGGGTCCAGGACATGCTGCCCAGCGTGCAGAGGCTGTGGTGGGCAGCAGGCAGGGACCATATGGAAGGTGCTGCCAAAAGAGGCCGTTTGATGCAAAGGCTGCAAATGAGTTTAGCAGACAGACATTTTGAGGAGGGGGAGGCAGAGGGAGTGGAGGAGAGCAGGAGAAAGGGAGAGCTCAACACCACAACCAAGAGGGGCCTGCCAGGGCCACACAGGCCTGGTGGACAGTGCTCCATTCTCCCGCACCGCACACCTTTTCCCAGGGCCTTAACTTTAAGACCCCTCAAAGGAAAGAGGGGACCAAGGTGTTGTGGCCCCTTCTTTGTTTTTAATTACTTCCCATTTTAATCTTGATTTGCATGTCGATCTCTCAGAACTGGGCCAGGGACTCTACAAAGCCCTCGTCAGCAACTCCCCCAATAATAAACAGGAAAAGGCTTAAGGGGCAAATCACTTGCATGTTAATGAGACTGTTTGCTGGAGTCAAGAGAGAAAACAGCAAACAAACAAATGGACTGAATTCCAGCGGCAGCTGTTTGCTCCTTAATCTCGGCTTGTCAGAGCTGCCCTTTGATGGGACACAATCTACACAAACGATTGTGCTAAATCTTCTAATCTACGTCCTCATTATTACATCCCTTCTTACGCATGTAAATCAGGGACAAACTCATTTTAATATTTAGATAGATTATGGAAGGGAAGGGGAGGGGATTGGAGGGGAAAGGAGCTGCTGGTGGTGTCTGCTCCTGCCGGTTAGGAGGGGTGTTAATAAGGAGCACAGGGAGGGGAACTGTCTGCAGAGAGCCCAGGGCAGCGGCAGGAGGAGGAGCACCTGTTGTCAAGGCAAAATGGGGAGTATAAAGGGGCAGGGACACCGACACTGGGATTCCGCAGAAGATGTGGGCATGGGGCAACATTGGCAAGGTGATGTGACAGGGTGCTGAGGAGGACTCCGCCCTGGCATGCCCCAAGCCCTATACCCATGCACTCAGCCCCTGGCTTTGTCGAGGTGCGATGCTGGAGGAAGGTTTGGTGTTGTTCATGGGGGCTTAGTGGTGGCAGTGAGAGGTGACAGGGCCCTGCTGTGGGGGCACACCAGGGCTGTGGCATTATCCTTGGGTACCTCGCAGTGCAGGGCCTCCTTGTAGCACAGCACTGTTGTCTCCCACCCCTCCTCAGCCTGCCCTCACTGTTAGTAAGCTGAGGATCAGATCAGCCACCAGGCTGAAGAAGCAGACTAACACCTCACTGCAGAATTCAAGGATGCTGCCTCACTGCTCCACATAAATGTCCTTAGAGCTGTGGTTATGATATTTAATAATGCTCAAAATTATTGCTGTTACCACAAGTACAACTGTGGGAAAAAGAGCTCTCCTGCATTTCCCTGCCTCTGGCATCTCCTAATCCAATTGTCAACCTAAAACCTGCCCCTTAACCTTCTTCTTCAACTGCAGCAAACTCGTGATATACCAGCCTTATTTCTCTGAGCCCATCATCCCCCTCAGCTCCAGGAGGGGCTGTCATATCATAGAATAGGAAAAAAAATTAAAACAACCTGGGCAGTTCACAAATTTGCCATTGACCTCACACCTGTGAAGGAAGGGTGCAGAAGAAAAGCAATAGCTTGGTGTACAAAAGGTGAGTACAAGAACAGCAGAGGCAGCCAGAATATAATCAAAAAGGCCAGGCATAAAATAAGTTTGTAAGTAGCAGGATAATCAAAGGGAACAAGAAATCATTCTGTAAATTCATTAGTAGCAAGAGGAAGACTAAGCAAAATATTGGATCTGTGCTCAACAGGGAGTGAAAATTATTGACAGAGGATAATATTAGACAAACTAATAACAGTGATAAAGAAGTTAAATCTCGGCATAGGTTAAGAAAAGTGTATGGGAGAGGTAATGTTATTGAGTTAGGTGCATGCAGATTTATTTGGCATAACGAGCTTCATTGAAGGTGCTTAGAAATTTGGCTACAGCAGTCTCAGAGTCAGTAGTGGCTGTCTTCCAGAACCTGTTGAGATGTAGTGGAGTACAAGAAAATCACAGGCATTGCTCTTACAGAAGTGAAGGAAAGGATGATGGGTAATTAAAGACCAATCAGCTTAATTCCTTTTCCCATTAAAATTCTGGAATAAATTACCTAGTTTTCTCTAAATATCAAAGGCTAAAATGAAACAATTGTTTTCAGTGTGAATTTGTCAAGGATCAATCCCTTTCAGTCAATCTAACTTCTTGCTGTAGCAAGGCAACAGGTCTTGTAGATGAAGGAACAGAAGAGGTTGAGTATCTTTACTTCCATTAGCTGTTTAGGCTCTATTTCAAAAGCTATCCTTGTGAGTAAACTAGGGAAATATAAATTAGCAGAAACTAACGTTAATAGATGAAAAAATAGTTGAAAAACTGTGCTCAGTGAATAGTCCTCAGTGGTTCACTATCAAAATAAAGAATGCATTGGGAATAGCTTCATGAAGATCTATTCTGAGTCCAGCTCTGCTCACTGGATGAATTAACAACATGGATGGCAGAAGAGGGAGTGGGCACACCAGGAAGACACAGACCTGGAAGGCACTTTAAGTACACTGAAGGACAGACTTAGCATTCAAAATCATCTTGGCAATTTCAGAAAGTAGTTGAAAAAACGTAGATGCAAATCAGTAAGAAACCATGCAAAGAATCTCAGTGATGCAGAAAGAATGAAATGCATAAACAGGGGTTGGAAAACAACTTGTTATGCAGCAATTCTTCCAAAAAAGCAGTAGGGGTTAGAAGGGATTACAAGCACTGTCAAAAATACTGTGGTGTTGCAAATAAATCAAACCTCCTACTGTAAAGAATGGATAAGACTACAACTGTCAAGACCTCTAGAAGTTACCTTTCCTTGTATTCAGCATTGGGGAGACTTTAGTTGGCGTACTGAGGCCAGTTTTGGAATTGACTTTCTAAGTGGACTCACTGGAGAGTGCCTAATGGAGGGCAATAAGAATGATCACAGATCTGACACGCGTCCTGCAAAGAAAAACCTGAAAGAGGTGGTGCTGTGTAACTTGAAGAGGGAAAACAGGGAGAGGATAAAAGAAAATCCCCAGGCATGAAAGCTGTACAGGAAGAAGGAAAAAAAGCTGCCCTCTGTGCCCGTGGCACATGAAATTGTAGCAGGAAAGGTCTGTGTTAAACTCTAGGAGCAAAATTAAGAAAAATGAGCAGGGGGAGTGAAACAGACTGCAAGGGAGACACTGGAAGAGATTACTTAGATGCTTGTCCCTCTGTCAGGAACGAGATGGGTATAACTGGTCATGGCACAGGGCAGAAGGGACAAAGAGACAGCTTCCCTGGGTTCCCACTAGTCCTAGTTTTCTAGCAATCCATCTCCTGATTTGACATCCATCTAACCTTCAGCAGTGTTTGAGAGTGTTTGCAAGCAGAGAGCGATGAGGCATAAGGAAGTGACACAGGTTCACTGAACACACCACTGCTCTCCTTACCCACGCCCCACTGTTTTCTTACTAACCAGGAATGATGACAGGACGGAGACCTGAAAAATGATGGAAACCCAAGAGTTGACTGAACTCTGGAGATGGACAAAGTACTGGCCCTTACCATCTTCTGGGGTGTGGCTAAAGGGAAAGGGCAGGGGTGTGCCACCCAGATCACTGCCGTGTGAGCCCATGATTGATTGAGCATTGCTGTGAGAGTTAAAGAGTGGTGTGAGCATCTGCTTCCCTGTCACCACCAGATAACCAACGTGACTGCTGGTACCGCTCCTCCCTGCTAGGAAAACTAAATCAAGTGATGCCTTGAAGACTTAAAGTAAACTGTCTATATACCTTAATAGAAATATCTATTTCTGCAGCATTTCCTTCGGGAAATCTAGCAAGGTTGTAAATGTACGAGGTTGGCATGAGTATCCACCACAAGTAATGGAATTTCAAGTAAAGGCTGGAAAATTTTCCTTTACCTTTCTCTCTATTCCCAGCTATTTTCAGTCTGTATGACTGTCATTTATCACCTTCTTTCCTTGGACCCATGGATTCTTAATAATAGAAGAGAAATAAAGGACCATTTAGGTTGGAAAAGACCTTTAATATCACTGAGTCCAACAATTTATCCAGCACTGAACCATGCCCCTGAAACCCACATCTACATGTCTTATAAATACTTCCAGGGGTATACTCAACCACTTCCCTGGGCAGCCTGTTCCAGTGCTTGGCAACCCTTTCTATAAAGAAATTTTTTAATATGCAATCTAAACCTCCCCTGGCACAACTTTGGACCATTCCCCCTTGTTCTATTCCTTGTTACTTGATAGAAGAGACAGAACATCACCTGGCTACAACCTCCTTTCAGGCAGTTGTAGAGAAGTAAGTTCGCTCCTGAGCCCCTTTTGCCCCAGAAGCAGCCCCAGTTCCCTCAGGTGCTACTCACAGCACTTGTGCTCCAGACCCGTCACCAGCTCTGTTGCCCTTCTCTGGACATGCTCCAGCAGGTCAATGTCCTTCTTGTAGTGAGGAGCCTAGAAATGAATACAAGATCCAAGGTGTGACCTCACCAGTGCCAAGAACAGGGGACAATCACTGTCCTAGTCCTGCTGGACACTGTTTCTGACACCAGCCAGGATGCTTGTATCATACACTTGTATCATACTTGATGCTCCACACACCCATGTCTGTCTGAGGAGCACAAACCTTTTCATTTGAGATGAGGGACAGACCATGAGAGGATAATGGCCCCTTGGCCAGATGGGCCTTGGACTTATATCCACTATATCTGGGATTAAAGGTGGACACATTCTCAGGATCCATCTTTGAGTCAATACGAGCAGCTCACTGTTGTGTTCTAGACGTGCTGATTCTCAGGTTGCATTGTCTGCCAAGCCAGGATATTAGCTCTGGTCTTCAAAGCTCTCTCAGAGTCAATTATGTCCAAGTCTGCATTTTCATCACAGCCCACCTGCTCATTTGGGAAAATGCAGTGGCCTAAGTCCATGATGAAGTGAGGGAAACTGGAGATGAAATGGAGATAAATGTCAATGAGGTTTGGCTACTGAATACGTTTGCAAAGGAAATACACTACCCCAGACTGGAAAAGTTTAGGATGTAAGCAGTGCTCCCTTTCTTATGAAGCTTTTTCACCATGACAGAAAAGAGGGGTTAATATTATAAAATATTATTAAAACAAGCAAATGCAGTAATCCTGTCTTAACTGACTATATAACAAATTACCAAACTATTTTAATAGTCCTTAGGAAAACTGGTTTGAAACCTTAAGACATGTAGCAGCCCCCAATATTTATGGGAAGGCAGCATCAGAAAAGACACAGAGCATGCAGAAGATTGCAGGAAAACACGTCAAAGAGGTTGGGATGGCACATGGTACATTATGCAGGAGTTTCCTGCCTTCACTGGGATTTATATGAGCCAAGCAGGCAGGATGCAAGGAGTCAGCAGCCTTGCACAGCTCCCGTGTCTTGCAGTGGTGGCTAGTACCAGTAAGAGGGCAAATGTGTGAGAGTGAAAACATCTAATCTATTAAATGTTCCCCGTGACAGGGCTCCCATAGTCCTACCAGTTACTCTGGGGGAATGGCTACAGTTTAACATCATCCACTCCCCCTTAATGCTCACCTTTATCCTGTGCACAGGTGACCTGTGATCTGCCTTTCACTTAGTGACTAGTACTCCTCTCTTAGTGACTAGTACTCCTCTTCCTGGTGCTAGCCCAACTCTTAGTTTTTCTCATCAGATTCTGCACCTTTCTGGTAGCTGAGGGATTCCTATTCTTCTGTCTTCAGTTATCACTTAAGTCAGACACATCTCTGCATGGCTCACAGACCACAACCACAAGTTTCCAGGCATTTTCTTTCCTCTTTTCTATGCTCTGTTCCATTTATTAGCATTTCCTAAAAAAATGAAATTGCAAAACTGCATAGAAAATTTGAGTTTTAATATTGGAGAAATACAACATTAATAGGCTGCTCCACAATGTCATGTTTCTGAATGTGGAGTTGTTTCAATCCTTTTTAGAGCTTTGTCGTATTGCAAAAGTACATTGGAATCAAACCAAACTATTATGCCCAGCTGTTCTCATTGTCCTACTGTCTGTCTCTGAGACACATTTTTTGGCTCTGGGATTTTTCCCTTTAAACAGGTGGCTGAATTGACTCCTACCTATGTTCTCCATGCTGCAGCACTCTGGTTTTCTTCTGCTCATGGACATAAATTCTCCCAACTCAGTATCCTGCAAATGGCATTAATACACACCTTGGTCACCTTTCTTTGTTGGTTATGAAGACTTGAAGAAGGGCTGATTTAAACCCTCCTTGCTGAGAACCTTTGTCCCAACCTTATGGATGTAGTCAGTCATATGGCTACCTTCTCATTATCACTGATAACTCCTATCTGAAAAATTGACAATAATTCTTTCAGTGGCAATTTCACATTTTGCTAATTAGAGCCTCAAGAATCGACCTGAAAAGGGAATTTTTTAATCAACAAAAAAAAACCCCTGCAGAGCTGAACAAAGCCCAGTGCATTTCTGACACTGGGCAAGAAAGTCACTTGAACCACTTTAATTTCATTTGCATTGTATTCTTAGCAATTCGACCTGAATTTATTTTGACATACACATCTTGTGAGTAGTCTTCCCACACACTGAATGCATCTTTGGTGTTCCTTCCCTCCAACAGTTCCATAAAACTACAACAATTCAGTATGCACAGCAAAATTCCTCCGGTTATGACAGAGTGATGGAAATTAGATTTTTGCTGTAGCAATTGAGTTTAGCATTCTTTCCCCCTTTGGAAGAGAAATTTATCTATCATGCTTCTTTCTTCAGCACCTAGGTCTGTGGCATCCAAATGTTGTAGAAAAGTAATATAACCACAGCCCAGAACAAGAGCTTCATTTTGATCTTCCCTTGTTGAGGCAGAGGAATATGAAGTTGTGCTGTTCCACTACCGCAAAAGCAGATTAATACCTCTCCTCCCTTATAGTGGGATCCCTCTTGCTTAACTTTAGATGCCCACACCTGAGCTAGTCCTGGGCCACTTCTCTAGTCAGTATCTATCACTTCAATAAAGTCAATGGAGATGCAATTCCCCTAATCCAGTTTATCCTTGCTGTATCAAGGTAAGATAAACCATGTCCTAAGCTCTACTGAGCCTATGGATCAGAGTCGTCTGGCTATAATGGGAGTATGCCCAAAGCAGACTCCCTACCTGCAGGTATTCCTGCTGGATCTGATGTATCCCACTGCCACATTGTGTTCTCTCTCTGGACAGTATTTGACTTCATTTTTGCATTTGCTCATTCTGACAGTGCCCATATAGATGGCAATAAGCCAGAATCTTGAGGCTGCTCTTTCACGTTGCTGCTGCCACAATGCTTTAATCCAGTTCCTCTGTGGTACTTGGTTACTGCCTTTGATCATGGAACCTCTCTTTGAACAGTCTACCTACAAAAGCTTTTCCTGATTCCAAAATTCAGGGACAAGCAGTGGAAGATTAGAGCATGTCTATCAAAGAGCAGGGAGGCGTTTTTGAGGAGTAAGACATAAGCTCCAGGGTTCCAGTCAGGCCTGCACAAGGTACCAGGCTTGGCAGCTAGCTGGTGTTCTGAGTTGGAGTAGCTTCTTCACCACTGCCTCCACCCTATGGTCAGGTCAGTGCAGCTCTGGGCTATCACACAGTAAATCATTCAGAGATCTAGGTTAGAAACAACCTCTCCCTGGGAGGCAAAGGGCACCTCCAGGTGCTGATTTGGCCACTGTTTTCAGCCTTCAGAGAAATGATGTTCAATACAGGTTGGTCCCTCAGGTAAAGTGAGACAGGTCAGGCTTGATGGACTCTTGTACGTGTGTTAATATCCAACACACAATACCCAAATATTCCTAGCATCCCCCCTCACACCTGAGTCCTCCCAGGGAGCAAGGGCAGCTTTTGGAGAGTCCTCATTAGGTCACCGGCCTTGGGAGCTGAAATCTCCCCTCCCCCACCTTGGTACACAACTGTTCCTCATTTACATAAATTATCTCTATTCAATTATCTGTCCAGATGTCCGAATTGTGCCACCAATGATCTGTGAATGAATTAAAAATGGAATATAATTTAATAATAACTGATTAGAAGGAGATTAGTTGTTATATAAAAAGCAAAAACCAAGAGATAGCTAGTTGCCCTTAATCCGAGCCAATCCACAGTAATTATAGAAATACAGTCTCGCTTGCTCTCCTTCCCATTTCTCTTCTTCTCCCCCCACATTTTCTCTCTTTCTCCTTTTCCCTTTTCCCTCTGTCCTTTCTTTCCTCTCTCTCTCCCCCCTCTTTCTTTTTTGTTTCTTGGTCTCCATCCCTCCTGTGCCTTCTCTCCACTTTCTCCTTCTGATTATAACTACCTACGTCAACAGAGTCAAAGCCCCTCCGGCTGCTGAAACACCCGTGTAGCTGGGGATGTCCTGGCAGATCCAACCAGCAATAGCTTTCAGCTGCATTAATATCCTGTCTTTCAAGCCATGTTAATGATGATGTCTTTATACTCTCACTTTTCTGTTAAACATTTCTGGAATCACTGCTTTTCCCCTAGGTTTATAAGGCGGGCTCTTTAAAGGTTTCCCTCTTCTTGTCTTTTGGAGTCATGCAGAGCAATTTCTACACTGTCCTGGATGATTTAAAATCATAAGCAGCACAGAGGCTCTGCTCCTCCTCCTGCACCAGGAAGAAGCAGCAAGTCCCTGAGCTCCGGGGGTGTCTCTTCTGAAAAGGAGCACCCAGACTTTTGCAGGAAACTTGCCATGGATTTTTTTTTAAGTGATATTTTCTCCTCTCCCAGTCATACAGCCAAAATACCCCAGAGCCAGGCTGAGATAGTGCCACACTTAGTATTGGAGGCAGAAAAAATTGGAGAGAAAAATACAGCACCTTGTTATCTGAATGCTCCATGGGGACCCCCACCCTGTCCAACAGAGCTCCCTTCCTCCCTCCCTCCCTCCTAACTGCCACCTCCCCATGTCAGCTGGGACTTCTGGTGCCAACCTCCACCACTCACTGTGATTTGCAATGGCACAAAGCTGAATATCTAAAAACTATTATTAGTTTATTTTTATTCCTCTTGTAAATTAGAGAAAGAAAATAAAATCTGCTGATGTTAGTGGACAATTAATTTCAGGTAGTTTTATAACATGTTTGGAAACTATCAGCCAGAAACAACCTCAGTCAAATTTCCCCACTAGTTCAACATGGGGCTTGTCAGACATGGACAGTGATGATTAGGGATATTGCTTACAGACACACTCTTACAAGAAAAATGAAGCTGAAAACAGATATATTTACTGTCCTAGACTTACCTCCCTGTACTAAAATACCAGATATTTAAAATCTCCAATGTCTTGGCTTGCCATGTGAATGCAGTCTTTCGGAATTAAAAGCTCTGCTCTCCCCTCATACATCACCCTTAAGAGCAGTGCTCACAGCAGCACTTTTTGCCTCTTCCAAGCACTAAGCCATCTGCAGCTGGTTGGCTCCACCAAGGTGGAGCAGAAATCAGAGAGACCGAAGGTCTAAGGCCCAGAGAGCAAACCTGCATGGTGTAATACTACACAGATCATTTTGATGAGCTCACTAATGACACTGTGGTGGTAGTTGATAGTTATTTTACCCTCTAATGCACCTTCTATTTCTGTAAAATAGAAGGGTTTTTTGTAGACATAAAGGATGTAGTTAAAGCTACATGTAGTTAAAGCTTCACCAAGAACCAGCAAATATTTCCCAAAATAAATTTTGAGAATGTTAGCATCAAAAAACCCCAACAATTCAAAGGCAGTAGAAATAAATGACTACAAAATGTGTAAAGTTTTGAATACCCAGTCCTTCAACGCCTTTCATAAGCACAAATGAAAATGTGAAGATTTACTCTGTCATTCCATTAACATGCAGTCTGGGTAAATTCTCTTGTTTTTACTGTAGAAACACCACCCTGACCCTCAAAAATATTTATGAAGTTTATTCTGGTAAGCTAGTTTGTGTAAGTGCTGGAAGCACACAGTATTTTTTCCCTGTTTAGTTGGTAACTCCAGAATGAACCACCAGTTCCGAAGGAAGATGATCAAGAGCTAGTTAAGGTAATGTGTCTCATTTACAGGTCACTGCAACTAAAATTCTTCATTAACTGTAATTTCTGTGTTGTTGCAAATGTTACAATGCTGCCTTACATATCACTATATTTGTGCTTTTCACAAAGACCTCTAAGAATCAAGAAAGTACAAGAAAACTTCAACTTTTATAAAAAGCACTGCTGGTGCAAAAGGTTTGACAACACCAATTGGAGCAATTTTACTGCAGAAAAAACTAAAAGAAGTTTAATACATTATTTAAAGCCTTCTACAATGTTGAACCTAATATATTTATTTTTTATGGACTTAATTCAAAAATTTTGGACTCGGGCTTTTGCAATGAGCATGTTTTTATATTTTGATAATTAAAATTTTATCGCTCTGTGGCTAGAAGATGTGTTCAGCAGACTTTGAAGGCTATTATTTACATATGATTTGGCTTTGATAGTCTTATTTTTTTGAGTAATATTTTACTCACAAGTAATTCAATTGGCTTCTATGACTATTATTCAGTTTGATAATGTGAGGAGAGGTAGAAAATCTGTCCCCTAGGTTAATGCAAGACAAGCCATAGTTACTGAAAGTAAATTAATGATTTCTGGTTTGAAAAAAGGGTTTTGTTGTGTTTTATACATCCATCACATGAAAACATTTTGTATTTTGGTATTTTTGTTGCAGAGATTCAAAGTTAAAGGGATTACTGAAATGTGTCTTTATTGTTAATTTTCCCAGGTTTAGATTTATGTTAGAGGATGTGTCAACTGTAATCATGATCAAACCCTTAACACATGTTACCTTTTTATTCTCCCTCTTTTTGCATTGTTTCTGTCAGGGTTTTGGCATTGGTTTTCTAGTGTTCATTATCCTCTAGAGCAGCCTTAGTTTGAAGTTGTTTTTCTTGATTGTTATGGGGATCTTCAGGAAAAGCATGTGCATTTACAACAAATCTAAGAACAAATTGTAATGTTTAGTTTCATTTTTTAGCCCAGGTTTTGTTAGAAGCCTGAAAACAAAGGGCAGTGCCATGGCATGATCAGAGGGACCAGGAGCACTGCAGTCCAGTCCTCCCATAACTTCATCAGATGACAGTGGGTTTTAGCACACCAAAGCCAAGTGACTTCTGCAGACCACCCCGTGTGCGAGACCTTCTCCAGGTGATGCTCCTGCACGCCACCTGTGAGGGGCAGTGGCACCCCCCCTGCCATCGGCTTTGCCCAGCCTCATCCCTGAGCAGCCAGCACTGCTTTCTTTCCAGGGCCTGTAAACACCTTAGTTCAGTTCTGAGTGCTTCCTTATCTCTTTAACCTCTTCAAACATGCATGTCTCATCTCCCCGGGCTCCACCTCTGCCACACAAACCAAACCCCTGGCAGATGGCAGATGGCCAAGAGCCAGCTTTGCCCGTGCTGTGCCACACAAAAGCAGCAGCAATGATAGAGGCTTCTCTCATCCCAGACTGTCAAAATGCTCTTTAAAGTCACCTAAGTTCAACTGTAAAGTGTCTGTGCAGTGAGACTGTGGCATTTTCAGGAATCCATGCTGAACTGAAGGTGGGCTGCTCAGCTCCACACAAGGATGAAGGCAGAGATGTCTTGCTAAATATTGGCTATTTTGCAACAGAACAGGACAAGTCTTCCAACAAAATGGGATGCACATTGGAAGGTATGAAAGGATGCAAGGTTAGAAAGAGGCCCAGGAGTGCTCATAAACAATGCACCTATCCCGAGCAACCCAAAGTTGGGATACACGTGAGATATCCCAGCTGCTAATACAGTCTCCAAGGAAACAAAGGGCACCCTGGGCTCATTTTGCCTCCTCTGTCCTTTGGTTCACCAAGGGGGAAGCAAAGGGATGGTGGGACTCCAGTGGTTCAAAACAAGTTGGTGTAAGTGACACCTGCTGGAAGATGCCTGGGCAGCCAGAGCACAGCCCTCCTCCCTGCTGTGGGAGCCGGGGTGGCATGGGCTCACCGTGGGTCACCCTGAGCCTCCACGCAGTCCCAGTTTCATCGAGTCATAGAATAAATACGCTGAGCTGGAAGGGACTGACAAGGATCCGCACAGTCCAGCTCCTGGCTTGGGAACGTCACCTGGATAGATCCAACTAGGGTTGCCCAGATAGGGGAACCTTTTGACTCCATCCCTTCACCCTGATTCCCCATTACTGCATTCAATGGCTCCATGGATTTGTTTTAGACATATCATGGCTCTAAGTGCCCTGCAGGTTATTCATTCATTAGGGCACACTGGGAGGCACTAAAAACAGCTGTTGCTGGAGACGTGGCACCTCCAAGATGTAGATGTTTGGGGCGATTTCTTTGGCTTAGCTCTTCTCTGGAGCGAGGACCCATTAGCAGCTGGAGGGTGCTGTAAGTGGGGACTTGAACCACATCCCCTTCCAATCCTGTTTCTTCTGCAAGGACACCAGGCTGAGCCTCCTGCCACCCCTGTGCAACACAGGGCAGCAACTGAGGCAACTGTGACCTCTGCATCTGGAGGGCAACCTGGACCCAAAAGCCACCCTGAATGTGGACAGACTCATTAGTCACCAAGTCTGACCTGAGCCAAGACTGCAAGGTTTGTCTGTGCTAGAGCATGTATTTTAGAAGGTCTAAGTGGGAAAGACCAGGTAAACAGTTTTCATGCTGGAATATTAGACATGGCTGTAAATCAGGTTCTCTCATACTGTGGGAAATTCTAGCATTTTAAAGTATTTCTCTCCATGGAGAATTGATATAATTTTAAAATGCTGTTTTTGCAACTGATTCTTTTTTAACTAGTCTTACAGGTCATCAGGAACAGCTGACAGCAAACAATATACACTGCAGTACACAGACACTGTGATTGACAATGGAGATAGTGATTCCTAGTTTATATTTTAAAATCATTAAGGTCATCTGAAATTTCATGGCTTACTAAATATTTCACACTTTTGGCAGCATGAAGATTCTTGGCTGTGTTATAACAAAAGGATTTTCCATTAATTTAGTATGTACTCAGTACTATGTAGCAAATGTACTTTACAGTTTGAAAATTAAAATGAAAATAGATTTAATCGATTTTTCATGCTGTAATGTGATGGTAGTAGAATAATATAAAATGAAAATGCATAAATTAACACCAGAAAATACATTTCAGAACAATTTTGTAAAACAAACCGTTTCAAAATATATTGCTTTAGGGATTACTGTGAGCAACTAGATATTTTTCTGTAAAAAGCCCATACACTTCCACCCAAAGAAGTTTTTTTTCAACAAGGAGCTATTTTAAAAATGTCTTGCCTATTCTACTAATTATCCTCACTGTGAAAAATTCAGGCCTTATATATTAATACTTATATTTAATTAAATTAATTATGAATTAGTTAGCTTGACCTTCTAGTGCTAAATCCTGTTATGCCTTTGTTAATAAATTAAAGAGCCTTCCATCCTCTGAAAGTCTCTCCTAACTCATGGGTTGTTGATGAAGTTCTTATCTGACTAATTTTTCTTTGGTGTTTTTTACTGAAAATGTAGACACCAGAAGTGGACACCGTATGAGTCTGTCATGGTCCTGAGATGCCAAGACCACCCTCATTCTGCTAGGTAACATTTTCTTGCCAATAGACACAGAAATGGCATAGCTCTGATAGAGCAGATTACACCAAAAAGCCATGCTTAGTTTTTGTTATCTGTCACATCTCCTCCATCTTCCTCAGAGCCACTGCTTCCCATGACAGCAGCCTGTGACCTTCATTTTCTGTTCTGAGATATATAGTCTTGCATTTGGCTATATTAAAATCACATATTGTTCAAATGAGCAGAGCCTGCCAAGCGATCCAGATTGCTCAGTATAACTGACCTACTCCCATCATTATTTATCACTCCACCAATTTTCATGTCAAGTTGAAATCATTACCTGCATTGATTTCGTATTTTCTTCTGAGTCACCACAAAGATATCGCATGGTATAGACCAAGAACTGATCTCTAGACAACATCTTCAAAATTTCTGTGGCGGTGGATGACTCCCCAGTGAATTTGTCAGAATCACTAATTAGTCAGCTTTTAATTCATTTAACACGTGTAATTCCGATTCCACCTCAAGCTAATTTTTTACCAAGAAAGTGACGGGGGCCAAGTGAAGTGCTGGCCCGGCACCCAGACGCGCTGTGACAGCGGCTGCCTCCACACCGCTCTATTTCTCCCTCTCCCGCAAACCAAGCCACACTCCAAATGACGTTCCCCACTGAGCACCCATCCTCCGGGATTACTGGGGCGGTGGATTTGGGCACCCCGCACCCCGCCGTGCGAAGCGGCCCCCGGAGCTGGGGCTGCCGCGGCGGGCTCGGCCGGGGCTGCTCCGGGGAAAGGCGCTGGCCCGGAGCGGCGGGGGCTCGGCTGTGCGGGGCTGGCCCGGGGAAAGGCGCCGGCCCGGAGCGGCGGGAGCTGGGCTGTGCGGGGCTGGCCCGGAGCGGCGGGGGCTCGGCTGTGCGGGGCCGGCCCGGAGCGGCGGGGGCTCGGCTGTGCGGGGCTGGCCCGCGGAACCACCGGGGGTCCCCGCGCCTGGGAGCCCTCCGCGGCGGAGCTGCCGCCGGTAATTAGCGGCATTAGCGGAAGGAAAGTTGCCTGCTCTGATCTCCCGTCCCGAGGCCACAAGGTCCCCGGGCGTCTCCATCCCTCCCCAGCCCTTCCCTTTCCTTTCCTCACTGCTCTATTGCAGGCCGGGGCGGCCACCCCCTTCTCCCCTTCCCTCCCCGCCAGCCGGGGGAGGCTCCCGCTTGTATTTACCAGCAAATGATTAATTGTTGCTCGGCGCTGGCGGCTAATGCTGCTAATCCGGGCGGCTGCGTGTTCGGCCGCTCGCCCGGTGCCAGGCCCCGCGGGCGGAGGGCGCAGCGCCGCGGCGGGCGGGGGCCGGGCTGCGCCCCCGCCTGTAATTACTGCCCAGACAAATCTCTGCAAACGGAGGAGCGGGGAAATCTCTGCCCATATTGCAAGGGGCTCCGGCCCCCACCCGCGGAATAATTTTGAGACTCAAATCCCAGCAAAGACCTGCTACAAATTGCTGCAAATTAAGCTGATTTTGCCCCGAATGAGGGATTTTCTGCTGCAGATCAGCCCTTCCCGGAGCTGATGAGGTGGGGATTAGAGAAGGGACTGAAATCAAAGGGACAGGATGGTGCGGGAGGGGGGAGCCCGAGAGGAGAGCCCAGCAGTGAAAGTCCTGGAGCATTAACACTTATTGATTTCTACTTTGCTGACATTTTATTCTATTACCAAGTTTACGATTAGCCTAAACTAGGATCTGTGACAGCCGAGGCAGGGTGCGGAGCCCCGAGGGGTGAGGGGCACTGACTTCTTGGGTTTGCACCCCACCAGCGCCGCAAGCATCGCTCTGAGCAAATGCCACCTTCCGGGGGCTGCCTGCCTCCTGGCACTGGAAATGTTGTAATGTGAACTGAGTTTGCGACCCTGGGCAAGCTGCACTCTCTTTTTGCTCACCAAGAGGATGCTGGTGATTTTGAGGAGAGGGAGTTTCTCGAAATTCTATATCCTTATCAACCCCCAAATCTTTCCTCTTACGTGTGGTGGGAATAGTCAGCTCGCCCCGTTTTCAACATCTGTCTGTCCATCTCTCCTTCCCTTCTTCTCTCCCTCTCCCTTCCCTCTGGATCCTCATTTCCATCTGTTTAAATAGCAACAGCAATGTCTGTTGCAGGTATTTCAAATTGCACCATTAAAGATTTTATGTTGTGGATGTTAAAATTAAAAAGATATATGTGCAAATAGTCACTATGAATTTAATCAACTTGATTTAATACTAATAGGAAACAGCAAATGGAATTTATGACTCAAAAAGAAGTGAATTTTTTTAAATAAATACAAGTACTTTGTGAAAAACAGAAAAAAAATCCCAATCTGAAGAGTTTATTAGAGTCTAATCCCCCAACAACAACCGAACCCGGGGCTGCCCACCCAATAATCCTGGCTGCCATTAAAATATTAAAGATAAATCTAATCGTCTCTTTATCCAAAATAAGCGACTTTTATGTGGAGAGAAAATGTCTAACCCTTTGGGAAGAGAATTACTCCTAATGCATCAAATGGAATTCAGTCAGGATGGCAAAACTAGGTTTAAAAGCAAATGAGATGGTAATAGAGATAAAGGCCAGTATAACAAATTAAAAATACTCATTTACACGAATTAAAATCACTCCTGAAAGGGTTCTGAGTAAGGAGGCCACTGGATGGTCTTGGCCCTTCTTGGTATGCGTGGGCTTATGCAGCCTCTCAGGACACGAGAGAAGGCAGGATGTGGTGCTGAGTGTCTGTGGGGAAGAAGTTCTGTTCCTGACCCCATCTCTCTGAGGCAGTTTTTACCCATATCCTACAGTGGCCCCAAACCCATGCGTAGTGGAAGTTATCTGTCTGTGGGAACACTGTTGAGGATGGAAGTCCCCAGGAAGCTCATGATGGGGCAAAATCACCTCTGGGACCTGGAAAATGAGCTTGCTACATGCCAGGAGGAGCTGCACCTGAGTGGTCTTTCAGCACAGAGCCCCGTGCAGAGGTCTGGGAGCTGGGAACTTCCTCTCCTTTCCTGCTACCTGAGAAGCTTAAAAGCTTCCTTTTAGGCTGCAGCATCCCACCCCCACACACATCCCCATGGGCACTGATGTGGTGAAGAAGGTTGTAGCTGGTTCCACTACCTTGTTTAATCACTTTGAGATTGTCTGTGTGCCCCGCTTTTGGAAACCCAAGCCAATGTTTTGGAAAAATCCCACTGGAATGCTTCTTCCAAAACACAGCCCAGGGCATACTCCCAGGCAAGGTGCCAGGTGCAATGGGCTTTAGGCAAGCACGTTTGCCAAAACTGGGAAGATGCCGAGTTCCCTCACAACCAACTTCATGAAAGACATCTGGTAAATCAATAGAACACACCTTTACCTGCTCAGACTTCTCCTTCCATGCATGAAATGCAAACACGGTTCCAAAAAGGGAAAGTAAAACAATGAAATTGGAAATGTCCTCACTAGCAATATGCAGCATGAGTAAGGGCAGTTCTTTACAGCACCAGAGCTTCAGGCTGCTTAGATTCTCTAGCATCATTTTAGGTTCACTTTGCAGTTTTAAGATTCTGGATGCAATTTTATTGACAAAATTATTTTTTCTTAATTAATGATTAGGATGTGGAAAGCAAGAGTTCTTTCTTTGGGGAAAAGGCCGCTTGTCTTCCCAAATACACAAACCAATCATGTGAGACGTGTGTAACCTGTCCTTAAACCTACACAGTGAAGTTTCTCCAAGATAGGCATCCTATCCTAATGCCTGCCCTAAAGAGGATCAGCATCCTGTCCTGACACCTTCCTAACTCTTAAGGAGTTTCTCCCACTGCCTTGCTACAGACAAAGCCATCTGCTGCAATGCTCCCAGTCTATCTGCTATGCTCAGTAGATATAGTGGACAATTTTGGAAGGCCATCACTGCTACATTTTTAAAAATGTATTTGAAGGCTTGTTGGCATCTCCCTTCAGTCATCTGCTCTGTGACCAAAGAAATGTATGCTTTCTAGATATCTCATGATTTTTCTGCTGTCCCTCACCAATCAGCCCAGATCCATCCTGAAGCTCAGGATGCAGAACAGGCAGAGCAGAGCGCAACCCGGGCCATGGACTGGCTAGAAAGCTGCTTTAGATACTTTATCTTGTGTATTGTCCCCAGGACAGGTAGTCACCCATGGACAGAAGCTGAATCTAGTAATATTTTCCTATATATTTATTTTCCTTAAAGATTCCGTACCTTGTAATAAAACTAGATCTCCCTGGGATTTCCCCCCTAACACAAACACATACTTTTCTTTAAACAAGGCAGAGTATTTTCTTATCTGATGATGGTAATGACATGAAATTAATCCCCCAATTTTCTATTTCTCACAAACTAAGAAAAGGGAACACCTAATATAGTTAAACAACAATGCATCAGACAAACCCCTTTGATACAATGTATATTTTACCTGAAGTACTCATGTGCCAAAGCCTTATTTAGAAGTGAGCAGGACATCCTCAGCCAAAAACTATATTATAATTAATTATTATAATTAAATTGTAATGAAGTGGCCAACATTCATGGTGAATCAAGTAAATCTTTAAATACATTTATGGCAGCTTCATTTAGGATGTCCAGGTCAAACATCATTACTTTCTTATGCCACACTTTAGCTGACTTTAAAATTATGTCTGCTGAACAGCCTTTAGTCCACATGGTAAAGCCCATGTCTTCCTGCTCTCTTACTTTCTAATAAATCAACACTGGAGCTCCTGAAACTGGTTGAACAAAAAGAAGTTCAGTTGCTCCAGGAGAATTTAAAGCATGTCTACACATGGGTCTAGCTTGCTAAAAAGTAATTTACAGTAAGCTTCTTTAAAAAGGAGATATAAACAGTTATCCATTGAATTATATTCTCTTCTGTTTCAGGAGCTGGAAAAGAGTGGCAATAAACCTCTGGTGTTGCCCCATCCAGCACTGCCCAGAGAGAGGAAGTGAACCAGATGTGATGGGACGCTGACATGCAGCACCCACTCCAGACTGGCCCGAAGGGTTACATTTTTCTCCTCTGATTTCCAGGCAACTGGAAGTTACTGATATATTCAGCTAACAGAAAGCTTTGATATCCAGCCCTTGCCTGCTCAGCAGCCCCATGCAGAAAAGGTTTTGTTTAACCCCTTGTCATAAGCAGAGCAGAGCCACCCAGCCCCTCAAGCTGAAAGGTGCCAGAGGAGAGGTATCCTGAGTTACTCTGACCTTGCCAGAGGAAACTGCAGGACAGAGGAACTGCCTGTGGTGCAGCATGGCTGAGTCCCAGCAGCTGGATATTCCACGTGGCATGAATGGAGGTGCTCAGCCAGAGAGAAAACACGAGAAATATGGATGCATCTGTGTCAGGAGAGAAAGAGAGGTATAATGGGGAAAAAAGGAAAATGTCAGAAGTGCTAAGCAAAGTGAAATCCTAGCCCTGCTAAATGTCAGTGACCAAGCTCCTGCTGTCTTCAGTAGGATGAAGATTTTACCCGGGGGTTAAGAGGGGCAGCTCAAAACTACCAGGATGATTCAGAGCAGGCAGAAAGAGAGAGGTCTGCTCAGGGCTGCAGTAACTCAGCCAGCAGCTGCCAGCTGGGAGCATTTGGCCATGGGCATGACAGGTGCCATAATCTCCTGTCATCATGTACTTTGTATCTTTGATTATTTAGAGATCGATAGACTGACATGTAAAGAAAAATATATGTTCAATAGGACACTTGACATCAGAACCTTCTTATATGGGAAGGCTTTTATATAGAGAGAACATCCTTATCAGGCACTTATGAGCTCCATGGAATTCAAGATTTTAGGGCCTGAAGTGAACATTACAGCCTTCTAGCCTGAACTTCGAGATAAAATAGGCTACAAAACCAAATAATTTCTGCATCAGGCCAATATCTTCTGGATGAGTTTTAGATTATCTCTTACAAACTTCCAGCCTTGGTTTGAAGACTTTATGTGATAGACAGAATTTAAAACATCTGTAGGCAGATAGCTCTGGTAAGTCTTCATGTCTCAGCAGTTTTTATTAATACAGCAAGTGTCTCTTCTTGGAATATTAGCATTATCATGTCTTATATCTATCCACAGTGCAACATATGGTGGCAGGATAATATAAAAATGTCCAGTGATTGTGACTTCAGTGGATCCCAGTGCTCCCCAATGTTTAAGAACATGGCTAAAATAAAAACATACTAAGAGAGACTTTTATTCAAAGTATTTTTACATATGTAAGTTTTGAAAGGAGACAGGCAGGAGCTGCATGCACTTGCACTGCAGAGGAGACCAAGATAACTGATGCAGTGCTGGAAGAATCCAAAAGCCATTGTAGAAGAGATGGAAGAGCCCAGGGAGATCTGTTCTGACCTATCTGAATCATCAGAGAATCACAGAATGTTCTGCGTCAGAAAGGACCTTAAAGATCCTGTAGTTCAACCCCCCCCTGCCATGAGCAGGGATGTCAGTCATTAGATCAGGTTGCTTCAAGCCCCATCCAGCCTGGCCTTGGACATTTCCCAGGATAGGGCATCTACAGCTTTTCTGAGCAACCTGTTTAATGCCTCACTACTCCCTGAGTAAAGAATTTCTTCCTAACATCTAATCTAAATGTTTCCTCATTCCATTTAAAACCATCCCCCTTGTCCTCTCCCTGTCTACCCATGTAAAAAATTGCCCTCCATATTTTTTAAGGCACTTTTATCCACTGAGGTCTGTCTAGACAAGGACAGCTTTGATCACAGTGCTGACAGAGACAGCAAAGAGCATGCTTCTGTAATAGAAATGGAGAAGAAGTAACACTTCTTTAGAAACTAAGGGGTTAACAACAAACAGTGCTTCTACTGGGATTTGAGTAGTCCAGGACACAGGAGAAGGCTGAAGCAAAGCTAAGACTGAAGAAAGAACCAAGTCAGCCCAATACATGTGCCTGGATGAAGGATAGATTTGCAAATAAATGGGAGAAGTGGAGAAGTTCAGCCCCCAGGATAAGACAAATGAACTATGGAAAAGGAAAAAGGATGAGCTGGATCAGAAAAATGTGAGAGAATTCAAGGTTTCTAGTGTTTCTCTCCACAGGAAACCATCTGAGTCATGTAGCTGAGGAAAGCTTACGTAAAGCCAGAATTTTTTCTGGTGAAGACAGGGTTAAAATATTGTCGGAAATTAGTTAGAGAGGTATTGAGTAATACAAGTAAGTACTGATATATAAGAAACTTCAGTATATCTCAGCAAAGCCCCTATGTTTATACCTTTATATCCTGACAGCGGTCAGAGCATTAACTTTGTATGAACTATTTCTAATCACCCATCAAGGAGGCTGAAAGTGGTAAAGGTGACACATGCTGTAGAGTGGACCTCAGGCTGATAAACTCTGATGGGCTTGTCAAATTGAGCTCTGTGTCCAGCTTGAGCTAGAACACCCAGATAACCCACACTCCTCTACCTGTCCTTGGGCAGGGATGCAGAGCTGGGTCTGAAGGAAAAGGAGAAATTGTGGTGCACAAAGAGCTGTTAGAACACGGGCTCAAGTTGAGAAGCAGCCCCTGTGCATATCCACATCCTCTGTGAGCTCTGGGCAGTTCTTTAGGCAGAAGAACAGTGTGCACCTCCTCACACTGATGCTGGTACCACACAGAGGTAGTTACAACATTTCACAGGGCTTTAGACCTGGTGGGTTTAGTTCTGCAGCAGACTGCAGCTTGGGGCCACATAACTCACACAATGTCAGTCTGCCTCAGAGATGTTTGGGGAGGAACTGTTTCTGGAGAAATTTAGATCAGTTTGCAGAGAACTTGAGAATTAGAGAAGTCATAATAAAGTTCTGAATAATTTATTGGCAAGATGATAGCTTGAATTTTTACCCAAACAGACCCAGTCATGCTGAGGCAAAGCTTGTGTAACTCCAGGATGAATTCTGGGGAAGGAAATTTCATACCATACCTGGGGAGGCCCTATGGGGTGGGACAGAGGTCAAACCAAGAATTGGCTAATGCAGACAAGACACAACCAAAGTTTGAGGTGGTAGGATTGTCTGATATGTCCCCTCCCCACCCTCTAGGAGTGCAGGTGGCCGCTCAAGGTCAGCTCACTCACACAGGCAGCTGCTAGGAAAGCCCTGGAGGGACCCTCAGCAGGGGCTCCCCCCTCCTCTGCTTGGCAGCTGCTTTTAAACTGAGGGTCTCATTCCTGGCTCCTGCCTGAGCTACATGCCTGGACCAGGCCATGTACCTACTGATCTGGACCCCCACTCAGGGACTTGACTTCATGGCCACAACTTGGAGCTGCCTCATCCCCATCAACGTGTCTGGTGATCTGGACTGAAGGCTGACTCTGGCTACAGCCCACAGCTGCTCTGCTTGCCTTGCTCAGGTACAATGAGATGGGGCCAGGGCTGGGGGAAACCTGCTACAATGACTTTTAACACATTTGGCTCCCAGCTTCCCGTCCTTTAGAAAGCAGCTGGCCGCCCCAGTGCCCTGGCAGTCTTCCTTCACTTCTTCTGAGCCATTTCCATCTTTGTGAAGATATGCGTTTCTTTAAAATAATGGCTGGGAATATGGCTACCTTGCTGCTCTAACATGAGACAGTCTCAGCAATTCTGCCATCACAATGGAGGTGCCCTTGGTTTGCTCAGAGAAGGCATGATTTTCAGCATCTGCAGCAGCCCCAGTTCTTCGGCTGGCCAAGAGTCTAAACCAGGATTTCCAAGTATGCAGGACACGGCTGTTGGGCAGTCCAAAGCACTGGTGGCCATCCTGCACAGATAACACAAATTTCAGAGACAGTCCCTGCCCTTGTTTCGTCATGCACCTGGCACTGGACAGCCTTCTCCAGAGACCAGGAGAACTGGTTTCCCCTGGGGACAGGTTCCCCTTCATGGGAAGGCTGGAGCCATTTATCCTGATGAACCACCCCAGAGGCCAGCAAAACGGAGAAGAGGATCAATAGGGAGCAGCTTCTCCTCGAAGCTGAGGCTGAGGATGGATTTTCATGCTGATCTGGGGCTACAGTTCCAGCCCCAGTTTGGTATCCTGCTGCTTGCCTGCCCCATGAGCAGGCAGTAGGAGCCGTGCTGCGGGCTGTCGACCGCTGTCGCAGCACACGCGCCGGTGGAGCTCCTGCCTCGGGTCGAGCAGAGCAGGGCAAGTCTAATGGTTTCTCTTAGTTTAGTGTCTTTGGGTGGGGTAGTGCTGGCAGGGATGAGGTGTGTGGTGTCTTGCCCCCAGATGATAAAAGGCAAGTTGACAAGAAACTGTGTGGTTCAGAAACCCTGCTCATGGCCATGGGTGTCTAGAGAGTCCAAGCAACTGTTTCACTTCCGCTGATGGCGTGAAGCCGAATGCTTCTCCAACGTGCAAAGCTTCCAGCTCAGTGTTTTTAAGGAACATTGCTCAGTTTTAATTCTTAGCTTACCTCTGTGGGCCCTAATTTCTTTTCCGACCTCTTGTTTATCTCAGAATATGGGATGAGCAGGAAAGCCACAGAGCCCGTGGTTTCCCTACACGTAAGCCTTGCGCATCTCTCCTTCAGGGCCGGTGCCCCACGCCGTGCGTGTTTATGAAAGCAGGGATGCCTCCATCCATCCCTCCCTCCTCCCTTCCTTCCTAACCCCACCTCCCCAGCACGGCTGGAGGCGAAGCGGGGCCGGGGCCTGAGGGGCCGGCCCGGCCCTCCTTTGCGCAGGGGCGGGCGGCAGCCCCAGTCCGCTGGCGGGCACCGGCCCCAGCCCGCCGAGTAGCGGCCCCGCCGCCGCCGGTGCCGGCTTTTTGGCATCCCTAATCGCTGCTGGCCCCTGTGATTGGCTGCGCGGCTCTGACCCCGCTCGGGCTCCCGGCTGGGCGGATAAAAGGGGCCTGAGCCGGGGGCTCCCAGGCACTCCCGGAGCGGGCACCAGGGACCGCTGGCCGCAGCATGACGGGCAAAGCGGGCGCGGCGCTGGCCCCCAGCCTGCCCGGCAAGCCCAAGCCCGACGGCGCGGCCGCCGCCCCCGCCGCCCCGCCGCTGCCTCCGCCGCCCCCCGCGGCTGGGGTCAAGTCCAACTCTGGGCCCACCCCTCCCCGCTGCACCGGCTTCGGCATCCAGGAGATCCTGGGCTTGAACAAGGAGCCGCCGTCGCACCCTCGGGCCGCGCTGGACTCTCTGCCCGCCGGGCACCTGCTGGCGGCCCGCTCCGTACTCAGTCCCGCCGGGGTGGGCGGCGTGGGCATGGGGCTGCTGGGGGCCAGCGGCATCCCCGGCTTTTACACCCAGCCCACCTTCCTAGAGGTGCTCTCCGACCCCCAGAGCGTCCACCTGCAGCCCCTGGCCCGGGCCCCCGGGCAGCTGGACAGCAGCCAGACGGCCAGCTCAGGTAGGCACGTCCCCGGCCCCCGGGGACCCGCTGCGCCCCAGCAGCACCGCCGCCCGCACCCAGCCGCCGCCCGCAGCCCGTGTCCCGGCGGGAGGCCACTTGCTCGGCGGTGGAAGGGAGATTTCGTTTCGATCCCGAGAACGAGGAGAAGGGCGGGCGGGACCATATTTTCCCCCGTCCGGGGCTGCGGCCGCGGTCTGATGGCGTGGCCCCGATCGCCCGGCCCAGGGATGCGCAGAGCCCCGTCGGAGCGGCCCCCGCGATCCCGCGTTGCCGGATAATTAGGGGTCTTTCGGCATCCTTTTCCTAGACGGCAGCAGCCTCCCACAGCTCTGCCTACAGGCCCCGTTCCGCGGCCGCTTCGGGTCCCCCCAGAGCGGCAGGCAGCAGCGCCGGACCTTGGCTCCGGGGGCAATTCCCGGCCTCCCTCCGGCAGCGGCGCCCGTCCCGGGCCGTGCCCGTGGCCCCCGCCCGCAGCGCGGCCCGCCGAGCAGCACGGCCGGGCCCGGGCAGGTGGCGCGGCGCCGCGGGCAGGAGTGGGACCGGAGCGCGCATCGAAATACGGGTCCCCGATCCGTCCCCCGATTGCTCCTTCGGGGCAAAGGCGGCGGCGTCCTCAGCACCCCCGGGCCGTGGCATCCCTGGGGAGCCGGGGGCGGTGGAGAGGCAGCAGCTCCTCCCGGGGCTTGTTTTTGCTGGTAGCTCCACGAACCTCAATTTCTCCTTCCCCGCTCCGGTGTTTCTGGGGCGCAGTCCGGCATCCCCGGGCTGGGGCAGGCGGTCGCGGTAGCCCGGCCGCGGAGCGGGGCTTCAGCTTTCCCGTTTTCCTACGCTTTGGTTGAGCTCGCCGGGCTCTGCGTTTTAGCAGCGAGGCAACAGCAGCCTCAGCAAACGACTCTGGTGGAGAGAGGCGAGAGCTAGAGCCCGGTCCCGGCCCGGAGCCTTCCCTGGCTGGGGCGTATCGCCCCGAGCTGCCCGCACCGGATCGGGAGCGGCGCTGGTGCCGCGCTGGAGGGAGCAGCCGGCGTCGGGCCCCGTCCGCGGCGCGATCGCAACGAAATCTCCGGCCGGAGCCGGCGGAGGGAGCGGAGCCGGCGGGCCTGGCCCTACCCGGGAGGACTCTGGCGGGGAGCGAGCCCCAGCCCACAGCCGCTGCCTGTCTTTCCGCAGATTCCGAGGATGTCTCCTCCAGCGACCGAAAAATGTCCAAATCCTCCCTAAATCAGAGCAAGAAACGAAAGAAGAGGCGGCACAGGTAAGACAGCGGCGGCCACCCCGCCCGCTCCCGTCGCGTCCGTCCCCAGGGAATCGGCCACCGGCGAGCCCTGCCGCCCCGGCGGGGCCGGCCCGCTCCGGCCTGGAGCAAAACATTCTTCCGGCACCGGCCGCCGGAGCGCCCCGGAGCCCCTGCGGCTTCTCCAGTGGGCCCTTCCCTTCATTCTTTCTCCCCGTCCAAAATAAATCGGATACGGAGACGTGCCTATACGTAGTGGGGCATTCGACCACAGGTGCCATTTTATTTAATTTTTTCTGGCTGCGGATCCAGGTATCCCGGGTCGCAGTCCTGTGCAGCCCATCAGCTGTGGTGGAATGCGGATCGTCAGTGTTTGGAAGGAAAAATCATCAACTGTCAGAAATAATAAAAGCCGTTTCCAGCTCCACATACAGCAATCTTAATACTGGCTGTCGGGAAGATAGAATTCCTATCAATAATTTAAATATTTAATTACACAAAAATAAATATTTTGCCAATAGATTAAATTGTTGGGAATCAGAGACAGACTGCAAAGAAGTTGAAGAAGGCTGGGAAACTGTTTAAGGAAACGAAGATCCACTTTGGGATGTGGTTTCCTATAAGCACGGTCAGGGTAATAGACTTTGCCTGACTTCTCCCACAGTTAAAATGGAGTTGGTTTGTTTGCGCTTTACAAACTGAAACGAAAAATCCCGTGCTGGGTTCTGGCATTGCTGTGGCCAGAGCGCCAGGACAAAGGAAGGCCAAACACCATCCACTGAGGGTGATTTAGGAATAATTAAATCAATCCTGCCACGATGCAGGAAAGGTGGATTAAAAGACGCTCCAGTGAAAGCTTAGCGGGATGCGGGGTGGAAGGAGACCGACTATCCCAGGAGACACCCTGCTATGTGTGCAAGAGGAGGCTCGGTCTGGAGGGCTGGTTTCCAAAGCCGGACCCCTCCCCAGGCAAATGTTCCCAGTTTGGGTGCTCTGGAGTAAGTACGAGTTCATTTTCTTTGCGTCCCAGACGGGGCTGGGCGATAACACAGCTGGGACTGGTACGCAGGTCCCGATCTGGATGAGAGATAGGAAGCGAAATTCAGATTTGTTTTGTTTTTTAGTTCTAGACAGAAACAGACCTGCAAAATTTGTCGGTAGTTGAATATTCCGTTGTAAACAGTTAAGACCTCTAATTGTACCGAGGAAGGGCTGGAAGATGAGTGGCCAATAGCCTGCAAACAGCTGCAGGATAGAAACACCAAAAGGGGCAGTGGGTTGTGAATTGCAAAAGGGACGGGGACTACCCGGGCATGGGTTAAAAAGGGAAAACTTCAGCTGAATGTCAGCAAAACCCTCCCGCCTGTGAGGCTGGACAGGCTTCCGCGCTCTTGTGGGAGGAAGATGGAGGGGAATGCTTAAAACCTAAACTGGATCAAAATAGGAATAATTTTTTCTGTGGTCGCAGAGAGAGAAAATACATGATTCAGTGTGCCTCTGCTGTCCCTAGAGTTCACAGATTTGTCAGAGTTGAAGAAAAACTGTTTGAAAAGAGAATGGATTTAAGAGTGAATTTAAAGAAGGGTCTGATTGCAGGCAGGTCCCTTGCATTTGCATCCTGCTTTTGTTAGTATTATTATCGATCTGGTGGAATCCCTTTCATCATTTTAACGGAGGATATTTCTGATATTTTCTGCTTATGCTCTCTGGAACTGAAAGGCTTTTCTGAATTTGGGTGTATTTTAGAAAAAGACTCTATTTCCTCTTTCCTTATGGGAGATACATGTTTTTTAGATTGATGGTAAATTTACACATTTACTTTGCACATGGGCTGCAATTTGTTGTTGGTGTGAGGATTGTTTTATTTTGGTTTGGTTTTTTGGCTGAGGTTTTTTTTTGGTTTTTTTTTTTTTTGATTTGGCTTTTTGGCTGAGTTTTTTTTTTTTAATTTGGTTTTTTGGTTGAGTTGTTTTGGTTTGTTTTTTGGTTGATTGGGGGTTTTTGTTCGTTTGTTGTTTGTTTTGGGGTTTTTTTTTGCCATTGCAGTATTTTTAGCTTTTATCAAAAATTGTCCTTTCTCTATTGGAGGAGTTGAAAGGTGGGAGTTTTAACCCTCAGGGAGTGGAAGTGGTCCGAGACTTCTCATCCATGTGCTAGGGAAGGGCTTTCATCTGTCTCGGCTTTCCAGCTGCTGATTTTTCAATTTGGTTGTCCCAAACTGAGAACCGGCTGCGTGGAGGCAGGCTGGGCTGCTGCCTGCCCAGGGCGGTCCAGGAGGATTTCTAATGGATAATGGGGTAATGCAAACTGGCAGGGAGCAGCTAATGAGATCTTGGAGTGGAAGCAGCCAGGGTAAAGGCAGAGGAAGGGAGCTGGTCCTGGCTCTCGGGGGGAAGAACTGGTGAAAAGTGGTGGGTCGGGGTGGAGAAAACATTTGAAGAATTCGTCCAAAGACTGAGACTCAAGGTGAAGGATTATTTGCTCTTGGAGATTGAAGAAGCTAAGGACCAGCAGCTGGGAAAGGGCTCAGCACCTCTCCAGATGGGATGCTCAGGAGATGCTGCTTCATCTCAGTGCGATGATCCTCACAAGAGGCGGCAGAGTCTAAGATCAGCTGCCATCGCTGCGGGTGCTTGCTGCTGGGGAAGCACTGTCTCCAGAGGCAATCCCTGAAAGGGAAGGTGATTTGTAACTGTTAAAAATGCTGTCTTCTGGCATTTTCTGGTTCTCCTTTCACCCTGGCACTTGACCTTTTGTGCACAGAAACACAGGAGGTGGGGAAAAGCTATGTATTAGCCGGTAACCCGGGTTTCACTGTTTTCAGTGTCCATTTCTCTGACTCTTCATCATCTTTGCTGTTTCTTGTGTTTTGATCAAAGAGTTTTACTCCCCTCAGGACAATCTTCACATCCTATCAACTGGAGGAGCTGGAAAAGGCCTTCAATGAGGCCCACTATCCTGACGTATATGCTAGAGAGATGTTGGCCATGAAAACAGAGCTGCCAGAAGACAGGATACAGGTAATCATATCTCTTGGACCCCCTTGTTGTGCTGCTGTCAGCCATGTTCATCCCTCCATGAAGAAAAGATATCAGCATGGGAAGGCTGACGTTTTTCTGAATAAACTTCCCCAGGCTGTCTACTCCTCTGCTTTTGATGGGTAGGCAGGCAGATCAGATATTCTTGGCAGATTTGGATTTGGTGTTTGTATGTGCTGTGCATGGTGTGCACATGTGCTGTGCATGGTGTGTTGTACCAGTGATTTGGGGGGGTGTGTAACAGAGGGGATCCTAAATCGGAGGAGGACAATAGGCATGCAAAAAAAGGTGAGAGCATTTCAAGGTCTTGGTAAAAGCAAGGAGAAAGCCTCCCAGAGACCATGTCTGGGTAGGCACTGCTGAAGGGAAAGAGCTCATCTCTGCTCCTTTGGCCACAGAAGGATGCACAGGGATGGTGTGGGCAGCTAGTACAGCTGTGGGCAGGATGCAGTGTGGGAATGATGGGTGAGTCCCAGGGAGATCAGGGAGATGTTTGCACCACGTCTGCACTTTGATTGTATTTGCCTCTGCAAGTGACATTTCCCTGAAAGTTTCTGGAAATAATTTTTTTTGTTTTGGTTTGGTTTTTTTGTTTTGTTTTGTTGTTGTTAATCTGCGAAATTTTATCAAGGTACAGCTTTTAACATTAAGGTTTTAGCTGCATGTCCGTGCTGTCCTGCTATTGTGAGGAGGTAAAACAAGGGGGTGTGGAATATCACTGCTATGTGGTGAATCCTCTAGCAGGAAGGAGCAGCCTGAGCTGCAGGGCTGGGCCAGGACCAGCCTTTGGCATGCATCACAGCCAGAAAGCTGGAGAAGACTTAACAGCTGCTTCTTCCAGTGTGGAAGGAACACTGGACAGAGTTAACATGATGTTCACAAGGGTGGGCTCCAGCAGCTTCTTTTGCCTCACTTTACTCCATGGTTTGCTCCCATCAGGTTCCTACACAAGGCACAGGATTGTAATGGCCAAGCCTTGAGCAGATGGAGTTCTGGTCTGGCTGGAAGTTAACCTGTCCTGGTTCTCCACACAGTGGCATGGCTGGCCTCTGTGGCTGATGCACAGTAGTTTCTACAAGAGACGTTGTCCTGTGTGCTATGTGGTGTTGGGAGGGTCCTGGTTTCCCTAGTTCCTCCTTCTGTTCATCCATCATGCATGCCCAGCACCCACCAAGCTGTGTCTTGAGCTTCTGCTCTTTCTGTGCTGAAGAGATGGCCCAGGAGGCTGCTCCCTTGTGGGCTTGAAAGGTAGCTCAGAGGGCACTTAGCAGGAAAACACTGATGCTGGAAGCTGCTGAAGTTTGACCCTATGCAGGGACAGGAAGACCTTCCAAAACAAGTGTAGACTTTTTTCCCTCTGTCCTGAGCCCTCATCACCACCCTTATTCTTGTGCTCAATCAAAAATGACAATTTTATAAAAGCAGCTTGTGCTTCTTATCCCATTGACCTGGCAGGACCCCTGCTGATCTAACAGCCTGTAGATAACCTGTGTGCTAACAGGATTTCCACCAGTCTTCAGAAATAAGGGCCCACCATCTCAAATCCTACCTGATGCATTAGGATTTTGAGAAACAAGCCCTGATGCTTTGCCTTTAGAAGGAGTGAAATGGATGAATGGTCACTTCTGCACTTGTGATCCTGTAGGACATCGGGTCAAGACAGGAGAGACTGTTGAGAGTTTATTGTTGCCCACAGCCACAATTTGGTGCTGGGCTGCAAAGAAGATCCTTTGATTTCCCATAAAAGACCATTTCAAGGAAGAGGCACAGTGTATGCTGAATTCTCTGGCCAGAGCTGAGAGCATTCACTCTGTGTTAGGTGGAGTGAGATGTTGTGGAAGACAGTGTAGAGCTGGCACAGCTTGTACAGCTTCAGCACCTGGAACACGCTTCTAGTGCTGAGTGTTCTAACTGATTTGGAAGTGAAATAGCAGGTAAAGTATCTTAGCTGTCACTGACTGGTCTGCCCTGTCGTTCTGCAGCTGGCTAATGAACAACTGCTTACTCTTTCTGTATTGCAGCTTTTAAACCTAGGAGGGCTCCTTACTGTGACCCCTCTGCTCTTGAGATCAGGTTAGACTTGGACAGCACAAGCATCCCAATGTATGGCTGCTCTGAACATCAGGTGTAACTAATGACGTGTATTCCAGAAAAAAAGTGATTGTGAATAACAGTTTCACTGATCATGAAAGAGCAAATAATGAGAAACAACAGAATTTCTGTTGAGCACCTTGCCAGGGTGAGCATCAGGCTCACATAGGAATCCTGAGCACTGCTGTTCTTTCCAATAGGCTAGCAATCCATTGTCCCTTACCACACATTCTATGAAATCTCCTTGTCCATATTTTTTGTGCGTGACAAGCCATGGCAAGGTGATTCCCACCTTTGATCACACTTCTTGATATTTTACCTCATATTCCTTTTCAACTTTGGGCCTTTTTGTTATGAGCCTAATTCTTTCCCCTTGGTTATAAAGTTCATGCTCTTTAAATAAATACAAGATATTTCTTCTCCTGGCTGTCACTTTTGGTTTTCATCATTACCTAAGTAAGTTGCAAAGATCTTTCTTTAAATCATCCTTCATAAATCACACGCTCATCTCTTACTCATGTGGTTGTTCTGACATGAAGCCCATCCTGTCTGTCAGCTTTCCTGGAGATAAGGGACCCCATGCCTACAGCTGCATGCTCCTGTGTTCACACCAGTTCAGCTGGACTTGTGGTCCTCTGCAGAAATAGTCTTGCATTAGCACTGGTCTGCTTGCTTCCTTATTTATTTCTATTTATCTAATTCAGCCACTTCAAACTTTTTTTAGACAGATTTTATTTTCTGCTCAGGATTTTCCCTTCAGTGTTCGGGGTTACATCTGGAACTTTGCTAACTTTGGCTGACAAGCATGAAAACAGCCCTACCAGCTCTGACAGTGGCAGGAGGTGGGTGCTACACAGGGCAGCTATCTAGTGACACTGAGCACTTTGTCAGTCTCCTGGGATTTTGAATGCATGTAAACATCTTAATATCCCATGGCAAGAAGTTCTGCAGCAGAACTGCCTGAGTGCAGCAGATCTTGCTTTGAATCTCTTAGCATCATTTAATGCCCCTTGGAAGAGACAGCTTACAATGAATCTTTACTCCCATCTTCATGATATTTATAATTTCACATCATCACATTTTTTCCTTGCATGAGTTTCCAGCTGCCTGAGGGAGCTCTATAGTTTTGCATTTTCATTGTAGCTTGTGGTTCCTCTCATCTTTCAGCAATGCTCTCTCCCTCCTGTAGGTCATGAATGAAAGTGTTTTCTAATATTGTTGTGAGCATCACATGTTGTGGACTTCTACAGCATTTCATGTGGTTTCCCACTGGATCCTCACCTAAGACTGATATCTACCCCTTATTTTCATTCATGGAATTATTTCTCAGGAGGTATTAGTCAAAGAGAAAGTAAATCACCTATGAAATTTGATGCAAAAGTGAAATTCAAAGAGGGCAATTGAAAGAATGATATATAGGAACTGTTTGCAGATAAAGCCTTCAGCAGAACACTACAAATAGCCATCAGAGGCCAAGAAAGTTACTGGTTTAAGAGAACATTGAATCCAGGAAAAAATATTCAAGCCCTCCATTTAAAAAGTATATGAAAGTGTATTTTTTTTTCCAAGGCAGACACAACTGTGTGTGTCTTGCTCATACACTGAGCTGGCTGAGCCTGGAAGGAAAATGAGCATCCTCCCATTGGGCAGCATGGGAAAATAATTTTTTTCATAATGAGATACTATGCACAAATCATATCAGATGTCACTGTGGCCATTTTGCACGATACTTGAAAAAGACCACAATAATCAATGTATTTGAAAGAATATTCATAGGAGTTGAAGCGCCAGTATTGGAATAAACACAGACTGTTCTGTAAAATCCAAGAGAGGTAAGTAGATTCCTGTGGGGAAGTATATCCTTAATAAACACTATGAAGTATTAAAAATGTCCTGAGGCTGACAAATACGGTGACATCTGACTTAAATTGCTGTTTCTCATAACAAATATCCTAAGTGTAGATTTTAGATAACTAATCCCTATTGAATTTATTAATACATAACAGTTTCAAAATTTAAACTGAGTAGTTACAATATAAAAGTTCAGGAACAATATAAAAGTTCAGGAACAGTTTGATTTGGGGATTATTGAAATGATTGTGTATGTTTGTCCTTAAAGTAGATTTTCTACTGATCAAACAAATTGATTAATCAGTGTTTCAAAAAAATAAGATCCTGACTGCTATTGTAGGGACATTAGAGTCACCTTTTAAGGGAAGTAATCAATTAAAAAAGGTAATAAAAGTGCTAAAAATTGTCAGGTCTTGTTGTTAAAAGATTGCATGGTAATTATTGGATGACAATTTTTGGGACAAATAAAATTGCTCACATAAGCAAAAGGAATCCCAAGAAGAGGCTGGTGCTGTGTGAGGAGTGGGGATTGCCTGTGCATCCAGCAAGCTTTGTCAGGCAGATAAGAGGCCAATTTTGGCTAAAAACAAAACAAGGTCAATTAAATCTCTAATTGAAAAAGTATTGGTTTAGCTATCAGATTAACACATTTCAGTATCACTGTGAAGCCCTTTAGGAGCTGAACAGGGATGGAGGAATCAGGAGGAGTAATCATTTAGAGGGAAGCAAGTACCAAGAGTATTTTGCAAGGACACAGGCTTACCTTCCTTCAGTTTTGCAAAAAGGTTCTCTGTTTAGAGATGAAGATAATTTGACAAGGCCTGAGGAACCTGTACTGCCCTGAGTGTGAGCTCAGGAGTGAACCCCTCAAGAAACACGATAGAAAGCATGAAGAAAAAAGTCGTTTCGTGCAGCTTTAGCAGCCCTGGCTTCTCCCTCTCCTGCCAGATTTTCCTGCTTGTTGCAGAGTGCTGAGGTGTAGTTTGAATCCCACAGCGTAAGTATGGGATGCTGTGATGGCTCCATGCAGCTGGTGACCTTTCCTGAATGTGTGCCTGGAATGGCTGCCAAAGCATTACTGAGTGCTGCAGGAAGAGGTCATTGTGGGGTTTCTGAGCTTATCACTTTTATTCTAAGAAGTGAGGACCCATCTACTTTTGTTAAAACTTTGGGTGGCTCTCACACACAGAACAGAGCAAGGCCAGCATGAGGCACGCTGCCAGGGGTTCCAGCTGGTACCTCTATACAGCACATTCACGGGGACCACATGGCTGGAAGAGAATTGCCACAGTGGCTAGGGTTGTTGGAGGTGGATTACCAAGGTGAAGGACAAGCCCAAAGTGTTGCTGTTGTGTGAGCCAGCTATTTCAAAATATATACATTTTAAGAGCCCTGCAAGCAGTTAATCATGAACTAGAGTTGAGCAGCTAGTGCTGGCTACCTTTGCCAATAATTTGTGAGCACTGGGGCAAGCCATGGCTCTGTGATACCAGATAAGTGTCATAAACTTCCCCTGTGCTTCTAGAAATGTAGAAAGTACACAAGTGAGGGCAATAAAACTAATCAAACTTAGTGGCTTACTGAGAATATTATTATGAGTTTTTCTCATGGCATATGGTGCATCTCTGCCTCCATGTCTTTAATTGGTATGTTAGGAGTTCATCCACTTTTCTGCCTCTTCAATAACATGCTTGTTTAGTTGATCTAAATTCATATTCATTTCCATTTTTCAATTAAGAGTTGTTTAATTTGGCCCTTTCTCTAATGGATTGTTTTCATTACCCTTTATCTATGGCCTGTTTTCAGCCCATGTGCTAGAACTTCGTTTACAAGTTAATTACCAGAGCTGCAAACAGAGGGGCTGGGTGATGGGCAAGAGCAGGGGCCCAGGCAAGTCTTTCCAAAGGGATTCTTGTCTGAAAAGTCTTACACTACATGCTTTTGGACAGAGAAAGAAAATGTGGTAGGAGAAAAAAAAAAAATGGAGGGCTGGGAATGACACTTCAGCTTAATGAAGTGGGGGCTCTCCTGCTTGTTGCTAGACCATGCAGATTGCCTGCTTGTCTTGTGGGATTTTACCCTGCTACCAGGGGTAGCTGTTAGGTGCAGTTTTAAAAGGTCTTTTTGGTGGAGAGGTGAAGGTATAGAGTTATGAATATTTTCTTTACTCAGGTACTGCTTTATCCCTCTATGTTCAGTCCCTGAGTTGCTTTAGCCACTGATCAATTTTCTAAATGAGACAGAAAAACAAATAAAACCAAACTTGCCTCTTCTTGCCTTCTGCTCTGTTCTTGCAAGATGTTTATGGCTGTCCCAGGATAAGGGACTGGGAATTTGATGTGCTTGTCCACAGAACTGGGAGGAAAACAGGGCCCTTTACAGTGCCTCTGCTCGTTCTCTCCATGGTTTGGAGACACTATCAGCAAGGACTGACACCTGCAAGCATTGGGTCACACGAGTTCCCTGTGAGAGGAAACACAGGCAGGCAACAAAATGTGCTGAAGCCCATTTCTCTGGAGTGCCTTGGTACAGGCTCTCCCCATCATGTCCAAGAGAATCGGGAATGGCTCTGCAGGCATGATGCCAGGCTGGGACAACTCTTCCCTGCATTCATCCCCCCATTTTCTAACCAAGAGTAGTTTCAGGCTAACACTTCTCTGAGTTAGCTGAGGCTTGCAGTTCCTTGATCACTTTAGCTCTTCTGGAAATGCCATCCCAAATCCCTGTGCTGGGAACACTTGTATTCACTTCACTTAATGATGAACTTTTCTCTCTTCTGATACCACTGCAGTTTTTCACATCTGATTTTTAAAAACAATTGGTCATCCCAGCAATTTCAGTAGTAAATTCCTCTCCAGCCTTACGACACCTGGCAGAGGGAACAGCTGATGGTTGCGTTCATGTTTTCCTTTAATGACCCTTTATTACAAAGTTTTCCTCCTTTCCTGGCTTTGAATAGAGATTTTTCTAACAGTTCAATAACACAGGCACTTTAGACACTCATTTAATTTACTCTCCCCCTTATTTCTTAATGGATCTATTTCTCTCTGTAGTGTTTTTCTTTTACCATGATAGATCTCAACAAGTTCTTCTGATTCTTCTCTGGAACCACAAACCTGCTCTCCTTTTCAGTGCCGTTCTCTGTGGGTGCTCTGTGAGCCAGGTTTTGCCCAGGCACTGTAGAGCAGTCCAGTCCACAGCAGACATGCCAAGAAGCTCAACCTCCATGTGCATGAGGCTGGCAGGTCCTTCTGTGGAGCAGAAAAGAGGAACTGAGCTGAACAACAAACTGTTTCTACAGTATCTTACAACAAAGATGACTTCCAGAGGGCACTTTATAGGAGGCAGTGAAAAAGCATTAGGTGCTCTTCTGTCTACCCTGAGCATTACTGTCCTGGGAGCAGCAGTGAGAGGTGTTCAGTTTAGGACCTACCCAATGTGAGAATCACATTTGCTCCCTGCTTTCCCTCTCAGCAGGTATCTGGTAGGCTCCCAAATGTCTGAGCAAAGGCAGGGCTGAAACTGGCTGCCACGTAGTTATTAGAGCTTTCAGCTTTCAGCTTGTTCTCTTCAAAATTGTAGCAGGAGAATGCAAGCCAAGCATTGCTGTGAATTATATAAATGCTCATGCCATGCATGTTGCACACTCGTAAACATAGGGGTTATGTTCCTTCCCTGCTCTAGAAGTAACCTAGTGCCTGGCTTGTGCCTGGCTGTTGTAGCTGACCTGCTGCAATGAGGATAAGCAGCAGCACCTTGCCTTGCTCGTACTGTGCTGCTCAGGCAGGCCAGCACAGACAGGCTGCCCAGCCATGCCTCTGGGAAGCTCTGGCTCACCTGCAGCTTTGGGATCCACATGGCAGCACACAGCATTCACTGTGCTACCCCTTCCTTTCTAAAGACGCTGCTCGGCTCATCCAGAGGGAGGGCTGAACGGTAAGCATTGTTGAGAAAAGAGTTCTTGGAAGGATCTAGCCATCCCATCCATGTGAACCTGCATGATGAATACCTGTGCTAGCCACTGCTCAGAGCCAGATGTGCCAGTGATGTCCGTTCCAAGACAACTTGCTTTATGCCCATCACATCTTTCTGATACCTCTGGGTCCCTTCACTGCCAGCCTTCCAACTCAGAGTGCCCCATCACTGTCACTACAACAACTGCCATTTGTTATTCCACTGGATCACCTTCTTCAGCTTATATGATGACCATGACCGAGATCAAGGCTCAGTGTCTAAGTGACAGCTAAGGGAGACACCTGGGACTGTGCTGTCCTGGTGTGAGCAGTGTTCCCAGCCAGCCTGCATGTCACCAGCTCTACAGGTCACACCATCAGCTGTGCTGTGCCCGAGCTGGTGGTGTCAGCCACAGGTACCAGCAGCAGCCAGTGCCTGGAGAATCAGTTCTCTGCAGCTGGAAGATGTCATGTGAAAACCCCTAGAGTTGTGAATTACCCAAAGAATGTTAAGGGTACACAGAGCTGAGGAACAAGTAGAGCCAGGAGCAGACATGTGGTAGGAGGAGTGTGCTGAATGCCCACCCAACCTGGTGCATGGAAACTGATTGCATCTTACAGCATTTTATAAAATGTCATGCTTGTATGGATATCTTCCAGCTAATGCTTTAATGCTTCAAGGGTGCAGTGCATTGGTAAGCATGTGCTGTATCCCTTGGGGACTTTGCAGACTGTCCTCATGTAAGGCTTGAGCCTTATCTCAGGGAGCAGGGGGCACCAGCAGTACTGCAGACACCCTCTCTTGCTGGTGCACAGCCTCTGTGCCTATGTTTGTTTCTGGAGAAGGTCAGAGAGCACCTTTGCCCTTTGCTCAGTGTCTGCTGAGCAGGGCAGGGCACCAGGGAGCTGATGCTGGCATGCAGGGGGCAGTCCCAGAGCACAGGCAGTGCTCCACAGCCTCAGAAGAATGCTGGCATCCCATGCTCTGATTTCAGGGCCCATTGAAAGGCATTGTGAAGGGGATGTGACATTTCTCCTCTGACTGTCCTGACTCACCTTCTCTAGCAGGAAAGTGATAATGTGGTGTGTCCCTGCATGATTAGAGTGCATTACTTTTGTTTCTGAAGATCTATGCTAAGGTTTCCTCTGTGCTAGAGGACCTGCAGAGCAGTCTTAGTGGGGGAAAAGAAGGCGAAATGAAATAATTCAGGCAGGATAGCAGCTTGGTTAATGGAGTCAGGTACTGTGATCACCTAGAGGATGGATGTGCACTACCGCTGTTTGTGACAATGACAGATGTCTCCCTGGGTTTCTGTGGATTAGGATGATGACTGCACTCTTGTCAGCTTTCTTGTGACTATCATGCTTCTATGACCCTGGTGTTTTTCTTGTTTTTCACTCAGCATGTTAGGAAAAGAGGGATTTGGGTGTTGATCTGCCAGGTCCCAGCATATGGGAGGCTATTCTGTAGTGCCAGTTAAGCTACTGGTCAGTTGGAATCACAGTGTGGCCATGGTGAAGTCAATGTCTCAGAGATGCATTTGCTGTGCAGATGTGATGCCCACACAGACTGAGTGTGTGCTGAACCACTGATCTCACTGTACTGACCCTGCACATTGTGTGCACACTTGATTATCTTTGGGGAAGAAGGGATCCCTGCAGCAAATGAAGCTCTTTGCTTTTGACAGGTTACAGGAAGTGAAAAAAACATGTTGCCACATGAGGCCAGGTGAAAACCCCAGATTTACCAAGGGAACACAGTTTAAGACATGTTTCCTGGTGAAGAGGGATTTTATAGCTTTGGTTCCATAAGTCTATAAATCAGATAAATTGCAACAAACAAATTCTTGGCCCATGTACTGCTTTTAAGAGCAGGATTCAGAGACAGGACTAGCCTGCAGGACTGGTGGCATGGTAATATGATGTACATTTTTGCTGGATGCCCATTAAGACCATATTCAATGAGTGCCCTGTTACTCTTTTAGCTTAGAGGAGACCCAAGCATGATGCACCATCATGTCTGCACTCAAGAGGAATGAGCACTGTCTCACAGCTCATCATGTATCTCTGGTTGGACCTGTTAGCCAAGTGGGTTGGACACAACTCCAGCTTTTATCAGAAGGGCTCATGCTGTGTTGTGTATAGGAACAGCCCTTTCTAAAGTGAGTTCAGCAAGCTCTTTCCCAGTGTTTAGCAAGAAGAGGGATGATGAGTCCTTTGATCAGCCATGCAGCCCATGTGCAACCTTTACTGCTCTCATTTAAGTTCATAACCACTTTACACCTGCCATAGAAAGTGATGTCACCATAAACAGTACCAATAACTTTGACGTTACATTTGAAAAGACAGCAATAAACTGTTCCCAGGCTCACACAGGTGGTGCAGTCTCCACCAGCAGTCAGGAAGCTTTTCTGTCGTGATTGCTAAAACAGAGGGATTTGGGGAAGCCCCAGGGCACAGTCAGACCTCATGCTCTCATGGCAGTCCACTATACAGCCCCAGTACTCGTGGTATGGGTGGGGACATGCTCCAAACAAGATATGAGGCCATTCTTTGCAGTGTTCACATCTTCAGACTGAGCCCAGCCAGGCTACAGGTCCTGTCTGATAGGAGGATGAGGACATCACTGTTTTATCAGAGGAGGTTTTCATTTTGAGCACTATCATTGTTAAGTCTTGGGTTGGAGAGGGAGGAGGTAGAAAGGGAGAGGCGTATTTGTCAGGAGAAACTGGGTACTGAGATAGCAACAGGGCCCCGGACGTGGGGGGCAGCTGGAGGTGTTGGCTCGACCCCCCCAGAGTGCTTCAAGCAGGGAAGTGACAGACAAAGAACATTCACCTGCGCGTCCATGCGCTGGGGAGAGGGCTCAGCGTGACTCCGGGGCTCTTGGGGCTCTGCCCCTTCCTTTCGGGGCTGTTTTGCCAGCAGCTGTGAGCAGCTGCTCCCTGCAGCCTGGCAGGCGCACGCGCCGCGGTGTCCGTGTGTCCGTGTCCGTGTGTCCGCAGGTGCGCAGGGACATCTGCCTGTGGCCATCTAGTGGACACTGGGCTCGTGCTGCTCTGGGCTGGCACCAGCTTGTGCTCCACAAACCTCGCTCCTTGAAATGCCCCTGCTGGAAGGCTACAGCAAAGGCGGGACGAGAGACTGGTTAAGGCAAAATTTCACAATTATCAAGCCTGGGATTTTCCTTTAATAGATGAGGAATACTTGGGCAGGGAAAATACATAATTTTTATATATTTATAAGAAAAAAAAATCCAATATAAATTCTCCTGTCTTTTTACCCTAGCTTGGAAAATAGCTGCCAAGAAAATGAATGTTACCAGTTGAAAATTTTAGGTTGAAAAAACCAGAAACAATACACAGGAATATCACAGATGTTTTAAAATATCCCTTCACTAATTCAGAGTTCTGAATTATGGCTAACCTCAGGGAGATTTCTCTCTTCAGCAGACAATGTTTCAGACACTGATTTGGTAAACAAACTAATATGATGAATGTGGATAACAAGGATGTGTCAAGTCTTATGTCCCCTTGCAAAATGAGAGATTTCTCCTCCTACAATTTGCTCTTCTACAACATCAATAATCTGAAGAAGTATCAGTTGTCATTTGTGATTCAGAGGAGGAACCTGTTGAGATTCTCCTTGCCAGTCTTGACTCCAAAATTCCCACTCCAAAACCCTTGCAACCCTATAGTCAAGTACAGGATGCCTGAATTTTTATTGCTTTGGGTAATGGGCGCTGGAGGTGAGTGTTAGGTGATGGTTAAAGTAAGAAACTGCAAGACAAACCTGTCCACTTTCCTCCATGGTCTGTTTTTGGAGAACAGGTTTCCTGGAGCAAGCTTACCAGATTTCACAAAGGGTGTTTGTGTGAAAGTAGAGGTGTGAAACTTTTTGGAGTGTAACATGTTGGTCCAAAAGACACCTCTGCACATCACATTGTGACAGCTTTGCACAAACATGTGACATGCTTCAGTCTAGAATTAATCAGAAGGTTTCACCACTGCCCATGAGATGGGGAAGCAGAAACAGTCTTTTCACCATACCCTGGGCTGTGCAACAGAGAACCAGATGAAAACAAGAGAGAAGGAAGGTGCAGGATACAGAACAATGTCAGTAAAGGATTTCACAAAGCTGAGCCAATCCACAGGGTGGGAAGGGGCAATAGGAAATGTGGACAAACCTAGACATTGTTTGAAGCAGACCAAATCTTACAGAGTCAGAGGAAGCTGTAGAGTAGATATCTCCAAGAAAGGACAATAAGCAGCCAAAGAATACCAAAACCACAAGAGATGTGTAAGGTGAGTAAAGTGTAAGGGGGAAACCCTCTCCTGGAAAAGTGAGGTGCCAATACTAAATAACTTAATTTTTGGATGTTGTGACTGACATACCAACACAGCTGAAAACAGCTCTGAGTCACTAAAATCACCGTGTAATTCAGCTCAGAATCAAGGCATGTCAGAATTTTGGTAACGTTGCTAAATTTGAAGAAATCACTGAGATCTTCTCGTACATGAAAGCCCCACTAATGGAGCCATCTGAATGAGGACAAAATCATGAAAACAGGACACAGGGGACAATTCTGCTGATTTGAATGGCATGAGGGCTGCCAGTGCCATGCTGGAGCTCGTCACTCAATGTTCCTCAGAATGAGCTTGTGACAGAGATGCTTGACTGGGATCTGATCCCAGCAATACACAGTACTGAGCACCATTAGATTCACTTCATTTCATGCTTCAGATGAAGATATGGATCCTAGTATTAAAGCAAGATGGTCAATCTTCCTGATTTCTGTTCTGCTAAACATTCTGGGATTTCAAACTTTCATTTTTCCTAATCAAAACCAAGAGGAAATTCCCATCAAACGACAAAAAATGATTTTGGAAATCTCAGAATGATCTTACTGAGATGTTGATGCAATTTTGATTTTCTCATTTGGCTTTAAAGCATAGATTTTGCATGTCTTAAGCAGCTGAGATTAAAATACGGCATTCAGAAGAAAGCTATAGATAATTTTGATTACACTTCCACTGGCTGGACACAGTTTTTCCTGTGTGATTGAATCAGCATTTTTTGATTGAAGATTTTCTACCAGCTCTAGTCACAATTGGGCTGCCAGCTGGCAAAGCTTCTGCTGCCTCCAGTATTTGTGTAACACTGCCATGGAAAAGGGGATGCTCCAGGGCAGCAGGTTTTGTGGCAGTGGGCAATGCTGGGGCAGGCTGAGACCCAGCCCGGGGAAAGGAAGAGGAGCATGAGGCAGGCAGGAATATGATAGGGGCATCAGGGTAGGAGGGAAGAGAAAGGGCAAGTGGTAAAAGCATCAGTAAAGAGGCACCTGCAGCTCTGCACCCTGTGCTCTGGGAATGGGAGGATTGCATGACCTGCAGTGAGAGCCTCTGCCAGCATCCTGCTGACTGCACAGCCAAGCAAACCCATGTTTCACACAGGCATGGAGGAGAGGGCGAAGAGAGGAAGCTCTGCATTCCTAAGGGTCTTTGCTTAGGCCCCGGAGGATTTGCAACCCTCCCCGGTCCAGGAGACTGGCAGTATGAAAGTGTAAATCACACTGTTTATCATGCAGAGGAGGTGACATGTGGTGAAGCAGCCTCCTTCCTTTGCCTGGTAAAATCCTCTCTGACATGCACAGAGTGTCTTCTGCTGGGAGAAGCTGGGATCACGGCCAGTGGGACCACCACCCCACCCATTCCACAGAGCTGTCTGGGGGAGCAAGCTGGCTGGGCTCTTGGGAATGGCCAACAGTGGCTGTCATCAGTACTAGCAAGCCACCCATCTGCCCACCCTGCAGCTCTGTCCCTGCCATAAGGTTTCAGTGCTGGGCAGTTCTCCTCTGCACAGGTAGAAGAGATGATATTGCCTTGCCACCTGAGACCAGGACATCACTCAGGGGCATCAGTCTTATGGTCCCTGTGGCAGAGCTGGGGGACTGGCACAGACCCCCAGTGCTCCCCACTGCAGCTTGAGCTCCCCCACAGCTACGAGTAGAGGGGACAAGAGAGGGTTAAGCTGTCAGCTCTGTAATGTTAAACAGGTGTCAAAGGCACCTCCATATATCTGCAGATTGAAATCAAATTCTTTGCAGTATAAAAAGATAAATTACCCAGGCGATTCCCGCCTCATCCCACTCATCAGGCCAGCGCCAGACGGCAAGCAATTTTTTTTTTTAATGTGCTAACGACCTAATCAAGCAATCAAGTCGGAGAAGATTGCGGAGTGACCCCGAGCATCCATCTGCCAGCGAGACCCCGACATTCATTTCCATTCTGCCGTGTACTTTCCGGGAAAGGGAGGGAAAAAAATAGAAAAGAAAAAAAATCCTAAACAAATTAACACCCAATTTTCTGTGAGTCTAATTAGTTAAATGAGGAGGTGTTTGGGGTGTCCACCGGGAGGGAGGGACTGCCTCTCAGAGAGGGGCCTGGTAACTCCATGGCATTAATTAGCGCAGGTCAATGGCGTGGTTCCCTGGGGACCAGCTGCTTTAATTTCCCGTGATATTTCAGTGCCTGAGGCCCATCGATTCAAACTGAAATTAACTTATTTTTCAATCAGGCCTGGGCTGCCCCTGGGGCTGACTCTTCCTTTGCCTCCTTCTGAATAGACCTCAAGCAATTTTTCATCTAAAGCTGATGCCTCTGCTCGGGGGGGAGAAGGGAGGGGAACCGGGGAGGGAGGAGGGTGAGGGAGACAAGAGGAATGGAAATCGGAGAGAGAGCACTAATAGATTTCTGCGAGTATCACCCCCTCCCTGCCACTGCTGCCTGCCTCTCTGCTCACTGCCCCCCAGGTCACAGCTCAGAGATTATTCTGCCAATTTTCTGAGAAGATGAGGGGTTTTTCAAACTGGGAATTCAGGGCAAAGCGCACAGAGCAGCTTCCCCCTTCTTTCGAGCATCCGCCCCCATCCCAGCCCTCCCTGCAGGCACCGCTGCCTGCAGCCCTGTACCGCTGCTCAGACACGCAGCAAATAATAAAAGAAAATCCCAGGCACAAGAGCTAAAAGCCGCTAGAAAAAAGACGTTGCAATGGCAAATTAATTACATCCTGTGGAGAGGGATGGGACCTGCTTTCACACTTGGCCCTCTCCACTCCTTCGAGAGAGGGAGGGAGAGATACCCAATGTCTGTTGCATGGGGGAAGAGGTTGTATTGCCTTTGGGATAAACATCCACCCATCTGCTTTCATCGTGCTGCGGAAGTACACGCATGTTCCCACGTGGGAAGGGGCCTGGCATGCCTTCTCCATGCATAAAAACCGCGTCCCTTCTTGTTGCTCGCTCCAGGTTTGGTTCCAGAACCGCCGGGCCAAATGGCGGAAGAGGGAGAAGTGCTGGGGCAGGAGCAGTGTGATGGCTGAGTACGGGCTCTACGGTGCCATGGTGCGTCACTCCATCCCGCTGCCTGAATCCATCCTCAAGTCCGCCAAGGATGGCATCATGGAGTCCTGTGCCCCTTGGCTCCTGGGTAAGAGAGCAGCCAACCTCATGGGGGATGGCACATGGGTAGAGACAGGGGGATGCAGGGAAGAAATCAGAGTCATGTTGACAATAGGTGAGGGGCAGCAGGGCAAGGTCCCCATCCTGCCACCCTCGATGCCTCCCTCTGCCAACCACCCTTGTTAATAGGGTTTGACCACTCATCCCAAATTCCTGCTGGACCTTGGACCATGACCTGCAGAATCTGGCTGGGACACATATTTGCCCACATGCTCAGGCTGGTGCTAACCTTCCCTTCCCATGGCTCAAGCATATTTCATGCCCAGCTCTGGACCAGGGGCTCCAATCCTTGCCCAAGGCAGGAGGTCATCCCAGTCTCACTCCTCCAGCCCTGTGATGGGGTGCTAGGACTCCCAAATGCTCTGTCTTTGCCCAAGTTTCACTTGGTTTTCTGTGCAGACATGGAGGTAGCAGCTACCCTGTCAACTCCTGCTCTTTGCTTCCCTCTTTCTGACCTTCCAGGCTGGTGCTGCCCCAAAACTACTATCTGGCATCTTGACAATGGGCTGTTCCGTCCTTCTGTCTGTGTGAAATGGAGAAAGGCAGAAGGGTGGTTGTGGTTTGATACAGAAATAGAAATATCCCTCCTCATGAGGGATCTCCCTCCCTAGCCTCGGGGAAGCTCAGGCAGCTATGTTGCTCTCTGAGACCCCCATCTCCAAGCAGGAACAAGTTAGCTTCAGGTTCACAGAGAGGAATGAAGGGGAGAGTAATTATAGACCTTTGGGACCAGCCACAGTCCACAGATGCTGGGCTGCCCTTGTGCGGGGGCCAGAGCGAGTGGCTCGCCATGACTGCTGTGTTAAGCAAGGGTTTCTGCTTTTCCTTAATTCTGGCCTCTCTTTATCTTTGCTGTTTTCAGTTCAAGATGGCTTTCCCATGCCCAGGCGCTTTTCTAAACCCGAATACCAACAATTCTTTTTAGGGATGCACAAAAAGTCTCTGGAGGCAGCGGCTGAGGCGGGGAGGAAGACAGAGGTGGAGCGCCAGGCCCTGCCCAAGCTTGACAAAGGTGACAAGGAAGAAAGGGGTCCTGATCCCAAAACCACCATTTCCCAGGAGGAACTGAGAGAAAACAGCATTGCTGCCCTCAGGGCCAAAGCTCAGGAGCACAGCACCAAAGTCCTGGGGACCATTGCCGGGGACACCCCAGCCCCAGGCAGGAAGCCGGAGACAGGGGAGGAGGCGGCAGTGGCAGAGGATGAGAGACAGACGGAGAAGTTGAACTCATCGCAGAAGGAGGAGAAGTTGATTTAGGGGGAACAGAAGTGGCAGAAGCCAGCCCCGACAGACACTGTGTCCTCTGGGGGCCATGTTCCCCCGTTGGACTGCCAGGTGTCCCTGGCCACCCCTGCCAGGGAGAGGGGCCCTGGTCTCTGTGTTTGGGGCTGCCTGGCAGGGGTGCCCACTGTCTGCTCCCCTTGAGCATACCCCTGCCCCTTGCTCCTCCACCCCACCAGGCCTTCCTCACCCCCCACCCTTTCCTTTTGGGGGACCGGGAAGTGTCACATCGTCGCTGCCACCAATGAAACTAAGGCTCTGGTCCCTTCAGCCTCACGACTGGCTCTGGGGCTTTCTCCTCCTGCTGCAGCCCCAAACCCCATTTGCTGTCCTGAAGCAAGCCTATGCCCTGCTGCCATGCATCTCCTTGGTGCACAACTCTGCCCAGTGCTCCCCAGGCCCCTTCCTTTTGTGCCCTGTCCCACGGTGCCCCAGGCAGACCCGCCACCTTCTGCTGGCCATCGCCTCTGCCTGTGGCCCAGGCTGCAGCAGGACAAGCCATGGCAGTGCTTGCATGAAACGATGACCATCCATCTAGGATGGTTGGCATCTTCCACCCATCGCCCCCTGCTCAGCACTAAGGTCTGCGGGGAAGGGACTGCAGCTTAAGAGCGGTTATGTTTTGCCTCTCTTTGGCAGGGAGAGGTAAGTTTAGCCCACGGGCACGACACCCTGGTCCCACCTGGCACCCTGAGCTGACTCCAGCCCATTTCACTGGCTCCTGCAGGGCTGGGTCTGCTCTGCCCTAAACACCAAAACTCTACACCCCTGCAGAGGGGATGAATGGTGAATTTATTTATTGAATACATTATTCCAGGTGAGACAACATCCACCTAATGTATTTATTGAATTAAATTCGTCCAGCGCACCCTCTGAGTGTTAAAGGGAACGACAGCCATGCACATCCACCCCAATACACCCTGTAACGTGTACATACATCCCATAGGAGCATATGCAGACCCACACAGCCAAACTCACTCCATGGTACCATCACCTTCCCATCCCAGTAAAGCACTATTCCCCCTCCGAAAGCCGTAGGACAGTGACTTCCAGGTGACCCTTTCTGTCCTGCTTTCAGCTGTGAGCACCCTTTCCCCAGAGCTACTGTTTTTCTTCCATCAAAGGTTAAGCCCAGTCATCCAACCCGTTTGTCTTTGTCCCCCGATCGTTTGATGTGTTAGATGATAGCCCATGGAGTGTAAATAATGTATATACAGTGAGAAAATAATTCAGTATTGAGGTGTTTGAGATATGGAGCTGTAACAACTTCTAGTCATCCAGCATCTGTGATTTATGTGCCATTTTCTGTAAAGATATGAAGGAGAATAAAACTAAACAGGAATACTGTGTATGAGTCCAGTCACCAATGTTCAAGGAGGGCGAGTTCAGCCAAAGCTGAGAGGGAGTTTGATGTCACGCTGTAGCCAGAGAGAGGTAAGAGATCCAAAGCAGCCCAGAGGTCTGCACTTTCCTCCCCACCGAGGCATGGAAGAGATGGGGCTTGGGTCTCTCTCTGCAGTGAAATACAAAATTGAAAGGGGTGTGCTTCTACTTGGAGCAGAAGTTACAGCATACAACTGGTGAAAGAACAAGTCACTTCAGCATCCAGAGCAGCCCTGGTGCTTTGGGTCATCCCATATCACATGTGCCCTGGTGTTAAGAGAGCCGGACAGACCTCCAGGCAGGCTCAGCCTCTGCCAGGAACAGACTGCAGCGCCTCGCCGGCCTGAGGACCTGGGGCAGCACTCAGACACTACAAGTGCAGGGGAGCTGGTTGAGAGGGAAGGGCACCCACGGGACTTACAGCTAGGTGAGCGCCAATTCGTGAGCAATGGAAGCCTGTTCTGGGTTACCAGGTGTAGTGGGTTTCATGCTGGTCAAACATCAATGCACCCACTAGAATTATTTATTAATTTCCTGCTGTGAGATGGATTAGGAGGAGGGCAAAACAGGCTCAGAACTTTTAAGTGCATAAAGAAAACTTTATTAACAGAATTAAAAGAAAAATATAAAAAGGAAATCAAAATAAACCTTCAGAACACTTCTCCTCCCCCCACACCCTCTTGTCTTTCCCACTGAAAACGTAAAGAGACAAAACCTGGGACTTTCAGTCAGTTTGCCACCTCTAAAACAGTCTTTCTTCAGTTCTCTTAGGGAGAGGAGTCTCTCTTGCCATGCCATGGAGACTTCTCCACAAGAAACAGTTCTCTCGTGATTTTTAATTTCCACATATAGCAGCTGCCCGGAAAGTTGCAATTGTGAAGTCCCTCCCATTTCTTGCAGCCTTCCCACAGCTGCCTTCATGGGCCATGTCAACTTATGGGGTACTATTTTAAGGATGAGCTGTTCTAGTATGAAGGCAAAAGCTCTTTTCATCCATCTCTGGGAACTGAGATTTTCTTCTTTCTGTTCCTGGGCAAGGTTTCTCCTCTCTCTCACCTCTCTCTGTTCAAGATTCTCATTGGATCACAGCAGCTGCAACATCTGCTTTTTCAACACAGATGCTTCTGCTCATGGCTGTGGTTAGAACGCTCCATGTCCCCAATGCATTCCATGAATTACAGGGAAAAACCAGTCTGATATACCAAATATATCTTCACCATAGCCTTACAAAAGAATTTCAGCCCAAAATTAAGGCGTCTCCTCAATCCCCTGCTGTCTAGAATTTGACTCCGTCTTCACTGGCCTCAGTGTCCCATGTTGTTTTCTCTACGCGTCTCCACCCTTTCCTTTTCCTGATTCAGGGGAGAACCAGTGTTTGTAGGCTCATCTGTTTTCAAGCTTAATCAATTGAAACAGTTTTTATAGAGTTCTGCAGTGCTGAAATGTTGATCTCATCCAGGCTCTGCATCAGAGATTGCTCGCTGTGCCTCTCGCTGCTGGTTTCTGCTGACACCGTGCGAGCTGCGCCGGCCACTGGCTCTACTCAGTGCTTTTCTTCATGGGGAGCACCGAAAACAGAAAAAGCTGCTGCTGCCATTTTTGTGCTTCTGTCCACAGCATGGCTGGCTACAAGCAGCTAAACAAACAAAATTCATTGTGAGCCATGCCGAGGCAGCCACAGCTGTGTGCCGCTGTTCCGGTTCTGCCAATTTTGACTGTGCAGTCCTGGCCATGTGGCCGCTCCCGGTTTGGGATGATGGTGGCCACTCCCGGCCCCAGCTGTTCCTGGCCTCGGGGATGCACCCAGAGCCAACTGTGGGGCCGCTCCCAGCGCTAGTCCCGGTCTCATGGTTGCACCCAGTATTGGGATGGCCCCCAGCGGCATGGTCTGGTGAAGCCGTTGGCAAAAAAGGACCAGCAGGCTCTGCCAGGAAGGGGCCCCAGGTGCCCCACTGGCACAGGGCCTGGTGGGCTTCCTGGGAAGGGGCCAGCGCCACAGCAGAGCCCGGTGTGGCCCGGCCCAGGCAGTGACCTGCTCAACGGCCGAAAGCCAAGAGACCTCCTGCCGCCCTGCGCTCGTTTTTAAACCTGCTTTGCCACAGAGCCGAGTGCAACTCTTCTTGAGTGGCTAAACCGGGTGTCAATCTTCAAAGCTAGCCAGCTGATTGGCTCTGGCGTGCCCCACAGGGAGCGGTGGGCTCCTCCCCAACGGAAGCGGAGCCTTTGCTGAAGCAGGACCGCGGGTAAGGCGCCACCTGCCCTGCTGAGAGCCTGCGAGGGGTCTGGTGCAAAAACCTAATGTCCTCCAGGGACAGGAAGAATGCTGAGGTGCAGAGGAAATAAGAGACTTGTGGAGCAATGAGGCTGTAGGCCCAAAGGTCTGTGTTTCCCCAGGAGGACAGGGCCCTTGTAGGTTGCCACCAAGCTCGGGGTGGCTTTGACACAAAACAGGTGTGTGGTCTGGGATGAGTGCACCTGATGGAAAATAGTGGCTGTTCTCCCACACTGGTGTCCAGCCTGTCCACCAAACATACCAGCTCCATAGATTGTGAGTGGTGTTGCACTTTGAAGAGCAGAGAGATCTACTAACCCTGTCATCTCTACTGTTGATTCCTTAGGTGTCCCTGGCTGGGAACAACCCTACTTGCAGGGAGAGCCTTTCTCTGCTCTTCTCTTGTGCCCCTTAGGAAGAGAAGGGAATTTGGTCAATGACATTAAGGAATCCTGCAAATTCTACCTTAAAAAACTACCTATATAGGGCCTGAAGGAAGGCAGAAAAAAACCCTGTTTGTAGGCAGGGAGGCAGCTGAGCTCTGCTGTGGTGGGTGGTGGGAGGTCTCAGCGTGAGGAGATGGGCTGCAGTGCTTCACGCCAAACCACCCCCAGCTGCTCCACCATGGCCTCATTGAATGCTCCCAGCCCAGCTGGTGGGTGGTACAGGCGGTCTGTAGTGTCTGGGAGGAGACAGAGAGCCCAGCCCAACCTGCCAGAGGGACAGCTCTGACAGCCACCCAGCAAGGTGGGTGGGATGGGATGCAATATTCCCCTCCTGCAGCTGACAGCTAAGTGAGAAAAGCCTTCCTTCGCCCACCACAGCCTAGTGCTCTGCCAGAAATGAGCATTAATTCTGGCTGTTGCTCATGATTAACGTGGGGGTGGCCCTAAGATTTACAGGGACCTGCCCCAAGGTGCCTTTGTGGCCAGCAGAGGACAGGGGGATGCAGCAGGGGTGCTGTGGCAAGGGAGGGGATGGTGATGGATAGATGGAGGTGTGAGGGAGGCGAGTGGGGATGAAGCAGGTGGCTCTGGGGATGCAGTGCAGCCCTAGGAGAGAAGGAGCAGGCTCTTGTAGCCTAGCCCAGGCACCTTGGCCCCTGAGGAGAGCTCAGGCACACATTTAACCTGGCTTCTGTTCAAGAACTGCTGTCAGGACTCAGATTAGCATGAAGGATATTTTCAGTCAAATATTTCTACAGTCCACCCCTTTCCCCTCCCTTACAGTGATTGAATTTGTTTTTTCCCATAGTGCTCTGGAAGAGAGGAGGAGAGGAACAAGGCAGGGCAGAAGGGGTGTCCGGGCTCCCTGTGTGAGAGAGCTGCTTTGTGTCCAGTCAGCCCAGGACAACATAGCCCCACCTTCCACAGAGGCCTGAGTCTTGCCTGGGCCAGGTGTCCCGAGCAGCTGTGAGGGCTGCAGGTATCCATCTCCTTGGTGAGAGGCAGATACCTGCAGTGATGGCCAGGCTGCTGGCCAGGACCTTCTGCTTCAAAGCTCTTTATCAGGCTCCCAGATGCCCTTCTGGGCTGATGGCTGCCAGACCCTGGAGCCACGGGCCTCTCACTGCCTACATGCCTGAAGCCATCGCCTTCCCCAGACCCAAGGACCACCAAGATTTGTACAAGGTGTCAGTGGAGCAGAGTGACATCTTCTGGGGAACACTAGGAAGGAGCCGGCTCACCTGGATCACCCCCTTCCACTCTGTCCAGGACTGCGACTTGTGCCAGGGCAGAGTCTCCTGGTTCCTGGGAGGGCAGCTGAATGTGACAGGTAAGGAAGGAGATGGACATGGGATTGTACCAAGTGCTTGCAGGCGCTTCTATGTGCGTGACTTCAGCCCTGGGAATGTATCAGAAGAGCACAGAGTTAAAGGTCTGGAGAGAGGGGGATCCCCAAAACGTCCAGTTGGTCCTGCAGTGGCTGTAGTGTAAGGTTGTGGCTGACCCTAAGGAAGCAGCTGGGTTTCATCAGAGAGGTTGCAGCTGGATTGGTGTGTGCTGGGAGCTGGGTTGCTCTCCCTCAGCCCCTGTGGATCCCTCTGCAGTGCAGTAGCTCTGTCCTGCGGGACCATCAGCCCTAACACTGAAACCCTGTGCATTCAGCAGGCGGGGTTGCTCTAGGTCATTCCTGCTCAGAGGAGGCAAGATGTATCTGTGGAAAGCAAAATACAGGAGAAATGAGCCGTACTGTCACCACTGTAGTGGGAGGCTCTTCTGTGGACTGGAGCTATTGGCTTAGGGGGTCTATCAGAGGAAGACACGGGGTGGTGACACTTTGTCCTGTTCACAGTGCTGTTGGTCCCTGTGTTCAAAATACAAGACAGACCTCCGAGAAAAAACAGATCTAATGTAATCTATTTGGGGAAAAGAGCAGGAGTTATTTGCCTTTGGGATTTGACATCTTACTTTTTCTCCTTTTATATGCGTTTCTGTCCTGGAAAACTACAAATGGTCAGGAGAAAAAAAGTTGGTATGCAAACTGGGGCTGCTGCATCATCCCATGACTTTAGCGGGTTTAAGGAAAACAGAGAGTGGAACAAGGCTTCTGAGGAAACTGCAGCTGCCAGCAATGTGGGAAACTACATGGAAGAACTGCAGCCAAAGCCTCAGCTTACAATGTCCCTGGAAAGCCAGGAGCTGTGCACTCTGTATTTACCCTGGCTCTTTTCCATCTTGGACGAATGCACTCTGCAGCCTTCCAGTGCAGAGCTTCCCTTTGTCCTACATTTGTTATTTGGGAGCACCGCCACTAAAAACTGCCCTAGTTCACCCCGGAGGCAGCTGCAAGGCAGTGCTGGGTGGAGTGACGGTTTAGTTAATGTTTGTCAGCACTCTGAGGGCACTGGGGATGGGACCTACAATGGGACTTGAGGTGTTTTCTGCTCTGGACTGCATGACGTCACAGTTAAGGAGGAAGCTGATAGTGGGGATTGGCAGGTATTGGACTGGTGAGGACCGTAACAGGCTTGGGATGGTGCTTGTGATCTCCTGGCTGCTATCCACAAAGGTTGCCCAAGGCTAATGCTGAGAAGACTCACACACAGCCCTGACTTTGACCGGCAAATGGGACAGGCAGTGCTGGCTTTAGGAGAGGTAAGAGGTACTGAGGGTTGCTCTGTCAATCATACTGGGGTTTTCTTTCCAGTGAATTGTCTGGACCGTCACGTCCATGTAGCCCCAGACAAAGTGGCTTTAATCTGGGAGAAGGATGAACCTGGAGAGGAGGTACGGGTGACGTACAGGTCAGTAATCACCTCTCAGCATATGAGAGGCATATTGTGGCATGCATGAACACTGCACAGGGCTGATCTGCTGATGTGTGTCATGTGAGGGCATGCAGCATCCCTTCACACATATCCAGAGTATGGTAGCTATTGGCTGGCTTGTGCTGATCTGAAACTTTAACCTACCCCCTGATTAAATCTCCTGGGCCCTAGGGAGTCCCTGCCCAGCTCGGGGGGGGCACATATATGTCTCTTGGGACAGCACTGCAATGCTTGTAGGTAAGACACACAGGAAAGTCACACGTATGCCTTCCCACCCAGGTTCCTGTTATCTAAACTTCTGGGTAAGTGGTCTGCAAGGAAGGCAAATTCACAACTGCAAATGCATTGAGAAATCCCACACTCATCCCCATGTCAGTAGTGCTGCTGGATTTGGCTCTCTGGGGTGGCTGCCTGTCCAGCCCTGCTAGGTTGGTCTGGGGCCTCCCACCTTCCAGCTTAAATTGCCTGCTCTCTGAGTCACTGCCACAGAATTCACTTAAATCCCTCTGCACATCAAAGAAGTCCTTCTGTCCTCTCTGACTTCAGGCCTCACATAACAAATATGACCAGCCACTCCTGCCAATCCCCATGCATGGAGAGCCCTTCCATAAAATGACTCACTGACAGCCAAGCTGAGGTTTCTGGGAGAGACATCTTTCTGCTCACTTCTTTCCTACAGCTGTTGTTCTTGCTTGAACTCAGCTTTAGTTAAGCATGGGATCCTGTTTTAGGGAAAGATATCTAACTTCTCACATGTAACCTCCAGATGTGCAGGGCAGTGTGTCACACTGGTTGTACAGGTTGGTAAGACATGTGGAGGCTGTCATTGAGAAAGTCAGCTGAGGTGTTGTGGGTTTGCTGAGCCAGAGGAATTGCCAGTGGCTGTTGCTGTACAGAAATAATTCTAATTTATGTCTTTTCCATAAACAGCGGTCTATGTTAGAGACTCTGTTCTTTCCTTCCCACTGATTTTTACAGCTCTCCCATGGTCTTCCAGAGTGAGAAGGGTTTGGGTATGTAGAGATATAAGCTGTGTCCTTGTGACTCTGAAGCCCCCCATCTTTATGCACGCAGGTAAGATCTGCAAGAAAGCCTCTAACTGTGTCATTGCTTCTTTGGGCAGAGAACTGCTGGAGCTGACGTGCCGCCTGGGAAATACCTTGAAACGGCAAGGGGTGAAGCAGGGTGACAGGGTGACAATCTACATGCCCCCGTGCCCGCTGGCAGTGGCTAGCATGCTGGCTTGTGCCCGCATCGGGGCCGTGCACGCTGTGGTGTTTGCTGGCTTCAGTGCAGAGTCTCTCGCTGACAGGATCCGGGATGGTAAGAGGCAGTGGGTAACAGCTACGTATTTCCCTTGGAGGACAGTGCTGAGCTTGTTGGTTCAGCTGCTCGGGGGGCTCAGGGTTGTGTGGATGGCAAAGGTTTTCTGAGTGAGACTCCCTGGGCTCTCTGAGAGTATCCTGAAATAATGTATAGTCATGGAGCAGGTACTAGCAACCCAATTAATGGCATGAGCTCACTAAATACATTCCAGCCCATGGGAAGAACAGGTTTTCTCTTTCATCCATGGGACTGAAGGACTGGGATACAATGTCTCCTGTAAGGGGATGCAGCACAGGCAGAAATTAATGGAAAACCAAGATGCAAAGCTGCTGGTTTTTTTTAAGTGAGGGACATGTGTCCAAAGCGCTGGGAGACAGAGAGAGAGGTGAAAGATCATGGTAGAGCCAAACTGCTCTGTGACTGGTGGAGAGGGGCAGAGTTGCTTATGTGGCTCTTCTGTCTTCTGCAGCCCAGTCAGAGACAGTGATTACAGTGAACCAGGGGCTAAGAGGTGGCAAGATTATTGAGCTAAAGAAGACAGTGGACCAGGCTGTGGAGCAGTGCCCTGGAGTGAAACGGGTTCTGGTTTCCATGAGGACCACAAGCAAGGTTCCCATGACAGCTCTAGATGTGCCCCTGGAGGAGGTGAGAGGCTGCCCAGCAATTTTGCCTCTTCTCCTGGGCAAAGTGCTTGCTCTGGGTGCAGGGACACTGGGTGGAAAGGATCTCACCTGGCCATAGCAGTTTTGCTGGCATTGACAGAATTTGGGGACATTGTTCCATAGCAGCAGTGACAGTCAGAGCTGCACACAAGTTCAGGACAGTCCCAGTAGCCATCAGAATGGGCCACTGGTGTGTCTTCCCACACTACCAGCCCTGTACTGTCCAGGGGCAGGCAGTGCAAGCCAGAGGACATAGTAGGGTGGACAGGGGCCTAGAAACACATGAGACATGGGCTGCTACTTTGTGAATCCAGCCTTGGACTGCCACTATACTGTCACACAGGGGTCTGCTGGCAGACCTGGCATGTGCCAGCTATCCATAGCACACAGGGGTCTGCTGGCAGACCTGGCATGTGCCAATAATCCATAGCACACAGGATGGCTAGGCTGCCAGCAAGGAGCACAACTTCTGAACAGGTGAGCCCCTGCCATAAATTTCTTCTGAAAGATGTTTGTAGGAAGCAGAATGCTCCCTACAAGCGCTCAGAGGGGAGGGAGGCTTGGGAGAGAGGTGCACAAGCAGGTGTGGGAATGACACAAGGGAGGCTGTGAGACCCTGAGAGAACTGCTGTGCTCTTTCCTGCAGGAGATGATGAAGGAGGATGCATACTGTGAGCCTGCTGTCATGGACAGTGAAGACATGTTGTTTCTTCTCTACACATCAGGCAGTACTGGCAAACCCAAGGGTTTGGTTCATTCCCAAGCTGGTTACTTGCTGTTTGCTGCTCTCACACACAAGGTAATGGATCCCAGCCACAAAGTGCTCGAGAGCCAGCAATTCATAGGCAGTGCAGGGAAGACACATGCTCCTTGTTGCATTACAAGCCAACTTTATCCAGAGCAAAGCCTCTGGGAAGCTCTCCAAGCCCCAGAAGACCATATCTGGCTACAGGTAGTGCTCCATAGCGGAGTCTCCCAAATACATACTGCTCTGAGCTACCTTCTTGGCTTTCTTCTTTTATTGCCCTGCACTAAACAGAACCATTGGATAGGATGCTCAGCCTGGCAAGAGTAATTTTGTATTACTGGGTTAGGAAGAGAAAGCCAATTGGTTCCTAGAAACTGTGGCTTTTCCTAAGTGTAACTACCCCAGCTCAGGTGGGAGATCAAAGGCAGTGCTTCTGGGAGGAGCACATGTGGCAATACCTGTAAAAGCTGGTGAGTGCCCTCATGACAAAGGGTCTATATCTGAAGAGTGTGGGTCATCTTGGGGAAGAGGAAAACCTTTAACCACAACACATGCCCAAAACAAACTTAGAACTGGATAAAAGGGGCACTGAGGCCAGCGCAGAGATGCTTTTGGCTGTAGGAATGGTTGGAGGGAGCATTCCTATGACATAGTATGAGGTTCCATGTAAGAGGGAGTTCTCACCTGAATAGTCCCTTAGCTTTGGATCTGGCTCTTCCTGAGTGTGACTGCAGTTCCAGTAGCACCTGAGACCACACACCCTGTGACAAAGCAAGCTCAGGGCTGGCTGGTCTCTGTTAGCCGTGAGTGCTGAAGGCCATACCTCCTGCGAGGTGTGCCAGAGGTGTGGAAACCCTTGGCTTTCCTGTGAACAAAGTTGTGCCCAGTGTGATGGGTGACCCTCTCAAGACCCTCAGAGGTTTGCAAGAGCCAGGGTTGTCATTCCAGAATGGCAATGCAGGGGGTGAGCAGCGTGTGGCCATGTTAGCTCCCAGGAGCACGGAAAACCTGGACACAGGGCCGACACACTCACATCTCTCAGTTGGATGGGGCAGACTGCTGCTGCCAAAACTCACTGCTCCACTAGAAAGAGACAGAAGAAGTAAAAGAAGCTTCCATTATGGCACCTCTGAACACTTGAAGCCCTGGAGTCCCCAGATGGAAGTCAGCAGGGAGCTGCAGGAAGAAAAGAGTGGGGTCTGAAACCACAGAAATCAGAGGAAACAGCAAGAAGTGATAGGCTAGTGGGAGAGTGGCCCCTTGGAAGCTTTCCAAGCACTGAGTAAATGACGTAGTGCTTTAGGAAGCTGGTTGTGTTGAAGCCAATATGACAGCACTCAGCTCTGCCCTGCACAGGGTAGTCATCATTCCTTCACGTTCCAGCCTTGCAGCCAAGGGTCTCATGAGGAATAAATGGGGCAGTGGGAAGAAGAGCTTGTTTTGCTTTCTGCCTGCAGGCACAGCACTGCACTCACCCAGCTGAGATGGAGAGATTCCAACTCTTCTGGACAGACTGGGGTTGCTCTGGGCCAAGGCATCACATGGTCCCTCTGCTTGCTGCCTCACTGCTCCTGTGCTGGGCTCCTTGCTGAGCTCAGGGGGTTTTGAGTGTTTACTGTCCATCTGGAGTCCAGCAGCACCTACAGGAGGCTCATGGAGTCCTCTACCACTTTGCCCTTGCCTACAACTCTTCTCCTTCCACATGGTCACATAAGTACAGAATACCCAGAAGGTTCTGGGTATTACAGTATACCTGGATCAGGCTTGTCTAGATACCAGCTAAAGGAAAGATAAGCTGTATCTCTTACCATTGGAAAAGAGCAAATTTGTATGTGGGGTTTTTTTAAGTGTCTGTCTCCTGCATCTTCACAGTTTTGATTTTTATTTAACTTCAGTTTTATTTAACTAATTTTATTCTGATTTAAAAAAAAACAAAACCAAAAAACTCTTTGCAGGAAGAAGGTGTCCCTGCAGGGGTGGTAGGAGGACAGAACACAATAATGTTAGGGCTGACAGGGAGTACACTGCTCCCTGTTGTGCCCCTTGCCAGGAATGCAGGCCCAGGTGAAACCCCTCACTGCCTCTCTTTTCTTGTTCAGTACGTGTTCGACTACCAGGACAGGGACATCTTTGGCTGTGTGGCAGACATTGGCTGGATCACGGGACACACCTATGTGGTCTACGGCCCCCTCTGCAATGGTGGTACCACTGTCCTTTTTGAGAGCACTCCTGTCTATCCTAACCCTGGTGAGTGAGGTGACTCAGGGGAGCTGGGACATTCCACAGCACCCTGAGATCCACAGCAGGCAGGGAGCTGGCAGCTTGATGCCAGGACAGGAGCAGCAAAGGCTCTGTTACCTCAGCAGCAGCCCATGGGCTGCAAGGGGAAGTCTTTTCCTCTGCTTAGGAAGCCACTGCTGCTTCTCCAAGGGTGGAGCTGTTAATCGCCCTCCCTCCCTGCAGAAGGAACGGTAGCAGAGCTGGGTGATGTGAAGAAAAAGGGGCTGCTGCTCCTGAACTGCTTCCATCCTTCCTGCTATACGATTAACTTGGCTGAGGGTACTGGCACTGGCCTTTGCTCTCACCTCTTCTTTCTCTGCCTTGGTGTTGGGCTGGGAGGACCTGTGTGGATGCTTACTGGCTCTGTTTCCATTCCAGGCCGCTACTGGGAAACAGTGCAGAGGTTGAGAATTAACCAGTTCTATGGGGCACCCACCGCCATCCGCCTGCTCCTGAGATACGGCGACGAATGGGTGAAGAAGTATGACCGCTCTTCTCTTAAACTGCTTGGCTCAGGTAAGTGCAGCAAAATGGGCTGGGGCAGCAAATCCTTGGACATCACATTGTGCCTCTTCACAATGTCCTGGGTTGACTATGTAATGTTTTTATTCCCAATCGTCTTGTTCTGTTTATGCTGAATAATAAGTTTTGCACCTTTAAGACTTTTTCCAGAAAGTGAAGGGGGGAGAGAAGGGCACAGTTTGTTTTCAGACACTGCACTCACTCCTCCACATTCCTGCTCCTGGACTGTTGTTGTCTGCAGATGGACAGACAGCGGGACAGAGCTCTCCTTTGTTTTAGTTAGTTTTAGCTACCTGAGACAAGTTCCCTGGACTGTGGGTTTTTTTCCCTTTTCTTTGGACCTGTTTAAACCTGCTCTGGACTGAGGGTTTACCAAGAGTAGCAGCACATGAGACCCCAGATTCAGGAGACTGCACTATTTCTGCTCTGCCCCATTATCTTTCCCCTTGCAGTGGGGGAACCCATCAACAAGGAGGCATGGGAATGGTACTTCCGTGTGGTCGGCGAGACACGATGCCCAGTAGTGGACACTTGGTGGCAAACTGGTGAGATGCATATGATTCCTTGTTCCAGCTTCTGCTCTCCCAGGCTTTAGGAGTGACCTGCTGCTTTTCTGGCCAAGTGATAGTGGTTGTTGCTGACAGTCTTGTATGAGCAAGGCTGTAAGGGCCCTTGAGCACCCAAACATAAAAGAGAAAAATGGCCTTTAAAGCTAACCTAGATAAATATGGGGATTTGAGGGTACGTCTCAACAGATCCCTGCTGAACTAAATGAGCATTATCATCCTTCTGCAAAGTTCCTTACCCAGCTCTCTGGCAAAGCCAGCCCCAGCCCGTGCAATGTGTAGTAAGGGACAGGGCAAAGGCTGTTGGACAAGCAGTGCTACCTGGCATTCCTCTTGTCCCTGATTTTGATGAGCATTACAGTTTCTTTTCCTTCAGAAACAGGAGGCATTTGTATCTCACCCCGTCCTTCTAATCCTGGAGCTGAAATCCTTCCAGGCATGGCTATGAGACCCTTTTTTGGGATCAGCCCCTCCCTCTTGGATGACAAGGTATGTTCATAACCTGCAGTCCAGGCGCTGCTCAGCCCCCTTTTCCCCAGGTGCTTGCCGTGCGTACTTGCCAGTGGCAGTGGAAATCCGTAAGCGTGTCTTTCCTGCTCATCTCTGCTAGACAGCAACCTTCCTTACTGGAAAGGGACAAACAGGGAAGCTGTTTTTCCAGCTAGTGCAGAGGTTGAGTTGTTGTCCAGCTTGCACTGTCCTGACAAGAGAGGTTGTGTTTGGGCTCCCTGGCACACCTTTCCAGGAAGGACAGGGCTGGGCAGGGACAGCCAGTCTCCCTGGAGAGGCCTTGCATCCCACCATGAGAGGCATTTTGTTGCAGGCATATGCTGGGTGAGACTAGGCCCGTCCTGCTGAAGTGAGGCACACGGGATCCTCCTCACTGCCCTCCCTGACATTTCCATCACAGTGTTGTTAAACAGGCAGTACCTAAGCATCCCAAGTATCTTCAGCCATGGTTACTAAAAGGTAACTATTTTACAGGGAAATGTTCTTCTGGAAAATGATGTCTCAGGAGCTCTTTGCATCTCACAAGCCTGGCCCGGTATGGCACGAACCATTTACAATGACCACAAGAGATTTCTGGAAACTTACCTGACTTCTTATCCAGGTAAGGAAAACATGTGACAAAACACTTGCACACATTTGGTTGGGTATGGTTGGGTCCACTTGCTGGCTTTCTGTATGGGGCAGGATTCAGGAGAGCTGGTATTGCTCCTTTGTTCTTCCAGAGACCCTCCACAGTCCTGAAGCCTTTCATCTCCCCAGGTCTGGTATCACAGCACTGCCCCTCACCAACCTTCCCAACTGGATCACACATTGTTTTAAGGCAGTGGATTTGTCCTTCTGCCTCCAGTCCCCTTAAGCACAGACCTCTTGCTGCATCTCTTGCAAACCCTGTCAGCCTCTGTGACTCACCCAGAGCACTGAGCAAGCCCAAGAGTGTGTGTCTGTCTTGATGTAATGCGAAGAGAAGCAGCAAGACCACAGGCACCTGCACTGGAGCAAAGTGCCCCCAGCACATGGTGATGAGACAGGCACAGCATTAGCCAGTACACTGCAGAATGAGGGAGGAGCCTGATGATAGAGCAGGACCAACACAGGCAGAAGACTAACAAGGAAGGTAGGCACATTTACCCTGAGCAGTTGAGAAAGAAGCAGAGTACATGGGCCCTAAAGCCAACAGAGGAGGAAGGGAAATGTGAGAGTATGGCTGCTGAGCAGCTCACATGCTCCCTCCAACAAGTTACTATGGCATGGTTCTGGCTACTGCAGGATTTTACTTCACTGGGGATGGTGCATATCGTACCAGTGAGGGCTACTACCAGCTAACAGGACGGCTGGACGACATCATTAGCATCAGTGGACACCGGCTGGGCACTGCAGAGGTGGAGAATGTTGTGGTAAGAGAAGTGGGTGGGAGGTAAAACCATCCAAACTAAAGCAGTCAGGGGCAGGAGGAAAAGATCAGTGCTTGCAGACCTACTGAGGCAGGAAGGAAAAAGGGCAGAGACCATCTGAGGTCCCTGAGGTCTCCCTGCATTATTGTGGGCTGCAGCAAGTCAGGTCAGGGCAGCTCCAGGGGGCAGCCAGCCTGCTAAAAGCACCGAGTCAAACCCCTACCCTGTTCTCTTCCAGAATCACCATGTGGCAGTGGCAGAGTCTGCTGTCATTGGCTATCCACATGAGATCAAGGGAGAAGGTAAGATGCTTTCTTTCCTGCCCCAAAACATCTCCCGGGGCTATGGCACTGCGATGGGAAGTGGGACTGGTAGCAGTGCTGTGTCCACACCATACAGCATGTTAATGGGGATCTCAGCACATCCATCACAACCTGCACCTGCCCACCAACCAGCTAGCTTTGCCTAAGGTGGCTGAAGCAGTGCTTCTGTGTGGCCAAAAGCACACAGTTTTGGCTACAGAGCATCCCCTGAGGCTACCAGCAGAGAGGGGCTCTCCTGGCACTAGGTCCAGGCAGGTCTCAGGGGCATGGTATGCACCGTGCTCAGTACCCTGGTGGTCCTTCTGCCAGGAGCCTATGTGTTTGTTGTGCTGAAGAAGAAGGACAATGGCTACACACAGGAGACTCTTGCTGCCGAGCTACAGGAGCTCATCTCAAAGAAGATTGCTAAGTATGCAGTTCCAGATTATGTTCAGGTAACACAAGCAAACTGGTCTAACACCCACACTGGCAGATTGGCCAAGCCTTTCTCTCAGCCTTGACTCTGCTCCTCCCCATCCTAGGTCACACACCGGCTGCCCAAGACACGCTCGGGTAAGATTATGCGTCGGGTGCTACGGAAAATTGTGGAGGACAAGGCCAGTGAGCTTGGGGACCTAACCACCCTGGATGACCATGAGGCTCTGCAGCAGATCATAGAGGGACACAAGCACCTTGTGAAGCGGCAGAAGGGCCACTAGCTTGGCTCTGCCAGCAGCCACCTCCTCCTCCTTCACTACAAAACCAGGGAAATATCCAGAAAAGCCACTAAGCAAGTGGTGGTCAGTAAGTTCTCATATCACACTTCCATTGCAGTCTTGAAGTGACCTCTCCACAACACAAGAGACCCTCAAAAGCTGCTTCCATACACCCATGTAGACAGAGGAGAGAACATGACTCATCATAGGCAAAAGAGTAAGGGGAGAGAAGCTGTTTCATTCCATGAAAGCAGAGGGCAGAAAGCCCTCCTTGAGGTTCCTTGTGCCTTGCAGCAGCTGCAGAGGTAGCAGCAGGCAGGATATCCAGCCCTGGATAGGGATACTACTCCTACCTCTGCTTTGGTCTTTTGCAATAGTCTTGTCCAGGACTATTGCCAATATACAAGCATCTCCTCCAAAGCAAACCCCAGGAAGAAAACACGCAACAGTCCAGTTAACGAATATTGACTCTTCTCCATAAAACCAGTTTGAAAACAGGCCCCAGATTTTAATACAAAAATGTTCCTTTCCCCTGTAGCTTTGTGTTATAAAGAGAGCAGAGATATGCCCTGTGCTAGCATTCTCCTCCCCTTGTCTCCTGCTGGAAAACACAATTCTCAACAGAGCCACAAGGTACCTAAATCTGTTCTGCAGAGCTGTGTATCAAAGACAGAGCTCCTCACAAGGCACAGAGGGCAGAAAAGCAGGCTGCCTTCTAGCCTCACACCAATGTATTCCAGACAAAGTGGAGGTTTCTCTGGCTGTTGTTTCTACAAGACCCATGAGGCAACATCTTCTCTCAGGGTGGCCTAGGAGCTCAGCTCCTTTCTCTTGTGAGAGCCAGGGAGGTAGAAGGAGGCTGGGAGAAGAGTGGCATAGTTGTCTACTCTTGGCAGAACTCCACACCATGAGTTCAGACATACTCTGTGTCCTTTAGCAAAATCCAGAACTGGTCTTGCCCTGTTTGACACAGCTGCTGCCTTGGCAGCTCCATGTCTGCTATTGAGAGCTCTTCCACACATGTGCAGGTTCTGTGGCTGGCCAGACAAGGGCATGTTCTTCAGTGTCCTTCCTCAGAGGGGAGCCGCTTCATCTTCTCACATCGAGTGAGCTCCCATCTTCCCTCCCCATGAAGTTTCAAAATCCAGCTGTGGAACTGCAATTCAAAGCACATTGAGGGATGTCTCTACAAGGGCATGGCCCACCCACAGTGAGGTCCTCCAGCCTTAGTCACTCCCCTCTGTTTGCCAGAGACCCTCTCTACCTCACCACCGCAAGGGAGGCATGGAGTGCTGCCTCCTTGTCTCACCTTTTCCAGGCTGGGTCTGTGTCCCACACTGATCAGTGTCATGCCCAGCTGAAGGCACATACGGTACAGTTCATGCTCCACCTCTTCTGTCAAGGCGCTGGTAGCTTCATCTAACACTGAAAGAAAAGCCATAAGCTCCACAAATCCTCTCCCAACCAGACATCTCCTGTAGGCAAGAACAGCAACTCCCAAGAACATTTCACATATTAACTCACCAAGAGCATCTGCAGAAGGCAAGTGAGGAGAAACCTAAGGACTCTGGTATTCCTCTGGCACAGCTGGTGTCAGGCAACTAGGAAAGCTGTCTTTCCCCTCAAGTACTTGAATCCATCCAAACCACACCGTTCACCTCATTCCTGTCCCTCAACAGCTGCCCACCACTGCCTCATCCCCATCACGGCAGACATGACCAGCCAAGACATGACCTTCTCCAGGCAGATCATGTGCCAGAGTGCCAAGTCAGTGTACTCTTCCAGCACAGACCCTACATGGAGCAGGCAGGATGGCCTGTGGCACCTTCCTGACTATTAAGGGTAAATACTACAGACCTGGAGCAAATAAATTCAAATAATCTCTACAGCTTTTAGTTTGCCATCCACAGGTTCCTTCTGCCCAGACATCACTTAGCTGTGCTACAGGCTTCAGGGGAAAGAGAGGTACTTACATGTAGCTACCTGCTACTGAAACTGGCTCTGTTCACCCACATCCAACCTGGCCCTCATGGCAAGTCCTCCAACAGCTCAAGCCCCAGCAGAGCCTAAGGAATTGGCCCCATTAGCTAATCACAGATGCTTCTGTGGTCTCTCAGGACTTTCTCCCACTGCTCCTTGCCTTGCCACATCAGGGCTAAACCTTCCATATTGCCCCACAACAGTACAGATGCTCGAGAGCTTCAGATAAGACAGCTGCTGCCACACTCCCCAACACAGGCACTTCTTTGCATAGCGACTGGTGAGCAGGCTGACAGAGTTCTTCTTCTGGTGCCATTAGACATCAACCATGAACATTAATCATCAGCTCCCCAAGAAGAAAATGTCTTATGTACAGCCTCTTTGATTTACCACTGTCCACACAGATAATGAAACGTTTTCACATTTCACAAATGAATCCTCTGTGTGCTATGCTGCTAAAATAATGGCCAAGACAAAGCATGTCCTAGCACAAAAGGGATTTCACAAACTGTCTCTGTACCAGCTTCTCTATACACCAAAGGCCTTGTGTTTTTTTCTCCCCTCTTTTGTAGTCAATCACTTACCTGCATATTTTGGCTGGAGGTAGAAGAGCCGTGCAAATGAGAGCCTCTGCATCTCCCCTGGGGACAGGATGTCATACCTGCAGCAGGGTCGAGATTCAACACCTTCCTCAAGAAACACAGCTTGTTCGCTGAAAATCTTATGGCTTCTGATATTGGAGACCAGCAAACTGTCCTTGTGTGTCCCTTGTGCCCCCCTCCATACTGGGACTGGCTCTGCACCCCCGTACACAGCTGCCTGCAGAACACCGCAGCTGGTGATTGCTGGCATAGATGCTTGGGCCATGAAGGCTTTGTTCCTGTGTAGTGTCCACATCTCAGAGAAAATAGATGGACACAGATAAATCCAGCAGCAATGTGCATCTGCTTAGAAGTGTCCCCCACTCAGAAATCACCCAAATACACACAGACAGTGGGCTCCCTTACCAGTTCCAGTCCACCTGTTCATCCAGTCCTCCAGCCCTTGCCAGCAAATCAGTCTACAGAGAGCACAGCAGACTTGTGAACACAGTCCCCAACCCTGTCAGCCTATAGCCCTGAGCATAACCACCCACTTTTTGCCAGTCTCCCTTTTCCCACCTGAGCTGAAGTTGTACCATATTTCTCCTCCTCTTTCTGTCCCATAGACAGTTGTGCCCCAGGCACAGACAATGTCCCCACATAAGTTCAGCACAAAAATCATGCTGTGCTGCCACAAAAAATCATGCCTTCTTCCCTCACTGGTGGCACCGGGAAAGAAGGCAGCAGCACTATCAGCGACTCACCAGCCCAGCCAGCTCTAGGAATCGCACAATCCTCTCATCATCTGCAGACCCTAGGGAAAAAGCCATACAGCATAAGGAGAGGCAGTGTGTGCTGAGGCCACTGCTGAATGAAGGAGTTGGTGAGGCAGGAGGGAGGAACTGGAATATCTCCTGAGGCTCAAGGTAGTTGACCTGACCACTTAGTTATACCAGATCCTGAGCTTTGGCAGAGATAGCCCCTAAGACTGACCTTCCTTGAAAGTGTTAACCATGCCTGTGAGCAGCATACCAAGAGGTAGCTGGGACCCACAGATACACCTGAAATTTGCCTCAGTTCATGGCCACAGCCAGAACACAAGGATGCAGGCTTCAACTTCCAAGCCCTGCCCAACAGTTGCTCTCTTAGAGCTCAGACTGCACACTACAAATAGTGGAGTCATTGTAGTGGGGTCATGGGAACGGGGTTCAGGTAAGGGCCAGCAAAAGGACCCTATATGGAAGAGAAATACCTCAAGGTGAGTCAGCTGTGGAGCAGAACATGCACTTACATACAGTCAGTATGTAGTATGCTAACTTACAGTTAGCATCTATGGAAGTTGAGAGGAAGGGCTGTGCATCTGCCATGGACCTCTCTGAAGCTGCTGGAGAGCCACAACAGTAGCTGAGGGCTGTAGTTACTCTCAGCAAGATTGTGACTCCCAAGCTACAGCAGACCACACATGGTCTGGCTTTGGAAGAGGGTAGGGTAGAGAAAGGATCCATATCTTCTGACCACAACAGTGTGCAAAGCCCTGGGACATCATTTTGAAAAAGCATAGAAGTAAAAGACAGAGATGGATGGAAAATAAGATTGAGGCAAACATGGCTTGCCAAAAGTCAGGCTGTAACAAAAATCAGATGTATCCCAACAGCAACATATATCATGTCTAGCACAGCAGGAAGAGCATGGCCAGCTTGTCGTCATTATACAAAGAGAACAAGTTCTTATCAAGTGAGTATGCTCCCTCACAAAAGGAAGGGGACACAGAATTGACCTTAACACATACTAATCTTCTAGGGAACACCAGAGCAACAAAAGCAAAATGGATGAGTGTTCCTGATGGGTTACAGCAGGGAAGAAGCTGCACTGGGTACAGGACAGTGAGGCACTACCACAGCGTTGGTTAATTGCTCTAATGGATTTTCACAAACCTGAAAGTGGATAGATCTCCTTCAGGGGATAGATCACCTGTTTAACAGAGCAAAAGAAACTATGTTTGAAGGAGCTGGACACTGTCCATCAGAGATGCAATAACTCAGGCACAAGGGAAGGAGCAGCCACAGGTATCCTCCCTGTTGCAGGCCTGTCTGCACCCCACAGGTCTGCGGGGCGTGACCACAGCTGGGAGCACAGCTGAGGCCAGAGCAAAGACAGACCCTGGGCTCACCTGCTCACGCAGGCTTCCATCAGTGAAGAAGGGCCTCTGCGGTAGGAACACCACTCCTCGGGGGCCAAAGCAGGTCAGCATCCTGATGCTCCCTGCACAGAGACACTCATCACATCTGCAGTTTCAGGCAGGAAAAACTGCCCACTGCCCTGTGTAGTACTGTCCCATGAAGTAGCCAACGAGTCCCCACAAAAGTGTGTTTGCAACACAGAGCAAAGCAGCAATAAGGGCTAGAGATTGTGACAAGAGATGGGTGGCTCAAATCAGTGTATCAGTGACACATTCACCATCACATGGTGGCACTGGCCTCACAAACTGCCATACTGCCACCTCGCGAACTCAGGGTAGCCTTGGTTGAGAAGAAGGTGGCTGAGGCAAGTAGCAGTCCTTACCCCGTGTGCTCTCCCAGAGTCCTCCGAGGACCCTCAGGAGAGATGTCTTCCCTGTACCAGTGTTTCCCACAATCATCACACTGTTTCCTTGAGAGACCCTGAGGCTCAAGTCCTTGATGAGCAGCTTGCCAGAGGATGGCACTGAGAGTGTCACTCGCTCCAGAAGGAAAGCTGTGTCCCTTGGCACTGGGTCCTCCCCAGAATGGCTGCTGGGCCACCACCAAGACAAAGAACAAGAGATACGGGGGTAAGTGACCATGCTGAGATTGGCAAAAATCAGGCACCTTAGACCTCCTGTGCCTCTGTGACAGTAGCCCTGCCCTACACACCCTGGGAATGACAATTGACAATGAGCACTGCCTGCTCCAACCAAATGCATGCAACAGACTGTGACACCAAGGGCCACCTCCCTCCCATGGCAACGTAGGGCACGTTGCTGGCACTGGCACGTAAGCTGGCACGTAAGCTGCAAGCCAGCCAGTTGCTGAGAGGCAACTCACCTGTCCAAATCCCAACTGGTTTTGGCTTCTGAGTAGTTGTCATTTTTTTTTCTGCCAAGGCTCAGCAAGGTCTCCTGCAGTTCACCAATCCTAGACAAGAGGTTGCATGAAAGCCAGGGACAACTCCAGCACCTCCTCACAATATCCAAACTTGCCCATGCTTGCACATGAACAACTGCTTTTTGTTGTTGTTTTTTTTTTAGCACAGACCTGGGCAGAGTCTTGTTCTGCACTGCCCTTTCCTCCAGAGATGTGCCCACCGATAAGCTCACCTGTGTGTGTAGCCAGCTACATCAGTAACAGTGCTGGAGAGATCTATGAGCTGGCTGAAGCAGCCAATGAGGTAGATGGAAACAAAGGCATTCTGGGGAGAAATCACATGGCAGAGTAAGGGTCAGTGCTGAGCTGGGGCCCTGACCCTTATTCCGTGACTGCAAGGAGGCAGCCAAGGAGTCCACATATTGGGCCACATCAGCTGTCTCAGCAAGATGAATGAGGAGTGGTGAAGTCACGCAGCATGATGGGAGTGAAGATGACCACATTTGAAAGAAGCAGGACTTCCCTGCTCAGTGCAGCAGTTTTTGCCAGATAGACACACGTCCTGTCACCCAGGGATGATGTTTGCAGAGTGCCTGATGGCCTGCCTAGGGCCCAGCATGCTTGCCCAAGTCACACAGATCTACACCACACCCCTGCCTCAGTACCGTATATGGCTCAGAGCAGGGTGTCTCAGCCTGCAGTGCCCACTTAGCTATTTTTAGCTCTGCATTCTCTATCACAAGCCAGTTTTGAGTATCTGTAAAGAGTCAGGTCAGGAAGGTGAATACAAGCCAGCTCAGCCTCACTGGTGGCAAGGCTCACCACAGGCAGTAGCCCAGAGCATAACCCAGCACTGTACAGACCTCATCTCCACCTGCACTGCTTGAAACCAGAGGCTTTCTGACCTCCTGAGTTTTTTTAGAGACAGAAGTCTGAGCCAGGAAACACTTACGTAAATGTGTCCTTGACAGTTCTCACGGCCAAGTTAATCACATACCAGCTGGCTACAAGCTCCCGTTTCCATAGCATTGTGAGCTGGGACAGTCTAACCTGAAGATCAAGTGCTGCAGGTTATCTAGCCCCAGAGCCACCAGCACCACATGAAACCTCCATCCTCAGTCCCTGCTCACCCTCCATCCTCAGTGCCTGCCCACCCTCCACAATGGGGTCACAGAAATTACCCTTAGCTCACCTTGCTGACAAGGGCACTGAGCTCTGTAGGACTCAGGTCGCCGTAGACACCAGAAAAGATGGGAATGGCAATGACCACGTAGCTCAGGATGCTGCCCAGATAATCAAAGGTGTTGATCCCAACTAGGCACAAGCACATTGAAAGAAGACAGTAAGTTAAAGTAGAAACCTCTGTCCCAGCCAGGCCCAAGTGCTGACCCTGAGCCCAGTCAGAGGAAGAGCCGTGTTCTTGCCTCGGCCCTTTATGATGACCCAGAGCAGAAAAACCCATTTTGCAGGATAGCACAAGCACCAGGGTGAAAATGCTTTTGCCAAGCAAAGAGCACTTTGGGGCAGGCCCCTGAGCAGAGAATCATCATCCAGACACACAGTTCAGGGACTACTGTGGGGCAAAAGCCACTTTGCCCGCTTGTTGCTATGCTTCAGGGGCCTGACTGATTCACAGTGAACAGGAAGGAGGGGCAAAAAGGAAGCTCTGGGGTGAGACAGTTCGCCATGAAGTGTGTCTTGGGAACAAACAGACTTAAGATTCCAAATTCTCACAGACACTTCTGTTCAGGATTTCTTCCTCCATTACACTGCTCAGAAGCTCGCTGTGCTGCTGAGATCAGGAAGAGCTGTCTTTATAGGGGTCATTTAAAGAAAAAACCTGGACCTTGGACTCAGTGAAAAAGGGAGAAGGAATATTTTCAGGGGACAGCTATGCTTAAGGTACAGGCTTTATAGGAAAGAAGCTTCCACAGCTCCCAACAACATATACAGTGACCAAAGCTCAAGCCCTTCCCTCTTGGTGTGTGAACACCTGCACCACAAAAAGCCAGATTCTGGGTCCTCCACAACTTTGCCTCTCTACAAGGCTTTTACACAACAGGATTCCTATTTAGCACTGCAGGAGGCACCCTCTGTTCACCCTCAGGGCTTTCACAGACCAGCAAGAGGCAGAAGAAAACACAGCACCCACCCAACTGCTCTACCAGTAGAGTTTCCCACAAGTGGGAGTTACCACACATCCCACTTCAGCCCCCAGTGTGCCCACTCACTGTATAGCCACAGCTCCTTGCCTATCAGCTCTCTCTGGGTCTTCAGCAGGCTCTGCAGCCTCCGGTTTGTGCGCATGTGCTCCACTCGCCCAGCCCTGTAAAAGTAACATTGCAACATGCCACAGACATCCTAGCACCACACGCTTTAAAACTGAAGCTTTGAACGGGCCTGGCACCTTTGCCTCTGACTAACAAGCTCTTTATTGACCAGGAACTGAACAGCCAGGACTGCCTTCCTGAAGGGTATCATCAAGGAACTCTGGCTGAAGCAAGCAGTCCTACAAATCTCTCCCAGAGCCCATGGCTGCTGCTGTTGCAGCAGGAGCAGGTAAAGCCAGGCCAGACACTGTCAGCAAGGCTCCAGCCTGAAGCAATGTACACCCAAGGTCAAACACAGTTCCCAAGTACAGCCTGGTTGGAAAAGAGAGATGGCACTGCTACACAGCTGGACCCAGAAAGGAGAGGGTAGAGGAGAGTCCAGGGGGTGATAAGCAGCCCACATGGCCTGCATGGCCAGGAGCCTTAGCCCACCTCTTCCCATTTTTCCCACTCCACAAGAAGAGGACAAAGGCAAGTCCTGAGCAGTGCAACCCCCAGTACGGCTACTCCAGCTCCACAACTTCCCCCTTCCCAGGGCTATCTCCATCAGGTCACCCACCACACAAGTTAGTGGTGATGCTCCAATGGCCAGGCTGAGCCAGGAGCAAGGAGACATCTCCTAAACCACCACCTTCAAGCAAGTGTGACAGCTCCTTCTGCTGCTCTGCAAGGCCTGGGCTGCCCTCAGGTGGCAAAATGCAGAGAGCGCTCCGCATCTCATTTCAGTCTCCCACCTGCCATAGCACCTATTGCTCCTGACATCCAGCAGAGGATCGTGCCCACTACACACAATCTATGCAGCAGTGGAGTAACTACAGCCCAAGAAGATAAAGCCAGATGCAGCACAAAAACATCCAAAATAAGATTTTTGAGGTCTCATTTCTGAAGATTCTCAGTTCATAGAAAAGTACATTTTCTTTCTCAAAAATGCACCTGGTTAGAATTCAGTTTGGCTTTACTGCCTTATAACACATCTCGGGTAACTACTGAGCAGCAGTCTTTGCTTTCCCTGTATTAGGAAAGGAGAAAGGCTTGACACCAGGAATTAAAGGTGAGAAAGGAATTGGGGACCTTTGTTCTAGAGCTATTATTCTGTTGCAGATGAGGAGAGATTGCTGTATTGGTTTCCTCTTTTCCTCCCATTCACTTTGCTTTAAAGCAGGTTTGCCAAGGACTTAGTAACAAAAGAAGTAAAAAGGTGGCAGTGCTCTGCTTCTGTTTCTTCCTTTACCAAAGCAATGTTTAGACAGTCTTAAGAGGACAAGATCACATGCTAGAGAAGTTGAGCAATCAAAACCAGCCACTCACCATATGCTCCTCCTCTTGCAGGATTCTAGGAATGCAACCTTTTAAAAAATTCCTTTATTTTCAATTATGATGCATACCATGAAAATGCCTGGTTGTGTGTGACTCAGCCAAGTTCTAGTTTCACACAAAATGAAGCTTTCCTACTAAAAAATTGTACTGAACCAAAACATTCTGTTTTCTGGTACAATATTCCACTTTCCATTTTCTACTTAGCAATAGAATAAAAAAAATCAAAATTGAGAGGGAAAGTACTGCATCTTAAATAAGGGCATGTAATTACAGTATATTTTCCATTACAAAAAATTATCATCAACCATTAAGAATCAGAGTACAAAGAAATAACTCAAACTTGCCAGTGCAAACCAAGATTGATTTGGGTTATTTAAATGAGTTTCATGCATGTCAATATAAGTTGTTATGAAATCAGTGATTTTGAATCAGACCACTGTAAGGACAGCACCACAACACTTGAAATGCTCGCTCAATATAGTATGAAGGATGACAGGCAGGGAAGACCGGAGAGAGGACATGTGCTACAATTCCTGGAAGTGCAATTTCACAATGTATAAGGCAAAGGCAGACTCGTGACAAGAGAGAAGCAACAACCTCCTGCCACCCCAACACAAGTTACACCAAATTCATGCCTCTTCCTGCTGACCCAAGCAGCAGCTCAACAGGCTTCAGGGCATCACTAAATGGGGGAGGTGCTGCCAGGCTCCTGATTGTGTGCTCAGCTCTGGGGTGAATGGCATTGAGCAAATTCAGAGCGCCAGTACAGCATACGGAGGGTCAGGGCACAGACTGAGCAAGAGGAGCAAAGCAGAGGTCAGGTGGCCAAGTAGCAGCTAGCACACCCACAGAAGACATGCAGGCAAGCAGCAGCAGGATGCGGCCAGAAGCAACATGCAACAAGTCCTCAGCAGAACCAGATGCAAAAAGACTTTGAGCAATCTTCCAGGTAAGGACCTGGCAAAACATCAGCAAGGGTGTCTAAGCCAGCACCAAATCTGTATCTGCCTCTGAGGATGTTAGAACGGAGGCAAAGGAAAGACAGCTGTGTCCAGCTGTGGATCGCTGTGGATTATTTCTGCAGATGATGCACAGAATGCAAAGAAGCGAGTGTCAGGGCTGAATGATGCTGCAGTGGAAGGGATAGAAAGCTGCAGCAACAGAACTTGGGCTCCTTTGGGATATGGGAACACTACAAGGATGCTCTGAACTGGGACAATCCTTTTGAGGATACAAAGAAATTAACACAACTAACCTGTAGAAAGCAGCTGGTTCTGCATTGACACGAATCTGCATGTGCTTGAACCTGTACAACAAAAAAACCACAATTGTGAACAAATGCTCAGTGAATTATGTAGCCAAAACCATTCCTAGAGGAAACTCATCTTGCATGTTAGAGCAGTGATTTGAGGCATCTCTTGACAGAAACATTCAACAGGCTCAGAAAGGCACCAGAGACCAAGGCTTAATATGAGGTGCCATCATTCAGGGCCAGCTCAGTGGTCCATTTGTTTGATATCCTGCTCTCTGTGCACATCTTCTTAGCCCTTGGGCTTACTCTTTGCTGCTAGTCCAGCATCTCCACCATACAAAATCACTACAGCCAACTGCCCTGGGCTGGGTTCCCTGTGCCACAACAGCATATGCTGCTGTCCCTGGATGCCTTGAGCCCCAGGGAAAGCTACAAAGTCCCTGCTACACACACAGCCAACCCTGCAAGCAAGGGGGAGGAGGTGAGTTACAGAGCATATGGAAAGACTGGGCTGTGAGACTGAACCAAGGGCATTGCCTGCCATGACACACACACTGAATGGTTGGCAGGGGCTCAGTACACTGATCCTGAGGCACCATTGCACAGGTAGCCTTCTCTGAGTGTGGGGAAACTCACAGACAAGAGAATTAGCTACATACACAGCCCTGAATGGGGACAAAAATGCAGCTTTCACAGGAGCTGCCAAGGGGCAATGAAAACAGCTCTGCTGGGACTCACCTGAAATCTCCCTCCAGTTTTTCCTGCTGCACAAGTTTAGACACAATTGGGCTCATCAACACTTTGTTAATCATCGTCCCTATGATGAAATACCCAAAGATGCTCACTGGGCCTAGCCAGCCTGTGCTACAGAAGAGAAAGAGAAGTCAGCCAATAATCCAAGCAAAAGGACACTCCTGCACCATTAGGCTCAAGCAATCAGAGCCCTCAGCTGTCACCTCTCTTGGCTTTCACAGAAGTTTGGGGGCCAACATTGCACATCCCAGCATCCCCAAGGCAGAGTTCTGCTTGGAGTATAGAGACCAATCACCCATGTGTACAAATATCCATCTGGGGAGTTGTAATGTGGGTGGCAGGCTCCAAAAAAAAACACAGAAAAGAGGTGTGCAAGCAGGGCCAGGATACATCCTTACCTGTGAAAGCACTGGTATGTGTAGTAGGCCAGGGTGAAGGGTGAGATGACGAGCTTGCTGGCCATGGAGCTGAGCTGCCTGCAGAACCTCTCCACATCCTGGCTGATGCGCTGGTCCCTGCTCAACACAAAGAGCCATTGACACCATTCCAGCCCAAAAACAAGAGCCAGGACTAAATCCCTCACAGGGCACAAACCAGGCTGTTTCAGTGCATGAACACAGGACAGGCAGCAGGTGAACAACCTTACCTGGGAAGGATCTGCAGATTCCCCACAGGAGACCATTTTCATGGCCCAGCAGGACCCACCCAAGGGCCTTCATGGCAGCCAGGAAGAACAACTCTTGCCATTGCTTTCAACCTGTTCCTTGTATTTATCCCTTGTTCCACTTTCAACAACATTTTCAACACTTGTGCTGAAGGTCTCTGCATCATTGTCCTTTACTCCTCTCCTGGAACAACCCCCATGCTAAGAAAAACTACTGACTCTCCCCCTAACCTTCAGTACTGGACTGAGATGCCATCAGACCCACGAGGACAGGCTGCAGCACAAGCCAGGCCTTCACCAGCTATTGGATATTTGCAAACACTTCCATCAAAGCAACCCTTTCACAAGAGCTGATCCCCTGGCCCTGCATGGAGTGCCTCTGGTTCCTTTGTTGCAAAGAAGGAAGTGCTTCCACCCAGCCCAGCCCACAAGAGCAGGAAGCAGCACACCAAGCCTTCTCACCTCACTAGCAGTGTAGAAAGGCCGTAACTTAATGCTGGAGCTCAGAATGAAGAGCAAGGGTGGACTCCTGGAGAGTCTCAGTGCAGATACTACCACAAAGTCACTCATCTTTTAACACTTTTGCAGTTCTGGAACAGCAATGGATTTAATTCTGGGGCAGCTCTCACCCTAAGTGACCTTGCAGCATCATTTTTCCTTTTCCTCAGACTGTAATATTCCCATAAAATTGTAGCTTAAATTGTGCTATAGTCTCATAGGAGAATATTGCTTTTTACAAGCTATTAAGTAACATGTAATGAAAATACATGAAACACATGAAAGCATCAACTCAAATGCCCTACTAGGTGCTGCAAGTGCTTGTATGCCACTCAGAACCCACTCTTCATTCCTTCAAAGTGGATGACTCCATGCATTTAACACTCAGTTTGGTTTGCACTGCATAATGGGAGGTCTCTCTTGCTCTAGTTTGTTCTCTAAATATCTGGTGTAGGGAAAAAGCTCTCATCAAGGGATTGCAAGATGAAAAGAATTTTTGCAGTGGCACCAAAATCACACTAAAGAGTAAGACTGAAAGTTGGAGCAGAAGCAAGGTGTAATGAGATATACTCCACTGTAATCCCATACATTTGGTCTGCAAAGGCCATGAGAGCTGTCTCTTTCTGCAGGGCAGACTGACCCAGTTGTCTCCTACATTTCACTGCACAATGTGAACATTTCCCTTAGTTAAAAATAAACCTGAGTAGAATAATCATGTGGTGAGGGGCCTCTGTCCTCCGATTCCCCTCATGTCCCCAAAGAAAAAGACAGGCATGCAGGAGCTTCTGGCTTCAATGTGCTGCACTGCCTAGGAAGTGCTGCATGCCCTGGTGACAAACATGCTTTTTAACCTCTCCTTGTAACTCCATGCCACTGAAAACACTATCAGAAATGAACATTTAATGATATTAGGAGTAAACACAACAGCAGTCTGGAAGTGGATCAGCTTGATAATGACGACCTACTGCCCAACACGTAGAGCTGTTTGACCCAAGCTGAGACCTCTCTCCTTGCTTGCTGCTCCCCCTTAGATACCCAGCATGTTTTCTTGCAGCAGCCACGCAAACCACCCTGCTCTGCAATGAAGGAGCAAGGACAGGCAGCCAGTAGCAGCAGGCAGCAGAAGCTGCTTCAGTTTCTTGAAGTTTCCACTATTAGCAAGAGTTAGGAGTCCCTGCAAGACAGCAATTTTTTCCCAGGACCCTGGGCATGGTCTCCTCTTGCCATCAAGATGGGATATGGCACCAATGCAGTGACTAGATCAGAGGTGCCCACTCCAGCAGAGGAGAGCTTGGAGTCTAAAAACAATGGTATAACAATACATTATTTGGAAAACATTCCCCTTTGATTTCTAGTTTTTCAGCTAGTATTTAATAATAACAACTTTAAATTCTGGAGGGGGAAGAATTAGGGAGATTCTACACTGAGATTAGCTCAACTGGTTAAAGCATGGTGCTAATAATGCCACAGGTTCAATCCCTGTGTGGGCTATTCACTAAAGAGTTGGACTTGACGATCCATGTGGGTCCACTCCAACTAAGAGTACTTTGTGATCCTGTGCCCTCTCACAGGATGTCTAACATAGGATTTTTAGCTCTTCACAGTGCGCAGCTATGACAGCAGTGCCCTGTGTGCGAGGACAGGCTGGAAGGCCAAGGTCCACACACAGCTGTGAGGAAGCGCATTCGACCTTTGCTGCGCAGCCCAGGCAGATCGACAGCTCTGCAGTAAGCAGGACAGTGCACAAAGCAAACTGGAGAGGGACCTCTTGGGGGTGGGTCTGGGATCCACAAGGAGACTGAATCTCCTCCTCTTATATTTCAAGTCACCACTGACACTTCCTTCCTAGGAACAGGAAAGGGAAATGCAGCCCTCATACAGTGCAAAACAAAGCCTTTCCTGAATTTGGCTCCCATGGGTTATCAAACCACTAAAATACAACTGAACTGTGCTCAGCTGCAGATCCTGGTGTTTGAAGTTCAAACAGAACAGGGACTGTCCTAATGCACCAGTGGCATGAAGGGAAGGAGAGGCACTGCTGAGTCCAGCCAGGCCCTTTGCAACATCACACAGTGTCAAGGGTTGAGTTTGCAGACAGCATGTTTTATAGCAGCACTAGATCCCTGTTCCAATGGGCATCCACTTTCCTTGCGACTGAAACATCCTGCCCCTAAAACCATCACGACCGGCAGTCACAGGAGTTCCCAGCAATAGGTATCACCTCCCACCAGGGTAGAAGAGGGTGTCTAGATTTGTGCCTAGATGGTAAAAGCTTCTAGGGCTCAAGCCCCTACCCAGAGACAAAGAGAAGTCAGGAAAAGGTGCGCAGCAGCCCAGGAGAAGCCAAGCAAGATACTGAAAGAAGCTGCCAGCAGCCTACGGGTTATCGATGTCCTCACGCAGCACGAGCAGGCTGTAGTAGACCTGGCCTTGGAAGTAGCAGCTGTGGAGGTATTCAGTGAGGGATTTTCTCCAGTTCACGTACATCATGTTGCAGATAAACTGGTCGAAACTTTTTAGCTGGAACAAGGGCAAAGAGATGGATGGGGAGAGATAAGTGAGAACGAACATTTTTTCAAAACAAAATAAAAACTAGCAGTTTGTACTAGTGATCCAGGGCATGGGCAGACTCAAATCCTTTGTGACCAGGATCATGCCAGAGGCCATGGGCAGCTTTCTCTTCCTCTCCCAAGACACGTGAGCCTCTGGTCTTACCGTGGAGTTCACAATGATCAGAGTCACAGCAACGGCAGTCAGTGTTTTGAATCCGGAGAAGTCCTTGTTCCCTAGGACCTCATAGTACTGGCTGGGGATGACGCCGACCTGGTAAATAACCAGCTGCTCTGGAGGAGAAAGGCAAGCAGGGGAAGGAATTGATGTGACTGCGGTGACAAGGCAAAGTGGGTGACCACAGGGAGCAGGGCACAGCCCCCCATCCCCACCACCCGGGCTCACCCAGCAAGGCGACACCGAGCAGCGTCAGGAACATGAGGGCGCTCGGAGTGGGCCACCCAGGGAAGAGCACGGCCAGGAGCCGCAGGAACCGCCGCAGGAACAGCCCGTCCAGCCGGGAACCAGCCCTGCAACGGAGGGAGACGCGGGGGGTGGCAGTGAGCTCGGGGGTCCCATCCCACCTCCGCTCCGCCACGCCCCGGCCCAGCCGGTCCGTCCTCACCGCCCGCCGGCCCCGGCGCCCCCCGCGCGGCGGCTGCTGCTGCCCCCCGCCATCGGCGCCCTCCGGACCTAACCGGCCCGGCCGGGCCCGCCCCCGCGGGCGCTTGACATGAATATTCATCACCTCTCCTCGCCCGGCATCAGCCCCGCCCGGGGGCGACCGCCGCGGCCGCCGCTTCCGCCTGCGGCGCCGCCGCGGAGCTCCCGCCCCAGCTCCGCCTCTCCGCGGCCGCCCGGGAGCGCCCCCTGCCGACGCGCCGCGCTGGCCGCGGGCACAGCGCCCCCTGGCGGCGCCGTGCGGCTGCGCGAGGTCCGCGCCCGCCCCGCCCGCGCCGTCCCCACAGAGCGGAGCCGGGCGGGCCATCCCGGCGCGGTGCCTGTGCCCGCGTCCCTCGCCTCCCCCCGCCTGCCCGCAGAGACGGACCGTGGTGCCCGGCAGGGTCCAGGGCCGAGCCACGGGCGGCAGGGCCGGAGAACCGGGCACTGACGCCTCTCTTGAGGAAGGAGCTGGACAGGCACGAACTGATCCCTCTGGGGATCCCAGAGGCGGAGGGACAGTCGCCGTGGGCAGCAGGTACTGCCCGCCTGCTACCGGGGAGACAAGAAAGAAGTACCAGTACTGATTCTGCACATTCGTCTAATTTAAGGGTGGGTAGTGAAGTTTCAGGTTTCTTCCAAAGGACTCGCAACTCGCAGGGGATTTCTCAAGCCGGGACATTGGGGTTAGGCAGCGATCCCTAGCGTGATGGTGAATGGCACTGCGTGCTCCCCACCCTGCTGCAGGAACGGCAACGAAGCAGTGCGAAACCCCGGCAGAGGGACGGACTTCAGGAAAGCAGCAATGAGCCGTCAGTGAATGGACCCTCTCTGGCTTCTCAGTGACCCCAGTTCAAATACAGAAACCAACTAATTTTTTTTTTCCAGGTTTGGGTTGGAATCTGGTTTCATAACCAAAAAATTTATGAAATATTTCAGAACAAGTAAATTTCTGGACAAACCTGGTGATCAGAGATGAGAGATCCTCTGAGCTGCCATGCCTTCCTTACTCGTGTGTCTCTCACCTACCATCCAGTTGATGCATTTATTCTGCAGAGCCTTTAGGCTTTTGTGTGTACCCTGTGGATCCCTCTTCCCACATGCCTAGTAGCTTTGTTCTTCTGCCATTTCCCTGCCTCCCAACCCTCCTTTTCTTCCTTCATCCTCATCTCCTTCATCTTTGCTCTGCTGCTACCTGCTCAGTGGTACAGATAATTCATACTTCACACTTCACAAAATCAGTGTATATGTTCTCAGGGATGAAAGACAACACATCAGTGTGTTTCCTCAGCAAATGGCCTTGTCTCTAAGCAGTGCCCCTTTCTCCTTGCCCTCATCTCCCTTCTCTCATCTCTTTTGGAATTCACAATGCTATCAGTCATACCTAAAGGTTAAGCTCCAGAGGGCAGAGATCAGCCCTGTGAAAACCTGGACTCAGTGATGACTAACTTTTATGTTAAGAGAATCATGGGGTTTTTTTTCTCAGCTGTTGCATCAGACCTGGGTGACGTTTGCTCCCAGGCAGTCACATCCTCTCATGGGGCAGTACTGCAGCTGTGGCAATTGTGTGGGTCACCTTGTCACTGGTTACCAGGATTGAACTGACTCCTTTGCTCTGTTGTCCACTTTATGATGAGGGGGCATTCCTTCCCGTCCCTCCTCGACTGATGAAATGGCTTTCCAGCACCAGGGGAGTCAGAGGATCTAACACAGAGATGAGATGGCCGCAACTGTCTGTCCCAAGCCCGCCCTCCTACTTCTTCCTTCTCCCTGCCCTTTGTTCTGTCACTGGCACCCCACGACCTCCACCTGATAAAGCACACGCTGTGAGCTCCCTTTGGCATATCAGCTTCACGATTTTTCCTGGGAACCCTCCTAAGGCAGCCAAGATCAAGAACAAAAGAGAAGTGCTTTCTCAGTGCCTCTTCATCCCCCCTCCGACGCTGTGCCCTAGACACTCAGCTGCTGTCAGCACAGAAACATTTACATCTTTTACAGCACTCCGGCTCTACTTCTCACGTTTCTCCCCCAGCAAACACCATGGCCATTTCAGTGTGTGCCTGGGGGCAGGGCTTGGGAAAGGACCGGGGAATCACAACTTGAGCAGAGTTTTATGGGTCTGTTTGCACTGAAGGGCCGTATCTCAGCTCCCTGGCTAGCTACAGACCTAAGAGAACCCCCCTCTGCATTGCTAACCTGTCGCCCAAGTGTATGCCATGAATCCAGGGAAAGGAGACTGGGCCTGGCTGCTAGGTCCTGGGCTCCTTGAGGCAGTGCAAGTTATTTCCTTGTGGTGTTTAACCGCAGCCCCATCTGCTCCTGCTTGCTAGGTGTGAAACATCCCATCCCCCATCCTCCCCTGCCTGTTCCATGCATTTTTGCCCTGGACCAGTGAAGGAAGCCAGATCCTCCTGTATCCCTGGCCTCCCAGCCCCTGGCTCACGTCGTTCCCCAATGCTCCTCTGTGTTTCCATTTCCCTGTGGTCCCTCTGCCTGCTGGCCTGAAGCTGGGATGCAGGGAGAAGCCTGACAAACCCATCTTTTGCTGCCTTTGTGTGATAAGTTGTTCTGGGTGTTCTCTGAAGCAAGCAGCAGCTTCTATCATCACAGAAAGAAACACAAACCTGCAGCCTTGAATCTGTAGTTTGCTTTCCCTCTTTCCCAGGTCTTCCTTAATGCTGCTGGCTTTGTGTGATGTTGCGTAATGAGCACTGCCAGAAGATTATCCCCTTCCTGGGCTTTCCAAAACTGAATCCACCATTTCCTGCCCATGTTTCCAATTTCTAGTCTCCTCATAGGTACCTGTCCTCACTGGAGCTTGCAGCTTCTTCAGTGTGGGATCACCTATAAGCTTTAGCCCTCTGTCAGATCATTAGTAAGGCAGGGGTAATGAAAACTCCCATCCTGAGTTTCAGCTCTGTCTCTATTAGGGTGTGAACTAAACCAGCTAATTTTCAGCTGGCTCAGCACGCTGAACTGACTGACCGAGTCCCTCACACTCCTGTGCCACCCCAAAGCAGAGGGTGGGAATGGGAAATCAAGGGGGAGCAAACAGCATAGGCCAGGCTCAGCACGGCTTAAACCTCCATGGAGCCGCACCACAGGCTCCTGCTGTGATATCTTAATGATTCTGCCTTTTCCTTCTCCACACTCTGTGTCTTAATTAGCCTTTCCCCCTCCTGTGGGCCAAACTGCTCTGCTTTCTTTTCAATCCTCCTTCCTTGTGCTTTGCCTCTAACAGTGTCTTTCTACTGTACACTTCAAAGGCTTGCTTGCTGCATCTCCCCCATGCTGGCATTGGCTGGTAACACCCCCAAAGCAGGCCAGATCTGCCATGAACTCATAGCCATTGAAACAGCTTTGGGCCCTTTGGATCTGGGTAAGAAGCAGGCATGGGGGAGGAGAGGTCAAGGATTTTCAGCATTTCACCTATAAGAAGAATTATTAGTAACACAGGAAAAAAAAAGGGGGGGGGGGAAGGGACCCCTCCTCCTCCCACCTCCCCAGAGGAGAGCCCGCTGAGGGCAGAGTGCTTTTATGTGCAAGTGGGAGGGAAGGAGGGTGTTAGGCCTTCAGAGGGAAATGCTTTGATCTTGACTTTGAATCTCCTTCAGTTCCCAGCTCTCCCCCACTCTCCCACCTATGGCCAGAACCGCAGGATGTGGCCAGGACTCCTAGTCCTTGCTCAGTGCTATGGTATTTCACTTGCTGTTTCACATTTAATTTCCTCCTGTGCACCTGGGAGCCTCACAGAGGCCTCGTGGAGCAAGAGCACAGTGCCAACACCAAGTTCAAACTTTCCCCCATCTCACAGAATGGGAAGAGAAAGGGAGCCTAGTTGGACAGAAGCCAGAAGGGAAAAGAGCCCCAAAATCAGAGGAGGTGAATTAGAGATGGGACCTGCTCTCAAGGCTCTGGTACCTCAGGCAGACCTGGCTCTCCCATGCATCCTGGTGCATTAGACTCGTCAGTGCTGAACATGACCCAGAGGATGAACTAGGAAGCAGTAACCATTAGGAGAGGGACAGGGAGTGGCTCTCAGAAGACTGTACTGATGTCCCCATGTCCCACAAAGAGTTATTTTAAGTTGGAGAGAGGAGAGCAGCAGTGAGAGCCCTTGGTGTTCTCTGCAGGATGGGAAGCAGGTGGCACTGACGCGTGCTGGACGACGGGGAACGACCCTGAGTTCTGATACACTTCAAAGGAAGAGGACTATAGGGTGTGAGAGAGACTTAGGGGCCTCCAGTCTCTTGCCCAAGGTGGGATCTATGTGTAGGCAAGTTCCCCACTTCCCTTGGGAGATGAAATTCCTGACTGGGCCTTGCCTTTAATCTGACTTCAAGTTCAGGCCAAATACTTCTGCGTCTGTGTTGCTCCTTTTTTTTTTTCTCAGCTGAAGTCACTCCTGTTAACTGCTGTCCCTTGCTGAGGTTGATGCACTTGTATATCCCTGCCGGCCAGTTCTCACTTCAGCACCACTAAATAGATTTTTTCCTCACATCATCTCCTATTTATAATTTAATCACTCCAGCTCTGCTACTTCTGGTTGAAAACTTCCTATAGTTTGTTACTTTCCCTTTCAGTATGATTTAAGCAGACCTGTCTGCCGGCACTGTCCCAGGCATGCACAGCTCAGAGGGTGTCTCACAGGACTTCTCTGCAGAGCCCAACCATTGCTCTCTTTGAGCATCACTTTAAGGGCTTCAGCACAGACATGAGGCAGTGGGTTCAAAGGTGGTTTCAGGCCTGGGAATGAGAAGTACCACACAATGTGAATGCCAAAACAGGACTTCTGTCATTCACAGTAAACAAGTTACTACAAAAATTTCGGTGGACTTCATGTTTTCCAGGTCCCTCTTGGGCAATATTGCACCAGAACCCCTTGAACTTCCTTCTCTCTGAGACTGGTTGGCATATTGCAGCTGCAGCAACCCAATTTCTCTTGCCAGTTTAGGCTGTAAGCTCTGCTCATTGCTCTTTCCTTGTGAAGCAGTGCCAGGCACAGGAGAGAAAGCAGCCAAGACAGCAGACACTAGGACCCTCCTAGAAGCTCCCATGCTCTCATTTCCATGAGCCCCTCTACAGTCCCATCTCCCCTGACTTCCTGGAGAGATTCAAATTCTGCAGTGCTCTGGAGCGAGAAAGGTGGGAAAAACAGAAGCCAGGGCACCAGCAATGACTTTAAGAGGATGGATGTGTCAATTTAGCCCATGTATGGAACATAAATCGGTCATAAAGTAGTGTGGGTCAACCTTTTCCAGCTCCAGAAGTGGTTTTGGCAACTGGCCCACAGTCTGACCTGCCCCAAATGGCATTTGGCTGCCCAGGTGTTTCAGTTATATCCCATCCTCTCTGAATTGTCTCATCTGGTCCATCCATGGACAGCCCTGCAGTAGGTAGGGTGCTCTGACTCCCTCCACTCCTGGAGGTCCCCTAGGTGGGAATGGGGAACTTTCCTGATGGGGTGGATAGCTGAGTGTTTAAATGTTGTCCCCATATGTGACACTGTCAAGATTGTCACATTCCAGTGACAGAATCAGAGCAAGCCCTGTCTTATTATACAAGAACTTATGCAAGAACTCAGCACTAAGTCCTTGAGACATCCTCATGAGGTTCAAGCCAACAAGAATTCTATCTGCTAAACAAAGATGTTGCTCTTGACCTGGGAGAAGACTCTGTGCCCAAACTTGGAGTAGTAAACATGCCTTACAGCACATCTGGTAATACGGTGCCTGGAGACCTCCCACAGCTGGACATCTCTGCACCTTTTCTCTGAGCCTGGTCTGGGAGAGAACAGGCTGCAAGCAGGCAGGCTAAAACCCAACATACAGAAAAGCTTTTGGCAGCCATAGCTAAACTGCAAATGTCTCCATGGTTGTAATGATGAAGCATCCTGCACCAAAGCAGGAAGCACTCTGGTCCCCCACTGAACTCCTCCGAGGAACAGAAAAATGCTAACTACTTGTTTATAAGCTGGAAGCGGGTATGTGCAGTCATCTGCATAACAGAACTGCCCAAGCTGTCTCTTTGTGTGTTTTCCAGCTCCTATGTTAATCACTGACCCTGCTGACTCCGGCATTTACCAGTGTCTCACTGCCCTGTGAGCACTGCTTTGCATTTGCAACCGAAGAAGTTAAAAGGATGAAGGATGAGAAGGGAAGCTCAGCTGCAGTGGATATGAACACCAGCCTCCCCGACGGGAAAAGAGCCAGGACTGGACAGGTTGATAGAGAGAGTGGAGCTGGCTTTGAAAGATTGTCTGAAGGGGATAAAGCTCACCAGGGAGGGGTTTAGGTCTCTCTTCCTTGCACTGTAGCTTCTCTGAGTGCAGTGAGAGTGACCTCTTTGAGTCCTGAAGGCCAGGGTTCAGTGTCACCTGGGATGATGACTCCCAACTGAGGTTGGGAGGACTCTCAGTCAGCCAGTCCACAGCTTCCAGGGAGCCCTTTCCTCCTGTCAAACCCTCCTGGCATTCCTGGGATCAAATGTGAGACAAGAGAAGTGGGAAAAAATGCTCTGGGATATGTGCTTCTGGGCAGTGAAGTATGCCTTGATTTGTGCAGCAATGCTTGCCCCTGGACTACGGTGTAAGTAAAGGCAGCAGGAGAGGGAGCTGGGCACATTTACCTTTTGAAATGCTGTGTTTAGTTGCTTCCTGAATTGCACAGGAATCCTATACATGGTGTCTCTGTGAGCCCTTCTGCCCTCTCGTTGCCAAATGCTGCAGCCTAAATGAGTGCCACAGTGAGGTTCCAAGGGCAGAGGCATGTGGGGCAGGAAGCCCTTGCTGTCTCTGGCATCAGGAGTTACTTTGTGCCCCTCACTGGATTTGGAGCAATTGTGGCAGGTGTCAGGCTGGTCCCCAGGGATAGGCTGGGGAGAGCGAGAGGAGACTGGATACTGCCTGCAACCAGAGCTACACACACACAGGGGACATGAAGCACTGACACAGTTAGTGAAGATCCCAACTCTTCCTTCTTGACCAAACTATGACCCCTGTCATTAAAATGCACCCAGGCCTCACACCCAAGACCAGACAGGCTCCTTGGGTTCCTGTTTTGGGGTGGTGTAGGTTGGAATAAGACAGGTTCTGGAGGAAGCTCTAGAGCTCTGGACATGTGGAGGTGGTGTTGACAACTTAGCAATGCTGGATCGATGCTGGAACGAGGTGCCTGATGTGCTGGCTGTTTGCACAGCCTCACGTGATGCCCAGGAGACAGGATGAAGCCATTGTGCGAGTGGTAGTTAAGGAGGGGGACCTCGGCCCTGAGATTAGGCTGAGGAGGCAGCAGGGCAGAGATAATGGGGAGAAAGACAGCTCCACGGAGGGCCCAGGCATCAGCAGGCAGATGAAAGGCTGTCCAGAGCTGAGGACATGGAAAAGGTTTTTGTAATTTGGGTGCCTCCCACAGACAAACGAGAAGGTTTTGACCGTCTGCCTTAGGAGCCCAGGGGTCCCATCAGCTTCGCCTTGCTGGTGAAAGGGCACCACTTGGGAAGGAGAGAGGAAAGGGCATCTCCTAGCTAGTAGGACAGAAGGACCATGGCCTCGTCGGGAGCAAGCCAGGAGAAGGGAGCAGACACACATACAGGCTGTGCCAACCTTGGGCTGCAGTGACACACACCTGGGACATGCCTGCTCCCCATGGGACACGATGGCGCAGGCAGGCGCCCAGCTCCCACCCTGTGGCCCCAGTGGGCTCCGCCACTCGCCATGCGGCTCAAGCCCGGGCGGGATGTGGGGCAGGACGGTGCTTTGGGGCGCAGGGTGCCTGGGCGCTCCGGGGCGCAGCGGGGCAGGGCGGCCGGAGGCGGCGGGCCCTTTAAGTGCGGCGGCGGCGGCACAATGGCCATTATCACTTTAGCTTTGGAAGTGACCCCCGGCCCGCTCCGCTTTCATCTGGGCCGGGGCCGCGGGGATGGCCCGCTTCCTGGCGGGGGAGGGGAGGGCGGGGGCCGCCGGGGAGGGGAGGGGCGGCCCGGCCCGGGTCGGCCCGGCCCGGCGCCGCACGCGGCCGCCCGCTCCCGGGGGTCACTGCGGGGCTGGCACCGGGGCGGCCGCGGCTCCGCGCCGCTTCCTGCCGCCGCCCTTAAAGGTGCGGGGCGGCCCGGGGTGCGGGCTGGGCGTGACTTGACCCGCGGAGTCAGGTGAGTGCGGAGCCGTGCTGGGCGCCGTCGGGGCCGTGGCTCCTCGGCATCCCTTCCAAAGCCGCGGGCTGTCCCGCTGTGGCGGCACCATTCCCGGGCGGGCGGGCGGGCGTCCAGTCTCGTTCTGCCCTCGGTCTCCGCTCGGCAGCTACCCGGGCACCGGCAGCCTCTCCCCCGGCCCGGGGCTGTGTGTCCCTTTGTCTCCTGGCGAGGGGAGCGGCCGCCTGTGCTCCCACCCGGGCTGCGGGGCCGTCCCCGTCGCGGGGCGGCCGCACGGAGCCACCTCCGCCGCCTTCGGGAGAGGCGTGAGCAGCCGCGGGTGCCTGGGGCCGGGGGTGTCTGTCAGGCGCCGCCCGCACCCGAGCGCCCAGTGCCCCCGCCCGAGGCGCGGACGAAGCCGGACTTGGCTGCAGCGCTTCGGCCTAGGTTAAGGTGGGTCTGAGGCTTTTCCCTCTCCCGGTGAGCGACGCCCCATTTGTGAGCTTCGGTGGATATGTGGACGTTGGCAGATGGAGAAGGCATCCTGGTGCCTTTGCTGCTTGCCCCTGGAGCTCCTCCGGTGATATTTCTAGCCTAGACAGCTGCTGGAGGCTCCCACTTCTGTGCTCCTGCCGTACGGTCCTGCTGGTTCAAATATCCTCCTCTCAGATGAGAGCCTGTACCACTGGGGTGGTGCGAACCCGCAGCTGGGGCTGGAAAGTGAGCCGCTTTACCCAGGTGGGCTGGGGTGCATGAACACCCCTGCTCCTCTGGGGTACATGGGGTCTTTGGCAGTTGGGGTTGAAGTCTCCTGGATTCCTGCTGGTGGGAGCATTTTTGGGACTGGCTGGGGGAACTTGCACTACTGGATGCCACCAGCCCATCAGTTTAGGTGAGGGAACGTGACCTGCAGCTGTTTCTTATCTGTTACAATGCAAAAGTGGCCAGGTTAGGTAAAACCTTTATCAGCAGCAAAAAGCTCCCTTGGTTACTTCTTGGTGCTGAGGTGGTTTAGTGAACACTTGCTGTCGTGCTCAGCATGCTTCCCTGGGGCTGTTCAGGGAGAAGTGTTCCCTTTGCATCAGGTCCTGTGTGCTGAGAGCCTGCTGGGTTTGATCTGGCCATGAACCAAGCCCCCCAGCTTGTCTGACTTCTGCTTCTGATTTACCCAAGCCTCTCTCCACCTGCCCCAGGAGTTCCCTGCTGCTGATTCAGCTGTGGGTTTTGCCTTAGGATTGCTCTGGGAAGCAGGAGCTGACAGTGACATTGAGGCTGTGGATTTATTGCTGAAGAAAAGGATTAATGGCCATTAAGCTGTGCCTCCAGCTCTTCCTCAGTTTATAAGGGGCTGGGAAATGCCTACTAGGACAAAAATACCAGGGTTGTTGCTGATGCTCTCTAGTCTATATGAACTATGTCCTCACCCTCTTCCGGGTGAAAAAAGTCTGTCTTGCCTTTCTTGGCCCTTCTGGTGGGACAGTGCTTGGCAGACCTTGGCTGCTGCAAGGGGAGGTGGCTGGCTCCTAAAGCATTTGACAGACCACAGAGAGACAGGACTTGGGCTCTGTCAGCCCTATAGTTGTCCTGAGTTGTGCCTTTGTTTCAGCTCCTCAAGCACATGTCACTCAACATAGGCTTAGTCAAAATTTCTACAGACTTCTAGGAAAATAACAATGCAGATCTGACCTGAAGTGACAATTCCATACCTTCTCAGACCAGGATTTTAGGACAGGTTTATCTTCCCTGCTTCACAGCTGTGTGCATTCTCCTGCGTTTGTCTCTAGTAACTGATGCCCTATAGCTGTGGGAGCAGCTGTAAGAACATTCTGGCCTCTGACATGCAGGAGATTGTGGAGAAGTTTGGAGCAGGGGAAGGGATGCAATTGGTGACTACCTGTGATCTGATTAAAGGAAAGGGGCAGCAGCAGTATGGAGGATCCTTGTGATGAAGAACTTGTATGTGTGATCTGTGGCTCCTCACGTGGTTTGTCCATGTCCAGGGGCCATAGATGTTACAGCACTAATAACCATTTCTGCAGCAGGGCTGAAAATTGGGGGAGTTCTGGCTGGACATCTGCTTTACTGTAGAGCTGCTGCTTTTCCTGCTTCTGCTGTTCCTTATGTACTTACAGAGCTGTGAGTGCGTAGTGATACCTGTGAAGTGTTGAGAGAAGGTGAGCTCTGGCTGGGCTGTGAACCGAGCAGGCTGCAAAGTGATGCTGTACATATCAGGCATGATATGAGAATGAAGCTTATAGGAGAAAATGGGGGAGACTTGGCTTCTTGAGTGAGGTGTTGTGGTCCCTGGGAGAAAACTGACCCAAAAGGGGGAGAGTAGGCTGGCTGGGGAGAGGCCTGAGCTGACTGTGAAAGGATGCTGAAGAGGGCTGCACTGATGAAGCTGGAGCCATGCAGCCATTATGAAAGCCCCTGGAGTGGTGGGGACGGAACCACACAGGAATCCAAAAGCTGAACAAAGCTTTTGGATTCCTATGTGGAGTCCAGTGGAAATACAAAGCTTTGATCCTTTGTATTTCATGAGTGGGAACTGGCATGCAGAGGGAGGTAGGACAGGACTGGGACCAGCTCAGGCAGGGAGGAGTGCCCCATAAAGACTCTGAAATACCCACTCAGTGCTTGCACTCTGTCTGTATTTTTGGGTTGCCGTCTGCCTGGTAGCTCATATAAGAGAAGCCCTCCTTTTGTGCCTTCTCTTTAGTGTCAGCTGAGCAGCAAGTGACATCTAGTGTCGGCTCAAGTAGCGTAGCCATGGCTTGGGCTAGCTCTGTCACTTCCATCCGAGGTTCTGTGGCAGTTTTTGGTGCATGCAGTGGGTGCAACTGCAGTGCCTTGCTATGAGGGAGAAGGCAAGCTCCTTGCCCCTTCTGTTGAGCTTGAGCCAGGCGTGTCCCTGGCCCCATACAGGGTGGTTCTGTCACAGGTCCTTTCCTGCAGAGATGACAAATGTTTTCCCTTTGAGGGAAACTTCTCTCTGGGTGCTCGTAGGGGAGTAGTAAATTGGAAATGGTGGAACCCCTGGAGGCAGAGGTGGATGTAGGGGTGATGCCAGGCCAAAACCAGGTATGCAGTGGTAGGAGGTGACCTGGCTTCCCACCCCATGGGTGCAGTCACTCCTTAGTTTCGCTTAGACAAGTGGAGGCTGTGTGCCGTAAGTGCTGCCCACAGGAGGTCACTGGTGAGCAAGCTGAGCCCACGTTCCACTCCCAGGTCTGCCTGGTGAGGATCGGGGCTTCCTCCTTTGTCCTTGGAATGTGCATGGTGGCCTTTCCTCTACCTTTTTCCTCCATCCTGTCCTTTGGTCAGGAGCTGGACTTGGAGGCCAGGTCACTGCCAGTCTGGAGTGTGCAATGTCTTCATCTCCAGTGACTTTTTTATTTTGCCATCCTTCAGGATGATCCAGAGGCACCAGCTGGTGCAGTCTGTGCTGCAGGAGCTACAGGAAGCTACCGAATGCTTTGGTCTGGAGGGCCTCACCAGTGCTGCGCTGGAGGCAGAGAGGACCTTGTCATCTTTCTCCCTGCCTGGTTATTGTGGAAGTCAGTTCCAAGAGGAGCTGGAGGTTGACCGGGTAGCCAGGAGCCTGTACCCCGAGGATGCCCCGAGTAACATGCTGCCTCTTGTTTGCAAGGGTGAGGGAAACCGCCTCTTTGAGGCTGCTAGTGTGCTGCTCTGGGGCAACCCCAGCCTCAGCCTGGAGCTGCAGGTGCGAACTGTGGTGGAGATGCTGCTGCACAAACAATACTACTTGAATGGCATGATTGATTCCAAAGTGATGTTGCAGGCTGCTCGCTACTCCCTCTGCACTGAGGAGACCCCCGAGATGACCAGCCTCCCCATGGCTATCCTGGAAGCCATCTTTGATGCTGATATCAAAGCTACCTGTTTTCCTGGCACCTTTGCCAACATGTGGCATGTCTATGCTCTTGCCTCAGTACTGCAGTGTAACATCTACTCTATTTATCCCATGAGCAACTTGAAGATCCGACCCTATTTTAACCGGCTCATCCGGCCCAGGAAGTGTGGCCCACGAACCTCCACGCTACACATCATGTGGTCAGGGCAGCAGCTCTCCCGGCAGGTCTTCAAAGCGCAGTACTTTGTGGCCGTGGTTGGCCTGGAGGAGCTGGAACCCACAATACCTTCACCGGAGCCTCCTGTCCAGCCCATGAAGACCCTTGAGCTGCTGAACAGTGACCCCCAGCTGACCTACTCCAACCTGCGTGACCGCTACAGCATTACCAAGAGCACCTTTTACCGCTGGAAGCGCCAGTCTCGGGAACACCGGCAGAAAGCGGCTGCCAGGTTTGCAGCTAAACACTTCCTCCAGTCCTGCTTTCAGGAGGGCAATGTAATCCCCCTCCAGCACTTCAGACAAATGTTTCCAGAAATCTCCCGATCCACATACTATGCCTGGAAGCATGAGATGCAGAGCATGGTCAATGGTGATACCTCTGCTCTGTCTGAAGCCCACAGGTTGCAGGAACTTCACAGGGTTGTCCCAAAAAAGGCTGATGTGAATGAGCCAGTAAATCCGCAGGGGAGCTTAAAATCCTCAAGTGCTTCCCCAGATCCCATTCAAGCAGGAATCTTTATGCAAGGAGCCAAATCCTACCTGGAGAAATGCATTTCCATGAACACTCTAGTGCCTTACAGATGCTTCAAACGCAGCTTCCCAGGCATCTCCAGGTCCACTTACTATAACTGGCGAAGAAAAGCAATCAAAGAGAACCCCAACTTCAAACACCCCCAGTCACCCTTGGATAACCAGAAAACTCTAGCTATAGGAAAGCCATTCCTGCAGTTGAAGCCAAGCAGTGTGCCTGTTAGAAAGAGACGGAATGGAGACCGGCCAGCATCCAGGAGTCTGCTGCAGCTCCATCCTTCTCTGTGCTGGAGAAAGCAGCTGCGAGATGTGGCCAGGAGGCAGGTCCAGCAATGGCAGCTGCCGTTCTGCAAGTACCGCCTGCGCTATCCATCTCTCTCCTCCACAGCATACTGGTTTTGGAAGGGCAGTGGCCAAACCATTTGGCAGCATCGCCTGCCCTGGAGTGGCTCCAGCCTGCCATTGAACCGTGTGGCTTCCCTGGCACCTCCAAGAGCAGAGCCAGGCCTCAAACCGCAGTGCCATTTGGAAGTAGCCACCAAGCACATAGATAAGCCAGTGCCTGCCATGCCGTGCAACACCACCATTTCAGGCTATGCCATGTCAGAGAGAGCCAGCAGTCAGATGTTTGTGATGGATGTGATCGCCACTGCCCAATTCAAGGCACAGGCCAAGCTGTTCCTGCAGCAGCGCTTTGAGTCGAAGACCTTCCCAACCTACAAGGAGTTCAGTGCCCGCTTCCCACTCACGGCCCGTTCCACCTATTACATGTGGAAGCGTGCCCTGCACGATGGTCTAACATTGGTGGATGCCTGAGCTGGCCACAGCTCCACTGCTGGTGTGCCCTGTGGCTCTCTGGAGCAGTGCCCAGGTTGGGGCCTCGCTAATTTTTGTTCTGGTTTGGTTTTGTTTTGTTCCTAGTCTCTGGCTTTCTTTTTTGTGTGATTCAATCTGGTATGGGAGCATCCTCATAGTGCCTATTTCCAGAGGCTGGAGGAGTGGAAGGAGAAGGCATTGAGTATCCCAAGGGAGAGGGGCCAGGTATTTTCCTTTCTTTGTGCTCAGAGGATGAGCAAGGGAGGTAATACTGTGCCAGTGTCATGGGATGCTGCTGGGCCTCATGAGATGGAGGCTGTGAAAGTCTCTGTGCCCTAGGCAGTTGCCTGAACGAGTAATGTGGATGTGCAGGATGAGTGTGGAGGTGCCTAGCATCTCATCAGTGAGCAGAGTAGTACTGGCTCAGCTGTAGGTGAGGAGAGGTTTGAGGAGTGCTCAGCTTTATGTAAGAAGCATCTTTGGGCTTTTCCCAGCTAAGGAGAATAAAAGCTTCACTTGGGATGAGTGAAGCTTTTGCTTTTAATACCTGCCTCTGGCTGCCCTGATCTTCCTAAATGGAGCAGAGACTGCTGGATGAGGGGATTTGTTTGTGTCCTCACTGTAATCTGTATGCTGGGAATGCTAAGCTAGGAGTCAGTGTCTTTTGCAGGCTCTGGAGAAGCTGTCCCTGACCTTTCAGGTCTTGTAGCAATAACCTTTCATACAAACCTTTATTCTCTCAGCTGGCAGCTCCCCCACTTTCCTAGGGTCTCTCTTCCCTGAAGTCTAGGAGAATGCAGAGAGATTGCAACTTGTGTGCCCAGCGTCCCTGCATCCCCTGTGCTGTGCTGCAAGCAACATGGGTGTGTATTTCTCACTTGTAAGAAACCAAAGCAATAAAGACTCTTCCACTCCTAGTCCTGTGTGGTTTCTCACTCTCACTGCATGATTTCTAGGCAAGGCTTTTTTTCCCCTCCCTCTCTGCTTTCTAAAACTGTCTAATGGGCAGGGAGAGACTGTGCACACCCAAATCCCTGCTCCTGAGAAGGTCCTCTTCTGGTTCCTGGTGGGGAGTGTCTGCTGCTTGATGTTGCCTCTCTGGAGGCCTGACTGGAGCTGTGCTTTCCCTGGTAAGAGCCTAAGGCTTGCTTTCCAGAACAGATGCAAGGCTGGAGATAACCCAGTGTGCCCAGCCCTTTGTGACAGCAGGGATGCACAGGCAATGTCTGAGATGTTGGTGGTCCTGCCCTGAAGTGCTGGTGTACTGGGAGGCCAAAACCACCTGCTTGTGCCTCTGCCCTGTGAGCATCTTGAGGCATAAGGCTGAGGAGTTCTCTGCCTGACTCCAAAAACACCCCCTTAGTGTGTGAGTTCTCCTGTGGTGTCTGTCAGCATGGCTGTGCAGTGATAAGCTGTAGGATGTCTAGGACTGGCTGGTACCACCGGCTATCACCACTGCTGTGGTGACAACTGCAGGACCAGGTCTTGCTTCCCAGGAAGCTGTCAGAACTCAGAGCAGCCTACAGATGTGGGGGGAGAGCTTCCCAAGCTCTGCATTTACAAGGGGACAGGACTTACTCTTGTCTTACTCTCAGGCCTTTGACAGGGCATTATGAGCTTTGGTGACCATGTTAAGAGGAGATGCCATAACACATATAGTGTGTTTATCCCAAATCATCCCCCTGCTCTGCACCACCTCCTCCCAAAAGTGCTCACAAATAACTTTTTTTCTTAATGTGTCTGGAACCTGTCACTGGCTGCTGCAGCCCTGTGCTGTTCCTGATGTAGTCTGGCTTCACTCCCTTGAGCTTCCTAGGCAGAGGAGCCCTGTGATAGAAAGTTCTGCTGAGCTTTCTTCTGTAGCAGCCTTGCAGGAGAAAGGAGTGCTCGGGGTTGTACTGTGGTGGGGCAGCTGTGTTGAACCAGGATCTGGGGCATGTCTTAAGAAACCATTTAGCTCCTTGTCCTTGGTAATGGTAGGACCTCACCACTGCCCATCCAGTCCAGCATGTCCTCTGTGGTCCCAGAGGAGGGGTTCTGGGGCACTTGCTGTTTTGGGAAGGGAGGCACATAAGGAGCAGGGAGCTGCCAAGTGGTGCTGTGTGCTGCTGCAGAAAGCCCTGGGCTCTGTGTCAGGAAGTAATTGAAGTAATTAGCTGCCCGGGAGGACTCATCCATGAACTCCTCTAAGGGAGTGCGCTGGTAATTACTGCAGAAAGATTACCTATGTCTCCAAACTGCTGGAGGCTGGAGATAGCTGCTTTCAGCAGCAGTGGTGGTTGTGGCAGCAGCTGTGAAAATGGATGGAAGACTCCCCCCCCCACCCCCGAGTGTTCCCCACCATGCCTGAGCCAAGGGAAGCAGCAGGAAGGGTGGGTTTTCTGATAGAAGGTGGTGCCAACATGGGCCCTATTTGGATGGCCATGGGGCTGGGGCAGCCTGTGCCTGACAGCAGGGCTGGGGCATTCATCAGCATGGCACAGCACAAGGGGTGGTGGTCAGGTGCTGCTGGGGGCAGGTGGGCATCAGGAGAGCCTGGGGGAACCTTTGTCATGTGGCCCAGTGCTCTGCAGGGTGAAGGAGCGGCTTCTGCTTCACATCATCCAACTCTCCCTGAAGTTGGAGTGCTGCATGCATCTCACCTGGCCAGTTGCAGGATGAACTTCTGGGTACTTGGCTCCACAACCCTTTGCAAGACAATTTTTAGAAGCCCTGATGAAGAGATCTAGGTGTAATATTTTCCTTGCCCTTAGCTGGATGCCTGGGTGGGGCATGGTGGGGAAAATAATACTCATTTCCCTCCCTGTGCCTTGATGGCAGCGGGCCTTGTTGGATCACTGCCAGCTGGCACCACCTAAATGGTGAGTGCTTGTTCGTTATGGATGTCATTTGTGGCTGAGCACAGTTTAAATGGGGGGAAATTGTAGCACTTGATTGGTAAATGTCATGCTGCTGTCAGACTGAGCTGTTGGTGCTGGGAGGTGAGTTTGAGGCAGGCTCTGCTGCTCCACATCACACTGCCAGGCACCCGATGGTGAATCTCTTCCTTTGCACCTGAGCAGTGAGATTTAGCTCAGGTGTCACCTAAACTCCTTCACAGACAGGTGCTTATAAATACTGACCCCAGAAGAGATAAAAATTAAAGGGAGAGCGAAAAGCAGAAGCTGGGGGGCTGCAAAGCACATAGGGACCAGCCTTTAGCTCACCTGTAATTTAGGGCTCTCCTCTGCTCTGCCACTAAGGCATCTCATTTGTGTCTGTGGGAGGAGTGTGGAAGGTGGGCAGTGCAGTGCAGTGCAGCAGAGCCTGCCCACGTGCTGTGGGAAGAGTTGATTATGCCCAAGCAAAGCTTTGGGACGTTTAGCTGATACACATTAGCTCAAGCATGGCTTTGCCTCCAGGTTTTGCACAGGCAGCTTGTTTGTGGGTGTGAAGGGCAATAGTGTTGGTCTTAAAAGCACATCAAGGTGGCAAAAGGGTTGCCTTTCACAGGATAGCTCCTGTGCTTTCCTGGCACCATCAGAGTAGAGAAGTAGCAGCAGCAAGAAGACAGAGAAGCCAGAGCCACCATTCAAAACTGCTCACATGCTGACAAGCGTAGCAGCAATTCATTATCAAGAATATCTGTGTGGGGAGGGAAAAAAGATGAGAGGAAAAAAAGGGATCATTTTTATCAGTCCCATGCATAATTCTCTCCATAGGTCCAGACTACAGGCAACTAGTGCTGCCAAGCCAGTTCAGTTGTTCAAACAGAATATTTTTCCTCCTGTGCCCCAGGGGTATTTGTGGGGAACCATTTGCCTCTGTCCCAGCAGGTTATGCCAGCCACTGCCAGGTCCTGTTCCCTGTTCTTCTACCACCTGCTCTGCCTCCTTTCCATTAAAATTCATCTCATGTGCTGTGGCTGAAAATGTCTTCTGGAGTCCAGCTGTGGCCCATCACTGCCCTGCCATTATGCTTCATGAATATTTTTTTACTGAACCAATTACCCAAACATCAGATCTGCCTTTTTCATGTTAGAGCAATGGCTCAGGCCTTTCCCTGGTTGCTGCCAGCTGAGGACCTCCCTGCCTGCTGCAGCAATTCCTGCTGGCAACACCTCATTGCATTTTCCTGCATTTCATCCCATCTCCACTACTCCTGCCTTAAAGGCAGCCCAGTTTCTCTACTCTTCTTCTGTATTTCAAAACCCTCCTAATTTGTCTCATTAGCAAATGACACTAAGGTATGTAGCAAATGATACTCCTTCCTATGCCAGCTTGCTAGTGAAAATACGGAAGCTCAATCCTCATATAGATGCTCAAGGATCTTGCCCTCGCCCCAACTGATCTTCTAAAATATCAACAGTCCATTAATACCTGTCTTAGCTTTCTTGGACTGGCCCCCACCTGACAACTCTTGATGTGGTTCCATCCCAGCAGTTTGGCCAAGTTCCAGATGCAGTGTTCCCAGCCTTTCCTCTTCTAGAAAATAAGTACTTATGTGTAAGGCTATTTTAGCACAGTCAACATCTAGAAAACTGCAATTTTGGAGAAAGTACTCAGGTATGAAAGCACTTTAGGAAGCAAACTTTCCTTTTTCCAGCCTAATACTGTCAAGAGTTTGGTGCCTATGCCTAGATTTTGATATACTATTTTGAGGGTGGCATTTCAGCAGATACTGCACTTATATTTGCATTTCATTTCTCCTCCCCTGGCATATTCCTTTACTGATCTCCCCATCCCTCTTCCATCACTTCAGTAACTGTAGTGCTGGGAAAGGTAGGAGAGCTGTGCCAGGATGGACACACACTCCTGCCAAACTCAGGTGCTTGAGAATAAAGTTATATCTTCAAGGCACTTCCACAACTGGGTGAGTCTGGGCAGGGAGCCTGCTTGGGTGGCTGGAAGGGCCCCTTGCCCATTGGGCTGTCCCTCAGCTCCCAGTGCCAGGAGAAGGCAGCACTCTGTCTGCGCTCTGACCTCTGTGAGAAACTGGGATTGATCCTGCCTGACATTTTGATTAAGCAACAAGATTTATTTAAAAATGAAGTCAGCAAATACTGAAAGGATTAAAAACTGGTTTGGCAGTTTCTCCAAAAGTAGATGGAGCAATTGCAGAGCAGGGGCATTTCTGCTGGGAAGCCTTCAGAGGACGGCAGCAAGTTGAGCACAGCCCCGCAGCCAGGAAAGCTCCTGAGCTGAAATGGGCAGGGTGGGGGGAGAAGAGAGGCTCTTCCACCACTGCCCCATCCTATCCTCATCCCCATCCCACTCTCTGTCATAGCTGGAGGGGCAGCACCAGCTTCTCTGCTCAGGGGAGATCCTGCTGATTTTGGGTGGGGAGACACAGGCTCTGTCTGGCCTAGGAGCTCCTAAGCTGGGTGTTTCTGACATCTGTTAGGGATAGATGAGCAGTGGAGGGTGGTGCCAACACCCTCCTGTGTCCCCCTCACTAACCAAGCCCCTCCAGAGGCATCACAGCAAGCCCTGTCCCTCACCAGTGACCATGGAGACAGTACATGCCTTGTGCTCAGCAAGGTGTCCCCACCTAGCACTCTGTCCCCTCTTGACAGCGCTTGTCCTCTTGCCCCATGGGGACAGCTTGACCCCAGCAGTGTGTTCTGGCATGCGTGGCCACGGAGTCTGTGCAAGAGTGAGCTGTGCCTGCGTGTGTGGTGAGAGCGGAGGTAATGAAGCTCCTGATTTCCCAGCAGCTGATGCCTGCCTGAGCGATAGCTCTTAATTGGCTTCTCTTTGCAAAAATCCTTTCCCACCAGCCCCAGGAGAGATGGCATTGCCACAGGCTGTGCCTGCCTATGCTCTCTCCACTGCAGGCTGTTTTTGGGGAGCAAAGAGGAAAAGATAAACTAGGTGAAGAGATGCACTGCTACATTAAATTTAAAGGGTCTATTTTTGACAGAAATAAAAATTTGCCCTGTCTCAGATAATTAGCTATTTCCTTACTGGATTACTGTGAAGGGAAAACACTCACTATGCTATTAAGTGAGCCTAAGGACTCACTCTGCTTTTATTTCCCCATGTCTCTTTTCTCACCATCCTCCAGATGAGAGATGGGGGGGAAATAAAGGCATTTCTGCTCCACCAGCATGGTTGCAATCCCACTCCCCTGATGGGTGCTGGTGAGAAGAGCAGATGGTGGCTTTGCCTCTGCAAGGGGCTTTGTCCTCCCAGGGAGTGAGGGTGCTGGGAGCGCAGCAGGAAGGACACCCCGTGTCCTGCTCTGGTAGTTTCCACATCACCCACCTTGGGGCTGACCCCAAGGAGGGGCAGGTTGGCTGGGGGTGTGTGGGAGGACCAGTGTCCTAGTGGATCCCATTGACTGGGGACAGTGTCCCACAGGGGTTCTGAGTCCCCCACAAACCATACCAGTTTTTCCCCCTTTGCCATTCTCTCACCTCATCCCTGTGGGAAGAGGAGTGAGATCCAGCATGGTCCCATCCCAGCATCCCCCATCAGTACTTCCCAGCTCCTGTTTGTAGCCAGTGAGACTGTTCTGGCACACCACAGCACTTGCCGAGGGGTGAGCAGTGGCAGCAGAGCAGGTGACAGCTCAGATGTATTGATTGCTCAGATCTGTGCTGAGGGGCTGGTGCTTCTTTCCTCAGCAGCTTTCTTCCTGGCTGCATCCCAGAAGGAGGTAGGATTCAAAGGCCACCCCCACCCTTGGCATAGGCTTCATCCACCCTGTCCGTAGCTGCTTCTGAAGAGAAAGGCCCGCAGGAAGTGCTCACCTTGATGCTGTGGAGGTTACAAAAGGAGCTCAAGCTGGTAGACAATGTATTTTCTGCTGCTGCAGAAAGAAACCAAATCCCAATACACCTTGGACAGTGCTGCTCTGAGCTCCTGGCTGAGCAAGGAGCATCTCCAAGGCGGGGGGGGGGGGGGGGGGGGGGGGATGATGGAGGGGATGTTCAATCAGTCCAGGGAGTGGGGGTCCCCAAGTTCTTGTCCTCACAGCAAGGAGGGCATCTGCGACACCTGGTCATGGCACTTCTGGCAACCCAAAGGCCACAGAGTGTGTGAAACAAGAGAGGGGTGTTTGTGCACAGATTTGGGGAAGGGGGCAGGGAATGGGCTTTCTGGTGACTGTCCGTGTCTGTCACTCAGTGTCACTGGCGTAGGATGAAGGCTGGTAGTACTGGTGGGGCAGCTGAGACAGGGTATGGGCATTTGGGGAGCAGTGGGGAGGAGGGCGATGGTACAGGGTTGCTGAGGCCAGGGGGTTGAAAGACCTGTGCTGAGGTGCCTGTGCTGAGGATGCCAGTCATTACCTGTGCTCACAGGGACAGGCACCTGAAGCCATCTGGTGGGTTACAAACATGGTTACAAACAGATGTCCCAGTCATGAATGGAGAAGAGGGAGTTGTTCTGCTATGTCATGGAACTCTTCAGTAGCACTTGTGGTTATTTTTTAGAAAGCTCTGGGATGCAGAGAAGGACAGCAGGTTGTGGTTATAGGACATCACTGTTTTACCAACCCTCCTGCACCCCTGCCTCAGAGACCCCAAAGTCTCTTTCTTCAGCGACCAGAGATCTCACTTTGTCACCGCCCCTCTACACAGACAAAGATCATCTTTGCACTTTCTGCCCTTTGGATCACCTCCCACAGCAGTGACCTGCCAGGCTCCCTCCATTCCTTCTCCTTTCTGGGCTAGACATGTTGCCAGGCTAGAACTTGAGGCTATTCCTCCTTTCCCTCAAATTTCTGAGTATTCCCTATGGGATCTGGACCATTACAGAGCTCTGCTGCTGAGCTGGGGGTCCTGGTTGGGAGAGGGACCCCTTCTCCCAACAGGAGGACAGGAGGAAGGGGGTGAAGAGTCATTTCTTCCACACCCTCTGGTAGTTTAATTTAATTTTTTTTTCTAAAGCTCAATCAAATTTCTGGAGCTTGAACATTCCCTGACTGCTGTGTCTTGTTGCCTTTTTCCTTCCTTGCCTTCTGCTTAGGCAGCTACAGCAGACACTGTGAGTCTATAATAAGTTATTCAGCAGCGATCATGCTCTTCCTTGGATTAAATTTCCACATGTTTCCCTTCAGGCTGTTTCCAACTAATTTCTGCATTTGCATAATGCCCCCCTTAGGGATGCTCTGGCACAGCCCCTTCTCCCCTGCTTTGACAAGTTCATCAGAGATTCAGGCTATTAGCGGAAAAGACTCTAATTCTGTTGGCCCTTTAGCCCGCTGCCTCCCCATGCAGCTCCAATTAAAAAAAGACAAAGAAGCAGTTTGGGGTTCAGAAAGATGGAATGCCCATGGGAAGTGGGCTGAAGACTGCTGGACCCCCCACCCTTGGAAGCCCCTAGAGGGAACCAGCTGGAAGAATTACAAATTCAGAAGCAAATGCTGTATCTTATTGTAGATTCTGGTCTGGCAGCCCAAATAATTTTGTCTCGACCAAAATCAGCAGGGACCCCCCAGCCCTGCTGATTCTGGGCAACTTGAAGGGGAGAGATGAGGAGGGCTTCAGCTGGGACAGCACTGAGCTGGGGGTGGTGGGGCTGGTCACCCCTGCTGCAGATGCACCCACAGACATCCCCTCTCCTGAAATAATGCTCTTGCTTGGTTATTTGGAGAGATGGACATCCAGGAAGGCTGAGCACAGGCAGGAGAGGGGAATGAAAACCATCATATGGGTGCCAGGTGAGTCTCCCCTTACTACTCTTCTCTAAGGCCACCTCATCTCTTTTGGACATGCCAACCCTTCCCTGCAAATTCTGCTTCTCTGTCTGCCATCAGAAGCAAGATCTGCTTACTTCCTCCTGCTGTTTGTATTTTTCTGCCTCTCTTCAAGCAGATTTTTGCCTCTGCTACACACAGATGCTCCACTCTCTGTCCCTAATTCTTGTCCAACTACACCGGGGAAAAAAAAGCCTACACCAGCATCCTGCTCTCGGTGGTATTTGCCCACTACACTGAAATACACGCCCCTCCAAGATACCCAGACACCAGCTAGATTGTAACTTCCTTCAGGAGCAGCATAAACACCTCCAGGTTTAAGTGAGTGCGGCAGTCTCGTGAAGCTCACCTCTTTGACAGCCAGCTCCACATTATTATAAACAGAGTATTTTCTCCTGTTTTTTTTATTAGTTCTTCCATGTTAAAAAACATAATGGGAACTTTCAGACCAGCTCCTGTACAGGCCTCTGATGCACTTCTCTCTTTTATGGCTCAAGTACAATGGCAATCGCAGACGTTAACATGCTTCTTTAGGATGAAATGTACATTTGAATGGCACCCAGCTGGAGGAACATGCTGCATCTCTTGCAAAGCTGGCTGCAGTCTGCCCAGAAACTCTGGGAAGGGGGTGAGGGATGCCCAGAGTCTGCCTGCAGTCTCCTGCACATGAGGAAAAGAGGCAACAGGAGAGCCAGAGAGAGGAGGGATGGTCAAAGGCGGATGCTGGACAGTGGGAAGTGAGGCATGGCTTCTTAACACCAGCCCTTTGGGGCAACCATTGCCTTCATACCCACTTCTGATGCATTTCATGTGTTGCTGACAATATACAAATAAGCAAAAGTAAGATGTATGAGGGGGGGTGCTTGGTGTTTCCTTGTTACCAGAGGCTTTTGTATGGATGGAGATACCTTTCTCCAAGGCACGGGAAGGAGTGTGTTGGGGTCACCCTGTCTCTCAGGCTCCTTCCACCTCTCTTCCTTCTCTGGATTTCATCCCCTCACAAACAGCACTCCCACCCCAGATTCTGCAGGTTTTGTCAGCCTTTTATTTCCATCCCTCTTTGTGTGCAGGGCCCTGACCTAGCACAAGGAGTGGAATCCTTCAAGGCCAGCACCCCTCCCAGGACACTCCTTAAGTAGAGATTTCCATTACAAAACTTTTGAGGGCCCAGCACTCTGGGACGGCAACCTTATGAGGGCTCTGACTTGGGATCATCATGGCAGTCACTATTAACACAGAGAAAACCTTGCTGTCTCTACCAGCTTGTGCCAACAATAGGAGAAATGGTGTGCAACCTTCCTCCTTGTTTCTGATTTGGGATAGACCAGCAACTGGGATGTTCTCCTGTGGATCCGGGGTCTGTCTGCAGAGGGATGCAGAGAGCATGCCTGTTGGTCTTGTCTGTGCTCTGTCCTCCTACTTCACTGCAGCTGAGGTGTCAGGCCACCCCATGGCACTGAAGTGAGAATGTTGTCCCCATCACAGGAGTCTGGAGACCCCACCAGGACTCTGGCCTCCCAGAAGAAGCAGCAGTCATTCCCTGGCACCATACACACCCTCTTCTCCTGGTGTGTACCCTTCATGGGCCCAGCCTCAGCAAGTGATGGATCTCCCAGCTGCGGGGCTGAGAGGGGAAGCTGTAGCCCCCGAGTGGGGTGGTTGCACCAGTCCAGCAGCAGCGTGTGGTTTCTCTCCTGCACATCTTCCACCAGGCAAATGTGCTCCTCCTTGTCCCAGCAGCAAGGCTGGTGCTCAATTCTGTTGTTAGATGGTCGCACGCCACAGCCTCAGGGAGAACAGGGTCTACTGTTTGTCTGAAAGAGGAAGAAACCTGCACAGGACATCCATGCTGGGGCCCTGCTGTGCAAGCAGCCCTTGCAGGCACTGGTGCTCCGTGCTCCGCAGAAAAGCTCAGTCCCAGAAGGGTCAGTGGCCAGGGATGGCAGTGACATGCAGGTGGCAACTACACGTGGCCCCCTTTGGAGAGATAAGCAATCAGTGCTACCACCACCCCGATGTACACTCCTGTGCCAATGGTTATGGAGAGCGCGGCAAGGAAGAGAGCTCGGCGGGAAGCTGAACTGGCCAGATGAAAATCTCCTTTGGAGACAGCCTTGCTGGTCTGGAAGGAGAAGAAATGCTTGTTGCTCACAGCTGTACCGACCTGGCCTTTAACCAGCATGCAGTTGTTTCATTACTGAGTCAGTGCTTCTGGCCACTGCACCCCATGGAGGCTGGGAGCAGACAGCAAGGTGTCTGTCAGTCTGGGAGGGCTCAGAACAGCAGTGCCACCTGCACACATTTCCCTGTGGATTTGGCCTCCAAGGGAAGCATGGGCTTCAACTACTTGTCTGAGAGCACCATCTGGGCACAGAGCCAGGGCTGTGAGTGGGTGGCTGGACTCTTGTAAGACCTCAGTGCATGGGGCGATGGCTGTGTGGTACTGACCAGATACCAGTGCAGCCTATACAGAGATGTAACGAGAACGGCCTAGGCTCAGGGAGCTCGCTCTTGATGGTGTGGTCTGTTGGCCCAGCTGTGCTGCCACCTGATTTTTCCTGCATGGGGTTTTCAGCTGAAGCCTATTTACTGCTGAAGGGCTGATGAAACCAGCAGTGGAGACAGATCCTTACCTCTCTGGAAAAGAGTGGCAGCTTCCAGCTTCTCTCAGTGCTCAGGGCATATTCCAATATTCTCTTGTTACCTACTTGAGTTCAAGTTGCCAGGTGGGCATCAATGCACTCAATGTGCAAAGACAACAAACAAAGATATGGTCCTTGCCTCAGTGAGTGAGCAAAGGGGGTAGTTATAGAAAATGGAGCTAGATATAAATTGCCCTACCTACATCACCACATGGAGAGTGCACTGTGCTATCTTGCACTACCTGGAAAAATGTGAAATCAACTGCTCTTTGGGGTCCTAATCAATTAATGCTTCCCCTGCCTCTCACCAACCCTGTGCCAGGAACTCATGTAATATATTTTTTCCAGTTTTGTTCCTGTCCTCTTGATTTAATTTCTAAATGCCTCCTCCCATCTATTCTTGGTACAGCAGCATCTACGCAAATGTGGAGTAAATCCTCTGGCTCTGCATGAATTATTCTGGGTCAACAGCGATGTAAGTGAGCCCAGGCTCCAGGCTAAGTCCTCAGGGACACAGCAGCTCCTATGAGCTGCTGCAGCCTGAGGGCCATTGCCTCCCCAGCCTCTGCCAGCCTGGCATTGGCTCCCACAGGTCAGCAAATGTGCATCAGAAACAAGAGCAAGAGAGGAGCTGTAGTGTGATATAGACAACAAGCTCCCCTTTGCATCCAGCCTCCAGAGTAGCCTGGCTCCTGTGGCATGAGCTGCCTCAGTCTGGGTCATGGTGTAGAACCTTCACATTACTGGAGAATGGGAGGACAGGTGGGAAAACGCCGTTTTCCTGAACCTGGCTGGAGGGTGAGAAGCTGGGCAAGGGGCCAAGAGGAGCCCCAGTTTCCTAAATAACAGCCAGAAAACCCAAAAGAAAAGTCTGACCTCCAGTAACCCACACCAGAACTGGAGCGCTTCCAACCCCACAACAATTGTGGAGACATCCAGCAGCACCCTTTTTCTCAGGCCTCAGAGTTATGGCAATGGCACAGAGATGAGCCTTAGATTCAGAAAGGTGCTGGTCACCTCCATGTGCCACTGAGGCTTTCAAGGCCCTTGCTATAGCACTTGGCACATGCAGGCAAGCAAAGGGATTCCTTACCCCTTGGGAGAAGTAGAAGGCAGCAATCCCCAGGGGCCAGAAGCAACACAGCATGGAGAAAAGGGCCAAGCCCAAGTGGTCCCGAGGGGGAAGCATCAGGAAGTGATCCTCGCTTTCGCTGTCGCTGGAGGAGTCGCTCTGCAAAACCAGATGGATTCAGCACATGCCCACCTCCCCATGCCACTCTGCAGGCTGCATCTCAGCACCTCGCCTCCCAGCCCCCACTCTCTGCTGATCCCGTCACATGTTCTCACACAATTCCCACTGGCAAATTCAAGGAATAGATTTCAAAAATATTTTAGACTCTTAGGTATGGTTTGATGAGGAGCAACGTAGCTCAGCAAATTGGATTCTCGGCTCCCTGCCAGAGCAAATGCTGGGGGTCTGGGATTTCCCTGCATTAGAGAGAGTTTTAAACTGAAATATCTTCAGCTTTGGCAGAACTGACTGTTTGTCAGCTTAAACAAACTTAAACAGAGTGACTTATCCCCATTAGAGTCTAGGAGATCAATATCTTGCTAAACTAATTTAGGAAGTGAGGGAAAGCATTTGAAGTGGAGCCTCCACTGCAGGGGCAGCATGCCCTGTCCCCTTAGTGAGTCACTGCTCAGTGGCTGTGGTGAGCCCTCTTGCCTTTGGGCAGCGCTGGGCCAGCCTCAGACCATCCTGCAGGTGATGTGTCTCGGTGGGGAAGGGACACAGAGGTGGGGACATCCCTGCTACCGTCTGAACAGGCAATGTCACCCACACCAAAAGCAGAGCTGAGCTGGGTCATCAGGTATCAGCTCTGGTGAGCTCTGGGACCTTCTCCCACCTCTCAAGATCCTGGATGATGTTTCCCAGCCTTGGCAGCACTGTTCAAGCACAGCACAGCAACGAGGCTGCTTTGTCAGCTCTCATTCTTCCTGTGCAAGATTCATCCTGTCTGTATATATATATATATATCTATAAAGCTTTCTCTCAACTGCTGCCATCACGCATGTGAATTTTGCTGTTATGCAAGAATTGCTGTTTCTCTTCAGCTCAAGTGCCACAGCAGCGACAGGCTGCCCTTCTCAAAGCATTCCCATTTCCCAAGGGTCCTGCAGAGACCCACCTCCCTTTTGCTCCCAGCAGCAGGCAGCCAGGCTTCTCTTAGGGAAGCTGACTTCCTTCTGAGGTCAGCAGTGAGGAAAAAGGAGCAGAAATGATAAGGAGGAAGAAGAAATACTGAGTGCACGGGGAAGCTGGTGAGGCAGGAGATGGTAGGATTTGGGGGGGGGGGGGGGAGTTCTGGGTAAAGAAGGGAGAATAAATTATCAAGAATTTGAACCAATTTCCAGAAAGAATGACCACAGGAGCTTAGTGCCATCCTACCTGTCCAAGCTCACCTCATACTCCTGGAGCTCCTCTTCCTCCACCTCATAGGAAACAGTTTGGATACGGATGTCACTCTCTACCAGGCAGGACCCTTGTGCCTCTTGCCCTTCAGGAGCTTCAGATGAAGACTCTTTGCTTTCTGTAAAAGTGGTCTCGCAGCTTTCCATCTTGCTGTCCTTGGCCTTGAGAGCAGTCTCATCCTTCACAAGGATGAAACTGGGGCCGTACAAAGCTTCAACAGCCAGCTGCAGGGAACTGGCATCCAGCAGCTGGTGAGTCCTGGCAGCACCAGTATTTTGGAATATGTAGGAATACAGTTTCCCTTGGCAGCGATGGCTGGGGTAGTCCTGGCTGTGATGCTGGTGGTAAGAATAGCTGCTGCGAAGGTGGCCATTGGACTTGGCCAAGAGCGGGTTTTGGAGCTCACGCACGCTTTCCATGCTGCCGGTGGTGGTGGTGGTGGGGAGATCCTGCAGGAGCAGAGGGCGTGGGAGGGAGTAGGCTGTTATTTCAGCAAGGCAAGTGAGCAGAAAAGCACAGCCAATGTCAAGAGGCTAGTGGGAACAGAAAAAAATAGCAATACTGGAGAAAACAGGACCCCTCCCCACCTCTGCACAGCTTGAATGCTATCTCCCCAGGTGGGAGCAAGATAAGGATGCAACCCTGCAGTAAGGTTATCTGATTCAGGCTGGATTAACATGAGGACTTGCTGTATCTATAATGCATCTTAAGTTGGCCATGTGCAGCCTGACAGGAAAGGACCTACTGCATCTTTTCTGCTGGTTCATAATGTGTGCTGCGGCAAAGACTGACGGCACAGAAGTAGATAAGAGACTGACAATCGTTCAAGGACCCTCCCTGACTTCCCAAACCAGAGGGCTGCATGGTGAATTATATATTCCACTGAACATTACACATATAAGTAACTGGCTTTCAGGTGCATAGGAAATTCTCTAGGACTCATCCAAGCCTGATCTGGGGCTGAGGCAAGTGCAGTGAGCCACTAAGGGAAGCCAGGGGGCTGCTGTGAGGACATGGAGGTGGTGTTTAGGCTGGTGTTTAGGAGTGTTGGATGCTCAGCCAGCTGTGAGGAGGAACAGAAAGATGTGGAGATTAAAGGGGAGACTCCATGGGGTTTGGTCCACTTTGAAATGATGAAATTTTGAGTAAATGATCCATCACATCAAAGTGCTGTTTAAACCAGCTCCACCCCTGGGTACAGCGGCAGCCAGACAGCCTTGGCTCTGGGCCACCAGCTTCAGAAAATGCTGAGTCCAGAGGAGATCCTCAGCTACAAATGTCAACATGGGTTTCTTCCTCTGGGAAATTCACTTCCTTCTCCCTTCCTCCATTTCAGAGTGCTGAAGGCTTGTACTGCTCTCATTTTTTTCTTTTCCCATGAAAATTTTTCAGATGAGATATTTCCACCCCTTTCCTTCAGAGGAGCATTTACTATTTTGGCTTCCCAACCCACCTTGGAACAAAGAAAAAGTACAGCATTCTCAGGAGAGAGAAACAATTCCTTTGCCCTCTTTACTACCTGAGCCCCAGGTTTTACAGTCTCTTTAGCATTTTCCCAGCTCCCAGACCATGCCATATTATTGCCTTGCAACCTCAGATGTTCTTGTTCTCCTTAGAGACCTGGATCACTGACTCCTCTGCAGGATGCTGTGCAGCAGGGTCACACTTCCTCCTGCTGTAAGAATCCCTGAGGTGTACTAGGTTTTCTGATAGACAGCGCATCACCTTGCCTTTAAATCTCAAGAGGGAAATATAAATAGAGAAACTGAAGACTTCAGAAACTGAAAAGCCAAAGTGGTCCTGTTTCCTTGGCCAAACTCTAACACATCATGCAGATGGAGAGCCATCCATGGTTTTTAATGGACCTGTCCAGTGGCTTTGTTTGGGCAGTGGTCATCACATTTTGGAAATCTGCTCAGGAAAATGGAACTGTTCAAAAGCCCCCTCGTGCTGCTAAAACAGTGTGCATTTTGGTGAATGCCTTTCACTTCTCCCTTCCTAAAACCATTCCCTGCCTTCCACAGTCTCCCACCTTACTTGTAAAGCTGGTAGTGGCTCGTGCAGCAGATAGCCATTAAGTATTTTCAAAATATTTAAGGGAGATGCATATTTATAGCAAAGATGGTTTTATTTTCTGCACAGACACAGAGAAGCTCAAAGCTACATCCCCGTTTTCAGACAAGGAAACCACAATCCTCTTTTTTGCTTACCTTAACATGCAAATTAGATTTCTAATAAAATAACCTATTCTTTAACAAAACTGTAAGGAGAGACGAGTCACCAAGTGTCATTTGAGAGCAGCAGCCAAAGCAGGAGCCCGGTGCTAGCGAGAGAAAACTGACAGTTTAGTACAGCATCCACGCCTTATTTCAAGAAATGATTCTGGCAGCAAGCTAGGGTAGAAAGGAACGGGATCTTGCTGAAGGGAGTCAGTTCCAAATGTGTTGAGAAACACCAGCAGATGGGCTGCAGGCAGGCTGCTGGCCACTGGGCAGCAGGTGCTGCCTGTGTGGAAGCGGCTCTGCTTCTCACTTGGGACCTCAGCAACAGGTCGGAGAAGGAGCAGAGCTGCACAGAAAAGCCGTATGTTCACAGCAGCAAGCACTGGGAAACAGAGAGTGGGAGGGGGAAAGAAGGGAAAGGAGCTGGGAGGAATTGGAAACCTAAAAGGCAATTTGGGAGGTGCCAGGGTACCAGTGTGGGAAGAGTGCATCTATGCAGCTGGACTGCTACTGGGTGTGGACTCTGTTGAGTCCAAAGGATGCTGGAAGGGCTAGTGGGAGATGTCTCACTGACTTGGGCTGTGGGGAAGAGGCAGTGAGGGCTTGCAGGCAGCAAACATCCTGGAGTGAACATACCTTGGAAAAGTAACAGTGTGGGTATCAAAAGAAATCACAGGAAAAAAATCCTGAAGTATGAGGAAGTCTGTGAATGTGGGCTGGGCAGGGCTGAGGCTTCATCCCAGGGAAGTGGGGTGAGCTCAAACCTTTCTAATCCCTCAAACTGTCCTGGAGCTGTCCTTAGAGCAGAGACAGGATCTTGGAGCTGCTGCACAAAGCATGGATAGGGGAGGGCTACAGCCAGAAGGATTTAGCCTGTGCTAGTCTCATACCCTCTGGAATTAAAAAAATATTTACCTGTACTAAAGTCTCTTTTCCTTGCTGCCTTCCACTCTTGGGAATAGGGGCTCATGCTCTCCCTGGGAGACTGCAGGGACAAGGGGAAAAGTGCAGAAGAAAATCTCACAATGCCTCTGATAAATAAACAAAGGAGCCACCAACTGCATCCTTCGTGCCCAGTCCTGGCATTTGTCATGAGTGGGGAGGGGACAATGAGGGGCCAGTGTCACAACACGCTTACAGCAGTGTGCTCAGCCCTGCTTGAAAGCAGCCAGGCTGAAACCTTCCTCTCCAATAACGGTGAAGATGTGGAAAGGGTTCCAGTACCAGAGGGTTAGAGGTGCTTCCCCCTCCTCAGTCACCAAGATCAGCACATCACAAAGAGGCCGTGTGCCAAATGGTCTGGGTTTGCAGGTGCAGACAAGGGCCATAAGCCTCTAGAGATGACATTAGAGAGGGAATGGCAGGCAGCGTGAGGACCAGCCCTGCATGCACATGTGCAGGGAAGGAGAGAGTCAGACCAGCCCTGCAGTTGTCCCCAAATCCCATTTGGGTTATCTGAATCCTACAGGGAATTTAGCCACACAGGGACTTAAAAAAGGAAGCCTAGTAATAAAAGAAGCCTGGTAATAAAGAAAGCCTGTTAACAATCAGGCTTGGGGAAGGAGGAATGAAGTCAGAAGATGAAAGCAAGAAAGCAGTAAAAGACAAAATTGTCAGAGAGTGGCCATTCTCTGTCTTGATTACCAGCAAGACTGGACGGAGTGCATATCCATCAGCCCCATGGGGCTGGTCTGGGCAGTACTGGCAGCAGGTAAGGGAGGTGAGATGCTGCTAGGTGCATGGGGAGGATGCACACATACAACCACACACACACACCTTGGGCACACCTGGGAGGAGGCAGGCTGCGGTGCCCTAGTTGAGCTGAACCATTGCTGCAGCTCTGCTGCTGCCTGACAGCTGCTGGCTCCCGACCGAACTGCCTCCTCCTGTGCACGGCTGCTCCTGTAACCAGCTGGCTGAGCGGGCCCCCACACTCCCAGCCTGCTTGCAGCAGTCCCCAGCAGAGTGGGAAATGCACAGCTGTGTTGTGTGCTCTCGGATTCTTAAGGCTAAAATGAGCCAAAATAAGGCATGAAAATAAAGAGGTAGCAAATTTAGCTTTGTATTTCACAGGTCTCACCTCCACACCACATCCCCTGAGGCAGTTCTCAGAGAGACCCTTGGCACAGATGCCGGCTATGATAAGCCAGCTAATGATGAATTAAGTAGCTGTTCCAGGAATCAATCATCATTTAATTGCCCTGTCAAGCAAACACTCTGCCTTGCTTCCCGGGCTCATTAGCAGGTTGTGGCTGTGGTGCATGTCCAGACTCCAGAGTGAGAAGGTTAGTTCCAGAGTGAGAAGGTTAGCACCACAGTGGGCTCTCCAGAGTGAGAAGGTTAGCCCACCGTGGCTGAAGGCTTTCCTCCTCAGGACAGCACCAGGGGAGGTCGGTGCCCTCAGGCATTGGTGTCCTGCTGCATTGCCATGCCCTGGCTGGTCTGAGGGCAGGGGACAGTGTGAATGCCTGTTCCTCATCCAGCTGATGTTAAGCAGCACCATGGCCAGGTACAGCTGCTGTAGCCCCAGGACAGATGGGGACCCACTCCTGATGGAAGAGGAAAGTATAGGAGATTTGTTGAGCACTTGTCCCTGAGCCCAGACCTTCCTAGAAGCTCTCAGGACGTGCTTTGGATCTTCTAAGCAGAGGCCCAGGTCCAGTCAGGACACAGTACCTCTGCCTCAGGGCATCCAAGCTTGTGATTCTGATGAAGAGAAAACCATCTCACAAAAACTGCTGAGAAGCAAAGGCACAACATCCCCTGGGCAGCTGTCATTTTGGAAAGTGGGGTGAAGGAAGGGCTGGGAGAGGTCATGGACGATGTCTGGCAGGAGTGGACCAAGCCCTCTGTCAGCCATAGGAGCCTGTGCAGCAGCATGGATCCCTGGCATGCCTCAGCCCTGAGCCCTGCCGGGTGAACCACAGCTCAAGGGGAGAAGGAAGTGCTTTCATCAGCCCCACAGACATGATTGCAGAAAGCAGTTTGGCTCCAGTCAACACCGAAGCACTCCCATGGGTGCTCATCCGACACCACTGCTTCTGGGCACAGCACAAGCATGTAGATTGAGGGGCTGTCCAACGTCGCCTTCACCAGTCCCGGAAAAGGGTGCTGTGGCACGAGCGTCAGGTGAGGTGGTCTGGGGGCTGGAAAGGTCAGAGGGGTGATGTGGGGGAGGCAGGTTCGGTGTGGGGCAGAGGGACGGGTGGTGAGACATGATGGCCCCAATGGGGCTGGCAGAGATGGTACCCAGAGAAACAAAACAGCACAGTAGGGAGAGCAGTGGGAAGTGAAATGGTGGGCAAGAAGCATGGGGCAGGGGAAGCAAAGTGACATCTGAGCCAGACAGAGAACTCTGGCCACCAACACAGAGAAGAAAGGACTATGAAGCTGCTGGAGGGGAAAGAGCTGGTGAGAACCAGGAGGGAAGGAAGAAGGTGACACAAAACCTGGACTTGGATTAGAGAGAGGATAGCTGAGGCATTTGTGATGTAGAGAATCTGATTCACATCTTTGATGCAGCTGGTTTGATAGAGCTGGAAAGGAGTGAATAAAAGGCTTGTTCTGATCTCCTGACAGGTGGAAAGCCAGTACCAAAGGGCTGCTGGCTCCAACAGAGACTAAATTGCTCTGAGAATTGGGATGCGATGGGCTGCTTTTCAAGGATCACAAGTCAAATTGGGCAATTTCCAGGTGGAAACCGGGTCTTTATTGTCTCTGATAAAAATGTTTCTCTGCGGCAGTGTTCTGACCCAGCTATGCTCAGAACTAAGGTGTTGCTCCTGATGGTAGGGAGCAGCAAATCCATCCCTGGGGCTGGGAGGGAAGAGCCAGACTGGAGAAGCTGCTCCTGGGGCTCTCCAGGGCTGGGGCTCCCACACCTCCTTGTCCCCAGCTCTGGTGCAAGCCGTTTGGACACAGAGCCCGTGCGCACCACATCAACAGGGGAACAGCGGAAACTCCATCGCCTCCCAGCAGGCATCCCCGCAACACCCAGCTTCACACCGGGCGTGCCCGCACGCAGGCTGTGCGGCGCCGCTGGGGTGGTCGCGGCTGCCATGTCCCCGCCTCGGCCGCGTCCGGCGCTCGCCAGGCGGCCACCAGGTGTCCCCGGCGCGCCGCGCAGCGCCCGCCGCGCCGCCCGCACAGCCCCAGCAGTACCGCACAGCCCCAGCAGCACCGCACAGCCCCAGCAGCCCCGCACAGCCCCAGCAGTACCGCACGGCAGCCCCGCACGCCCCAGCAGCCCCGCACAGCCCCAGCAGCCCCGCACAGCCCCAGCAGCACCGCACCCCCAGCAGCCCCGCACAGCCCCAGCAGCACCGCACAGCCCCAGCAGCCCCGCACAGCCCCAGCAGCCCCGCACAGCCCCAGCAGTACCGCACGGCCCCAGCAGCCCCGCACAGCCCCAGCAGTCCCGCACGGCCCCAGCAGCCCCGCACAGCCCCAGCAGTACCGCACGGCCCCAGCAGCCCCGCACGGCCCCAGCAGCCCCGCACAGCCCCGCGCCTCCCGCACAGCCCCAGCAGTACCGCACGGCCCCAGCAGCCCCGCACAGCCCCCGCGCCTCCCGCACAGCCCCAGCAGCCCCGCACAGCCCCACACCGCCCCGGGCGCTCCCGACCCTCGGCGTCGCGGGGCCGGGACGGCGCCTGCGGGCAAAGCGGGTGCGGTGGCTGTATGCCCGAACTGCTGGGGGCGGCCTCGGCGCCCCAGCACCCCACGGCTGGCGTTGGCTCGTCTAGCGTGAGCGCGGCGCCGGCCGGGGTCGGAGCTCACCCAGCTGGCCGGGATGCACCTCGCCGTGCTCCTCGGGAAGGGCTCATCGAGCTGGCGATGCGGGAAGAAGGAAGCATGGTGATGGAAATAAAGCACACGGTGGTGTGGGTGGCTAGGTGTATAATTAGCAGGTTTAGACTCTCTCGGCATGCCCTTTTTTAAGCAGGAGACGCAAACAAGTAAATAAGGCGGCTGTCGGAAGTTTTGCAGGCTGTCCTGCGTACATGGGGCCAGGGAGGAGAGCGGGCAGTGTCGGGGGCTGCTCCGCGGCTGGTCCGGAGCTGGAGGGCAGCAGAGGGGCCATGGGGTGCCCAGCTGAGGCACAGCAGAGTGGGTGACCTGACTGGCAGCACTGGGCCAGGGAAGTGGACCAGGACAGGATCAGGGATGGGCAAGTTCCAAACGTTCCAACAGCGACACTGGGGCAGTCCTCTCAGCCTCAGAGCCCTCCTGATGGGTTTGTACCCAAACAAACAGCAGCCCTGCAGCACCCTCAACAAGAAGCTCCTGTGAGGGGCTTTAAAGGGGCACATGACAGCAAGCAAAGCAGATGGATTGCTCTCACCAGAGGCTTCTTCACCTTCCTGTATGGGGACCCAGCAGGGTTGCTGGGAGGCAGTGGAGGTCAGGCAATGACTCCCAGGTGTGGTCGCTGCTGGGACTGTCAGCATCTCCAGCCCCTTGAGGCATTAGCCAGTGAAGACAGTTTTGGACTTCTCATCTGAGCCAAAAATACCAGCCAAGGGTCAGAGGAGACTAATTCCCCTGCCTGCTACAGCACCTAAATCACTGTCCTGGAGAAGCATGGGCTCAGTCTGGGTCTGGGATTCAACCTTCTCTTCCTCAGCGCAGGACCACCCTAAGGCATTACATTAAGACTGCTCTCTGGAGAGAGGAGCATTGGCATTCTGCCCTCAGTGTAGAACACCTACCAAGAAAGATCCATGTATACAGAACCACTGGGAGCTAAACTCACTGACACCTGGGCTCCAATGCTTCCAGCACAGAAGCAGCCCAACCCCTCGCCCAAGATCAGGCTCCTTGCTCAGAGTGCCCAAAGGGACAAGTATCCCACTGGACTGCTCACAGAGGTCCTTCAAGATGTGTTTACTATCAAGACATTCTCTCTGCTGCTGGAAGATGCACAGAAGCTCTTGCTGGCAGACTGTAATTTTGCTCATGGCTGATTTTCCTCTGCTAATGACTACAGTCCTCGATTTCACATCAGGTTTTCTCCATCACTATTTATACCCAGTATTGAACTGAACACAATGGTTATCCTAAATGGCTCCATGCTCTCCTCCAAGTAGGCACTTTTACCCATACCCTTTTCTCCAGTCCCATCATCTCTGCTTCAAGGCTCTTCTGCTCATGAGGTCCCACAGGCCATTCATGGCTGCTGTTACTATGGGACCCTGCACCCCATCGTCCCCAGAGACCACTCAGAGCATCAATACCCTGTGCTGGAGCAGACCTGTGCATCATGCTCCCCTCCAGGACCAGCCGTGTTCCCCTTTGCCCTGCAGCCCAGCCTGGGACCATGTGCAGGTCTGCATCCCAGGGATGATCTCCCTTCAACATCCTGGCACCCAGCACAGAAGTGGTCAGGCAGATGGGACCTGGCTTTCTTCCAGGTGAGAGACTTGCACCATCCAAAACCAAAATGGGGACAGGGATGTAGCACTCAAGGTGGCAGCAGTTGTTGGGGGGCACAGAAAGATGTCCTCCCCTTCACAGCCATGGCTTGCTGATAGAGCAGCTTAGCCACAGCACCTAACTCCATCCTCACATCTCCCTGAAAATCCCTCTCTTATCAACTGAAGCTGGCAATGTAAAGCGTCTGTTAAGGACTGCTCATTTGTCTGTTTAGAACATATTCGTTCTCAAATGATTCATTAGCACCCTGAAGGCCAGTGCATGCTGCACCCTCCTTTTCCCACTGCCCTGTTCATTTTATCCATGTCTCCCCGCCTTCAGCTCAGGGCTATTTCCACCGTGCTTACTGTGTCCTAATTCTCCTGGGGATTCACAAGACTCCTCTGTAGTTCAGATGTTTCATTCATCTGCCAATGATCTGCTCTCTCTTTAAAAATGAACTTAAGTTGTGGAGATGACACCTTTCTAGCTTACTTTTCAAAACCCTAAGTTTCCAATTATCAGCAGTAAGATGATTGCCTGGTCCAGCAAATAAGCACATTGCTGTCTCTCCATCTGGCAAACATCTGCAGGCCCAGACAAACTTCAAGGTGTTAAAATTATTACTAGGGTCAAGAGGTGCAACCCAAACCAGAGGTTGAGAGTCTCTTCCATATTCCAAAATTCCATATTGCCAAAGAATACTCAAGTGGAGACGTGCCCTCTGAGTTTGGGGAGGGGCAGTTCACACTGGCTTATTCTATTGTCAGGAATAAAACGAGAGGAGAGGCAGCAGCTGCTCCCAGCCATCCCCCAATCTTTGTCCATCCCACAGTATCAGACTCCAGGATGATGCAGAGGATAGTGCTAAATTTTCTTCCAAACAGTATGGAAAGCTGTTGCAAAACAATATCACATTTTCTTTTCCATGACCTGGTCAAGTCGCCTTGCTGAGGCACCCCCTGGGCTGCTCCTTCATTTGCTGTACGGATGTTTTCCATTTCTTCCTAGCCCATTTCTCTCCCACGACACCACGCCCCTGGGAGAGGACTCATCTTGCTTCTTGTACTCATCCAGCATCACCGCGTGTCGAAGGAGGCAGCTGTGCACTGGGTGAGCTGCACTGTTGGTCCTACGTGGGCTGAGGGAGGACATTCTGCTCATGGTGTTTCCCTCCCAGCACATTCCTGCAGGGTGGGGACCCCCTTGTCCTTCCCTGCCACCGTGGAAGTCATGGAGAGCAGGAAGGATTTGCAGAGAAACCTCTGCCCAGCTCAGGAGCAGCATCAGTGCGGCTGTCACACATGGCATTGAATCTCTGGTGTGCCTTGGGCCAATTTTTCACACCAGCTGTTAAGCTTCCAGACATATAGCTTGGGGACAAATCCTGCAACCAGCTCTGGTTTCCAAAACATACTTGAAGTGTTTTACTCCAAAAGGAAGCTGGTTTAAGTGATGAACCCAAGAAACACTGGAGATCACTGTAGCCTTCCCTTCAGGCTGAGCAAAGTGTTTGGTTTGCTGCCTTTTTCACTTGACATAGAAACAGCCACAGAAGGACAATTTGGAGGAAACCTGTAACAGATTTTTTTTTCCTGTCTAATGCTGTGCCTTGGCCCTTCACTCAGAAAACTCAATCATTTGCCCATCTCCAACTCTACAAATAGAGAAATTCTGTCTAAAGATGTTGCCTGAAATTACTACCCTGAAAGCAGGAATGGAGTTGCAGCTCCTGCAGGTGGTACCTGCCAGTCACAGGCTCAGGTCCAGAGCTTCAGAAGCTTGGCAGGAAAGGGGGGGCAGAAAGGGCAGGGCTTTGGACTACCTAGTGAAGTCAAAGATGGTCCTGGGAAGATGTGAGTACATTCCAACACAAGAAGAGGAGCTGTTAGGGGGGCAGACAAACCAAAATGGCCTGAAGTGCCCATTCCCATGCCAGGGGCCCACAGACTGCTCTGCCATAAGCTCCTGGGCTGGGCAGGATTGGCCCTTTTGGGGCATGCTCCAGGGAGCTTGTAGGTGGTAGAGGGAGATTTTAAGGGAAAATATTTTTTTTTGTGTACTTGGTCACTTCTCTGCAAGTGATGGTGATGTCTGCAGGCTGGGCTGAGGGCAGGAAGGAGTTGGGTACTGTGCAAAAGCAGGGATCTGCTGTACAAATTCACCGTGCTAGAGCTGCAGCAAATTACTCATTCTTTAATAATGGTGTTTATTACCTGCCTCTGACGGTGGCTCAGGGAGACAAAGTGAAGTGGATTCAGATCCCCAAAGCTTTAGCTCTGCCAGCTGTTTTTATCACACAAGAAACTTTTGCCAGAGGAATGCAGTCACTGCATTTTGGCTTGAGTGATTTCTTCTTTGTAGATGACAATCTACAAAGTAACCAGCAACTATCCCTCAGAGACCAAAGCTATTTTTTCTTTGCGGGGGGGCAGACAGGCTCAGACCCCACTTCTCTGGTTTACCCCGGTATTTATATAGGGCTACCTTCCTCCTGGGAAAAAGGTTTTTACCGGTGGCAGATCCAAGCTAAATGAAAGGGGAATTTATCTTTTTCAGAAGCAAAGGAAGCAGCCCAGTAAAATGGGTTTGGGAGAGCAGCATGGCTTTTGTGAAACCCGCAGCAGCTTCGGAGAAGGAATTATAAACAGGCACTGGGTAGAGAAGGAGAGTGCTTCCCACTGAAACTCCTGAACGAGTGGCTTTTTCCACCCAAACACAAAATGGGAGGTCATCCTCAGGGCTACAGGGAGATGGTGCTGCTCAGGGAAGTCGTGTCGTTGGCACAAGTCACGGCACCCTCAATAGCTGTATCTGCCCAGGTCCCCGGACTGTTCCCCTGCCCAGCTGCATCCCACGGATGGCCGGCAGTGGCGAGGCTCCCGCCGGCTGCTGAGGCTTCTCAGAAGAAGAAAACCACCCCCAAACTTCAGCCGGCGGCTGAGCTGCCACCTGGGGAGGGAGTCCTGAAGGCAGGCTGGGTCCAAGGTGTCATTGCAATTGCTCCGACATATCTGGCCTCCAAAACTTTGGTAGAAATCCTTACATTTTGGCTACCCGAGAGCCTCTGACGAGGTAATTTGTCCTGGTTTCTCCAGGTTGTAGCCTTTCATTTTTACATCTCCCAACGCATTTTCTGACCCCCCTGGCACCAACTCGAGCTCGGCGCGAGGCTGCCTTTCCCTGGGGACGCGCTGCCATCCCACCGGAGCAGCCTGGGGATGAGCTCCCGGACCCCCGGCACCGCCGACCCGCGCGGGGGCCAGCGGGGGTGCCCCCACCCGAGAGCCGTACGCGGGTCCTTACCTGCGTGTCGAGCAAGGGCTCACCCGCCAAGTTGGAGCACGGGCGGCAGGAGCGGAGAGGCGGCGGCTGGCATGACGGCGGCCGGCAGCGGCTCGGCGGCCCCGCCGCGGCCTGTGGCCGGGTGGGCGCCCGGCGGCCCTGCGGCGGGCCCGGCCGCGGCCGTGGGGAGCGGCGGGAGCGGCGGAGCCGCGGCCGGTGGCGGAGCGCGGAGCACGGCGCGGCGCCGGCGGGGAGCGGCGCTCTGGCTGCGGCCGGACCGCGCTTCACCTCCGCGCCCGCAGAGCCGCGCTCGCCGCCGGTGCGATCAGCGGCTCGAGGGCTGGCTGAGGGGAGCCGCGCCGCTGCTCCCGACGTGACTGCTTCTCCTGCTGCTTCCGATAGCGCGGCACAAACTCTCTCCTTTCTCTTCGGATCGCTGCATTTCCCAGGGCACAGCCCTTCCCACTCCCCCAGCAAGGGAAAGACCCAGTGCCAGCGAGCAGAGTTTAAAGGAAAAGGATAAAAGCGATTTCTCGCTGCCCGAGCCGGTGCCGAGGGCACCGGCAGCCCGGCCTGGGGGCTGCACCCCAGGGACAGCCAGCTCGCTTGCTGCTCAGTCAGCTGTTTTTCTGCCCTGCTCCGTAAGAATCAGGAATCAGAGTGGCAGGCTGATGTACCCCACACACATCTGGGCATCACTCCGATTAGTGGAGGTTACCCGGGTTTGCACCAGCACGGCAAGAGTCAAGACCAGAACCCCAACAGCCCATTCTCCCCGAGCTCCTTACCCCCCCCCCCCCCCCCCCCCCCAGATGTCCCGGGGAGCTCGTGATGCTCCCTCACGTTTCGGCAGCTCCCTGAGCCCTGTACCGATGCCCTGCTGTTCCTAAACTCCCTAGATGTCTCCTTAATGGTTTTCCCCACCTCAGGACCACCCAGCACCGAGACGACTGTTGACAGATACACACGCGGCTGGAGCCTGGGCTAGCCACAGCGACCTGCTCGAGCGGCAGCGAGCCGCCTGCCTTCAGCCATCCCCAGGGCTGCTTTGCCAGGAGCAGTCCGAGACAGGCAGACCCGGGTGCGAGCCACAGCCGCCCGTGTCCACCAGCAAAACCACCCAGCTGTCACCCTCTGCAGCCCACAGTGAGGCTCCCTTGGGACCACGCTGTGTCTTCACAGTACAGCGTCACTTTCTAAAGGTCCAGGCTTGTCTCTAACAGCTCCTAGCTTCTTCCAGGAGCTGAACTGACAGCTGACGGGCTATGTACCACGGCAGCTGGGTCTCAAGGTCCCATTACCCGAGGGGCTGGGACACTGGCTAGGGAAGGAGATGGGCAGAGCAGCCTCCCCTCTGCTCTAGCTCTCTCAGATAGCTGCACATCTTTCCAGCGGCAGCAGAGACACCCTTGAAAAGCTAAAAGGACTGAATTACATGGGCTAACCACAGGACTGAAATGCATGTGTTCCCCAAAGAAGCAGTGACAGGTGGCCAGCTTTCCCTCCCTGGGGATAATATCAGCGTCCCAATGTTGGCAACCCCAGCAGGTCTGGAGAGGATTTGAGCCCAGAATACAAGCCCTAGGCTGGGGGCCTCAGCAGGGAAGCTGTCTTTGAGGATGTCAGCCAGAGCACAAAGGTTGCTGCTATGAGCAGAGTGATCTTCAGGGAAAACAGGTCCCTGTGGCCAGACACAGCCAGCATAGTTTGAGGGGAATCTAAGAAGGAAATAGTTGTCCCCATGTCCCTAGGGAGTGGGACAGACAGGAAAGGGCTAGGGGAGAAGTAAGAAAGTCATGCAACCCTGCCATCCTAGGTCTGTCAATCCAGATTAGAAGAATGCTTTGGAAGTGGCCTCAGGATGTGACTTGGGACACAGGAACGGAGCGGATGACTTGTAGGGGTTACTTCAGCCCTGCTGACTCCAACTGCAGCAAAGTCCCAGCAGGTGTGAAGTAAAGCTCTGGCTGTGCACGCCTCAAGATATAGTGTGGGTGTGGGGTGAGCTGCAGCCCTGTGAGGAAGCAGGGGAGTCAGTGGGACTTGCTGTCGCATGGGTGAGAACAAAGAGGTTTGGTGGCAATCACCTTCCCTGAGACACAGTCCCCATAAGGGCCCTGCTAATGTCCTCGGGAGCCAGCATGGGGTAATTAAAGGCAAAGAGGTCCCATTCCTCAAGGACAGCCTTTTGGCAAGGATGGAGAGGCTGCGGAGTTATAGGGAAGCAAGACATGCTCAAAACCCCATCTCTCCCTGTTCTGGGGGAGCATGAAAGAAAAACTCAGTTGCTGGATGAAGCATCTTCATCCGTGTCTTGCTGAGGCCCAGAGAGCTTTGTTGGCTGTTCCACCTGCAGAAGGCTGGGAGCATGGAAGATAGCTCACAGGGGCATCCCTGCCACAATGGTGTGCATGGTCACCTCCACCACAGCCATCTGTGCACAGTTCTGGCCAGCTCCTTCCATCAGCTGGGGATGGCTGCTCCATCCTTCACCAGAGCCATGCCCATCCCTGCAGGAATGTGCAGGTGCAGCGGTTGCCTGGTCAGGCAGATTAGCCCTCACCAACTTTTACAGATACGCTGCTTAGCAGCAGAACTGCAGCACTGGTTCTCCTGCTTGAACAATGAGAAGGTGACATTAGCATCCCAAATCAAAGCCTCTCCAACCTGGAGCAGCTCTGAGAGAAATGCATGCATACAGAGATATGTACATGCTTGTGGAGGTATGGCAAAAACCAGCCTAAGTGCTGTGGTTTGGGGCTTTGCTTTTATAACCACAGCCATTCAGTCCCGATTAGAGATGGGCAGTGTCCCTGGGAGGTGACATGAGGCAAGAGGCTGTGTGACCTAGAAGAGTCAGCCAGAGATAAAACACTTCTGGGGCACTGAGGATAAGCTACCAGTTGGAAACTTTCCTGCCCAGAAAAAGGGACAGACTCTGAAGGGAATGTAGCAAAATGCACAGAGCCTCCCGCTCCACTGAAACTTCTTGCTGTATTTATGCATCCACTGGGATGCATGAAATGAAAATGGATATCAAAATGGTCCTTTGCTCTCAGCTGCAAGGGAGACTCTGTTGAGAACACATCCAACAGAAGGAAATGAGATCTTATTACATTAAATATTAGCTGATGCACTATCCCATTGGACTTGTTATACAATCCAAACGATGCACCTCTTCAAAAAATAATTAGAAAAAATGTTGCTGGAGACATAAAATACAAAAGGAAAATGCTATAGATGTGTTTTAGGTCTGCCTGGCATGGAAAGGTGGGGTTTTGTTTTTGATTATGTTCTCTCAAACATTAAAATCTGCCTGCCAATACGTTCTGAGCTTCACATGCTTCATTTAACTACAGACATAGCAACAGATAAATATGTCATGACAAATTTGGTAACATTGCCTTATTGACGGCCAAAAAAAACCCCCAGATCACTCAAGACTAAAAGCCTGAACTCCTGCCAAACAATCACAAGTGGAGTGCTGAGATGAAAGATTTCGCGCCAGAAATGGACAGACACTACTAAAACGTCCAATAACTGGAAGGTCTCCACAAAGGTGAGGGCTCAGCTGCAGAGCATCCTCAAAGAAACAGAAACAGAGAGTGAAAACACAAAGAAAGGGAAACAAACCACACCTGAGGTGACTGATCATTGCTGCTCAGGTGACTGCATCAGCAGGACAAAAGAACATCAGGCAGGGCTTACTTGTCGGAGGCACTCAGTGCACCTTGTGCTGGTGAGGTATGTGGGGGATTTGAAATGCCTATTTATGATGGCTGAGGGGAGCAGCAAGCAGATTAAAGTTATATTTGCAGCTATTAAAAATGATCAGATTAGTGAAATCCAGAGACAAGAGAGAAGCTTCAGAGGGTTGAGCCAAAGCTAATTAATTGGGCAGCATGATGGGAGAAGAAATTAAGCGTGGACAGGGGGAAGGTAAAACATATTGGAAGGAACAAGTTCAGTGCTTCATAATCACTAGTGATTTCTAAATTAACTGGATGCACGAAGGCAAAAAAATTATGTGGGTGTATCTGTGGACAATAGAGCGAAAACCATCTGGTTAATGTACAGTGGTGGGGAAAAAAACCCTGAACATGCTGTCAGATTGCTTTCATAAAGGGATACAGAAAATAATAAAAAAAATTACAGTACTGTGTTGGTCATGACTCAGCTGTTATGGATAAATTGAGATTTTTCAATTAGAAGACAGATTCAGATCATTTATTGTGAAAAATACAGTTAAAAAACCCCAAGTCTTCTGTAAAAGTGAAACATTAGGCCCTGGAGAGCAGAATGAAGTTTTTAAAGTGTTCATGAGGAAGTCTGGCCATTTAGGAGGCAACAGTAAACATCACATAAGATGCAGTTCCCTTAGAAAACATAGCACCCAGCATCAGATCTTGTTAGGACTCTGATATAATGTGAATAGCGTCTGATAACACAGGTAACTCCAACATCACACGGAGTTAAAGCTCCTAAGAAGCCTGTGTTTGCAGTATATATGAATAGCATCCTTCTGGATTTAGTGTAATTTTCCTCCTTCTTGGCAAACGTCTTCTGAGGAGGCTGGAGATTAAAATGCTTCAGTGCAGTAAAATCCACAGGGAATCCCTTCCTATCACTCCCTTGCTCCCTGTCACCCACGGCCCTGAGTGTCTCATGTAGCCATGTCAAAGGGGGGCCTCTTAGCCCTTGTGAGTGGTGCTGGAGCAGTATTCAGGCATCAGGCACTGCTCTTTGGCACGTGCTGGATGGAGGAAGGAGGTACTTTAGGAAAGCACCTGAATTCTGCAGTAATTAAGCTCCCAGTTGACATGCTGTGCATAGACAGTCAGTGTGACCTTTTCCTTGCTCCAACTATGAAATCTTCCTGGATGCCTAAAGTATGTGGCAGAATCTCCAGCTCCTCACAGCATAAGAAACTCCCACTCTCTGGACAGTTGCCTTAGGAGGACAGGACATGGAGGTCATTATGGAAAAGGGCAAGTCCTCATGAGGGCAAGAGGCATCCATGCATTCCAAACGCCCCCACCAGAGCTGATGCTTCTGGACCAGAGCCAGCTGTGGTGTAGGCTGGGAGAGCTGGGGAGCAGTGTGGGATTTTCAAGGATATGAAGGGGGCAAGGAGGGAGAAGGAGGTGGTGTGTATGGGTGCAGTCACGTCATGTAGGGGATATGTTCAGGGAAATAGCAGACATCTGGAGGACGAGTGGGATACGGAAGGGAGCCCTGTGTGCTGTCTAGCTGCTTTGCATTGCTCTGGAAAAGCAAAGCAGCTCTAAACCCAGAATAGCTGCTCCATATGCTTTAGCTGTTTTTGCCTGCAGCCAGAGCTTTGTGGTAAATCTGGCCATGAAAGATAACAGTCTCTTAAAAATGCTGAGCTGGTGGGACTACTTGTCCACCATGGATGACCTCAGAACCGTTCTTCCAGCCTGATTCACTGTGATTCTGCAACTGCTGAAGGTAAAACTCTGAGTTTTGAAGAAATCAAGGGGGAAAACCACACGACCTCAAATCTCTACTCCCATGTAGCCTGAAACAAAAAAAAAAAAGCTCAGTGAGCTTCAGCTGTAAAAATGTAGATGGGCTTGGGACAGATCAGAGTGTTTGAGGCCTCTCTGTGCACTTCTGCACCATATTATATTGAATTTAAGTCATAAACTGAAGACTTCACTTTGACATAACTCTTCCCAAGAATAGAAGTCTGTGACATGTGGTTGCCTGGCAAATCTTGCCCATCTCTGATTGTGAGAGAAGTGAGGTCAATGGCTGACAGATGCAGTCCAGCCTTCCTGTTACCAGCGCTGGTTCTGTTGCTCATACAGACTGCAGCCACTAGTCCCTAGGACCTTGGAGGGCATGGAGCAAATAGCAGGATTCAGCCATGCTTTCAGAGGACATGACAAAGAGAAAACTCCTCATGTCCCACAGCTGGCTTTGAGACAACAGAGTTAAATCCCATTCTCTCACAAGGACCTGAACTGTGGTGTGTGCTTCACTTCATTAAAGAGTCTTCTACTTACTGTTTTTTCCTGTTCCCTCTCATTTTTCAGTGTTGTCCTGCTCTGCCCAAAAAAACCCATGTCGAGTGAGGATGTGTCCCAGCCTATGCATGTGGGGACATGGACAGCCACAGCAGCTGGGGGCTCTCAGACTGTCCACATGCTGTGATGTAGCAGCAGAGGGTTAAGTCCAGCCCCAAGAAATACAGCTGCTACCTGAGGTGGCCATCACCCACATGATAGCAGGTCTCCCACTGACTGATTGCTGAATAAACCCTCTTTAGAGGCTGGCAGAGTGATCCCTGGGGACCTCCTGATGCAGCTACTAGCAGGAGGCAATGCCTCTGGAAATGAAGCTTTTACCAGGCTGCTGAAGCCCCAGAAGAAAGGCAGGCAGCAGGGTTAGGAGGAAAATATCAGTGAGTGACTATATGGGCACCACAGGGACCTTCCCCATTTGTGCTCAGTCCCTTGCTGGCTCAGAGGAGCAGTGGTGGGCTGCATCTCTGTCTTTGGGATCCTGTAGTCTCCTGCAGACCTCTTAGCATCCCTCTGCCCTCCCCTGAGGGCCTGTGCTCGACCCCTGAGGGCCTGTGCTCGATTTGTGAGCAGTTGAGGGGACCCTCCCCTTCATGGCTATAGTGGGGAGTGGACCTTGCACCAGGGCAGCCTCCTGATGCAACCCCATGCACATAGACCTGCAAATCTCTTGATTTCTCCTTGTTTCCTCATTTCTGGTATCAAATCTCTGAGAAACTAACTGTGAATATATTAAGGAAATTCAACTTGTCAAACAGGAACAGAAGGACTTTGCCCCCCAAACCCTTAAAAAGTATTGAAATTCACTAGAATAAGCAAAAAAAAAAATGACTGAGCTGTCACACATGAGGCACATGAATCATCTTCAGGGAGGAAAGCAATTCTGGCGATGTCTGGGCTTGAAGTTACTGTAGTTAACATTATAATGACTCATACCACATATGCGTCATATCGTTTTTCATTAAGAGCAGCATTCTGATGTCCTGTGACTAACTGGAAGCTGGAATTGTGCTCCCAAAGCCTTGGGATGGGAACTTATCTTGTTCATAAGTTCTGTCTTAGTGTCAAAGGTATTATCAGCTTCCAAATATTAAAATAATAATAATATCAACAACAACAGTAACAACAATAATTCTCAAATCAAACACTTCATTCAAGTGACAAATTGAGATGGGCTTTGTAGCTGTCATCCTCAAGAGTGCCACGATTTTAGTAGGGAGAAAATGGATAAATTGAGGGCAGGCACCTCCAGAGAGGCCATTCTTCTGCTCTCAGTTTATTAATGTCAAACCAGGCTATTCAGCCCAGATCTTCAGACAAGGTCAAAATTTCCATTTTTGTCTCTCCACAGAAAGACCTCGGATTCTTTCTCTATAACCCTATGACTCTCTCAGCATCCTCCCAACAAATTTTTTGACGTGCAAATCTGTGCTAGTCAGGCATGGCACTGGCAGCCCAAGCTGCTCAGCCAACACCCCCAGAGCCGCCCGTGTGTCACCAAGCCTCTGTTTGTCTGCACTTGCCAGCAGCAGAGCTAGCTAGCACTGACCCTTCACCGCGCTAAAAACAGGGCTCTGGAGGCCAGTGGAGTTTGGGGGGGTCAGAGGTGAAGGAGTAATGCTGCACAAGAGATGCGATACAAAGATAGGTGATTTGGGGGCCACAAATGCAGGGGATTAAGGGATTGAACTAGTGGCAACTCATTGAAGACAGCCTCAATTTTTTGAGAGCAGAAGCTGCAGTTTTTGTGGGCTCAGCCTATTACACTTGGCCAAGGGAAGTGTCATGGCTCTGGGATGCTGTTGGCTCTTGTGGTCAGACCAGCCCTCCCCACCATTTCAGCCTTGTTGTTGCCCCATGAGGTCAACCAGGCTGTTTTGGGGGCTGCATACACTCTGTTGGGGTGGGTCTCGAGGACAGTGAGCACACTCAAGGTAATGCTAATGGACTATTGCCTCTGTTCCAATGCCAAAGTACTCAAATTATATCAAAATTTGATGAGTGGTGGGAGAAAATTACCAGGCAATGGGAGGTAAAGGTGAGGAGATCCCCAGGAACAACCTGTCACAGGGAAAAATAGGAGAGATGTAGCTCTGGGAATGAGCCAAGGATGCATTGAGCTGCCAGGGGAACAGTTTTGGGTGCCTACACCACAGCAATGTTTTGATGGTAGCATAACTCCACTTCCCAGAGGGCTGCCATGGGCTTTGAAACGCAACTGATATCAGTTGTTGGCCACAGTCGCCTTGTTTTTGTGCTGGTAGAGCTACAGCACCACTCAGGGATGGAGTCGTCTGTGGGGGATTACAATGAGCAGTCCTAAAGTGACTGCTGGAGCCTGCAGAAGGTCACAGGCTGGATACCATAAGAGGCTTTTCAGAAACCTCTGTGCAGCTGGGAAGCACCCTTCCTGCTGAGACCCGCCCTGGGATAAGGCTTTGGAGAGATGGGTGAGAAGCCCCGGCGCAGAGCAGCAGCAGAGGTGCTACAGCAGATTGGACTTCCTATGGCTGTCTTTGGGGTTGGCCTCATGTTCTCAGGACAATGGCTCCTCCAGGCTCTGGGCCCTACGAAATACTGTGCTGTCAGCTTAAAACCTCTTTTCATAACCAAATTGTCCTCCAGCGTAATGACAACATGGAATCTGGGTGTGAGCAGAGTAGCTGAGGGCTATGCTGGAGTTACTGTATCAAACTGCAGGAAGAGAGGAAACACAATCTGGAAGATACCCGCCGTGCTAAACACACATTACACTGCTATCTGAGGAAACAGATCAGCCAAAAAAATTATTATCAAACTTTACAAAATATACCACCTATGGGCTGAAGGAAGCAAGAGAAAGTGCATCTCAAAGGGAAATATTTATAGAAAAAGTGATGAACTACAAGAACAGATTTCTTACATTTGAAGCTCCCTCTCAATCATTGCAGCAGGACAAGGACAGTACTGTCCCTGCTGAAGAGCAAGCGCTGTCATGGGTGGCACTGATGCACCATCTGAAATCCATAGCAGGCCAATAATCATTTACATCAGCTGCTGAAATACCTTTTAGAGGCTAGATTGGCAGGAAGAAGAGTCTTACCAACCTTGGGAGGTGAGATTGCTTGGAGATAGAGACAAAAATACAATAGCAGTGGGGTCCAGAGGGAAACAGCAGTCATATAAATTGCCCATTCAGCTTTGCCTCCCTAACCCCAGGACATCCATCCCCCAAGCTGGACCTGTGAGAAGGCTGCAGCATCTGCAGTTCAGCTCTGAAGTATGTTCACAAGCAGACAGGCTGTGGTAGGGAGCTTGACTCTGTGAAGTGGCCAATATATTTGTTTTCTTGTGGATGCTTGGTTGTAAAAGCAAACTGCGCATGAAGTCCATCCAGCTATTTGTTTTTTTATTTGGGTCCCTTCTCAGGGTTATAGATTTAGCTATATCATTAACTGCCTCAACCTCAGACTAGAGATCATTTACAAACAGGAAAGTATTTCAGGTGTTGAATGTGCCAGGCCATTACATAAATGGGTATAGTTTGGAGGGACTGTGCTATAATCAATTGTCTCAGGATACTGTTATCTGTGAGACACAGATACAATCTCATAAAACAGTTTTAAAAGCTGAGAATACAAATAAAAATATTTTACAAGCCTCTCTCTCATTGATGCATTTTTAATACAGCATGTCAAACCCATCAGCACAAATGGTATCATTGCTGCCCCAAAGGCCTGCCTGCCCTTTTCCTTTACCTCCCTCCACCAGCTGGTGAGACCCACATGTGCAGCCCTGTGGGCTTGGGGCCACAGCTCTGGGCCTGAGCAGGTACAGCCTGAGCACCGAAATGACTATGTAGCTTCTGGATTCAGGTGTCCCAGCCAGGGTCATCTCATAGCAGCATGAGATGACCTATTGCAGCATCTCTCAGTGGTCATTCCCTATTGCAGCATCTCTCAGTGGTCCAAAGGTCCCATGTTTGTAAAAATAAGCTTCTGCTCTAGACTGATGTGCCAACTTTGCAAAGTTGCTCTGATTTGGCTCTTCACAACTGAGTATCATTGCCCTGCACTGCACCCCATCCCAGTGTGCTTTCAAAGCATCAGGGTCCTGGCTCTGGAAACGGGGAAGGTGGGGGACCAAAGTGCATTCTTTGTTTTGAGCCAGTAGTGCAATTTGCACAGGCTGTGCTCTGATTTACTGCACCCCCTGATGACCATGCAAGAGCAGTAAACACCTACTTGGCCATTTGGCTCAATTATTGTAATTCCCTCTCCACAGGGCTTCTCCATTGTGCCTTGCAGGTTGTTCTGGAAGCAGCAGCACACCGGCTTACTGGCTGGAGCTTCATTATCATATCATCTTCACTTCTGCCACCTGTAAAGCAGAGGATTGATTGACTTGGTCTCACTAGTCCCTAAAGCCTTCATCAATGTTTATTGTGGATGTCTTAAAATCCTGTTCTCCATCCGCACAGGAACTGCCTGTCAAATCTTGTCAAACCTCTGTCCTCACCTTATCCCTCTCAGCTCTTTCAGCAGTGCTGCTGTAGAGCGGGAAGGGCGGGGCCCTGAAGACACGGCACGATGGGTAGTATTCTTGTTTCTCACCCAGCTGCAGTGTAATTTGTAATGGTAATTACTGAAGTAATTACCATTTTCTAACACCCAGAGATGTCAGTGACAGGCAGTATGCTGGCAGCAGGTATTGCATGGACATTAAAAAGGGAAATGTAGAGGGCATGTCTGGGATGCTGCACATAATAGCACAAAGCCAGAAGTGCACTCGGAATAGCACTCAGCAGAAGGGCCTTTGAGAGAGCTCACAGCTAGAGTGGTCAGTAGACCAGGAAGAATGACTGAATGAATGAATGAAGCTAAACAGAAAAGAGAGGAAGGATAGAGTTAGGGAGCTGAGGTTGAAGAGCTCAAACCTGATTCAAGAAGAAGCCAACAGAGAGAAAGCAATTCATATCACACACTGGAGACAGAAGCAGGTGCTATAGGGCATGGGCTGAAGAAGGCAGAGATAAAAGAGTATAATTGGGAGCTGCAAAGCAGAGGCTATCAAAGCAGGATTTTGACCAGCACCTGATTAGAGCTAGAGCTGTCCATGCACTGGGGGCAAGCCAGACTCTAGAAAGGCCAGGCACAACGGATTGGCACAACTTGGACGTGGGCTGGGTGTGCAAGGAGAGAGATGGAGGATGGATGAGGGTGCTCACTCTATCTTCAAGCTTCGGTTGCAGTGTGGGGAGCATCACCAGGAGAATGTCACCCTGCTGGTATGGTAGCTTTTTAGCATTCTCCTTGCCACCCTCTTTTTCCACCCTGTTCTGCACCAATTTCCTTTAATTTGCTCGTTAAAGGGAGGTGGGTTATTACAAAAAAATTGTGGCATTTTCTCTTTAAACCTGTGGAAAGCCAGAGCCCTGAAATTGCCCTGAACTCTAATGGGTACAATCCTGGCTCTAATAAATTATTGGCAAGCTTCTCAGCAACTCTTGCAGAGCCAAGATTTCACCTCAGATGGACCTTATCTTTCAATTAAAGGTATTACTCTTAATAGTCATTAAAATTCTGTCTAATCCTAGCTTTGCAAGGGGCAAACCCTGAAATTCATTAAGACTTGTATAAAAAGCAGAAAGGAACAGTCAGAAAAAGGGCCTTATTTGAGAGGCTAAGGAATGCCACCTTAAATTGACCTTAAATTGGCCAGGTCTGAAAAGTGGGACAGCTTGGTGCTGGAGCCCACTGGGAACATGACGTCCCTGGGTGTGAGTGGCTACAGAGCTGGTGGGAGCTCCTCCAGCTCCCTATGGTTTTGCTCTTGTAGCTCCTTCCCTTTTCCACGGGTCCCAATGCTGAGGCAGAAGAGGGCAGGTGAAGGAGGCAGCATGGAGCTAAAGATGCTAGGAAGTGCCCAGCTAGTGCCTTTGCTTCACCCTCTCTTTGTCCTTCAACGTCCTTCAGGTACCCATCCACACAGACGTGATCTTGCTCATGGGTGCTTCCCCCAGCTGCCATCCCCAGCAGCTCAGCCCACAGCCATACTGTGGGCACAGGGCAGTCTGGTCTGTGATCCTGCAGGCCTCACCTTTGTTATCCTGTATTATGTCCATCTGCTGTCCTCCAAATCTTCTCGCAGAAAAACCTTGAAACAGTGCAGCCATCAGTGGGGAGCAGCTGCTGCCTGTTCTGCACTGGAGGAGAAGCCAACAGTACAGCTCATCCAGGGGTCTGGTGTGATCATCCACCCTTCACCACTCTTTGAGGCTAGGGATGCAAAAGACACTCTGTGCTCATGAGGGAGATAGCCCAGAGCCCAGCTCCTTACCAGATGGGGGGGCTGTCACAGCTGACCCTTCCAAGGACCTCAGCTGCATTCCTGACTCTGGGATATCACAGCATCTACCTAGGGAGCTGTGCTGGTTCCCAGCTTCCCAAGACTTCTCCAGGCTGGAAGCATGCCAGACAGCGGCTCCAGCTCACAGACTGCCAGCAGACTTCAATGCCTGTGTGAAAGAAGGATAAGGGTGACAAGCAAATGAGGGAACCATCTGGGCTGGCTGCTGCCCACCCTCCTCCAGCACGCTGCCTGCCATTGGCTAAGCAGCCATGTGCAGCTCCTTCCTCTTCATGGCACTTTGGCCTCTGCTTGCGGATCAGGAGGTCACCCAAAAAGTACCAAAAAATCCAGAGGCCACCAAATTCCTGAAGGAAACCAGCCATGGTTTTGCACTTGCTCAATGAGACCCTTCATCCCCACCACAGCTCACACTTCATAGCACACCTGTGCAAAGCTTGTGACTTACTGCTGGCACCTGAGGCTGCTCTGGCCTTCAAATCCAACACTCACCAAGCCATTGAAAGAGCACCCTAATAAGTTGCCCAAGGATTTGCTGTTACCTGCCTGGAGAGGCAGCCTCTTCTGGCAGAGAGAGCCAGTGCACGCAGCCCTGTCATTAGCTCTGGAATAAAAAACCTACTGAAAGGAAAAAAATATCTTGGAGGCTGGAACAGAGAGAAATGAAATGGAAGAAGCAGGCCAGGTGAATTCTGCAAGGGTCTTTCTCCAGACCAAAGGCTGGGAACAAGTCCCATGATTAGAGACATTTGGCCAAAAAGCTAATGAGTCACCTCAGTCAGGAGCTGCATCCCAGGTATCATAGTATTTTCTGGCCCTCAGATGTGACCCAAAGTGCCTTGGGTCCATCCTTTGGTCACTTTATTTCAGTGTAGGTATCCTAGATTCTCTGCTTGTGTTTGTAGATGCTGTAATTTTGTATGCATTCTCATGAGGCTTGTATAAATAAAAAATATTTCTTCATCAAATAAGTGTCAGCACATTATTCACAGGCTGCAGCTGTAGGTGGTTCCTTGACCTCTGTGAGAAGCCCTGGCTTGCTACATGTTAGATAAACAATTTTTCACTGTCTCTTGTGTTTCTCTGCACCTCTTAATTCCTTTATTTTTATTTCTAAAGCCATCCCATCAGGCTTAATGACTCCTAAATCCCTGTTCACTCTCTCTCTCTCTCTCTCTCTCTCTCTACATTCTGAAATCCAGATTTAACCCTAGGAGTGCTAATGTTGGCTGAAGCCAGAAGGAAGGCTGCCCACAGTCACTGCTCCCTCTTCTCCCAAACATCACCTGCTTTTCCCAGCTATGAAATATGCTGGAGGAAACACATTAGGTTCCCTTGGTTGATAATCCATTGGTACTCCTGAACATCAGGGAAGCAGCCATCTTCTGCTTCTTCCAGCTAATTCCCTGAGAACTGTTTTCCTGTCTCCCCTGTTGCCCTGCCAGATTCTGTTTCTCTCTATCACTCCTTTGTCCCTGTCTTGCTTCCAAAGTCTGACACTGTTCCTCCTTCTGCTCCTTTCCTTAAACTTTTCTTAAATTCCCTTCCTCTCCACTCTTCTTTCTCCATACTTCTATCTCTTAATAAATTGTATCTTGTCATTTTCAGCTATAACGATGATGAAAGACCAGAGATGCGAAAACATCAGGCGTCAGTTTCCCACCTGTCCCTTCCCTCCTCTCCTCACACCCCAGATATATTTCATTTTTCCAGGTCTCCTACAGCCAGAGCAGCAGAGATGCAGCCTGGCTGGGGAGCATCCACGTCGTGCCAGCAGATGCAAAATTGACGAAGGATGTCAGAAAGGGCCATCTCCCCTGGCTAAGCTCCTTTGGGAAGCTGTGATATTACAACTGGAGCAAGGTTGAGGGCTGGCTTCGGAGTGCTTTCCACCCAGCCATCGCCAAGTGCTCTGCAGTGATAGGCAAATTGCTTTATCTCTGTGACACAGATGGAGAAGTTGAAACAAATCATTGGGTTCTGTAATGAATGAGAGGGACACAGGCGGAGTGCTTTCCCTTTATGCTGTGATGGAAAATATCACTCAAGGGCCCTGGCCCCAGAGACCAATAGTTGCTCTTGACTCTCCCAGTGGGAGCAGTAGCAAACTTTTCACTGCAAATCTGGAATCTGCAATGTGAAATTCAGCCTAAACTTTGACACTCTTCTGCCTCCAGCTTGCTGCTGAGGTGGCAGAGGGCTGACTCACTGGGAGCCCATGCCATGGCTGGACCTTGGCCGCAGCACACTGTCTGCTGGAGAAAGCTGAGGGGAGCAGCCCTTTAGCAGGGAATCTGACAGAGCAAATGAACACAGCAATGGATATGACCCTGGCATAGCAAATGCCATGAGAGGCAGACATAGCTCACATAGCCTCACAGAAACTCACACCTTCTCATTACCCAGACCCCAGAGAAGAGATACATTTATTGGAAGTTGATCCAAGCAGTCCCTGGCCAAACCCAACCCATCATCTCACCTTGGCCATAGCTACAGACCAGGCCCACAGAGCCACCAGCTCTGCTCCTGCTCATCCTGTTTTCCTTTAAAGGAGTGGATTTTCTTTACCTCTCTTCTTCAAGTGCATTTGGCTGTCCCTCCTCTTGAAATACCTGCACCTGTTCTTATATTGCATGTGTCATTCTTGATGATCTCAGTAAATCAAGCAGGTAACCAACTGTTGGCCGAACATTAGCCGTGCTGGAGATACTTTTCCAGTGGTATAAACTGTTTCAATAAGATAATGAGAAATTAGTCAAGCATTCATGAACAGATGCTCTTCCTTCTGAAGAACACAGGGCTCACTTCATTGTTTGAACAAATCTTTTTGCTAAGCCATCGCTAGCTGCTAAGGTGCTGATTTGATGTGGCGCGTACCATTTGTCTTCATAACAGTTTCCAAGTTGAATGCTACAAACTGAAGCCTGCTGACACCCATGGGCTGTTTCAGCTGAGTCAGACACACTTCGCTGCTAGTGCCTTCAGTAGATGGAAAGAAAACTTCTTGACCTGGTCCAGGAGGCCACCACACTGAAAGTGGTGGCCTCCTTGCTTCGATGTCTCCCCAAGACACCTCTTGCAGGGCCGCTGGGCACTTGGCCATTATGTGTGAGATCCACAAAGCCAGTGGTTGTTCTTGTGTTGGTTCTGAGGAGCACATAGACCAGTCCTCTGTTTTCTTTTCTCTGTGGAAAGCATGCACAGCTCTCCACAAGGGACAGTGTGACATGAGGATGGAGGGTTATCTTCATGGTGGGTCATCTTCACGGTGGGTCATCTTCACGGCAGTGGCCCAAGGGTGTGGATACCCAATCTGGGACAGACACCTAGATCCAACATTTCTGTCCATTTGCAATAATGAGTGAGAAATGTAATGTCTTCTCAAGAGGGCCAACTCAAAAAAGCAGGTCAGTGCTGGTTCAACCATGTGATATAAAGCCATGCTAGCTTCACCTGATATTTGTAGGGAGAAATGAAAAAAAAAAATTTTTTTGTGCATCAGGAATCCTTCTGGGAAAAAAAAGAGTGTATCCAAACAACTTGCATTTCTGGAATAAAATCAAACGCTGGAGTTTGGGGGCTCAGTGGCTTCATTCACATAGATCAAATTCTCTTTATAGAGTTGATAAATTGATACTTCCGCTTGTGAATCCAAATGCTACAGCTCTTCACACAGGGTCTGGATGAAGCTGGGCTCTCAGGACCTTATTTAGTATCTGTCAGGCTCTAGCCATTTATTCTTGTCCAGCCTCTCAAAGCTTTAAACATCAAGCACAGACCCATGCTGCTCACTCCATGGGGTCTTGTTTCTAGGCTTAGCACAGCTTTGTGCTGCTGAAATCCTGGCCACTCGCACCAATACATAAAAAAGAGGTAATTCTCCTGAATATATGGGTCTTTCCATTGTTCTTACAGCTCTGAGGCTATCTTGTATTGCACTTCTTTCATTTGGTACAAGCATGTAGAGTGTATGATGCTATAACCCAGCCTATTCTTTTTCTTCAAGGTTGCACCCCCAAAGCTCTGTCTTTTTCACCCCCACTTCTCTCCCTGGGATGCTACATTTGTTTCTTGTTGTCTGATGTAAACTCAGTCATGCACATCATGGGGCGCAGGAAACAATTATGAGGAGCAGAAATAGCCTCCACACACAGTGGGAGCAGCTCTCTAATTCAGAGCCCTTACTATGGATCAGAGCCCTAAAAATTCAAAGTCCATATAGACCATAAGAGACTGTGTGGTTTCTGGATTTCCTCTGAAGCATGCTATGGCAAGTGGAAAAAGACACGTCTGTCATGTGAAAAAAAAAATCATTTAACCCTTGCCAGCCTGGGGTGGACCAGTGTAGTAGCAAGATGGTTGTCTGAAGCGGGGGCTAGGTTAAGACAGGACACATTAGCCCAGATACTTTTACATCTGGGTTCTGCAGCAGTGACAGATGACTTGATTAGCATTGGTGCTGAATCTCCAGGGCTGGTTGGACTAATTGTCTCTCGCCCTGAAAACGCACTCTCATCTCTCAGAAAACTCCTTTATGTGTCCATGAGCATCTTCTCACTCACTGATTCACCTTGTACTCTAGTGGAACTCTTAACAGGCAAAAGGGTCCAGCAGGTAGGACACAACTTACTCTGAGAGATGTTTCTAATCAAAGTAATTGCCTCTTCAAAGCAGAATTACCCTGAATCCTTGGGAAGTCCCCAGTTTTGTGAAAATGTACATGACCAGGTTGTATTTTATGGCACTGTTTCCCCTGCGGCTTCCCCTGTGGTGCAGGTGGCAGAGCAGGGATTTCTTCACCTGTTTTCCTGTTTCTATCTCTACCCCCAGTGCTGGACCTGTTCTTTCCTGACACCACTTCCTTGGGGTGTGCAAAACATTACCGGGATCTACTTTGCAAAGTGGTTTGCACCATACTCAGCGCTTCCTGATCATCCATCATGGCAACTGAAGCAGCAGCCCCGCCTCAGTGCTCCCAACAGAGGACACTGATATTTGTTGTTTCCCCTCTGCTTTCTGCTGTCAGAGATTCACACACCTCACTGCCCCAGCCCAACAGCTCGTCAGTGCCACGGGATGTTTGTGAGGCCCATCAAAGCTGGGGATTAGGGCCTTCACAAGACACCAGCTTTCGGCTGAATGCACCCCCAACTCCACTGACAACTCTGCAGCAGCAATGACCCAATTTCATCTCTCTCCACCACTCAACCTTAGACAAGAACATGGAATTTAATATGCTGGGATTTGTGTTCCTAAGCGTGAGGATGTTGCTATTATCAGCAGTCGACAGGCCATCAAGAAAACATTGCTGTCAAAGTGACAAGCCACTGGTTAGCATTTCCCAAAACCCCTATTTGTTAGCAAACAGGAGGAGGAGTACAGCTCCTGCCCATGGACACGGGTTTCTGGAGACCTAGGGGGATCATCCCCTTGACCAGGATGGGATGTGGGTGTCAGGTCTCCAGCATCACTGCTGGAGGATGAACCATTTCTGATCTGGATGCTGTGCCCTGCTGCGGGCCGGAGGAACCCCTGGCTGCCTTGCCAAAGACTTTTTTGGTTAGTGAGAGATAATGACAGTCAGTGTGCTGGGTCTGTCCACCATGTCAGCATCCTATTTTTTGAAATAATGTGTGTTAGGCTTGAATAATGTCTAAGCACAGCAGAAGAGGTCTCCATATGGAGCATTAGGCCCACAGGTTTCCTAATCTGAGAATCATATCTAGGAATGGCTACTAGCCAGAGGTCACATCCTTTTCCCATTTTTTTTTTAATTAAAACAAATTCTTTCTTGTTAAGCCTCCTTTTCAAAGTTTAGGACCACAGTTCTTGACATGCCATTTTCCCTGATGATGAAGACACTCTTACGCTGTGTCCTCAATTCTTTCAGAGGAGGATGCCCTGCCAGAAGCATCAAGGGGCCATCACACACACAGCACTGCCAGGCTGGCAAAGAGGAGGTCACCTGCACATGCATTATTTAAAGCAGAGCTCAGACCGACTTCTCCCTAGAGTGCTCTTGAGCTGGGCTGCTCTAAAATGCAATTGTTTGAAATGTCACGTCAGAAGGACCTTTACCAGCAACTGCTGAAAAAGAGATGTTTTGGAAGGATGCATGTGTTTTAGATCTTTTTAGGGGTTGGTGTCGCAGGGGAATGGGCTGTTTCCATCACTTTGTGTCTGTTTTCTCTGGTCAAGGCAGTTCATAGCTGTTTGATTACTTTTCATAACGAATATGGGGTTTCTGTCTGAAACTAAGTCAGTGCACAGGATGTAAAGTGCTCTTCCACGAGGGAAACTAGCCTAAGGTTTCAAGGTAGTGAATTGCTCTCTTGTGTACATGGGTGGTTTTGCTTTAAAAATGTGTCACAAAGTAATGGGGACAACAAAAAAAAAAAAAAAGAAAAAAAAAGAAAGAGAGGAAAAAAGTGATGAAGTCTATTTGTGATTCAAACAGCCACATCCAAATATTAAAGACAGATTTTAGCACTTGTATCCTCCTTTTAGAAAATCCTTCATCCCTGTGAGGTGCTTTAGAGAAGTGCCCAGAGGTATTAAAAGATTGGGGATGATGCACGACCCTGGCTCTGAATGAGCACCTTTCGCTGAAGTTTCATCACAGAAAATCAGGAGCTACCTATTCCCTAAAATTAGATTTTCTGCAGCCTGTTTTTTTCATCCAGGCAGTGTCTGCAGCATTGGGTGGGACACAGTAAAAGCTCAGCTCTGCTGTTGGGGGGCAGGGGATGAGCTGGAGCTGTCCTCTTTAATGGGAAAGGAAACCAAATGAATCCTGTTCAGATTCAAAGCCTACCATCAGAGGAAGGCTGAGAGGTCAGTGGAGAACTGCTCTACATAGCCACATTTGTTGTATTAATCCCCCTGTTGCTCAGTCAGAAGATTCAAGAGCAAATCCACTTTGCAACTAACATGTAAATAGAGAAAACATTTTAGAAAATGGTGAGAATCAGTACCATCATGGCGGAAGTCTGCATCACCCAGCTTCGTTTTTCTCAGAAGCAAGGCTACCTTTCCAGGGTGATCTCCTGGTACTTGTTCTCATGGTCCTTGAAAGCAACAGATACTAAATAGGGGTTTCACTGATGGGGCTGACTCAAACTCAATGTTGAGCATGACACTGGACATACTCGTCTGGGGCAGAGTTCCTACCCCCTTATTTCAGAGAGCAAAGATGGCAGGTTTTTTTCCCAAAACCTTTCCTACAATCTCAGTTGGAAAGGAAAGACTCCTTGTTTCACTCAAAGTCAGAAATTCAGAAGATTAGAGAAAAAAATGGTCAATTGCTATTTTTATCAGTTAGATAGAGATCAACTTTCTCTGCCTTGAATGAGCTTCTCTTTCTTCTCTTGCTAATGCAGAAGCTTGCAGAACAGTTTCCCAATTAACTGGGTATGGTATGCATGTTAACTGCTGAACTGCATTAAATTATTATTACTTTGTGTTGTCATTATTGGAAGGTTGGGGTAAAATTTAGCTGTCATCTCATGAAGCTGAGGCTTGATTTCTACTTCCCCAGTGCTTTGGCTGCTCATCTTTGCAGGCAACTGCATGGACTGGGTGAAGCAGCACAGTCTGATGGCTTGGGAAGAGCAGCATGACTACGGGGAACTGTTTCCCTTATTCCATTTGAACATCCTTTTTCTGCTGCTGATGTGGAGGTCTGTCTGTAAAGGTGCTTGCCATAGGAACTACTGTTGCAGGGGATTTCCAGCGTTTCCAGCCCCCTGCAACCTCCATTTTCACTCTGTTAGGAAGTACAGAGCTCACCAGCAAAAGCTGAGGCTGGTGCCTTCTCCCCCCTCCCCAAGAGAGGGACTTTGGTTACTGTTTGAATTATTTGGGTCCAGCAAGGTTCTGTGAGGGATCCATAAGACTGCACAGAAGACTAGCACCCTGATCCCATAAGGGCCAGAGGAGCTGGGGACCAGAGCCCCGGACTGGCCACTGGGATAGGGGAGCACTGGCTGGGGAAGTGGGTGCAGTAATGCAGAGGACTTGGGGGAACAGGGAGGTGCCAGACAAATGTAATAGTGAGGTGCAAGATGAAGGGAAGCAAAACCTGACCAGAGCTGCTCTGAGCACCTAAGGACCATCAAGGAGCACCCAAGTCCAGGCAGTGGCTGACAGTGCTGTCCCTGACCCTGTCTTTAGCCTCACTGCTGCAGAGCCCAGCTTCTGGGTACCCCTCCTGTGGAGCTTGCTCAGCCTGCACAGGAGTGCCAAAGAAAGGAGGCCTTACTCCCACCCAGATAGTGCCTTGAAATGCAGGGACAGCTACAGGGGAAATGGCAGGAGTCTGCAGTCATTGCCACATTGAGTAAAGTGATGTTAGGCCTGCCCCTCAGTGTGACTGCATGCAGGATGATGCAGGGAGGACTCTTCTGTGATAATTCCATCTGTCTTGTTTTTATCTCTCTTTTGCTACTTTGCCCAGTCTTCTCCTACAAGACCTCTTTCTCTGACTCATCTCCCTTTTCTTCTTACTGCAGAACTCCTGCGTCCCTTCTCCTGCCTTCTGCTTGGTCCCTTTTGTTTCCCTCCTTTTCTGGCACTTCCCTTTTCTCTGTGCCCCCACCCCTGTCTGGAGTTTCCAGATGCCCACACATCAATGCTACATGTGACAAGGCCAGCTTTTCCAATCCTCCTTCACACCTAACCACACTATTGCTGACTTCCAAGAGGCAAGAAAGAAAAGGTAGATTGTTGCCCTCCTGGGAATGGAGAAATGCTTGAGTTGGGTGACCCAGGCAGTGGATACTGTTGGAAAGGGTTCAGCACTGATCCAGGATGGGAAAGCTGCCTCATTACCATAGACTTTTGCTGTCTCCGTTGGTCTGGCCTCCATGGTCTCAGCTGAGTGCTCATGAGAGGTGATCCTCAGGCTCTGGGGCTGAGCACAGGCATCCTCTTGGAGATGGATGGGTCTCCTCTGGGCAGATCTTTAATGACAGTTTTGCTGGCCTTGAAGATAGACTGATGTTTGACAGAGAACCTGTTATCTCTCCTTTACAAGTGCCAAGCAGAGTGCCCACAGCCTGCAGTGCCCATTCTCCAGGCCAAAGGGAGAGACACCATGCTGTGGCCACATGCTGGGGGGATTCCTGGAAATCACCTGAGTGAGCAACAAGCTTCAAAGGAGCTGCCTGCCAGCCTGCCCCCACAACACCCCACCCCAGGCCCCTTTCTGGGTCACACGACCCAGGAGAACATGTGTTTTGGGATGTTTATAGCTGATCCTGTGCAGGCTGCTCTGGTTGAAGTGCCTGCCAAGGCAGGGCCCCTTCACTGCCAGCACACTGCTGACAGTACAAGTTCCCACAGCTGGCCCTGCCAGCCCCCTCACTCACACTTATTGGAAAAAAATAATTGGATGGATTGAAGTGCAGCACCGTTTTACTTCACAGATAAGAAATTTCATATCTGCCCTGATTAAGGGCTAGGAGATATGAGCTTGCTCCAGAGCCAGCAGCAGAGGCAATTTCATTCCACTTCTGCTGACAGAGAAAGAAGTTTGAGGGGCTAAGCACTGCTGCAATTTGCTGCATTAATGTCACCACAGGAGGGACCTGCCTGCTCCCAGTGGGCCTGAGGATGCTGAGGAGCTCAGGGATGCTGAGGAGCTCAGCCAGGAAGGCATCATGCCAGCTGTCTGTCATCTGGCAGTGAATACAGCATGAGGGCTTGGGGCAGTGTGAGATGCTCATCCTGCTGCTCAGCACCTGGAGGGCAGAGGGTTCCCAGGCCCTTGCTGCCTATGCTGGTGGTACCTGGTACCTCATTGCCTCTGCTCTTTCATCATAAGTGCAAAACACCTAGACTGGTAAAGAAAATCAAAGTCAGGCTGAAGCCATCATAACACATGGGTGTGTTTAAGCTTGGTGTCAGCCTGTGTCAGATGTGTAGCACTTTTGTGATGTCTTTCACACCTCAGCATGACAGAATGTCTTTACTGGATGTATTCTCTCGGAACTGCAGTCCCTGCTGCTTTCTGGCTGTCTTGCTGCCACAGAGCATGTGAAATGGGCTGTGTCACAGCACAGTGAGCTCTGCACATGGGCCAGAACACAAATCATGTTACGGCAGGGGCACACGTGCTTGAGCATCTCTGTCCTCAGCAGTGGTCCGAGGTACGCAGCAAGTCCATGTACTCACCAAGGTAGGCTGGATGTCCTTCATGACCCAGAGAGGCCAGCTGGCCAGGACCAAATTGGTCTCAGTAGTCCCGGCATCCAACAGGGCAAAGCTCAAGCTGAGAAAATTTGGGCAGCTCTCCAACTCTGCAACCAAAGCTGGAGTAGGTGAGTGTGTAGGTATGAACAGCAGGCATGAAGAGAAGGACCTTTGCCTGTACTTAGAGTGAAACCAGTGAAGTTATTAATTGCCATCAGCATGATGAGCCAGAGCAGGAGCTACACTGAGCTGGGCAAAGTGGCATCTGAGATTGAGGCAGCAAAGACAGGAGGAGATATAGATGACAGCAGGTGTGAAGTTGCTCCTCGAACACAGGGTCCTCTGAGTGGGGACAGAGGAGGAGGAGACATGTGGAGTACTGAGGACCAGGCCACTTGTTTCCTGATAGCACAAACACTTGTCATGCAGACAGTGCTGTCAGTCTTCACAACATCATTCCTAAGGTCATGCAGTTTGACACCCCTCCTTTGAGGCCAGTGTCTACAGGCATATTTCTGTGAGCTGTAAATAAAATTTTTCACAGATTTTAATATTGTTTATATATTAAAAAAAAAATCTAGCCTGTCACAGTGTAAACTGGACTATGCAACTAGGAAACATTGGCACTGTTGCATCCTGCATTTGGGGCAGTCCTTATAAAGGAAATAGGAGTGGTTTGGCTAAGGTGGCATGTCCTTGGGATCCAGGAACATCCAAAATGCTCCCAACACCAGGCAGCAAAGAGCAGCAGGTTCACATGGTGCTGTTTTAGACCTCAAAATATGCCAGTCCCTAGCTGATCCACAAAATGGAAGAGATCAAGCACCCTTCATATACTGAGAGGCTTTTGGGGAGTGGAGTGCTCTGTCACAAAACCCTGCACAACGCATAGGGCAGAGACAAAACAGGGACAGAGAGTGGTGTGATAAATGTACTCCTGCTGTCAGCCAGGGCCAGGCACTGGTATTCACAGGTGGAAACCAGGAAGGTTTCAACTCTCTTACAAAACTGATGTTGAATTTTTAAATCAATAACTTCACCTTCTAAAATGTTCCAGAAGAACCTGTAACGATTTTTAATCTATTCTAAATGTCAGAACAACTGAATTCTCTTCTGAAAAGCCTGCAGAGAGTGGTGCTGGGAGCCAGGTGGGCAGGGAGTGCAGCTCCATCTGTCTGCTCTGGACCACACAGCTGCCACAGGGGCCGCCTCGTACCTATCCATGGTCCTTGGCTGCTGCAAGGAGCCTTGGCCCCGGCTGCAGGCAGGAAACAGCTTTATTTCTTGAGCTATTTTGTATTAAAGCAGGAATATATACAGAAAAGACCTGTGCCCCGAGACAAAACTTTATCACCATCTGTTGCTGCTATGTATGGCCTAATTTGAAGGAATCAGGCTCCAGGGAATGTTTTCAGCCCCCCAGAGGGGAAGGATGTTAACCCTAAAACCTACTTTGTCTTAAGGTAAATGTCTCTGGCAGCTGTCAGGGCTGAGAGGTCCTCAGGGCTCTGGTCTGGGAGTGCTAGTGTCAAGCCTGTTGCAGTGACACAAGGCATTCTCAGGAGTGAGCTGCTTCAGTGGAGATGCTTTCAGCAGTCATCTGGTTTCTCTAGGGATTTGCAGGCAGCTCAAGTCACAACTGCTGCTTGCTTTTTTCTCTCTTACCTTTGCAGATGTATTTTCCTCACACTTCCTCCAGCAAACCTCTCTTTCCCTCCTCCAGGCTGCAGGAGAGGAAGTAGTGAAGACAGGAAAATGCTGAATTCATGGAAATAGGTCAGAGACTCTCAGGTCTCACGGTGTGCCAGAACAGGTTATAATGACAGGCAAGCTTTAAGCTATGCAAGCCATGAAATGAGGCAGAGGGTTCTGCCTGCCACCAGCTTTTGTCACCCTCCCAACTCAAGGACATATGTTGTAAATGTCTGTTTTATTGAGCTCAAAACAAGCCCCAGACAGCCCAGCCCTGTCTGGCATGGGCAATTGTGAAATCCCCTCCCAGACCTGTGCCCTTAGCCTCTCTAACCTGCTGAGGCCTGGGGTGGGAATTGGTGAGAGGTGTGTAGGCGGTCAAAGCTGTACCGCAGCCGGTGCCCGGCCCAGAGGTGCTGTGTGAGAGCAGAGGTCTCAGAGTGAAGTGGTACACTGTGTTGTAAATGGTAATCTCCTCTTGACATCTAATCTTGCTGCTGAAAAGCACATAAATCTCTCAATAGGCTGCACAGGACACAGCATTCAGTGTCTGTGCCTGCTCCCCTCTCTCCAATCTATAAATCTTGCATTCAAGCTCTCCAAGAGTCCCCTTGATTATGAACATGATTATGCCAGAAACCTCTGTGTTTCCTTCCCCATGCTGCATGAACAATTGAAGGATCATCCTAGCTTATTTATAGTTCCTTTCCCCACTATCATATGCTAAAAATAATCAGGACCCCAGATTTCACCCCGGCAGCAGAGCTGCAGCTTGAGCCAGAGGCAGGAGCAGGCACATCACCCTGTGAGTACCTGTGCCATGCCTCCTACTGCTGGCAGAGGAGTGCTGGTGGGAGTTGGGTCAGGGGGAAACCGTTAGGCAGCCTCATGGAGCTGCCCTGGGCACAAACGGGACCTGCCCAAATTGTGTCGAGCAGCTCTGCTCCTTGTGCAGCTCTCTGGCATTTGCCCAGCACTGCTGTGCCTCAGATGCCTGGGCTGTGCCCAGGAACATGTGAATTGTGCTTGGCACATACAAAGCTTGCCTCAAAATGCAGTTTTCGGGATGCCCAAATTTTCAGACACATTTGTGGCAAGATTTATCTGAAAATGTATGGAATATTTTTTTTCCTGAAAATGTCAAAACATTATGTTTGGACATTTAACAAATGAAGTAGCTTGGCTTTCTTTCAACATGACAGTTCTATTTCAAAACTAACCTACCTTTTAATCTTTTTTTAAGCTAAATAATATGAAATATTTGGGGTTCAAATTGACATTTTAATTTTATTTTTTGCAAGTACCCCCTCAAGTTTTCCATTTGGTTTGAATGGACAGGTGTCCCACTTCCTCCTATCTGTGTATGGAGGAACAGGGATGGGTTAGCAGAGTATGAAATTTAGTCTCCTCATGGAGTCAAGAGTGCAGGGAGCTTACCCAGGATGCTCCTTCTCTTTGTGCTGGAGCACTGTCTTGAATACCTGTATTCCCCACCCCCTTCTCCCTCCCCGAGGTTTTGCTCTACTGCCCTGTTGCCCATCCTGGAAATAAAAATGCTGCTGTCAAGGCTGCCTGTGCCTCTCCACTCTCCACCCTCCCTGTCTCCCTCCAAAGTGTTTTCCATTAAAGCTAAAGATTAATTTCTGACCTCACTGATTGACAGTGTGCCAAGGGGGAAAAATGGTGCAGGCTGAGGAGTGAAAGACATGGAGGCTATGGAAGAAGACAAAAAAATCAGGGGTGGCATCAGTTCCGTATCAGTAGCTTTCTAGCAGGGCAGGGTGTGTGTGGGGATGGCTCTGGGGTGCATGCAGTCCCCCAAAACCTGCCCTGCAGAGCCCTGGGACCTGCACATTCCCATCAGATTCTTGTCCCTGGCCTGGCTGGGGGTGAACTAGGGCAGCCTGGGTGTTGCTACCTTCATCAGAAGCATCAGGATGGTCCTGTTCTCCCAGCCTTCAGCTGGCCCAGGACAGGAAGAAACCCTCATTTCCTTCCATTGACTTCCCCGCACAGCTGCCACCACCGATGCTATGGAAACCCGTGAGGATGCAAGCAGGGGAAAGCTGCCTGGCTGGGAGGCTCCCGCAGTGGGAAGGGGTCCTGCAGGAGGCTTGATGTGGCGAGGCTGGGTGCTTCTGCTGGGGTGAGCCCAGGGCCAAGCCCCTGCAAGAAGGCAGAGAATGAGCACTGGCTCAGCCTCCCCATCCCACTGACACCCTGGAGGGGTTGAGGTGCTAGTTATTGCCTACAGAGGATTCTGTGCTTTTCCTCTCTGTGTTTCTGCATCAGTCATGACAGAAGCTTGCAGCAGAAAAGCAGCTCCCTCACCAGCTGGGAACTGTTGCCAGATTTCAGCTTCACCAGCCTTTCTTCCTCTGTCAATATACAGAGGTTTTCTTATGTGTAGCTCAAAGGCTCTTCTGTTTGACTTTCTTGTGAGGACTATCAAAATGCTCACAGAATTTTTTTCTTTCTCATTTTTTAATGTTAAGCAGCTTTTAAGAGGGGTCTCAGCGCAGGCGAGAGGCTCTCATCAGGCACAGGTTCTGCCTTCCCCTTTGAGCAGCAGAAAGACAGCAGAGAGAGAATGCCTCTTAATTAGTGAGCCAGCGCCTCCCTCTCTTTCTCTCCCTGTCCAAGCCCCAGCAAAAGGCCATGAACATCCATCTGGGGCACCAAAATCAGCTTCTGATGACAGTGCCCTTGGTTAGACACATATGCGTCCTGGCGGCCCTGTGAAACTCTGAGGAAAACATGTAACAACTTTCTGTGTCAAAGACCCAAAACCAGCTTTATCTAGCCTAGGCATGTTCTCAGTTCTTTCCTTTTAGTATCTCTTAGCTGTTAATGCAGACTCCTGCTGATACTCTTATCTCAGCATTACAGATCATGAGGTGACAGGAGCAAAGGTCATGTTGGCAAAGTTAAGACAAGCTATCTGTGTAGGCAGTCTCTGAATAGCGTGGCCTGTACTGGGATCATCAGCCAAAACCATATCAGAGAGGCACACGCATAGGAATTATTAGGTTTTTAAGGATGTCCAGGTTATTTCTCCTCCTTCCCTTCCCCTAGTGTAAATTCAAGCAGAGAAAATCCTTTGCAGTGCTGCTGGCTCTGCCAGCAATGCACACGTGAAGATGTCTGGGACTCAGCTACCCAGCTCTACAGTGACCCCACTAATAAAATGTACTCTTGTGAAGCCTGCTGTCCCAAGGAGCAGGCCTGCCTGCACAGAATTGAGCTGGAGAGAGAAAGCAGGTGTTTAGATCAGACCTGAGAGACTTTAGTAAGGTAGCAGCTGAATCACCATGCTGCCTGAGGCAGTGAAGAAGTGTGAGCAAACCCAAGGGACAGACAAATGCTGTCTGCAGCCCTTGTTGAGGAATGGTGCAGTGCCCCTCACACCAGTTTGTGAGAAGAGGGAGGCAGAAAGAGAGCTGTTCCCTGGCACCCAGCATCCCTTTTTTATGTAAAAAGGTGGGTGTTGTTTTCAGTCGTTCCCGAATCCTGACTTTGATGTGACAACTTGTGCAGGAAGGTACAAAAGAAAGCAGGGAGATCTGGAAAATGCTTCTTGCCTGAGCTGAGGTTTAGTTCGACTCCTATAATTAACGACTGCGGCTCTCCTAAGAAAGATCCCAGCTGCTTTCCTCTGCAGCTTGCTCTATAAATTTTTCTCTCACGCAACTGACACGCACCAAAACTCATTCCTGTGAGGAAGGGAACAAGCACGTATAAATCAAATGTATCTGAAAAACATGAACGAGAGGGGACAAAAGGAGCACAGACTCCAAAAGAAGTTACATTAATCAGCTTCCCTGGGAGGATGCGATCAGGTCCCTCTGGGCAAGAGGTAGCTTGCAGGCTCGTGTGTAACAAGCCCTTCACATCTGATCAGTAAGTGAGCAGCTCAGGCAGTAAGTGAGACCTCTCTGTGCCCAGGATTGAACATGCTGTGCAAAGTGTGCCCTCCTTTCATCTTGGGATAAACAACAGCTTTCAATAAGCTGTTCTGCTGAACTACTTGGTGTTCGGAGCACCTCCAGGGGAGCTAGGACCTCCTTGTCCATCTCCAAGGCACAGTCTTCATGAAGTCTCCCAAACTGAGTAGTCTCATCTGCCCTGTAAAATTATCTCATCCAGCACAGATCAAAAGGACATCAACCCGCAAAGCCCAGGATACTGCAGAACTAGGCATTCTCAAGCAGCAGAAGTCTGTTCCTCAAATCCTTACAACAGGAGCCTTTACTGCTTTTGAGAACTAGCCCTTGCTCCTAAGCATATAAAACAATCACCGAGGCTCTGTGCACCCTTGCTTTTCAGATCTGCTGCCTTTTCTCCAGGCCAGTGGGGCCCAGTTCTTGAACAGCAGGCAGCATTCCAGTCCTTTGGCAGGTTTTCACCTCTGAGACTTTGGCAGTTTCAGTTTGCTGATGGTCCTTCTGCACAGACTGTTGCCATTCAAAGTTCAGCCAACACGGAGAAGAGCAGGTAAGTGACTTCATGGATCTGGCACCTCCAAAAGTTGTATCTTGGGGTGACAGGTGCCCAGCAGGCACAGGCACACGCTCTCCTCAGGCCTTTCATTCCCTTGGTCCACCTGGCTACTCTTTGTTCCTCCATCCCCTTCATTTTTGTCTACTTGAACTATACACCAACCCTTCACCAGTTCTTGCCTTCTCAGAGTCTCACGGGTCTTACCAGGTTCTTTTGCCTCTTACAACACCTGGACAGCTCTAAGTGCCCTCCCACTTTCTGAGAGGTTCATCCACCCACCAAACTGTGTTTCCATAGCAGAGCTGGGGGAGGCTCAGCATATACCTCCTGTTGCCTTCGACCCCTAAGCAACTCTCTGGGCTATTCCCCCTTCTCCCAAACCATCCTGTTTTGCCTTTGCTCTCTCACAATCCTTTGAGCTCTGATTTGCAGACACAATTTTCTTTCATGCAATGCAGCTCTGCCCTGTGAATCGGCTCTTCACTGATACATTTTTGCTTAGCTTGAAGAGGATTAAGTAAATTCTTTCACCATGGCAGTCCTATTTCTGCCTGTGCCTGTTATCAGGGAACATAGGACAGTGGCAGCAGGGGGAAGCATTTTATTAAGAGGCCGAGGTATCTGCCACACAGTCCTACTGCTTTCCTGCTCCCCACTAAGCTTTTGCAGACATTGGTAGATAAAGTTCTGCTAACAATAGCATTGCCCCATTACTTCTGCCTTTGTCACCAAAGGCAGCTACTGACTTTTTTTCCCCAAATGCTTTAGCTCTTCCCTCTAAAGTAATATTTAATGTGAATCTTCCATGATTGAAGTTTGCGGCAATCATGCATGGACAGGCAGGGAGGTGAAGGGAAACCTGCCACGCAGCCTCCCCAACCTGCTCACCTGGACACAGCACAGGATGCCAAGGAGAAGCTGAACAGGGGGCCCTGCCACTCCCTCAGTCAGTGCCTGCTTGAGAGGAGGGGAAGCACCTAAAGCCACTCTGGCTGTGTGGCTCTGAGCCACAGCTGCAGGGCTAGGACTGAGCCAGCATGGAAACCTCCTGCAGGTCCTAGCCCACAGCACAAATTCACCAGCCCTCAGCAGCGCTCAGCAGGAAGAGGAGGCTGTATCCACTCTCAGGCTGTTGCACAGCAGGTTAGCTCCCCACGGCAGACAGAGGGCAGCCACTGCTTTGCAGAGAGAGCATGTACAGCAAAACTTTCTCTGTACCCTCTACCTTGGCACCTCATGGGGCCAAGCCAGCCTGGTCCAGCACCAGCAGCACATCCTCCAGCAAGCTTCTGTCCATGCAAACCACACAGAGTTTATTCCAGTGCTCAGCACCTAAGGAGGTCCCCACAGCTTAGAGAACATTCTCAGTGCTTTCAAGCAATAAGTCCCAGCCAAACACTGGCAATGTGTCCAGGCAGTAATCTTTCCAGGGTGAAATCCTGCAAGGTCAGCAATGTAGAAGACTCACTGGTCTTTGTTCTTCCCTTGATCAAACAACACAAACCCAGGCTGACTGTGACAGTTCTTTGTCATGTATGATCTGCTACAGCAAGGAAAACCGTGCCTGAGCAGCACCTGCCTTACTTGGCTGACCTGTTGTGAAGATCACCTCTGTCTCCATGCTGACTTCTGAATGGACAGAACTTTATTATCCTCTGCTTCAGCATGTAGTAAAGACTAGTGGGGCAGATGTAGAAGGAGAGCTCTGCCACATCCTCTCCCCAGATAACTATTGCATCAGGCTAGAACTGTGCAAGACACAAGCTTTTTCCCTCAGTAACCAAGATTAGACCATGAATAAAAGGAATTAGCTAAAGGTCAAGCCAGCTAGAACAAGAATAATGAAAGCGGGTTTAAGGAACAGCTGTGTGCAATTGCTCAAAGTACAGCAGATTTTGTCCTTTTCCTGACTCAGTGTCTGGGGGAGGCAGAAATTTTAGCAGTGGCCAAAAGCACTTCTGGGTGGTGGACTGTTAAATGCATCATAAGCATATACCTGTTTCCTCTGCCCTGTATCCCCTGAGTCACACACAAAACAGATAAGCATTGCCTTTCATCCCTAATTCTCTTGACGGGTGCTGCCTCCTGCACAGTCAAAGCTGTGCCCCTTGCAAGAACATCCCTCACTCCCGAGGTTAATGTGATGTGCCCTGGTGCCTCCAGTCACCGCAGACAAAAGCTTCTTCTCCTTGGAGTCTTAGACCCTGTAATTAACCCTTGGCCCTTTGGACCGAAAGAAGCTGGGACACTTTGACCTTTGGAACTTGTTGGAAAGTTCAATTAACTTCAAGGGCCTTTGCTAGGAACATTAGTTGAGGAAACAAAGAATTCAGAGAAGTGCTGGAACATTGTCATCAAATTGTTCTGAATGTATCTATTTTTAGAGGGTGAAGAAGAGAAGGAACTGAAGAGAATACCTTGGAGCCTCGGTGCATGGCATGGTGGCAGTAGTTATAGGCCTCTCTCAGCCCCAAGCCTGAGTCAGAGGAGGAAAGGGGGTGGTGATAATGGTGTTGGTAGCATCTTTCTTTATTTTTAATTTATTTTTTAAGAGATGAAGCTCCATTTTCACCACCCCACCCCCATGGTCAGAAAATGAGACCCACAGATAGAGCTGAAGATAATGGCAGGTTGCCATGGAAATGTGCATTTAGTCTCACTGTTTCCATGGCAACTGAAAGACATACCATTCTGTTCCTCTGAAGGATGCCAAAGGTAAATGAGCACTGATTAAAACAGGGGCACAAACTTGGGTTCTAATCAACAACAAAGACTAGGACCATAAACTCTTATTGCTCAAGCAGGAGATATTAAAAGCCATACAAATTCTGGGAAGGCCAGTGGCAGGAAGCACTGCACATAAACTGCTCCCCACGGGCTGCGGAATCACAGCCTTGGTGTAATGGACCATCTCACTGTCATGAACAGCTTCAGCTGACTCACACAGTATTTCTGTCCACAGCTGGATACTAAACCAACCCAAAGTTCATGATCTACTGAGCTGCTTCCTGGGCAGGTATCTGCACAGATCAAAGCCAGTTGCAGCCTAATCCTGGAAACCATGCAGAGCAAATACATTCCTTAGAACCCAGCAGGATCTGAACTGCACCATCAATCCTCTACCTAGCCCCTAATGGCATTTGGTTCAAGGATTCATCCTCTTAAAAAAAAAAAAAAAAAAAAAAAAGAAAAAGAAAAAAAGAAAAAAAAAGTTAAAAATAAAAAGAAGAAAAAGAAGATAAAGAAAAGGGAAAAAAAAGGGAAAAAAAAGAAGGAAAAAAGCCAATAAAAAGCTTCCCAAATAGAAGTTTGATACAATACAGGTGGCTACAGTTTATTCTTGCCAATGATCTGTGCCCTTGAACTGTGGTTCTTTATCCAGGCTGCTGACAGCTTTATCAAACACACCATTACACAAGGCAATCCCTTCCTCTACTGCCAGTCTCTCTGGCAGCTATGGCCCATTGCAGAGAAGCATGGTCAGAGTTTTGGCTGGTGTGCATGAAAACAGGCAAAGAAAAGGGAGTATCAAAACACTGCACATGCTGTCATGCTCTCTGCTAATGAACTTGATGGTGGTGTTTGCTTGTGGAGACAATGTTTGGTTCAGCCCTTAAGCATGTGTTGTAGCAGCTCACCAGGAAATACAGCACACTTGCTCTGGATTTTTGTTTGAACTCCCAAGAGCAGCCCCATGAAAAGGGACCAGGGGTTCTGGTTGATGGCAAGCTGAACATGAACCAGCAGTGCCCTGGCAGCCAGGAGAGCCAGCATTGTCTTGAGGTGCATCAGGCACAGCATCACCAGCCAGGCAAGGGAGGGGATTGTCCTGCTCTGCTCTGCACTGGGGCAGCCTCACCTCGAGTGCTGGGGGCAGTTTTGGGTGCCACAATATAAGAAGGATACAAAGCTATTAGACAGAGTCCAAAGGAGGGCAGTGAAGACGGTGAGGGCCTTGAGAGGAAGCTGTATGAAGAGTGGCTGAGGTCACTTGGTCACTGTTCAGCCTGGAGGAGACTTCAGGGAGACATCACTGCAGTTACAACTTCCTTGTGAGGAGAAGTGGTAGACACTGATCTCCTTTGTGGTGATCAGTGATAGGACCCTAGGAAATGGCATGAAGTTGTGTTAGGGGAGGTTTAGGTTAGATATTAGGAAGAGATTCTTCATTCAGAGGGTGACTGAGACTGGATTAGGCTCCGTGGGAAAATGATTACAGGACCAAGCCTGTCAGAGTTCAAGAAGCATTTGGACAATGCTCCCCGGTACATGTGACTCTTGAGGCTATCCTGTGTGAGGCCAGGAGTAGGACTCAGTGATCCTTGTGGGTCCCTTCCAACTCAGGACATCCTAAAATACAATAAACTCCACTGACCAGTCCCAGCTTACGGTGTGAACAGTGGAACTGTTCACAGTGTAAAAACTCAATTTTAAAAACTCTGATTTTTACTTGCAGCTGCCACCAGATGTTTGAAATGTTTGTAAGGTTGAAGGCAGTCTTAGTACAAAGCATGTGCCTTCCCAGCGTGGGAAACAGACAAGAGAAGCCTTCTTCCATGCATTTCTGCCTTCCCATTACTGCCTCCTCCACTGTTCAACGATTCCTCCCCCAGGTGCTGGATTCAGACATGCCCTTAGAGTGGCAAGAAATGACACTACTGTGTGGGAGAAGAAGTCCCAGTGGGTGTCACCCAGAGGGTACTGGTTCCACAACCTTAGCTGTCTTCCTGACTCACCCAACAGCTCTATACAGATGTATAATGACACAAGAGAAAGGTCTGACATTAGTGCAATTTTACATGTGGGTGAGATGGACTGCTATTCCCCTAATATTCACCTTAGGTTGGCCACTGGTCCTATTGTAGCTACTCACCTCAGAATGCTCTTTGTAGTAAATGATACCACACAGGGGCCCACCAACACAAGCATAACACTCATGCATACCTCTAAACCACAAAAAAAGGGGAAAACAAAGATCTCCTATTTCGCTACCACTGCCTGGCTAAAGGCCTTGAAGTGGGACCTTCAGTTAAGACAGATAGCTAGATACTGAATATGAAGAATGGAGCCAGTGACAGGCTGAGGATGTGCTGGTCATCTACCAACAAGTCTAGACAGAGCTCCCAGAAGTTCTCACCAAAGGGAGAATTTCTAGTCCTTCTTCTACCTTCTTGTCAGTGACACTGATGATTGTGCCCTTTTCCCTTAAAGTTTCATCTTAAGGTTTCCATAAATATCTTTCTTGATCGCTCACTCCTTGTCAGGTGGGTGAACTGAGAGAATCCTCCTTCTTTATGTGGGAGCAGAGATTTTCCACTGCGGTTTCTCATTTGGCATGAAGTGAAGGCAGCACCTCCAGCTCCTTCAGCTTCTTCTCAGTGGCTCAGTACAAGGGCTCCCAACTATTCCCACACTGCAGACCTCCTGCAGACATGCCTTGGCAGCCCCTCATTGTCCAGGCTACGTCAAATTCCCTGTCTAATCTTCTGTGTCCTCCTGGCACCACAAGTCTTGCCCCACAGGCTACAGTGTGGTGCCATCTTTGTCACCTATTCAGCGCACAAAACTTGACAGGTTAGGCTTTTTCAGTAGGAACCAAGACCTAGCATTTCTGCCTACACAGCCAAAATGCACCGAGATCACCTTTGTACCCCTCTGTCAACAAGAGCCCCTTTGCTGACATCCTAATATTGACAGAAGTTCTGATGTACTGACAGACTTCTAAAGAGCCAGGACAACTCTGGAGGTGACAGACAGCCCTTTGCACCCATTCCCTAATGGGAACTGGAAAACCAGTAGCTTTCGCCAATAGGTCACACCTTCTCCCAAGAAGCAGGTCTAGGAAGCCAAGAGCAACATGGAGTATGGGCTGGAATCTCTCCAGCTCCTAGCAGTTGCTCTGATCTAAAAACCACACTGCAGCAATACCAGCCTGCCTCCAAAACAGGCAGCTGCAAAGAAACTTTAGCTCTTGCTTAAGTCCTGCATGGAGCAAATCCAACCTCACCGCAGAACGCCTGTGTATGTCCAGCGCAGTGAGTCCCAAGGAGAAAGGGGTCCACCTAGTGCAGTCAGAGCAGTACTGCCAGAACCGCGGGCACAGCACACATGCGAGCTGCACGGCAACGCTGCAAGTGACACGGGTGGGCACCAAAGCCTTGTCTCTGCACAGTCCCTTGGAGCGAGAGGCACACCCTCTGCAAGGGGCAGCACCCCACGTGGACACACTTGCTCCATCCACTGCAACGGCACAGAGCAAGGGTAGGCAAGTGGAACCTGCCTAGGCTGAACAGACACGGCACATTTACATTCAGCAAGAACAGCAATCCAAGATGAAGCCTGCATGTTTACAGAGGCTGAAGGCTGGCTTCAGTCCAGGGAAGAAAAGCCTTGGTAGCTGCTGGCTTGCTACCTCTCCAGCACTACTGCTACAATTTTATTTCCCATAAAAGATCTCAAAAGAGACTTGACCTAGGTCAGTCTGTGTGAAATGGATCAAGAATGGATCTTCCTGGTTCAGAAAGCAACTCCTCTGGCCTACTTATAGCTATCCCCGCAGAAAGAAATTGAGTTTATCTAATGCATTCTACCTACACAAGCTTTAAGGTCTTACACTTTTCAAAGGCAGTTCTGGCTGACACCACCTTCAAGATCTGGGAGCATAAAGATAGGGTTAAAACACCCTGAAGGGGTTTAGACAAATCTTTCAACCACATTCTTTTAATCCCTTTTACAAAATGTGACAGCTCTCTGATACCAACTAGGATAACTAGGCAGATGTTGCTGGCTACAGGAAATGGAAAGGGCTAAACTGAAAGAGCCACTGCTCCACATCCTGCATCCCCATGTGACAAAGTCAGAGCAGGTCATATATGATCTCCTGTAACATCTGCTGATGAAACTGAAACTAGCTGGCTATCAGCTCTGAGCACTAGAAATAAATAGGCAAAACAGTGCTGAACACAGGCACTACTAAGTAGTTTTAAAAGGCTTTTGGGAAGCCTAACAAAAAATGCCTGTGGCATGGTCTAGAAAAGCTCATCGTTTGCCATAGGCAGTTCCCTTGAGACCAAAGTCATGCAGTGCTCCCACACTCACGTGAAAGACTCAAGTCTTAAACAATTTGGTTATGATCAGATAAAACACAAAAGAGGGAATAAAAATAGCTCCCCATCTCTCCTTTCATCCAGAAGCAGGTGAATCACTGACTTAAAAGACATCTAGTGGCAGATAAAAAACTATAGAAAATTACTAATTGAAATTATGTTATTCTGGAAACTTCTAGACTTCGCATTCCAAGGAGTCTTAGAAAGGAGTGGAGTTCCAGTCTTTCATCAAACCATGAATGTTAGACAGAGACTAAATGATAAACCAAGGTATGGAAAAGCTTCCCAGACAACTGTAAGCCAAAAGGACTTGTGTAGCCTTAGGCAGTACTCCTGCTCTCCTCTATCACCTCAACCTCCATTCCTGCTGGCAAGAGCAGGCAGCAACCATACTGTGAAACCTGAGAGTCTGTATGACCTAAAATTCCAAGTCAGGCTTAAACAGCTGTGTACTTTATTTATATAAGAGTTTTCTTCTTTTTATATATGAAAGACATGAGATATTAATTCTTCTGACCTCAATTTTTTTTGTTTCATTTACTCTGAACAAGTAAAAACCATCATCCCAGGAACTTACAGCAAAGCTACCATAGTTTCCTGGGACCAAGAGAATTCTGTTCAGCAAGAAAAAAGAAAAGTATCTGGAAAAGCCCACTGTAAGCTGGGCAGTGGAGAGTCAGCAGTACATCTGAGAAAGACTCCAAGTCCCATTTGCTTGGAATAGGCAACAGTAAGGAATAAGCAACACTAGCCTGAAAGAACTCAGATTCTACCCACATGTAAATGCACAAGCAATACCAATCAACCTCACAGACTTTTTTTAGTAAGACCTTTCAATAAACATACACACATATAAATACAGCCTTCTCTTGCAGAGACAGTTAAGTAGTTCCACAATCAGGACAGGGCAGTCCAGTCAGCACCACCTGGCGAGTGGCTCACAAGGCACTGAAGATGCTCCTGTGTGCATGCTCATGGTTACTTCATCATTTCTGAAGGGAAGGCCAGTAAGTCTTGGAGACAGGTTCAGTGCAAACACACACACAGCTGCAGTATTGTGTAACAGCTGTGTCACAGGGTAAGGGAGATGAGAGGGAGCAGCAGGGAACGAACAAACATAAACTCTTTGGAGACTGCCAGAAGTGTCTGCAAACAGTGTCCATCCATGGCAAGTCCAGTCAGAATTTGACAGAGAAGGAAGTCCCACATGAGCAGCCCTTCTCTGCCTGGGGGTTGCTCACCACCTGGAAGGAGCTACGGATCAGCTCTTGGCTGAAATCCACCATGGATCCTTTCACAAAGGCCAGGCTGTCCACATCCACAACCACACGGGCACCACCTTGTTCAAACACCCTGCAAAAAAAAAAAAAAAAAAAAGCAGCATATTTAACCACTAACTGTGCCAAAACCCCTACAGAGAGGCACAACCTCAGCATGCTCCTTATCTCACAGGCTTCTTCCCTTCAATGCAAGATACTATCATCTCACACATACCCCTCCTGCCATTTTTGCCAAGAACAGTAACACCTGACCACCAAAATGTCCCTTCGTCCTTGCCTGTCATCAGGATTGATAACTGTGTCCAAGGAAAACTTGTACTGGAAGCCAGAGCAGCCACCTCCTTCAACCTGCAGCCTGAGAAACTCTGATCCTTCTGCAATCTCCAGCAGCCTCTGCAAATAAGTAAAAGGAAGAGGATTAAAAGGCCTGCTGAACAAACTAGTGAACACTCAAACGTCTCCTCTGCGGGACGGCAGGGCAGGCAGGGTGGAAACCCTCCCAGAGACACCAGACTCCTCCCGGAGTCCCCACCTTCACGCAGCTCTCGCTGAGGAAGATCTGTCCCTCGCTGGGGCCGCTCTCCGTCGGGCCCGGCTCGGAGAAGGACGAGGCCCAGCGCAGCAGGGAGCCAGCTGGGCGGGCAGGGCCGGCCGGAGGCCTCGGCAGCGCTCGGCCTGGGCACGGTGAAGCGGAGCAGCGGCTGCCTCGGGAAGAAGGGAGAGAAAGGGGGCGCCTCAGAGGGGTCCGCGCCGCCGGAGCGGGCGGCGGGCCCGGCCCCTACAGCCACCACCCCCTGCCGCGCAGCGGGGACCTTCCGAGCCCCCGAGGGAGGGTCCAAGGGGCCGAACGCCCCAGGGAACGGTACCTCGTCCGGCCGCCCAGCGCCGACATCCACCGCCACCGCAGCGCCGCCGGCGCCGCCATGCCCGCCCAGCCCCGCCCCGCCGCCATGGCGGAAGTGCGGCCGCGGCGGGCGGGAGCGGCCGCGCCCTCGGGGGGCGGCACCGGGGCGGCCGTGGCCGTGGCGCTGGCCTGTGGCGGGCAGTGCTCGGCCTCAGCTTCGAGGAACGCGCTACAGGCGCTCAAAGGCACGAAGCTGCTGTTCGCTCCTGGGGGTGTTTGCAGCCATGGAGCAGTGAAGAGTAATAAAATAAGCAGCCAGCGCTGTCCGTCCGCGCATGCTTGTCCCGGGATTAGCCGTAAGGTTATCCTGAGCAGAACCCAGAGAAAGATCCAGGTGCAGCCGCAGGGGAGTTGGATACGCTGAAGAGCAAACACGGGGGGTTTTAGGGTTTCTCCCTGATTCCGGCTTTTCTGCTTTGTTCTCCTTTATCAGGTGGAGGCCAGTCTTCCCTAGCTCGCTTGGCCCGGCGCTGCCGGCTGTGCTCAGCCTCACGCCCGCACTGTCCCTCGCTTCCCACCGCAGCCCCCGCCCCGGAGCGCCCACCCGACTGCAGCCCGGCCCCTGCGGCCCCGGGGCACGCTGCCCTCCCACGCTGGCTTAAGCTCCTCCTGATCGTTTGCCGTGTGATAGTGGCCTGGCCGGTCGATCACGGAGCGCTTGCGGTTAAAGAGTCTTTATCTCTTTGTTCCTCATGTGCTTCTGGGGGAGGAATCCTGTTCCTCAGCCCTAGCCAGGCCTGTGGAGAGTCATACAGTGACTGTGTGAAACACTGGTGGAAGAAAACCTGTCATTCCAGCAGGAGAGGTGATTTACCATCAGGGGACTTCAGGACCTTGTCACAGTTTGCTTTCTCACCATCCTGCTCCAAGTAGGATTCTTCTGTAACCACGGGCTTTTGCTTTTTGTTCCACCCTGAGCATGTAAATAAAGACTGGTTTGAGCTGTTTAATTTTGCCTACTCTTGGGTTAGCTCTAATAATGCTAGGATAAAGCCAGGAAAGTACCACAGGCAAGGTCCCAGCAGGAGTGGTACTAATGCAGGCACTTGCAACAGTTGAAGAATCCTCATCAGGAATACTGGAACACTGAATGTTTAAATAAAAACATATTGGGATGTTTCTCGGTTATTATCAGTGTGGCATCCCAAATGCTGACAACTTTGGAGGAGGGAATGAAAACCTCCTGGGAAAAAAGACATGGAGTGATCATGCCTGATTTCTTTCCATATTGCATTTGCTTTCTTTCTCACTCCTGTAGGGTGTATTAGATTGATCTTGCTGCATTTCTCCATGTTGTGGCTGTATTCACTGTGAACACCTTTTGGTGAATGGATGTAGCTCCAAAAACCAGACACTTACTTTTAGAGTTGCCTTCATTTTTTCTGTGTTAAAGTGACAGAAGGGTGTTAAGTGACAGAAGGGGGGCAAGCAGCTTCAAGGGTCTTTGGGACATTGCTGAAATGATTACTGCAGACTGAAAGAATGAGGAAAAGGCCAACTAGCATCACTCACAGTTAATATAATTAATAATCTGCTGTGCTGAGGAGAGACTCATTCTGGGGACAACTTTTTGGTGTGACAAGGGGAGGTGGGGGTAACTAAGGAGAACAGCTATTCCTTTGCATCTCTTATCACTGGCCATTTTTTCCTTCAGTCAGCTGTGTGGTACCAGGATAGTCGCTTGCTTTTTTTCATGGAGTTACCATCTAGTTTTTCTTCCTTCTTGAGTTCTGATTTTGTTGGTCATCTTGTTTCTGATAAGTAGACATAATCTGGTTTTAAGTTTGTGTTTTGATTTTCTGTTCTTATTCTGGTTTGTGGTGTCTTAGTTTGGGGAGTTCCTTTAGCTCTCTTTAAGCACACTGTATTGAAGATATTTATTTGAGAGTTGAATTTTCTAGCTATTTTGCTCATTTCTCTCTGCAATATGATGTGAAAATCATCTTGTATCTATTTTGAAGGGAAATGAAACTTGTTTCAGTGCTTCAGAAACTGGTGATAATAAAACCTCTGGCGTGGTGCTGAATGCAAGAGTGGATGTGATGAATTTAAATGTGAATTCTGACGATCTCTAGCAAAAGGAGCATGTTCTGGCTGAAAGAACAGTTAAATTGATTAGTCTCTGTATGTGGATTTTCTTGAGAACCTGCCTGCTGTATTCACTGACACTGTAGAGCCTGCAAACACATCTGTTTACTGAGCTGCAAGTGCTGTGCTGTTGGAGGGATTTGGATTAATCAGGTGTAGATGGCTGATGAAGTGGAACTTCAGGCTTTTTCCTCGTGTAATAGAGTTGGTTGAACTACAAAAATTAACAAGTCCAGTGTCAGTCTTGCTGGAGATAATTTGTCTGCTAGCTTTCTTAGCCTTTCCCACTGGTGTTTCTGCACTGCAGCATCAGCCCCCTGTAATGTTGGTAATCTGAAAGGGCCTCCATCCACAAAATAAGGAGATCAGCCTGAAGTTGATTTGAATCTTTCTTAAGCAATTTTTGGCTCCAAGGAAACCTGGAGGCTTATGCCTGTTATCACATGTCACAGGGGGCCTGTGCCTAAAAGCAAGGTCTGTTTGGCCCAAGATGGTTATGCTGCCTTGGGGAATATAAGCTTTAGTAATGTTATTGCAAAACTGACACCGTAGTAATGTATGATATCAGCTAAAAACCTTGGGCAGAAGGTTTCTGCTTCTTTCTTCTGTAAAGGCCTTGGCTGTAGATTTAGAGACTTACACTTATTAGGCTTTTTACTACTCCAGTTTGGGGTGTGGGGAGGGAAACCTTTTCTGTGAAAATGTTAATTTTGATCCTAGATGCAATGATTTTTAGTTCAAAGCCTTTGAAATATGTGTTGACTTGTATGTACAGTCGCTGCCATTGTGTAAAAGCATCTGTGAAGCAAAGATATGTGATGAGTTGTTTCACAGGGAGGCATCCTGACTTTATGGCCTGTGGAATTTGCTCCCAAGCAAATTCCAAGCACTGCTTATCCTGTGAATGTGTGATGGCACTTTATGGTGTTGCTCTGACTCGACTGCAGTTCTGTTACCAGCAGTCAGATAGGCAGCTTTGTTTATCATCTGTAAGACTTGAAGGATATGGATAAGGGAAGCCTTTTGAAGGGCATGCTTTCCATGCACAAGGAAAAGCCTTTATCTGGGTCGGTTATAAAGTGTAGTGTTCAATACATAGCTTAGTCTCAGCAGGGTTTTTTTGAGAGTGGTGTTTTTTTGTGTGTGTGTGGGGGGGGGGGGGGTTTTTTTTTTTTTTTTTTTTTTTTTGGGGTGTTTTTGGTTTTTTTTTTTTTTTTTTTTTTTTTTTGTTTTGTTTTGTTTTTAATAGGGCTTTGGTAAGTATCCTGCTATGCATGTATGTGGATACTGAATGCTTAGTTGAAGTCTGAAAAAAAACCATAGAAAAGCCCCACACTCCTTTCTGATGTGACACCCTTTGCAGAGGGCCTGAGCAAAGTGTGGGGTGCCGCCTGTGAGTCACTTGGCTGTGCAGCTGCAGCTGAGCAGGCACCTCACTGGGACAGAGGTTTGAAGTGGGGACGCTGTGTCAGCTCTGCCACGTTCCTACCAGATCAGCACTCACGTGTCTCTCTACTGTGTTCTAACATGATCCCAGAAGGGCTAAAATTTGCTACCACGTGAAATTGGTGTAAAGTTGTAAGCTTCAGCTTGGGTCAAATGCTTTTTGAAGCATCATCTGGTTTGCCTTGGCATCCACAGCACAAAGCTGGGAGTCTCTAGCAATTCACGAGTTTGAGAAACAGAACGGGCGTGTGTGCTCTGTGAAAGGCGGCAGACACGCCAGGTACTCAGCAGATGTAACTCTTGGCACTCATGTTCCGCCAACAGCTTTCAACATGCAGAACACGAGGTATGGGATATGCACGAACAAGGCCACGGACGAGAATACTACAGCAGCTCTGCGGGGGTTATGTTTTATCCCCTTTCAGTGGGGGCAGCAGAAGAGCTTCCCTCTCCATGGCACTGCCTGTCCTCCGGCTGCTGCCTTTGACACTGACATGTCCCGGGAGTGGGCATGTCCAGCGCCAGCGCTTTTGGAGAGGGTGTCAGTCTGTCTGCCCAAGGGCTGTAGTTCCAGCGCACCACCACCACTCCGGGGCGGTCCTGTCGCCGCCTGTCACGACGGCGCTCCCACCGCCCTTTTCCCGGCTGCAGCCTTGCTCTCGGCCACGGGGGCGGGCGGTTCCTCCCCCCGCCCCCGCCGGAGTTCGCGGCGGCTCCGGCCCGACCCCGCGGGCGGGGCCGCCCCAGCTGACCGGCGGGCGGGGCGCCGCGCTCATGTGACACCGCGGAGCCGCCGCTGCCGCCGCCGTGCCCGCCGCCGCCATGGTGCCCTCCCCGCTCGCCCTGCTCCTGGCGCTGAGCGCCACCGCCCTGGCCGAGCCCCTCCGCTTCGTTGACTGCGGTGAGTGGCTCCGGCCCGCGGCCGCGGCGCAGCGGGAGGAGAGCAGCAGGCGGAGGCGGCCCGGTAATCCCGACTCTTCCTTGCAGGTTCCATAGACGGCAGCATCCAGGAGGTGAACGTGAGCCCCTGCCCCACTCAGCCCTGCCTGCTCCACAAGGGGACATCCTACAGCATCAACGTCACCTTCGCCAGCAGTAAGGAGCACATTCCCAGCGGGAGTGGGCAGGGGCAGGTGTTCCCCTGTGTCCCGCTGCTGGGAGGGGAGAAGGGCGGCTGGAGAAGGATCTGGCTGGGAGGAAGAGTGTCCCTTAGTTGTGATCTTGCAGCCTCTGGGGTGTGTGAAGGGCACGTGTGGTATATGTGTGTTCTCCGTGTTTTGCAGAGATCGAGAGCCAGGGCAGTAAAGCAAGGGTGTATGGGGAGATGCTGCACGTGGACATACCCTTCCCTATTCCTGAGCCTGATGGATGCAAGTCTGGGATCCAGTGCCCCATTCAGAAGGGCCATTCCTACAGCTACCTGAATAAGCTGCCTGTGAAGAGCGAGTACCCCAGTGTAAGTATGCAGGCAGCTGGACAGCTTCTCAGCTACTGCCTGTCCTGAAGTAGTCTCACCACCTTTCTTTAAGGGAAGACACCTTGTTCTGATGAGACAGAGTAGACTCCATAGACAGTCTGGTCTTCTTTTTCCTGTATGACTCTAGTTTCAAGTTCCCACTTTGGGACAGGCCCAGCAAAGGAAGCAGCCTAGCTCCAGCTGCTGAGAAGCGGCTTCAGCTGCTCCAGTATCTTGCTGCGCCGTGCTTCCCACCAGAGCCTGCTGCATGCAGCTGAATGCTCGCAGACTGGGCGTGCTTGACTCTTGGAGTGCTGTTCAGCTAGGGATGCTGCAGGGTGTTTCCACTCTACTTTTGCAGGGAGTGGGAATTTGAGTGCAGTGTGTGGAGGTCTCCTGTGTCATGTAACTGGGCGCTCTCCATCCTCAGATGGTGCTCCAGGAATCAGTGCATGAGCGTGGCCCACCTTCTGCACACAAGGGCAAGGCCCCAGCTCTGTCCTCTTTGTGCAGAGCTCCCAGGACCTCCTTGTTCCACACAAGTGATAACTTTTCTCCCGATGCCCTTGCCTTAAGATTTCCTGAATGTTCTTATTTCCCTCTACTTCTCTCTCTTTCAGATTAAACTGATTGTGAAGTGGGAGCTGGTAGATGACCAGGATCAGATGTTGTTCTGCTGGAAGATACCAGTGCAGATTACCAGCTGAGGAGCTCTGCCATTAGTAGGGTTTTGGGAGAGAAAAACCAGAAACAATACAGGCCAAATTCTTTTATATAATAAACATTTCTTATTGCTTCCTTCAGAGCTCTGCAGCCTCCGAGCAGCCAGCACTGTGTTCCTTGCAAGATCAGTCCCTGGCAGAGTGCTCTTACTGTGTTTAGGTGACACCCCTGGGGTGTTCTCCTAGCAGCTCAAAAGGCAGCAGTGTCTGCTGCAGGAGTGACTGAGCATCATCCTCCAGCCGCTCTGCGGAGGCACTTAATCTGTTAGACATGGAACTGTCTGTCCTCTCAAAGGAATTTCTCAGTGATGAACCTGGCTATTGTCTGAGCTGCTACCTGATAACCCTTCAGTGCCTCTTCTAGAATGCCGGCTGCATCCACCCTCCTGTGTTTCTCCTGCTCTGTTGTGATCGGGATGCCCCTGGGACCTGCATTTGCTATCCATGCAGTGAAGCAGAGGGAAGGAGAGGAGTCTTTCCCTGAGCTGACAGCCTGCTATGTCCTGGGCTTCTGCTCAAGCCAGCAGGACTCCAGCTGGGAAAACTTCCGTTTTGTGGATGCAAAGCCAAATGGTGTTCAATGTCTCTGCAGGGATGATTCTTTCTCTAACCAATGGTTTGCACTACTACTAACTTGGAGCTGCTGTGAGCTCCTGAATCTCTTTTTATAACTTTCCTTTTAATAAAGCCTAGACAAAATCTGCTTGTGTTGTATTCTGTGAGTGAAGAGAATCAGGAGGAAAAGCAGAGTGGCCCAGGCACCCAGAGTTGCTGGGATTCAGCTGGTCTTACTTCTTAGCTGAAGGCATGGATAGAGGTGGTATGCTGGCCTAAGTGTGGGTCACCTGGAAGCAGCCAAACATCTCTGTTGTCAGTATCCAGCTGGCAATGTCTGGCTGTGCTCCTGCCTTGCTAGTCCTACGCTGGCTTGAAATTGTGCAAAGGCTCCCTGAAGAGGTGGTGGCACAGAACACAGCCTTGCTTGCTGCAGCATAGGTAAAGGTCTTCATACTGAGGGGCTGGGAAAACAACTGTCAGACCTGCCAGAGAGCCCTTACCAACTGCAGTAACCTATACTTTGTCACGTGGGAACTGCAGCTCCCTTGTGTGAAAACAAGGCAGGGTGTGAACAGCTACAACTTCCGTGCTGTCTGCAGGGACTGGAGTTGGCTCCTGCCACTGGTGCTGGGTTGGGGATTTGGCCTGGCAAAGCTCCCTACTCTGGTTTGAGAGCAGGAGGAGGCCATGTGCCAGAGGGGGCTAAGAACTGGCTTAGAAGTAGGATGGCTGTGCCCTTGGCAGAGGCAAGACAAGCACAGTTCTGACAAGCCCCAGTGTCTTGAGCCACAGGGGCCCAAAATAAATGTTTTATTTAACAACATGAGAGAAGTTTCCAGCAGACTCAGTTAAAAAAAATAACCACCAACAACTTTACAGAAAGGAAGCTGGACCTGCTCCCCCTCCCCCTGCCCAGCTAGCATGGGCCACAAAGCACAGGGCTAAAGGCCACAGGGAGAGCTGGCCCTGGGGCCCCTCAGGCCTTTTTCCCATGCCCCAAGGTTAGGCAGCAGCTCTAGAGAGCTGGGGTGGAACCCCCATCTTAAGCTCTGGCCTGCGGGCTGGACGCTTCCCAAGGAGTGAGGCCAGCACCCGCAGTGTGGGTAAGGCTTGTCACTAGGTCAGTGCAGCAGTGGCAGGGAGATGAACCCCCTTTCTTGGCAGGGTGAGGGGGACAGGCAGGGGCTGTGTGGCAAGGGAAGGTGTCCTGTGAGCCTCCATGACACAGGGACACGTGACAGGTGCTGAGGGCTGGGGTGGGCTCTGCTGCAGGAAGAGCAGGGGCTGGCAGGGCCAAGAGGGGTGCAGAGGCTGGGAGCTCAGCTCTGACCTATAGAGAGAGGTGGTGGGGAAGCTGTGCACTTCAAAGGCGAAGGAACAAAGAGCCTCGAAGCACCCACAGCCGTGGGAGGCCTTTCTCTGTGCTCCCAGGTCCCAGAGCCACGCGCAGGGGAGCACCCTCACTCCTGCTCTCCTAGCGCTACGCAGCTGCTGGGTTCTGGGCTGTCTGGGGCACACAGTGGTGTGACCGTGCCAGGGCCACGTAGCCTGGCAAGCACTGGCAGCGGTAGGAGCCCTCTGTGTTCTCGCAGGTGCCTCCTCGGCACAGGGGCTCAGGGTTGCCCACTTCCTCACACTCGTTGATATCTGCAAGGAGAAGGATTGGGCTGAGCTGGTGGCACAGTGAGTAGTCCCAGCCCACACCCACAGCCTTGTGTCCCTGCCATTCCCCCTGGCCCTCCCACACAGGTTCTGCCTGCCCCGTCCCACAGCCACTACCTTCAGGATCTCGACCAGCCTCCCATGCCCTCAGCGTATCTGCAGAGTGTCTGTAGTATCCAAGGGTGACATTCCCAGTGTCCTTCAGCACAGTACTGAACCCTGCCCCATGTACACTAGACGAGAACCCCTCCAAGCTCTGCAGTTGGTGACAGTCCCTGGTTAGCAGCTTTTGGCTAACAAGTTATAATAGCTTAAGATCTGGGGGAAAAGCTACTTCTAGCCTTGGAAAATGCCCTTTTCTGATCCAACAAGGTCAACCAGGCAAATGATGGTGGCCCTGAGAGGCCGGTTATCACCTCCAGGACCAAAACACAGAGGGACTTCGTGCTGCACAAACAACAGCTTATTTTATTAACCTGCAAACTGTGCCAAAGGGCTCAGTTGGCCAGTTTGTCAGGCTGCAGCGTGCATGTGAGCCCTACAGCAGCTGTCCTACTGTGACAGGTCTGCTCTGCTACATGTACTCACCCAGACACTCTGCCTGAGATACACCCACTTGTGATGAGGCCATGAGCAGGACACAGCACCCATGTAGAACCCCAGAACTGTTGTTTGCACCCACAGGTGCAAACAGAGCCCAAATCCTCACCTACCAAGGAAGGCCCAACCCCTCTCACCACAAACTCCAGACTCAACCCCCATTGATCAGCAGGGAGTGGGGAGCGGGTTCAGCTGGCCACCCAAGGGAGAAAGAAGACCCCAGCAGTAGCCAATGGATCCTGGGAGGACCAAAGTGCTCTGCCACCCCAGGGACCTTGGATTATCTCTAGCATAGGTGGAGGGGGCCATCTGACAAAGAAAGAGTAGTGCAACTTAGGGAGGGATGCTGGAAGCAGAATTTTAAGGGTGGTAAGAGAAAGCACAGCAGTCACAGGAGGAAGTTGGAGAGGGGAAACATGAGAAGAGAGAGCTTGAGGAACAAGGTAGTCTTCACACACAGCATAACAATTGTTGAACTGACACTGTGGACTCACAGTAAACCTCAGGATCAGACATTGCCATGAACAGGATGGCTTGTTGAGAAGCCCAAAGAGAAGTCAGGCACATCAAGGGAGGGACTTGTGCTTTGCAGCCTCAGAAACAAGGGAGAGTAAAGGCTGAAAGAGCAGACAGGCTGGTCTGGCCACCAAATTGAGAGGAGAAATGAAACAAGGACACTTTAGCCCAGACAGACCCAAAAGCCAGAAGAAACAGCATAGTGTTGCTAGCAGTCTGTACCAAGTCCTGGAGTTTGCTCACTTGGGCAGGGGTGGGGACATACAGCCCACCTTATGGGGCATGGGTTAGCTGTTGCCATATGGAATTGAGAGGGGAAGTGCTGCAGCAGCTGCAGGAATATTCTAAAGGCCTGAAGTCAGCAAGGTAAAAACATGGTGATGACTAAGAACCAAACTGGAGAACTGAAAGGAAAAAAAACAGGTTACAGTGTAAAATGTAGTCAGTAGCTAGTTAGTTCAGGATAGAAAAGGCAACAAGCAAAGGCTCCACAAATATGTTAGCAGGAAACAATGGGGAATGTCGGTCTATTTCTTATCAACAGAGAAAACAAAAGTCAGTTGAGCTGGCTGGAGCAGCTAACACGGGTTTTGTTCCAGCCATCATAAAAACACTCATGGTGATCAGACAGGGCACAGACCATGTTTGAAGTGTTTAAACAAGGGTGCAGGAGCACAGGGAGGGAAAGGTCACACTGTGATGGAGAGGTTCAACAATCAGATATAAAGCAGTTACATCCATAAAGGTTTGTGGCAACGCAAATTCATGTGCTTAATGCTGCCTGCAGTCCCTGAAATGTTGACAGTTCTCTCTGAGATGGGAGCATAAAGAAGGCCTCAGAAAAGCAACAAAAGATAAATCTCATAACCATCTTCAAAAACAGAGAAGGGAAAATCCAGAATTACAGTCTGCTCACCCCTAAGCAGTTCAGGTTGGTGAATGATTAGGTCATAACCCTCTAAAGAATAACAAGATCATTAAATAGCTGGTGCAGATCAGTTAAGGCCTGATTACGTTAAGCCAATCTGGTTCTCTTCCCTGACCTGATAGCTGGCCTGTCAGATAAGGGAGAAGTGGTGGATATGATGTGCCTTGGCCATGGTGAGGATTTCAACACACTCTCACATGACACACTCTAACAGATTGAGAAAATACCCTCTAGATTAAACTGTGGCAATTGCACAATGGACCACACAGCTGCACTCCACAGACAATTAGCAATACCTGGCTGTTACAACAAAAACCCTTTTAAGCACAGGCTGCAGTGGTCTGTCCTTACCCCTACTCCATGCAAATGCTGTCATTAAGGAAGACAAAGGAAGAATCCCCATGCCTATAAAATATACACGTGTGACGCCAGACTGCAAGCACTTTGCAGACTTACTCTGATAGAATAGTGGTCCAAATTCAACCAGACAAAATTGACTGAAGGCAAATGCAAAGCATCATGGCCAATGAAAGGAAAACAGTGCACAAATGCAGAAGAGGGAGTAACATCTCAGGCTGCCATTTTGCACAGCTGCATTTGGGGTGATATATACCCTGGGTTCTGTATGAAGAAGCTGCACCATTGTTTTGTACAGTAAGGATGCCCTGAGTTGGAGCAAGTGCCGTGCCTAAGGAAAAAGAGAGTGTCTTCATCTGCTCTGTTGAGTGCCTGAGGTCTCAGCTGGCTTGGAGCTGAGTGACATGTGAAAATGATGGAGACACGGCATAGGGATTTAGAGGAAATGCAGAGAGTAGATTTAGAAACCATGTCTCATAGGGCAGGGTGGAAAGTGAGGAATTTCACCAGGACAGTGGCAAATGTAGAGGACATTATTCACAGTAACAATGGCTTGTGATGTACAAGAGTGGTATGAGAAGACAGGAGACATCAGCCGCTCTCGGTGATGCCCCGAGCTGCTCTTACCTAGCTGCCAGCAGAAAGTGGCCGGCGGAACGTCCACGCGGGCCCTCCCAGCCGCACGGGAAGGAATCGTAAGAGCGGGACTGCTCCCGCTGCCGTCCCGGCTGGCACCGGCAGGGAGCAGCCGCGGCCAGGGGACGCGGGTCTCACTCACCCACGCAGGCCATGCGGGTCATGTCCAGCTGGAAGCCGTCGAAGCAGTCGCAGGTGTATCCCTCCGGGACGCGCACGCAGCGCCCGTTCTCGCAGCCGTTGAGGATCCCGCACTCCTCCGCCTGCAGCCCCTCGAAGCCCTCATAGAGACCTGGAGGGCGGCAAGGTGGGGTCAGAGCAGGGTGAGCCTCAGCCCAGTCACAAAAGGAATATCGGGCATGCAGCGAGACAGTGACTGAGCAGGACTGACTCAGGACTGACTCAGAACAGCCAGGAGCAGAGCTTGCTCCAAGCCTGGAGCAGCCCAGCCAGGGTGGGAATGACGAGGCAGTCCCCACGGACACAGTCTGGGTGGGGAGGCACTGCTCTGTGTCTCCAATACTCACCAGTTTGGCCGGGCAGGTAGCGGGGTGGAGACCGCACTGGGCCATGGTGGAGAGGGCTGCCATGAAACTCACTGCTGGGTACCCTCCGAGGGAAACCGGCGTCGGGGTTTCCGTACTCAGACTCCAGGTAGTTGTAGTAGGGGCTGGGAAGGCCATAGTGGGGGTCTTCCAAGCCCGGTCCGTACTCATACCTAGGTCTTTCTCGGAGCTCAGCCCCTCTCTCACTGTCTTCACTGGCCCCATTACACAGGAAAGCAAAATCAGCTGCAGGATGTGAGGAAAAGGAAGGGTCAGTGCAGCCTGGCTCAAGATCTACTATATAGCCAGAGGGTGTGCATCCACACTAGGTCAGCTGAGCCAGGCCTGCATTCAGTACCCTCCAAAGCTGCAGCTCTGTAGTTTTTTGATTGCCAAGAAGACTAGCTCCTGTCTGGGCCCAGCAGGTTCTTGAGCAGCAAGAACCCCAATTCCCAGGGTGCTCCCATCCCCAGCTACTGCTGCCTCCTAACGTGTGCAGAAGCAGTGGGATGCACAGGGTAACTCTCCCCTCAAATACCTTGGACTTGCTGCAAACCAATTTCAGATACATTTTACCCACTGGTGCAGCTCAGTCCTGGAGAAGTGTTACCTACTCCAGGACTAGTGGGGTTACCTACTCCTTGGGCTCGCTCTAGCAGGGCAGAGATCTTATGCATGACATGAGAAGTGGCAGCCCAGCCCATTCCCACCTCTGCTGGGAGATGCTTGCCCATGCCACCCAACTTACCAGAGGACCTGTGGGGACAAAGTGCACAGTTCTGGCCCCAGGCTTCGCCGAGCCGGCAGCAGCACTCCGTGTACGTGGTCTGCTGGCCATGCAGCAGGTCTTGGCAGATGTAGTCAGCAACGGTCTGCCAGCAGACGTCCAGGTGGATTTCATACTCCTCCAAGGCATCTGCGACACAAGCAAAGGATGCCATGGAAATCATCCAGAAGAATGCCTGTCCATCTTGTCCCAAGAGAGATGACCATGTGCCCCAGCTCCTGCCCCCTCCCTGCCCTGGCTGCACCCTGTGCTGGTGCTGACACACCTCAGCCAGACACCAGCTCCCCACCCACTGCTCCCTCCTGCAGGACCCAGCCATGGGGCAGGATGAGTGGGGCAAAGGTGTGCTGCAGTGCAGCAAAGGTGTGCAGCATCAGGCTCACCTGCCCTGCTGGAGAAATTCACACACCGGTTGCCAGTGGCATCCAGCACGAGAGGGAGGCTGCAGAAGCAGTGGTAGGAGCCTTCTGTGTTCAGACACTCGCCATTGATGCAGTACACTTCATTCTGACACTCATCCTGATCTGCCCACACACAAGGACATGGCAATGTTTCAGGGTGGCAGACATGAGCAACGTGACCTTTTCCCTGCCCAAACGGGGACCTCATGGCCCTGAGGCCCTCCTCTCTTGTTCCCCAGGAGGGTCCCAGGAAGCCTGTTGCCTAGACCTGGCCCAGCAGGGACAAGTCTGGGTGTAGCAGCACAGCTGTCCGCCCATGTGCAGTATGGGTCGCCCACTGCTCTTTGAGGCCATCTTACCAACACACTCAAGCCTGCTGGAGTCATAGAAGTATCCTGTACGGCAGAAGCACTTGTAGCCCGGCACCGTGTTCAAACACTGTCCATTGCGGCAGAACTCAGAGCCAAATATCTCACACTCGTCCATGTCTGAAAGAGGGATAGAGAGAGGGCAAGTGTCTCAGGAAGCAGAGCCATGGAAGCAAAGCGTGCTGGGTGCTATACCTGCAGAAAGCTGTCACAGCACCTTGCCTGATTTGTTGATAGGACCCTGAGTGAGCCTCCGACCTCTCCTACAGGCCCCATGCTTGGGAGGAGAGGGAGAAGCACCCCCAGGCAGAGCAGGAGGAGGGATGGTGTGAGCAGGACACTCACAAACAGGAAATTCATGTGTATCTTAAGCACACAACCCCCATGGAGGTAAAGTGCCAAAGACTGAGCGAGCTAGCCACTGGGAGATCTTCCAGTAACTGGAAGAGCTGTGTCTTAATGCACCCCATCCCCGGTTCATAATGGGAGACTTGCACCAAGAAAGAATCACTGTCAGCAACAAGGCAGGACTGGAGGCAGGGACACTTCCAGCTCAACAATACTGGCTGTCTGAGATTTCTCTGGAATGGGGGAAACAGCCATGATAGGCCTGGGGAGATAGTTTGGTCAATGCATTTTCATGCAGGGTTTTACATACTGCTCTCCCTCTTTCCCCTGGAAGAAATGAAAGAAAATGGTGCTAGTACCTGTGAAAGAGACTTTTCCTGAGAGCAGATCTTCCTGGGGAATATAGCCCTTCCCAAGAGGGCAGATCTCTTGGTACTCCACTGACCAAGATACAGATGCCAAGAGGAAATGGAAAGAAAAGAAGCAGCTCGTTAGTGCAATCAAGGTGGAGTTGGCAGGCAGAGCACTGGCTCTGGCTGGTGTGGTGGGGTCACAGTCCTACCTGTGCCTGGGATGGGGCAGGGGTAAGTCTCACAGTTGTCACCCCAGGCTGCCCCCACTGTACAGCAGCACTCCTCCTTGGTGATGTTCTTGGCCAGGACGCTGTCACACAGGCGGACGTCACTGATGTGGTAGTAACACTGCTTGCGCTCTGCGCTGTCAGAGAGGTGGGCTGCACGTGTGTCGGAGCCCTCTAAAAGACAGCAGAGCAGGGACGGGATGGGGTCCTTGGCACCCCAACGCAGCATCCCATACCTAGGAGGTCCCAGAGCACACCCCTCACCAGCAGTGTGGCCTTGCCAGATCCTCACTTTCAGGTTTCTGAGCTCTCCCCAGACTAAAACTTGCCCATTATCTGTGGAGGCTTGTACAGCCCTGTCAGCTCCTCATCTTTATCTCACCCCTGCCAGGGCTACCACGCTCCTGCTCTAGCTGCCACCCATGCTCTATCAGAGTTGCCTACTCACCCACGGCAGCTCGTGGCTTGCACTGCCCTGCCTCTGTGTCGTACTCCTCGTGGTCACTGGGGCAGAGGCACAGGAAGGATCCCTCCACATTCTCACAAAGCGCAGTTCCACACACGGCGACCATCAGCTCACACTCATTCACATCTGCAAAGCAAAGAGCAGCAGTGGGCAGCAGGAGCCCTGCCTCTGCATGGGCAGCCTGTGCATGGTCTGCAGCAGGAAGCTACCCTGCACTAGGGAGACGAAAGCTGCTAGGGACGAGCTGAGAACTACATTCACACTGTGGCTCAACAGAAGTCTGGCAGGAGCCTCATGCCCTGCTCTTAGAGGATCCAGAACCTGAACTCCACCTTGTAGAAATCCAGTGGGTTGCTGGATCACAGAATCATCTAGGTTTGGAGGACTCCAGTGCAACCCCCTATTCAGTTACAGGATCCCACCAGGCTGCTCAGAGCTTTTTCTTCTTGGGTCTTTAAAATCTCCGAGGATGGCAGCTGAACAAGCATCACAGGCAACTGTTCCGCTGCCTGCCTGTCTTCACAATGAAAACTTTCTTCCTTATAATACACCCTGCCTGTTCTCTACAGGCACCCATTAAAGTACCTTTCTAGCACCTTCTGTGCCTCCATCCCCCAAGGACCTCCTTTCCACCTGGACAGAAAAGGGCTCCATGTTCACTGTTAAACACTCACTTTTTCAGAGCCTGGTCCTTTGCAATCCCAAAGATCTGCTATGATCATGGAAGGGGTTTTGACTCCATAAGCTGCCCTGTCCATGTGTGTGATTCTCAGTGCGTGAGAGCGGTCCCTGTCTGTGGTCTGGGAGCCATCACACAGCAGGGACGCCAGCCTGACATCTGCCAATAGCTCTCCTTTACTGACTGGCAGACTCACCAACGCAGTAGTGCCCGGAAGGTGAGCTCTCATAGCCACGGTCACAGAGGCAGCGGAAGGAGCCATCCGAGTTCTCGCAGAAGCCGTGGCTCCCGCACAGCGTCTCATTGGCACATTCATCAATGTCTGCAGCAAAGCCAAAAACAAGAATTGTCCTAGTCCCCACTTCTCCCAATGGACACCCCTACTCAGGCTCTTCAGCTCTGATCCCAAGATCTGGCACTGGGACAGGCATTTCCTTGATGTGAGGGACTGGGTCTGGCTGCTCCAGTTACTCACCTATGAGTGTGCATGTTAAGAGAAGCTTCTTAAAACACTGAGAGCCACAAAGAAGCCATGTGAATAGAGGAATAGGGGCAGGGCGGGAATGGGAAATTGATGGGAAGTATGGGAGGTGACTGGAAGGAGTGGCTGAGGGTAGCAGTTTCCTGCAGAGGTGTAAAGGGACACAGAGCCTAAAAGCTCCAGCTGCTGCATGGAAGCTTTCTTGAAGCAGTCAGAACAGCCTGAGGTTCCCAAGGCCAGGAGCAGCTCCACGTGCTAAGGCTGAGTCTTAGTGCAGCTCAGAGCCCAGTGGCTGGCAGCAGCTCCTCCCTGCTGCAACCTTTCCTGAGCTGGGGGGAGCCTCAAAAATTGCAAAAACCCCTTGGCTCTTTCCTCTTTGCTCGAGCCTGGGCTTCAAACCCAGACTCACTAGTCTAGCATGCTCTGGTACCAGCAGCCTTTCCACTCACCCAGGCCTGCCAGGCAGGTGACTGGCAGTGGCCCCAGAAAGCACAGCTTACAGGGAGCTGTGGTCCAGCCCCATTCCAAGCCTGGAATGGCTGTAACCTGCCCAGGACTCTCCCCAAGCGGAAAGCAGCACAATGCAGTGTCTGTTCCAGATGCCAGGAAGAGAGAAGTCTAGACACAAGCAGGCAGCACAGCCAAGAAAACAAATTCTCAGCATTATCTGCCTCTCCACCAGCCACACATTTCCTCCTCCTCCTTCTCCCCACGCCTCTGGCAGAGATGTCCCACAACCACCCTGTTCCTGCCAGGGTGAGGGACAGGGAGACCCAGGGCTGTACTCACCAATGCAATCACCCAAGGGGGTCCAGTGGAAGCCAGGCTGGCAGCCCATGATACAACGGTAGGAGCCCAGGCTGTTCTGGCACCGCCATGTGCCACAGATGGCATCCCCATATTCTTTACACTCATCTACATCTGCAGGGAAGGACAGCAAGGGGATGAGGATGGTCAGATGGGCACCCTGTTTGTTCAATGCGGCACCTGGGTCCGCTTCAGCTGGCCAGAGGCCTTGAACCAGTGCTAGTTCTCCTTACAAGTCACCAGCAACTTTGAGTGCTGGGAGCAGAACTGCCCTCCCCCCTGCACTGGCGTCATTTGTCCCCTCACATTCTGGGAGGCTGATCTCCCCAGCAATGATCTCTCACCCACGCAATCATCAGTCTCCTGGGAGTGTTTGAATCCATTTTCACACAGACATCGGTAGGAGCCTTCCGTGTTCAGACACTGGCCTTGTGAGCACAGGGACTTGTCTGCACATTCATCCACATCTGTGAAATCAAGACAAAAACATCAGCCTGGATCTCACAGCAGGGCAGGAAGCAGAGGGCAGGACCTAAGATATGTTCCCGCCATCCTTCAACTCACCTTGGCAGCTGACTCCACCAGCCACATTTGAGAAGCCAGGAGCACAAATGCAGAAGTAGGATCCTTGACTGTTGAGACATTCGCCATTGGGACTACAGATCTCACTGTTCAGGCACTCATTCACATCTGCAGAGGGAGCAGAATCAGGACCATGCACCCAGCCCTGGGGTACATTCTTCACCAAAGCCACATGGATTCCCTGTTCCCAGTCTCTTACAGGCAGCCCTCAAAGGGCTCCTGGCCCTTTGTTTCCCCATCATGGAAACAGAGATCTTCCCAGTCCATGGTGAGCCCAAATTTGACTATAGCCTTAGGGATGTGCCGTGTATGGTGGCATCACTTGCCATGGCACCAGCATCCTCCCTGCTGAGAAAGAAGGGGGATCCAGTACGTCCTGGACCCAGAGGGCTGCATGGATGGGGTTCATACCTGCGCATACGGTGCCATTGATGAGCTCAAAGCCAGTCTGGCAGCGGCACTCATAGGAGCCCGGTGTGTTTCTGCACTCTCCCCCCAGGCACTGGACAGCAGGGTCCTCACACTCGTCCAGATCTGCCAAAAGGAAGGGCACAGCACAGAGTGAGGCCCCGGCTCTTGCCACCACTGGAGAAGATCCCCATCCACAGAAGCATCACCCAGCTGTTGGCCTGCAAAGTGGGTTTGAGCTGTCCTCCCAGACCATCCCAAGAGAAGAGGGTAGAGACTTCCTGTTACCAGGGTGTGCAGATTCAGCCCAGACTTTTCACTCCCTTCCATCACAGGGACCAGCAAAACACTATCCCAGCACCATGTCAGTGGTGTCCCTGTCCCAGTGACAGGACCAAAGGCAAGGGACACAAACTGAAATACAGGAGGTCCTGCCTGAACACTCTTTCTGTGACAGTGGCAGAACACTGGCCTAGGCTGCCCAAAGACATTGGGGAGTCTCCCTTCTTGGAGATACTGAAAAACTATCTGGATGTAGTCCTGGGCAGACAACTGTTGGTGGCTCTGCTTGAGCAGTTGTGCCACTTGAGAATGTTGATGAGATGAACTCCAGAGGTCCCCTCCAGCATTAGACATTCAGTGATTCTGTGAGCACAGGGATACTGCTAACCCATGTCTGTCTCCAGCAGAACTCTGCTCTGCATACAACCACCACCAAGAGGCCAATGCAGAGTCACAGTTGTTGACAAATCCTGCCTTCAGCCAACTGCGCAAGAGCAAACATCAGTAGAGCAACACAGCACCAGCCCTGCCTTCCGAGGCTCTGCTTTCTCACTTGCCAGACTTGTCTATAATGTCCTTCTCATGGAAGAGCTGACCAGGGGCCTACAACAACCTTTACCCAACTGCAGAGCTCTCCACAAACCCTCTCTCACCCAACTCTCCCAGGCCTTGGCCAGAATCTGCTGTCACTCTGAGGATTTTGCTCACAGCAGAGGAGAGAGGGATACCTTCCCTGACACAGAGGGCTGCAAGATGCCAACAGACTGCCTGCAGCCCTTGCGGTAGGGGCAAGCACGGGAGAACACTGCACTAACAGGAGGTAAAGCCCTGAGACTGGCAGCTCCTGAAGGTAGGGAGGAACTCTTTCTTCTTTGCAGAGCACTGAGCATGCCACAGGTACAAAGAGCATTGCTCCCTACCACCTCAGGGTAGGATTCCCAGCTTTTCAGTCTCAAAGGGTTGCAAGAAGCAGTATTATTGAATCCTTCTGGAGAGGAACCAAAATCTAGTTTATTTACAAAAAAACTATCACAAAACCCTTATCATGTTTCAAATATGAAACCTAAATCCACAGACAAGGCCACCAGCCAAGGCAGGGAGGAACATACCATCCTGCCATCAGGTCAGTGTGACCCAAACAATATCAAACCCTGATAAGATGCCCTCATGAAATGGCTGGGGCAAGGTGGCTGAGATGGGGCAGCTCATGTGGAGTCTTGGGAAAAGGGGAGGGCAGATGTAAAGCATCAAACCACGGCTCTTCCATCACACCCAAAAATCAAATGCAAAATAAGTTCATTTCACACTGGCTTTCTCAGACATCAAAACAGAGGAGAATTAAGGGAGGAAAACTTCCCTCTCCTCCCCTCCTGGAGGCCCCCATACAGGGGGATCCTTCTGAGAGTCACATCAAAGGCAAGATCTTACATTTGCCAGCTACGTGCAGGCTGCAGGGCTCTGCAGTGCTCCAGAGATAAATTCTCAGCACGTGGCCATTCTTTAAACAAATACCTTTGCCAGCTCTGCCCTTTCCCTTCCCTTGCTCCAAACAGGGAATTTGCATCAAGCCATCTCAAGCCCAGGATATCCCCCCATGGTCAGCCATCGGAGATGGAGTTTTCCTGCTTGTGCTGGGGCAGTTGAGCTGTAGAGCTGGGACTGAGCACTCTCATGTCTCAGCACCGCAACCAACACAAATCAGTGCTGCTGTTAAGTCTCTGCCAGCATACCTGGCACAGCAGAGACCTTGTTCTAAGCTTTCCCTTTTAAACATGTCCAAGTTATGTTAGGGGCTGGAGAAATATTATGAAACCTGGATGCTCACAGTCTCTCCATGGGCTCTGGACCCAAGGTTTCTCCTTCTGTTGAAGGCCTACATTTGATATATATGCACACAGTTCTGAACTAAAAGACACACAAATCTGCCAATGTTTCCAGGCCTCCTGTACTCCTCTGGCTTTTGTCAGCATCTTCTAGATCGTCATTGGTTCATGAGTCCTTCCCCCACCCCTTTCCTGTGTGAGCAAAATCACCTTCCTGCTGCTCCAAGCGACATCTGCTCGCAGACTTCCAGGCTCTCTGCTGAACAGGAAGCTAAAGAGCTGGAAAAGGATCCTGAGACTAAAGAAGCCCTCCTGCCCCACCAGTAACCCAGCTATGGCAATGTCTCTTCCCTCATTTCCTCCAGCACCCCCTCCTCTGTTCCTGGGGAAGGAATACCTTCACACATGCTGCCATCTCTGGAGACAGCATAGCCGGCGTCACAAGACATGCAGGAATAGGAGCCCTCAGTATTGAGGCAGAGTCCGGAGGGACAGGGAGCCCGAGCTGTGCATTCATCAATGTCTGCATAAACACATGAGGGAGAGTGGGATAAGAGGAAAAAATGCAGAGCAACCATGACCAAGGCCACATGTGCTGGGGGAACTAGGCAGCGTGATGGCCAGGAGTCAGGCAGAGCCAAGTGCTTAGGGAGAGCCTAAGGAGCCCTCTGGACTGAGTGTGTGACACTTCAGAGTGTCTTGACACATGGCTCCTTAGTACCTTGGCAGCTCTTCCCATCAGGTGCCACCTCGTAGCCCCGGTAGCAGGAGCAGCGGAAGGAGCCATCCAGGTTGACACACTGTCCATGAGCGCAAGTCCCCTCCACGACACACTCATCCACATCTGTGTGATACAGCAGAAGGTGACATGGCATGGGAGGGTGCTCAGGGCAGTCCCTCCACACAAGCTGCAAGTGCAATATGCTCCGGCCAAACAGGCTGGCTGACTGTAGGAGAAGGATGCTGCCTGTGCCTCTGCTCCTTTTGAGGCTTACAGGGAGCGCTGCCGTGGGGGGCAAGGGTGCTGCCCAGAGGCAGCCCAAATTTCTCACCAATACATCTTCCGTTCCTGGGCCGGTAGCCAGCCCCACAGCTGACACACTTGTAGGATCCTAGTGTATTGACACATCTCCCACTGGGGCAAGAGCTGGGATCCACGCACTCGTTGACATCTGCCAAGAAACACAGTTCTTTCAGCCTCCCAAAGGCAAACAGTGCAGCAGTCTCCAATGTGTCCTCTCCAGCTGGATCCTCAGAGTTTCCCTCTGGGGCACAGTGACACCCAATAGGAGTTGAGATGAGTTTGCTGGGGCTTAGACAAAATCTCTTATGGCCCCACCTATCCCTCAGGATCCTACACCCACATCTGAAGGCTGACATAAGTCAACAGCTAAACTCACTGCTGCAGGGTGTTGCCAAGGCCAGGAATGTGCATGGGCAGAGAAAGGGATCAGAGAACATCTGTGCAGGGCCGTCTCATCAGGGCGTTTCATAACTATGATTAGGATGCAACCTCCAGCTCAGTTGTCCTTAAGGCAAGTGCATTCTGGAGGCTGTGTGGGGGGAAGCAGCATTCTGTGCATGCCCTGTTTCCTGTACTGCCTCCTAAAATAGCCTCCACTTTGTGACAGAGATGAGTTGCTGAGAAAGGGGAGTCTTTGATCCAGCACAAGATACGCTGACAAGGGTGAAAGCTTTGAAGGGCCTGGGTCTTGCCATGTGAATGGGATGCAGTGGGGATGGGTGGCCTGAGTCTCTGCAGCCTGCTCTCCCTGCAGTCCATCTGCCAGCATGACAATATTGTGACAAAGCCAAGATGGCATGAAAATATATAGGCATGTCCTTCCATAATGGGAAGCTGGAATGGGCCGGTCATTGGGGAACTCCATGGAGAGATGGGAGAGAATCTTGGGAGAACTCCATTCCCTCTGCCCATCTGCCCAGGAAAGCCTGTTCCTCCTGCAGTCAAAGGAGAGGACAGGCAGTCCCTGGGGAGGGCACAGGGCAGAAGACAAATGTGGGGGTGTCCTACCTCCCTTACAGGAGGAGACACAGAGTGATGAGAAAAGGAAGTGTTCAGCCATGTACAGAGTAGGTTGGAAGGGCAGGGGTTGGTGGGAGCAGCAAGCTTTACCTTCACACTGTCCTCTGGGGTCCATGGCAAAGCCCTCCTTGCACTGGCAGTGGTAGGAGCCAGGTGTGTTGATGCACTGCTGTCCTCGGCAGATAGAAGGCTGCTCACATTCATCTCGGTCTGGCAACACACAGGGAGACAGTCCTGAGTCTTCCTCCACTACTGTCAGGAAGGCTGGGTGCAGGAGAGGACCTGCTTCCCCTGCAGCTGGCTCTACCCAAGGGATCTGTGCTGGGGCTGTCCTCTATCCCCCACCTGCCCTGGCATCCTCCTAGTCATGAAGCAGTGATCAGGGCTGGCATCACAGACTCCTGCCTGGATCATCATGGGCAAGGTCCTATCCCCGAGCAAGCAGGAGAGAGTGATTGCCATGGATCAAGCTGTCTATGGCAGGCCTGTGGGAAGGGAGGATGTGCAGGTGTGTATGTGTGTGTGGGCACATTCATGAGAGAGCGTGAGGCTGAGAGAACAAAGAGGCCCTGGAGAGATGGCAGCCCTGTGTCAGGTGAGCACTACTTACCCTCACAGCTTTGCTTGCCTGCCGAAACAGCCAGGGTGTACCCAGAGTAGCAGAGGCAGAAATAGGAGCCCACACTATTGATGCAGCGACCTTTTCCAGCACAAGGGTCTTTCAGACACTCATCTTCATCTATGACCAGGCAGGGAAAGAAGACCAGCAGTCACCACCTTCTGCTTGCAGCCCCTGCCAGCCCCACAGTGCAGCAGTGGGAAGGGCCTCAGCAGAGCTGCCAGAAGACCTTCCCCCAATGGCCAGAAGGACTGAATGGGCTGTTGAGGCCCAGAAGGCAGAGCAGTCAAACCATCAACTGCCAACCTACCAATGCAGTGGAGGCGGCTGGGGTCCAAGGTGTAACCAGGGTGGCACAAGCAGCTATATCCCTGTGGGGTCAGAACACAAGCACCAGCTCCACAGGAAAGGGGTGAGGAGGCACAGCCACTGACACCTGCAAAGAGAGCGCATAGGGTTGGGAGCAGCACCAGAAGAGTGCATGGAATCTAGTATCTGCTTTGTGTCCCCAGCACCATACCAGGAGGCTGCTTTTCCCCTTCTTGGAGAGTGACGCTTAGCCTGCACCCACGGGGCAGGAGGGAGGACACAGCAGATCCTGCCACCTCCTGGAGCTCCTGTGGCCTGAGCTGGCATGCCCCAGTGCCGTATATTGCTCACCTGCACTGCAGCCCTATGCCTTAAACTAGACCTGGCAGCAGAGCCTGACACCTGTGATGGCGTTCCTTTTGGGGTGACAGCAGGGTTCCCCGCCTCGCACCACCCTGCTAAACCGAGCACAGGCAGCAGTGAAGGGGCAGCGAGGCACCACACACCCCTGGGCATAAAGCCAGCCGGGGGGGTGAGTGGGCAGCCCGACCCCAAACAAAAGGCTATTGAGGAAGACGCATTCCTCAGCAAGGTGCCTCTGCCAGCCCTGCTCCCCAAGGTGCTCCAGCCCCCGGCGCAGGGCAGGGACCACACTCCCAGACACTTAAGCAACCCTGGAACAACAGTACCCTTGTTTCCGGCGCAGTAAACAAGCCGCCCCGGGAGCCACATGCCTGCCCCCGCGCCCCCCCGGCCCGATGAGTCAGCTCACGCCACGGGAGGGCCGCGGGGCCGCAGCCGCCGGAGCGGGTGCGCGATTCCCTTCGCTCGGCAGCCGCTGCTGCCCCGGGCAAGGACTCAGAGATACGAGCGCTTTGCTCCCCATACAGCTTCGCTCTTGAGACTCCCCACGGCCGGCCAGGTTTCCCTGGCTGGCAGCAGCTGGGACAAGAGTGGTAGGTCAGGAACTTTTCTTTGGGAAGTCAAGGGCCGCTTTTGGGCAGATAAACAGACTGGTTAAGGGAGAGAGCCCCTGGGCAGAACTTAGGACATGATTTTGCTGTAGTCCCAGGCAAAGAGAGGCAGGAAAATCCCCATGACCGGTTGACATACACCCACCTGCTGGCACCTGTGTTGGAGCAGCAGCAGCCCAGGTGGTAGTGGGGCCAGGCTGGTGAGGACCATGCCAGAAGTCCTCTTCCTCTGTTGTGGAAGAAGAAGAGAGTAAGTCAAGCTACCTGATCCCAGGCAGAGATGCTAACCCAAGATTTACCTGTGTTAGCTGTCCTGGCAACCACAGCACCAAAAGAGAACATAAGAAGAAGCTGCAACTTCTATCATCTTACTATTTAACACAGCCTCCTTCACCTTGCTGGATATTCATCACCTCCCCACATTCCAGTAGCCCCATATCAGCCACCCAGTGTGATGGGATCCTTTGTGCTGCCCACAGCCAGCCCAGCCAGGAGCCTGTCCTGCCCAGTGCTGGGGGCTGCCATGCAGAGAAGGGTGGCCCTCGGGGCATGGCCTGAGCTCCCGTCCCCCCACTTTCCTCACTGCCCCATTCTCTTCCCCACACGTGCCTTGCCCTCGCACCAGCCTGGCACTCACCTCTGCGCATGGCAGGCTTTGCAGTGGCATCAGCAGTTCCCTGAGGGACAGAAACATAGGATTCTTGTGCATGGAACTGGGATGCAGTACCCCTGTGACATTTTCCCACCCACCTCCTGGCTCCTCTTTCTCCCCAAGATCGCCATCCTAGGAGGAGAAGCTGCCCCAGCTGGGTGCATTTGGCAGGGCTGCTCTGTCCTGAGCATGTCATCCTGGGCAAAACACAGCTTCAGGCCATGCCCCGAGGGCCACCCACAGAGGGCCTGTGGCAGCACCCCGTGCAGGTGAGACCAGGGCACTGCTACCAGGCAGGCACCTCCTCAAGGTGGCCAGGAAGGCCATCCAGGCACAGTAAATATTGCCACTGTCACCAGCAGCTCTGGAGGGCTGAGGACAGCTGCTGCTCTGACCTGCATCAACAGTGCTCCCTTACCAGAAGGGTGTTTTGTGGTAGAAGCTCTTTCTCAGCATCCCCTCCAGGCAAACCTACAGCTGCCAAAGGAAATGCTGGAGCACAATCTGAGTCCCAAGTTCCTGCTCCGTGGAGCTTTCCACAATGGATGAAGAAAACAGGCAACTGAACAAATAAGTTCCAGACTTCATATTGGAAGTTTTGGTTCAAATTTCTGCCCTGTCCTGAGATTTCTCACATGTACTTGAGCCAAGTTACTTAATGTTTGTGAAGCAGTGACAATGGCAGTGCTGTCCCTTCCCTCAGAGGTGCTGCATATGTCTGAGGGATGAGCTGATATAGCAAGAGGGCGCAGAGAGATATGCTCAGGAGAGATATGGCCAAACCTCTACTGACAGCATGGATCAAGAGGCACACATTTTTCAAGTGAGACTCAAATAAAGTCACACAGTCCTAGGAGAGCCTAGCAGAAAATCAGTCCCCAGGCTGCTTCCATCCGACAGGGTGAATTCACACAGCCAGTGTTGGAGACTCCTGCCCTGACTGTTCCAGTGGTGTTTCTGCTGCACCCACCTCAACACAGGGAGAGCTGGCTGTGAGCTGAGCTTGAGCAGGACACTGGGCTCCATGAAAGAAGCATGCCTAAAGCTGACTACAGCAGTTACTTTTATCCTGCTGCCCATCAGCCCTACAGCCAGGCCAGTCTGACAGTGAGTGCCCACACCTCAGCTGTGTAAGTACAGCTGACATTAACTGAAGTTAGTGAAAGCAGAGCAAACTTGAATATACAGCATAGACGAGAATTTCAAACCAAAATTCTCCTTGATGTCCTTTTATAGTGGGATAGATCCTTGCTGTAATTCACCTGTTTGCTCTTTAGGACTGAGTTCATCAGGATAATCCCTCCCATCCAGAGCTTCAGTCCCTGTGAGATGCAGTGTAGACACGGCTGGAGCCACAACTCACATACCCGCTTGGCTAAACAGTAAAAGAATGTAAGCAGGAATAGAATCATAGGATGTTTTGGGTTGGGAGGGACCTTAAACATCATCTAGTTCCACCCCCCTGCCAGGGGCAGGGATCCCTTCTACTAGACCAGGTTGCTCAGAGCCCCATCCAATTTGGTCTTGAAAACTTCCTAGGCTGGGGCATCCACAACTTCTCTGGGCAATCTGTTCCAGTGTGTCACCACCCTCATAGTAAAGACCTTCTTCCTAATATCTAATCTAAATCTCCACTCTTTCAATTAATTTGTATGACATCCCCCTTCCAGCCCATCCAGCTACCACGGATGTATTGAGCTATAGCAAGACAAACCTTACTCACCTGCACAGCAGGAGAAATTTCACCTGGAAAAGGAAAGAGTGCATGATGAGTAGAGAGAAGACAGATAGGCATCTTCCTCAAACCCTGACTGCCTTAACTTCACCCCACCTCTAAGACACTGCCATTCAGTCCCTCACATTTGTCTGCAAGAGCTTGTTCCCAAAGCCAACACACCTGGACTCCTGGCACTGGGCAGACCCCAGGAACAACTGCTCCAGCAAATACTGGTACAAGCAGTTGGTCACACTGCCCTCCAGCTGGGCTGGACAGAAGCCCAAGGACTGGAGTCCTAGGCTTGCCACGCAAGCCTGAGGTCCTGGTGGAGGCAGCCTAGCCAGTCAGCACCAACTGCAAAGATGCAGTTGCAGGAGCCTGAAACACTCAACCTTCTTTCCAAAGACTTGAAGACCTAGTGCCTCATGCCTCAGGAACACTACAGTCATACAGATGTAGGGAGCCCTTCGCAGCCAGAGGTCCATCCATGGTATATGACAGGACCTGAGAAGTTTTCTACCCTTGCTAGGGGCCCAGATGGAGCAGCTTTAAGCAGTAGACCCCACACTACCCTGTCTTGCTGAGGTGCCAGGGTAGAGGAATGCCTCCAGGATGCTGCCACGCATGCTGTCCTGCAGTTGCTGTCTCCTCGCTGTCCAGTCCAAAGTCCAGTTGCTGTTCTCCCCTTGCTCTTCTAAGCTGAGGGGCAGCTCTTCTGTCTCTGCTTTCCTCATTGACAGTCGGATATCAGAGCTGGAGTAGGTGTAGCCATGTCCTGCTGGGCAAATTTCCTTGAAGGCCTCTGTGAAGGAAAATCAAATCAAAACTTTATAAAGCAGCGGTTGGAGGCTGGTGGAGGGATCATACCCAGACATGACAGCGGGACAGTGGAATAAAGGAGTGAAGAGGGGCAGGCATGTATGTGAGTGCAGGTGCCAGTTTCTCCAATTCTGTAATTTTCTGTAATTTCTAAGGGTTAAATTCTTAAAGAAATACATCTCAATCTGGATGCTTCAAGCAGGAGGAGTGCACTCACAGAGCAGAGTGGATTTCTCACAGGCATTCTCAGAACCCCAAAATGAAATCCCTTCCCATGGTCAGTACTGCTAGAAAGAGGTCATGCCACAGGAAGGTCCAAGCTGAGCAAGGGAGCAGCTGGAGTACCTCAGCACTGAGCACTCCGCACAGCACTCAAGATACTGTGCACAAACCACCTGAACATTTTTCTGGCCCCTGAGGATTTTTGTGCTTTCCCTTCCACCCAATCCCATGCCGAGATACTCAAACTCATCCTCACCTGTCTTTCTTCCCAGCAAAAGATGTAGGACAGAAAAGGGCTGTTGAATAAAGCCAGGCACACACATGGCTGTGTTCTCCCTCTGGTACAGGGTGGCTTCCCATCAGGGACTTCTCCATCTTCCCAGTATTATCCAGGTCTGCTTCCTAGGTTCTGTACCCATCTCCCAGGACAGCATTTGCACTGCTCAGCTCTGGGTCCTGCAGCTGTCTGTGTTCAGGCAAACCCAAACCCCAGTCTAACCAGAACAAAGCTGAAGCAGGCACATCTCACCTGAGCCAGGCATGGGGCACTCCTCGCAGTTCTCGCCCCAGCCCTTGCCGACGCGGCTGCAGCAGCAGATCTGCTGGGTGATGCGGTGCGACAGGGGGAAGGTGCACACGCCTCCGGCTGCCGAGCGGTAGCACAGCCCCTGCTCCATCGACACCGCTTTGTCCGCTGAAACACAACAGCCGCGTCAGCGCCGGAGGTGCCCCGAGCTCTCCAAAGAGAGAATGGGGGACACTCAGCTCCTCTCCTTGGTTCTTTCTCTGCTTGTGCCTCCCAGCCTGTCCGAGGGCTGCCCTGTCTTCTCTCCAGAACACCCCCTGGCCATCAACCATTGGGCCTTTACCCCAACGGTGTCGTCCCCAAAAAATCCAGCTCATGTGGGAGTTCTCTCATCCCGGGGGCTGTGTCCTCTGCTGCCACACCACGTGCACATTCCCTTCAGCCTCTTCAGGGACCATGCAATGTCCATGGAGAATGATAATGCATGATTGGGACCCTTCTGCACACAAGTGCAGAACAACCCAACTCAGGTACCCTCAAAGGAGATGTGAAGCACGCTGTGGCTTCCCCTCAGCCATGGGGTCCTGATCAGGTCCCTCCCCTGACTGAGGGTTTCCCTGGAGCACTTACAGATGCAATGGCTACGGGATGGGTCTAGCATGCTTCCAGGCTTGCAGGTACAGCGGAAGCTGCCACGGGTGTTCATACACTCGGCATCTTTGCAGAGGCCCTGCATCAAGCACTCATTGATATCTGTGGAGAGAAGAGGACCTTGTGAGATGTGAAGAAGCTGAGGGTGAACTAAACTCTCTACACAGTGCCTCCCATTCAGGTGCTGTGAACCAAAGGGGTCTCAGCTGTGCTGGTGTCCGAGGCAGCTGCTACACCAAGCAGCACAGTGGGGACCTCTGTGGTGACAGTAGTCCCACATCTGCAGAGCTTGCTTGCTGCAGCTGCAGGATGGCTTGTGGATGACTGCTCTGCTTTCTGGTCCTTGTGGAAAACAGATGTGGCCCCTACAGTGAGCCACTCTGTCAGGATCACTATTATCATGGCTGTTTGCAAGCCAGGAATGGTGAGTCCTGTCCTTTCTCCTGATTCCTGGTACTGCTTCCGTAGAGCTATCATCCACAGAGGATCCTTGTTGAGCGACTCAGTGCCAGCATGCAGGGAGGGCATTGACAGATCCCCTCCAGAGGCAGAGGGGTGGTGGGCTGGGCTGTGGCTCACTGTGTTTTCTTCTAAGATTAGGGTAAGTGGGTGTGAAGTCATCACATTCAAGCCCTGCCTCAAGTTCTGCCTCTGCCCCTGACTCAGCACTCATCAGACACAGTCTTTGGGAAGGAAGCTGGGTTTTTCCTAGGGAAATACCATGGGGGTCATCCATTTGGCCTGCAATAAAGGCTTTCCTACAGCACCATGTAGGAATGTAGAAGGTAAGCCAGAGAAGACAGGGATTGGCAAAAAGTGCATTAAGGGGAGCTGAGGGCAGTTTTCAGATGGAGAGTAAGGAGGAAGGTGTCCTCATGGAATAATATAGCCTTCTTTCCTCACTGAAGAGCTTGGCCCAGAAAAGTCAGAATGCTGATGAAATGTGCTGTGTCAGGAGGCACAAGCAGTGCAGGAAGAGCTGGATGAGACACAGAGCAGCAGGACTGGGAGCAAACTCAGCACCACCCTGAGACAAACCACAGGAACATATACTGCAAGCTAAGAGGTCAAAGCCATCAGTGAGAGGGTTCAGGGCCCACTGAACCCTCAGCTCTGAGCTGCCAAGACCAAGAAATGCCACCATGATGCTAGGCCAAAGTCACAGGGCAGTCCCAGTGCCAGTGTACATGGCCCAGGTGAGACCTCAAGTGCCCTCAGAGCACCCAGTGATGCTCTAGGGACTGATGGGGTCAAAGACTCAGGAACAGCTTTCCCAGCACTGCCTTATTCCTCAGAGCCAAAGCACTACTGCTGGGTGGAGGAGGCTGTCTTGTGAGACACACAGCCAGCAATGGCAGCTGAAGTTCACACTCAATGACCTAGAGGTCCTCTCTAGTCCTGTGCTCTAAAACTCCTCCAGTCATCCCACCAGCTGCTCCGTACACAGTTGAGGCATACAAGGGCCATGAAGGCCAGGCCAGAAGTTAAGTCAATCAGGGGTACCAACGCTACAGGGATCTGCAGAAGGACCAGGAGGAGTAGGATTTGGCTGCACAATGTAGAGTTTCCTGCTCTGTACCAAGCAGAGGACTGAGTTCATGAGAACAACAAGTGACCAACTCCAAATATGCTGGGAACCCCACTCAGAAAAGACATTAGAGCTCTCTGGAGGAGCCTTGTGGCTCATCCCTCTCACTCCACAGCATGGTCAGAGTGTTATATCATTCTGACAGACCAACTGGACAAAGTGTTTGACTCCATATGAACAAAGGGATTGAAGGGATTAGAATAATGAGAGCACAAAACAAACAAGCACCAAAGGCTAGGCTTTATAGCCTTAATTTAAAACAAGGCCACATCCAGGCCTCATCCCAACTCCCTCTATTCTGCTGTGAGCCACAGTGGAAGTCCCCACTGGGAGTAAAAGCAGGCAGGTAAGCTCAGAGCTACACACACCTACCCCCTGCAGCATGCCAGGGCTAGGGCTAGCCCACAAGAAGAGGCCTCAGGGACCACAAACTGAGATCCATGTGCTGCCTCAGCTGCTTTTCCCACCCCACACAAGCCTGCCAGTGCTCCTCAGAAACAGCCAGCCTGAGTCAGGCAGCCTGTGGGGGAAAGGTGCAGGCTGGTTTACCCCAGTGCTTGGTCAGGAGGCACAGAGAGCAGAAAGGACTCAGGTCAGCAACAGACACCACATACACGTATGGTCTCCTAGGACTTACGGACACCGAGGTGCCAGAGTGTGTCATGTGCAGTGACTGCTCTGCATGCACACCTCCCTGTCCCTGAGCCTCCAAGACCTCTTCCAGTGCCATCCTTCCTGCTAGTCCCAGCAGCACTGGGAGGATTCCTGGCTGTGTCTGACAGGCACTCTCAGCTCAGACTCTCTGCAGCCTTGTTCTGCTCAATAGGATGCAGTAAGGAAAGGAAACCCATTTTCAAAGAAAGGTGACCCATTTCTTCCTCTGCTGGAAGGCACTAGAGAAAACCCTTTCTGTCCATACTGAACAGAGGAAAGTGGGCTTCTGCCAGGGTCCTCCTCCAGCCACAGTTCTTTAACAATATTCCACAAAGCCAGGTAGTCTCCCCTCCTACCTGGGTTGGCAAAAGAAGACCCCATGTAGCCTCTCCTACATCTGTCCACCAAATTGCTCACTCTGGGCCCTAAAGTGAGGTGCTAAGGCTTCCTGACACACATTCTGCTGCAACAGTAGAGATAGGAATAGCACCCTGAAGCAGTAGTGTCTGAAGAACAGAACTTATCCAGTCCAGGTTACAAAGGAGTATCCAGAGGCACAAATCTCTGTTTCATGTTTTTTCCTGTGCAAAAACATCTTCCCGGCCAAATCCACACTGTCATCTCATCTCCCTCTGCTCCTCCCTGATCCATAGGGGACAGAAATCCAGAGCAGGCACTGCAGATCTCTGCTTTCTGACATGAGTCCCTCCAGCTGCTTTGTTCCTCCAACTTGTATTTGATGTCTCTGGGTAGCTCCTCATAATCACAGCACTGTCTGTGGCCACATAAGGGATGAGATCTGAGCACCAAGCTGAATAGTTGTTGTGTTGTTAAAAGTTCTCCCTCAGGACAATGTGGGGAGGTTGAATCATTAATTAAGTAAGCATGATGGAAAGTCCCAGCTAAAAGAGATGAGTCATTGGACTACCAGCCCTGGGTTTTCTCCCTGCTGCATCTGTGAAATGACACCTCTCAGCTTATTGGGGATCACAAGAAGGGAACAATAAAATTCCTCTTTAGTCAGAGGACAGAAAAACACAGTGTAGGTCCAAGAAATGCCAAATAAACATGAACCAGAGAGAAAAGGGGAGAGATTGGTGCCTTCCTCAAATGGAACTGAGGTACCATAGAAGTGAGAAATGGATTGATCCTGGCAGCATGGGGCAGGCAGGGGAGCCTAGCAGCATGAACAAGTGACACAGTCAGAACAGAAGGCATCACTTTTATGGCACTCCCCACTTGTAAATGTTCAAATTGGCATGCTCCTCCTTGTAAATGAACAAATGAACAAGCTGATAACCTTCACAAACATTTTTAGGAAACAGAATTTCTGTTGCTTCAGACCATGGAAGGAGTGTTTTTACACTCACATTAACAGAGCATAAACACAGGTCCTCACTGGGTCAGTAGGACTCAACAGGGGAGTTTCCTTGTACTGGCCCAACTATGTGCTCACTGTGTTTGTCTGCAGAGTCACACAGTCCTTGTTACCTTTCTTTCATTCTTGATGAGAACATGGAGATTTTTAGAAGTCACATTCTTTGCAAAGCTATACCAGGGATTTTGATACATGTATTTTGTGCAGATAATTTCAGCTCTAACAGTGAATTTGAGAAGTAGAGAGACAAAAGAAAGCAGCATCCTTACCTTGGCAGTGGCTCTGGTTCAGCCTTTTGTATCCCTGGGGACATTCCACCTGTCCATTCTCAATCACAGGGTGTGCTGGGAAAAAAAGCAAACAGGGTGGGACACTGGCAGTAGAGCCAGCAACCAGTGCCCTCCCTTCTCTGCCTTCCTTCAGAGGGGAAAGGGTCCCTGGGCCTGCCTTGGATGGGCTTCTGATGACTCTCAGGGCAGAGGGAAAGGTAAGAGCAGCCATATTATTCATGCAATGTCTTCTGCTTCTTGGCAAATGCCAAACTGGTGACCCAGAGGTGCTGCCTGTGCCTCATATCTACCACTGTGTCACTTTGTCTCCTTCTAGGTCAGTTTGGATAGCCAGGTGGCACATGACAAGGGAGATCAGAGTAAAAGAAATGGCTGAGGTCCTTGACAAGCTGCTGAAATAAAAACTCAGGCCCTGTTTATTACATTTCTTTTTGTACTGATGTGATTTCCTGTCTCAATCCCTCTCATCAAAGAAAAATTCAGATTTCTGCTTTAAATAGTTTTGTGGGTTTCAAAATGTTCTGTAATACGCACAATTAAACCTCTCCAAATTTTTAAAGGCAAGTAAAATGTGGCCCATAAATTCCTAGGAAGTCAAATTTAGGCACTGAATTTTGGAGCAAGGAAAAGGGAATCTGAATGAATGGGTTGGAAAGTGAGTAAGAATGGGGTGGGGTAGAAAGAAGGGTACTTTGCCTAAGGTTGGGATTTTCCCAGGGTGGGGTTTCTTTTAAATTTTCTGGATCTTTTGCTTGGGAACAAGGAGTGCATGCAACAGCTAAGTGACTGCCCAGCCATATTCCAACCACTCTTAATTTCTCCTGCCTGGCATCAGTAGCTTACTCCTTGGTGTCATACGTAGAAAGCCCTCCGTGGCAATAGTCATAACAAGGGTCTGGCAGATTCCTTACACATTGCAGCTTCAAGAACCAGGGACAAATTGAGACCATCCTTACAGCAGGAGATGCTTGGCAAGAGCCTGCAAAGTTTAAGACCACAAAGAAAGCCTGCAAAGTTTAAGAACACATTCTGGGGACAGAGAGCAGGCATGTCCATAACTCTTTGTCCGGAACACTTGAACTCTATAAAGCAATTTAAAGCCATTCTAGGACAGTTATTCTAAGGCAAAAGTTAGAGACCAGGCTCCTAAGATAAAGGTGCTTAGGAAATAAAAGACAGGAGAACACATCATTACCAGCCTGTACCAGGAAGGAGAACAGAAAACCTGGTTTTCTCAGGTATGTTAAATTAAGCTACAAGGTTTTCCATGTGTACATTGATCCTCAGCAGCTGAGTGAATGACAAAGACAAAAAAAATCTTTCTATCTTCTACAGTTTAGTCATGAATTGTAGGCAGCAGGTGCTAACAAATATCTGGATGTTAGGGACAAGGGAGCTTCTGGTGATACTGGGAATCCCAGGGTACCTTTCCAACCTTCTGGGAAGGTAAAAAATCTCTGGCTTATGGGCTCCAGGCTCAGTACCCCAGTGGGATTTCAGGTCCTCCCACACCATAGCTTGTGGGCTCGGGGCTGCCGACAGGCATTAACTGTGCTTGGAAGCATCTGTCAACCTCAACACAATGTGATAACAGGCACTCAAATGAAGCACCATTGTTATGTGCAAGCCCTCTGAGCAGAAGCCAAGCTGCTGGAGATCAAACAGTGATGACGTGTCAGAACCATGCTCCCCCTCTGAAAAGTCTGCAGAGAAACAGATTCTGCAGCATCCCTCCAACAGATGCTGCTGGGGAGAGGGCAAGGCAGAAAATGCCAGTGGTGGGCAGATGAGTTGCAGGTCTGTGCCACCTTAGCACTTACCAAACTCCAGTTTGGAGAAACCTCTCTACTTCAGCAAATCACTTGTGAAGCTATGGACAAACATCTTAACTGTGCAAAGAAACCCATGTTCCCTGGAAAGAATAATTGTAATGTAATGTGAGCAGATCTCTCTGTACCAAGAGGGGAACCAAGAGAGTTTTGAAGTACTAGATGGAGGCTGCCAGGATCTGTCCACAAGGGAAGACAGCGTGTGGCTGCAGGAGGATGTAAGCTGTTAACTCTCAGGTTTGTGCTTGGTTTCTTGAGTAGAGGACTATTTCCTTCCACACACTCAGATGTGGCCGAACAACAACAGAGAGGGCCAAAACCTCCTGAAAAAAAACAGCCTAGGACACCTAGGTTTCCTGCAAAGGGGATCAGCAAACAACCTTCTCTCATGCAGCTGTTGGGAGGCTATTCCTCTGGAACCCACCAAAAGGAAGAAGCTAATCTGATGATCAGAGAGGGCAGAAATCTGTTGCATCCAGAGCTGAAGAGGCCCCAGTCTCCTGTGTCTGTCTACACTCCCTCCAAGAAGGGTTCTCCCAGAGTCTGAGGCTAGGGATGGAGCAGCTGAGTTGCATCTGTCAGGCAGACAGATTTCAGGCTTGCTGAGGGCAGGGAGCCCTGGTTCCTGATTCAAGAGTGTGATTTCAGAACCTTGCCTCCTGGGCATTTTAGCCCTGAGGACACTGTGCCAAACCAATGTGGTCACCAGGTAGCTGCACATTAGGAGTCCCTCTTGGCTCTCCTCATTGCTTCCTCTATCTCTCTGCAAGCTCTGCAGGCACCAGGCATCCCTGTCAGAGCTGGGCTCCTACAAAGGAGCATGCATGCAATAAGCTCACAGGCTCAGAAAGGAGGTGAGTGTGAAGCAGCCACAGCCCAGGACTCCCACCAGCATCTTTGTCCAAAGCTAGAAAAATACTCAAGTAGATCATAATATGAAAGGAAATGAATATACAGAAATTGGACAGAGGGATTTTGTCACCTAGCAGGATAATCTTTCAGTAATTAGGCTAATTTTTCATAACTTCCTAGGAGAAGAGATTTTACCCAACAGTCCTGCTCCCCAAGCACTGTCTGGAGAAGCTCAGGGTGGTGGTGAAGTGGAAGACTTCTCCTAGTGGTGGTAGGCACAAGGGTGTGAAGTGAGACAATGTTTGTTGGATGAGATATTACATTACATTAGTCCATACAATACCACTCTGTTAAAAGGGAAAGAAGCAAGCCTGTGGTCAGATGAGAAGTGAGGAAATGCCCATTTCCTGAAAGCTAGCCCATTTATTTTGACTCTTTCCATCTACCATACTAAAGACATCAACTCACTGAGAAACTCTGAGGGTCACTGTGGTGCCTCTGCTAGTCCTGGGAGGTGAAAGGAGCCGGGATGAATGGTCTCATGACACCTGGAGAAATGGGGGCTGGTGGACTCAGTCAAGCCTCAGCCTGGTTTAGTGTGAAGTAGAGATCTGCCTCCACTGCACAAAGGACACGAGCTGCTGAGCTCACTGGCAGAAGAGCAGAGCAGTTTGGGCCCTGCAGCAGCCTCCGGAGATGTATTGAGGTGCCACAGCAAGAAGTAGGCTGTGGCTATGGGGATCAGCTGAGTTCTAAGGCAGAATGGACACGAGGGAAAGAGACAAATCCTTCTGCCCAGTCTGTCCAGGTCTGTCCATGACTGCTCTGTGGATGGCCTGTTGTAAGGAGGCTCCAGCAAGACTTTTTCCAATACCCCAACAAGAGTTATGATAGTAGTGGTGGGGAGGGCATGCAACACTGCTACATGTGCGAGACAGAACTAAGTCCTCTGGCTCTACTCATGATCAGTAAAGATCTTGAAGGTGCAAAAGATGCTTGAAGGAAAAATACTCTGATAATTCCTTTTTTCCATTTACTGTTTCAACAGAAAGAGCCTCATTCTGCTCCTAAGGTGGCTACCAATGCCAAGAAGATACCTTGTACCTAAAAACCCCTAGTTTTGTAACACTGTGCTGCTGCATGCTGCCACAACAATGCTGTACGTGAATGATCAGCACAATAAGCAGAACAAAGCACTCCTGAAAATGCTGTGCTTTCCCAGGTTAAGCATTGCTTTCTGTGGTACTGGCACGACCTTGCAGAGGTTTCAGCTTCTTTCCCCTCCTCCAGCCTTTCTTTACTGTTCTGCACAGACTCCCTGTGGCACATGGTAACAGTGGCCTCTGTAGCCTCCTTCCCATATATCCAGGGATTTTTTTTCCTGTATCCTACCCCATCTGTTCCCAAGAGCAGAGCAGGGGGTTGATTTTCAAGGGGCTTCCTGTGGCTGTTTCAGTGCCTGCAGGCACAGCGCAGGGGAGCTGAGGCGTGCAGAGCCACTTGGCGTTCCTGAGGATGGCGGCTCCACGGGTGAGCTGCCACCCCTCTCACAGTGGGAGGTCTGTTAGGGGAGTGCTGCGGATGCCAAGCCAGACATTACAAGATCCAACTTTCCAGTGAAATTCAGACTTTTCTCTAGGACAAAAAACTTGAAAAAACACGTGGAGTGGGAATAAAAACAAAACAATAGCCTTCAAAGACTTGTTTCTTAATGTAGTTAAAACCCATAGGAGGAGAGAAAGCAGTCCAGGAAGATCTGCAGTGAGAACAGTGAGTGGGTGCACAGCCCAGCCCAGCCCATGCTCAGTCTGACGATAGCTGGAAATAAGGAACAGGGGGCACTGAAAAATCAGGACCAAGAAAATGCAAGCTTACTCCTGCACCCAGAAAGTCTGTCATTTGCACAGAGGGGTGGGACTTGTAGCTTCTGGCAGTACTGCAGATGATGTCCACTGATATGGGTGTTTTCCTGGAATGCTGGTGGTTCCAGAGGTGTGTGGTCTCATGGACAGGGAGGAGGTTGAAGAGCAGGGCTGTGATCCCCTCTGGACAGAACTCTCTGCTACCGGTTTCCTTTATCCCCATGTGCCTGAGAAGGGCCAAGGCTTTGGGAAAATCAGTATCCAAATCCACACCTGCCACAGGGTATGTGTCGACCTGTAGCTCCAGTCTCATTGGGTTTAATTTCTACAGACCCTCTCTTAATATTGTTCCAACACGTTCTTTCAACAAACCACTGTATCCCCCAAAATAACACATGGTCTGGCAGGTAAGCAGGAGTAGCTCTGCCCAGCAGTGTACCTGCTACTAGCCCCACATCCTGAGCTTGCCACAGGACAGGACACTGCTTCAGTGCAGGTTCCTCACCAGCACTGCTCAACTACCGTGCCTGTTCCTGAGCTCCCTGTCAGCCACATCCTAGTGTTTCTACTTCAGCTGCTTCATCAGCCTCTAATTCTCTTTTCCTACTATCAGTCTTCTCCAGGTTTTACTTTCCAGCTCCTGTTTGCCCCTACTCTTCTGTTCTAGCCTTTCAGTGTGTGCTCCATTTCTCCAAGTACTAAAGACCCAGGAGGGTCACTGAATGTCTCCACCTGATTTATCCTATCTTGCAACACAACACATTTCATCCACCAAATTCTGGCCAGAGCTGAAGGACTGCAGCTGCATGGCAGCATGCAGGTGTCCTGCCACCCTCCAGGGCACTGTCTCTGGCTCAACTCTTTCTTTTATTGACCAGGCAGCAACCAGCCTTTGCTCCAACAGCTCATGGAGCGAGCCCTTGGCTCTCTCCCTTCTCCCAGGACTGTTTCTGACATGTCACGGGGGTCCTGTCTTTAGTTCTCACTTCCATGAGCTCCCAGGAACTTCTGCTAAAGCCTGCTGGAACACCCATCTCTGCACCCACCTGTCTGAAGACATTTAACAATGTACAGCCCCCCAGCAGAAAACTACACAGCCTGAGCATGGCCTAAGGAAATATCTAAGACTAAAGTAACACTCACTACAGAGACTCCTGGCTAGGTCAACCCTTAATTTTGAATTCAGCTTTTAACATGGTCTCATTAGGACGCAGACAAAGCATTTGAGTGCCTTGGCTTTTCTGGTGCTGAGCAAAACATAAAAAATAGCAAGGCTTGGTCATGGTAAGTTTGCTCGGACAGATGCCTGCCTCCTATTCATCTTCTCTGATGTCTTTCCGCACACAAACACGTACCAAACATGAAAGCTGCAGACGATGGAGACATCCGGACGTATCCAGACTCTACTAACAATCAGTGTCTCGGGCAGACAGTCAATCCAAACAAGTTCCCCATTTGTCTAGCTCTTGCCTGGCTGCACTTCTGTACGTTTGTAAGTGTTTACACTGAACTAGCTTCTGCCATTTCTGTCTCTCGTTGCTGGAATTAAATTCCCAATGCTGTCAAGTCTGCTTTGGTGCATGCTTCCCTGGGACACATGAGAGCAAGGAGCTGTCTCTGAAGATCACAATGCTAAGAAGAAAGTTGGAAACATTCACTGGACATATTATCTCTGTGCACGAGACACAGATCACTGAACTACAGCCCAGTGACTTTGAGTGAGCACAATACAGGCCAGCAGGACCAGAAGGCAGAAGGAATGTGAGTGTGGGATGTGGACTATAGGCAGGAAGTACACGAAACAATGCATCCACACTGGCATGGAACTGGAAACCCTGGCAGACAAGGCACAAGGCAATGACAGGTCACAGTGCTTGGCAGCTCTGTTAAAGAAGTAAGGTCACTGAGAAAGATCTGTTTTGCTGACTCCATTCTGGAGTCAGCTATCTTGTGTATGAAGATAACATGCCAGGAAAGGCATGCCATCTACCTGGGCTTCTCACTCCACAATCCTGGGCTCTCTTAAGCTGCCTCCATCATGTCTGCCTTACAGCTCCTTACACCAGAGGTGGCCAAAGCAGGAAGATACTTGTGTATCATTGAACAGGGTGAAAATGGCTCCTTCAACTAGCCTGAATTCCTGCCAAAATCACAAGAGCCATTAAGTCTCCAAGGAGGAATTTTATCACCCAAAGCCAGAGGGAATTTCTTGTGGCACAAATACAAAAGACTCGCATGAATACATTTTTAATATCTCCCTGGAATTAGCCTGAAAACAAAGCCGGACAAGCATCTGTCCACGCAGTGAAGACCAGCAGTGACAACTGCTCCTGGGACACAGAGCATGCATTGAGCTGTGAGTTGTGGAGCCTGCTGGCAGCTAGGAGTCATGTCTTAAATTTGGTTGCCTGACTGCAAGGAGCACATGGGGGTATTTTGTGTCTGTTTTCACATCTTAGAAGGCTGTAATTAGACACATTTTGAAGCTCTAAGTCCAGCAGATCAAATCATGCCTGCAGCTCTGGCTGCATTCTCTGCAATCACCGTGCATCCTGGCATGGAGAAGGAGAAAGGAGGTGCAGAGGTTTTGCAGCAGTCTGCAGCCCAGCTGAAGTATTAAGCAGCCCCCCTGCTTTCTAATGGAGGGGTGACAGGAAGACGGGTGAGAAACAGGGAGACGGGTGAGAAACATCCCACTGCTGTGGGATGGGGAAGAGAAAGCCATGACTGGGGTTGTGAAGGTCGGGGACAAAGAAGAGGGGCTGAGGCCTGTGTGGGGCATTTCCTTGTTTGTACTGAACCTGCAGACCCCGGGGTCACCCCCACACCACAAATGCCCAAGACTTTTTTGGGGCTGGCACATGGGTGAGGGCAGGCAAGAAGTAGTATGGCCAAGGCCACAGCACAGCCATGCAGCTTGGGAAGATGACAGCAATCAGAGCTCCTAAGATCTGAACTGGGTTCCAGGATGCTGACAACCTCGTCTGTGATTGCAAGGAATTTGGCTCCAGTCAGCCCTACCCCTGGCTGAGTAGGAATTGAATTGAGGGAGGATAATGAGACACAAATTCAGCTCTTGGGAATGTGTGTGTAAGTGAGCAGGAAAAACTCCGAGCAGACCTAGAAGTCACCAACACCACACTTGCTTGCAAAACCTGCTACCTTGGATCCCTACACTGTATTTCAGGAGTCCAAAGTCTCCTGAACCATGGGGTCTGTTTTCTTTAGTTCTTTGATCCAGTGAAAGGATGTGATTGAGCAGATAGGCAGGGAAGAGGTGAGCAGCTCCCTGCACATTCCACTAGGTGAGTGCACCTTGCCCTGCTCCACACCCAGTCAGCACTGGATGCTGGAGTCATTGTGCCCACGGGACTGCCTCCTCTCCAGCCAGGAGTCCTCCTGTATGGCTTCTCCACCACAACACAAGATGTGACCATGGTGCAAGGGGCCATGCTCATCATGAAGCACTCTGAGCAGAGCAGATGAGGAATCCCCATCTCCTGCTAGATCAGTCTGTCCAGCTCCCAAGTGCAACAGAAACAGAGCTGGACGCCCATGCCCCTGGAACGGACCCCGGGTGTGCTCCTGCCAATTGTTTGATGTAGTGTTATTTCCAGAGCCCCTGCCAAACCCGTGTTGGGCCCAGAGCAAGCCCGTAACTCTATAGGGCCAAGTCTGCAGCCTCCTTCTCCAACCTAGAACTGCACCTCCTAAAACCATGGCTGCTTTTTTTCCTGTTTCTCCCTGTGAATGGGGCTAGCATGGTGGGAACTGTTGGCCACATGAGCCTGGGCCCAGCACCCAACCCAGAGCACTGTTCCCTGGTGGGCTGGGGCAGCAGCTGGCATGACCCTGCACTTACCTGGGATGTGCTGCTCATCCCCAAGGACCTTGGGCCAAGGAGAGCCATGTATCAAGACACGCAGCTCTGCTCCCTGCCTCAGCTACACAAAACAGCCATTTTTCTTTGCTCAGCAAGGGTGCAGGCTGTCCCTCACGCTGTCCCACCTCCTGGCCAGCAGCAGTACTCACCTGGCCGGGGGGGACAGGCCAGGCACTGGTCCATGCCCCAAAAAAGGCCCACACTGCCGCAGCAATCCTCCAGCTTGGTTAGCCCTGGCAGGGGGTTGGTGCACTGTGGAGAGAGGAGCAGATCAGCCTTCTGTGGGATGCAGAGGAAACGTGTGCCCAGCTGGTAGAACAGCAGCAGAGCCAGCACAGGGAACAGCTATCTGGGGTCAGAGGCTGGCATGGCCCTCTTGACACAGCTGCCCGCTGGGACACAGTGGGACCGGGGATGTGGATTAACATAGTAAAATGCTGTGCAGACAGAACCTCCCTTGATTGCACCCTGCAGAGGGGAAGGGGCCATCAAACAGCAGAGATGGACCAGAGATGATATCACCTGGCAAAGCCCCAGAATCAGCCCCTTGCCTGGCTGATTAGCCTGTGAAATGGGTGCACCACTCCAGCCCGGCAGGGAGCTTGTCAGGCACTTTCCTCCGCTGAATGAGTTTCTCTTTCCCCCCACTCTCGGCAAGGCCCTCTGGCTTACAGGCTTCCCCATCAGAGCGGAGCCGCTGGGGCGCAGGCTGGAGCTGGCGCCCGTCCAGGCACGCGTGGCCGCCTGCCCAGCACTCGCATACCGATCGGCTGGGCTGCGGCGGGGCGGGAGAGGCAGGCACTCCCCGCCGAACTCCTCACCCTCTCCCAGGCACGGCATCACCCCAGCTGGGTGAGGTGTGAGCATAGCAAGAGTACCCCCTGCCGCCCCTACAGCCTCTGCAGGCATCCATAAGCATCTCCGTGCGTCATCATCTAAGGTCGCAGCACTGCCATCTCCCCACAGAGAAGCAGGGCTTTTCCAGCCCAGGTTCTGATCTCCTCTATTTTTGCACTAGAGAATGGCTAAGAATATTTCCTCCTAGAAACTACTTGGATGGGAGTGGCTGAAGGATGGGATAGGAACTGGGAGCAGCCCCCCCAAAAAGGCTGGGGAGCAGAGGGGACGGGGCTGAGTCCCAGACTGCCAGGCTGGGGGTCTCTCTGAGCGTGAACTGCTCTGGGGGAGCTCACAGGTGTTCCTGTGGGTGCCAAAAACCTCCAATGCTTTTCCAGTGACGCAAGAGAAACATATGGGGAAAGACAAAATAAGAAATTACGATGACTGTGGGACAGGGGTGAGAAAGTCCCTCACGTGCATTTGCTTCCCAAGCCCCAGTCGAGCTCTCCAGGAAGGCATGGTTCCATGGAAATCAGACTTCCATTTATCGTCTGAGAGGGAAAGGAATTTTCCTATGTTTTATACGTTTCCTACAATAATCGCAGATTGTGGCTGTAAATGTTGCTATAAATAGGGCACCCTTTTAAAACCAGACTGTGTGTGAAAGCCATCAAGTCTGGGCTGTGCTGCCCCAGGGCACAGCCTGGTCAGGGCAAGGCAGTGAGGTCTCTCTGTTGGATCAAAGCAAGGAAATTTTTTCTTCCCAAGTAGTAACACATTGCTGCCTGTGCCCATGGCACCTGCATGATGCCCATGCTGATGCTGAACAGCTTCACAGAATAAAGCTACCCCCTATACCCTGAAAGCCAACGCTACCCTACCCCAGAACAAGAAATACACCAACACTTGAAGATGACCTCTTACCTGCCCATGGAGAGCCTCCCGAAAGCACCTCCCCAGCAGCCCTGGGGCTCTCTGCTGTTGCTGTCTGCTCTCAGTGGCAATGCTGTTCCCATTCCCATGGGGATAGGTGTACCAGGGCACAGCAGCCAGCTGAGGCACCAGGACTGCCTCCACACTGTTTTCCTCCGACGCCTCTGCATCACCCCGCACCCTGGCCACCTGGTGAATTTGCACAATGGCTTCTGGAGGGTGGTTGATGTGGACGTTCACCAGAGAAGGGTTTAGGGAAGCTGGAAGATGAGTTTACACCACATTTGTGACAATCTGGCAACAAATTGCCACCCAAAGAGTATCATCATGAACAAAGTCAAATGGGAGGAGTGGTAGACTAAGCCCACCAGGAAATCTAGAGGAAGACTGCATCTAAGAGAAAATATTTCTCTGGCCTAAAAAGAGGACAAACCTACCAAAATCTCCACAAGAAACTAGGGAAACCTCCTGTCTAACAACCTGGCCTGAAACAGCAAGCATAAGGAGGTAGTGGCTTCCTCAGGCCTGTTAGAAAAGATCTGAGGAGCACACAAGTAGGAGTAAAATGTGGAGTCTGGAGCCATTGGCCATGCTCACCAAGCTGGTTGGACAAGGGCAGAGTATATGTGGAGTGCCTCATGGAGCTGCCAGCTGGGGTCTTTGGGCCTCTTCCTCCTTGCTTCTTTTCCAAAGAGGGAGCTGGCAGGTGGCAAAACTTTCCTGTGGAGTTGGAGGGGCACCAGCATTCATCCCGGCCCACGCAGCGCCCTCCATTCAGGCAGGGGATCTGACAGAAGTCTGCAAGGCAAAGAGAGGTCTGCTTAGAGGAGAAACTGAAACACTGGCTCTAGCCAAGGGCAGCTGGGGGACGCCAGGCAGCTGCACCTGGACAGCACTAACCCCATGATGTCCCAAGGACCAGGTCCAGAACTGGGATGGGGTCAGCACTTGTAGCCGGGAGGCAGGCTCAGGTCCCTGCTGGGCAACACCGTCTTCTCCAAGCTCTGCTCACAACTGGAGTCATGGCTTGAAGAAGATGAACCCTCCCTTGGGCTCTGGGGCCACAGCCAGGCTGGGGCACCCATGTCCTGGGTGGCTGCCACGGTGGTGTTGCTGACACAGCAGGATCTCTTGGAGTGGGTTGGGAGCCATGGCAGCCATATGTAGCCAAGTCTGCCCAATTTCTTCACTTCTGCATCGCCCCCTCCCCACTTGGCAGGGTTTTACTCGTAGCCCAGAAGGGAACTCAGCAGGATGGGAGAGGCAGATAGAACAGGCAGAGAGCCACATCCTCAGAGCCTGTCTCACATCCAGCCCTGGCCCTGCCAGCAGTCCATGTGGGAGAAGTGCGGAGTGGGACAAAATAATCAGCACCAATTCATCTGCACAGGCTCAGAAAAAGCATCCACAGATGAAACCAAAGTCATGTCCTTTCTGACCTCATCATGCTTGGAGCAACCCAGAGCAGTTCTCAATGTGAACTAAACTCAAGCAACACATGGGATTCCTTGACAGATTATCCTGACTCATTTCAGTATGAGATGAGACAATGCTGCTCCACATTCCTGGATGGCTTGTCAGGTTAATTCCATGGGTTGAACACCCATCCTGTTTCAAGCTCATTTGCTCAAGCCCAGCACCCAGTTTGAGGGGAGGAAACACATTTTTGAGCTGGGACCTAGGCAGAAATTTCTGTGAAAATCTTCCATCAGTGTCTACAAGAGCAAGACTTTTCATTCTCTCAGTAGAAGAATTTGAGTGATATAGAGGCACTCAAAGGACAAGTCCCAACAAGTCCAGCATGTTTCTCCCACCAGCTCACCCCAAGACAATGTGACCAACCCACAGCTGGATATCCCAGTGACTTGATGAGCAATCCCAGTGGCTCTGAAAGGTGAGCAGTGGTTTCAGCAAGCCCTGTTTATAAGAACAGTTTGCAACCTGCAGCCAGCTCTCCTGGCTGCCATGTGAGTGAAAGGAGAGAACAGGAGGAAATTAGGTGATGAAAGTCAGCCCCAAGACTGGATGCCAACTAAAGCAGTGAGCTGGCTCTGAGAAGAAGGAGGTGGTGAGGCTTGGCTGCAGGCCTGACTCAAACACATACATCCCCTCTACCCAGGGTGAGATGGAAACAGGATCTGCTTGCCCAGGAAAGAGAGCAATGAGGCAAAGTCTCTCTTCCTCCCCCAGAGAGTAAGCCCCAAAGACCCCAGAAGACATCTTCCAAGGCACTGAGAGCAGCCATCGCTTCCCCTCCCTACAGCAGCCCAAGCCCTTAGTCTGCAGAGTCAGGAAAAGCAGGAAGAGTAGAGTGGGGAGACAGGCTAGAAAGTAGGTGGAGGACATGGGGGTGCTTACAGATGCGAAAGCCAGATTTGGGATCGTGGTCATGCCCCCCTTGGCTATAGAGAGTGGTGGTGTCTCCTTTCTCGCAGCTGTTGTAGCAGCGCCCACTCTGGCATGTCTGTTTGCAGATGGTGGGTGTGAAGACAATTTTTATCTTCCTAATCTTCTCTGTCAGGTTGGCCCCTATGAAAGAAAAAGAGTGCTAAGTGGAAACAGCATCTCCAGGCCAAGGGAGCTGTTATTTGCAGCTCAAGCTGCTATTTGCAGCTCAAGCTCCAAAGCATTCCCAGTGCAAAGAGGGGTTTATGTCCCTCCCCAAGGTGGTGGAGTCCCATCCCTGGAGGTGTTTAAAAAAAGACTGGATGTGGCACTAAGTGCCATGGCCTAGCTGACAAAGTGGTGTTACATCGTTGATTTGACTTGATGATCTTCAAGATCTTTTCCAACCTAGCAGACTCTGCAGTTCTGTGATTCTGTCTCTCCTTGCCCCTGCTCACTCCAGCCTGTTTTCTGCTCCAGCATCTATAAGAGTTGGTCAACACATGAACAATGGCAAGCAGCATGTTCTGCCCATTTGGAGTGGCATAATGATGTGAAGGGACACACATGCACTAACTTCATCATAAAGGGAGTTTTTCCACTTTAAGCAATATTCTTTCTCCAGCCACATCAGTAGTCAGAAGACTGGCTGCTCTTAAACCACTGGAAGTCTTCCCACATAAACACACTGTCATTCAGAAGAGAGAGCATCAGGTCTTAAGAAAACCATTGTCACCCTACAAGTGTCTCCTGACCTCCTGCAGCTAGAAGTGTTCCTCTTCTAGTCCCTCATCATCCTCCCATATCATGGGAAACCACACTCAGAGCTCTTTGGGACTTGTGGAAAATGGTCAACAGACAGAACTGTTGTATAACCAGCTGGCTTGACACCAGAGCCTTCCATCCCACCCCAATGGGACAGTCTTGTGCTGCTCTTGCTGTACTCACCCTGCTCCCTGTTTCAATCCCCACTTTCAGATTTCATCTTCAGCCAGGTTCATGGCCCTACTCATAGGGGCTGAGGTGCCACATGGTGCCTCCTTGGGGAATCACGGCTTCAGGAGGGAACCAAGCTGCAGAAGACAACTGGCATCTGTCCTAGCTGGGAAAGCATTGAGCTCAGCATCTGCATGTCCCAGCAGCCAGGTCTAATCCCTGCTCATGTCAGAAGGCATCAAGGCAGCAGCCAAAGGGAAGAAATAGATGCTGGTTGCACAATCTGACCTTGAGAGCTGCTCAGACTGAGGAGTAAGCTGGAAGACACCATTCCTACAGACTGAGGCAATTCCCCTTTGGGGCAGTGTGCTGGGGTGATGTTCAACATCTCTGAGATGCAGTTGTCATATCCCCTGGCTCCTGTCTCAAGCCATCAGCATTTTGCTTCCCTGATGTGTCCTCCTTCAGTAGGGCCCCTTTCTTTAAGCCCAGCAATGCCCATGCTGACCTTCCCTTTTCATTCCACGTAGCAGCACAGTGCTGGGAATCCACGGTTTCTTGGGGATCCCCAGTTAAAGTGTTGTCCTTTCCCATGACCCTAACAAGAAGCCCCAAAAGAGTGACAGCCTTACAAACCTTACCTTTTGCAGACAAGGTGTGCTCCTGGGAAACAGCGTGTGGGCCAGACCTGCTCTGCTCATGTCCATTCCCGTTGGGGAGTGCATTAGAGGTGAGCTGGCCATTGCTGGCTGGGTAGCGCCGGACAGTCCTTGATGAGCCTGTGTGCTGAGGGGAGACAGGAGAGCCAATTCTGCTCTGAATCCTGTGGAAGAGAAAAAATGGACCAATATGCCTCATAAGTGACTGCACTAACCCACAGTGCCTGTCCACCAATGTACCTTGCAGCAACCTTCACTGCCAAACTGCCTGAGCGGTCACCTGGACACAGAGACTCATCTACCTGTGCAGGATCCCACTCCTCCCCTACTTTCAGCCATCACCATAGCACACTGTTTCCCTCTAGGAACCATGCCCCATATCCTGAGCCTGGCAGGACACGGTATTCACCAAGACACCCTCTCTGTACCATCACATCAGGCTGTCCTTCCACAGGGATGCTTCGGCTGCCTAGAAGAACCTCTACCTGCCCATCACACTCAAGGTCTGCTCCTTGACCATAGCAAACATAGGCAGCTCCAAATACACTTGTTTTTATGGTGGAAGTTTTCTCAGGACCTGCCATCCCAGCCCCAAACAAGCACTAAAAACAGTTAAGATAGTCAGAGAAGAGGCCAGACCAAGCAAATACACAGAACTTGGCCCATGAGAGTCACAAACAAGAGAGAATGACCAAGAACTCAAGTCTGTAAGGGCAGTAACAACTTTCTGCACTAACTGCATTTATGGCTTTTGGTACTCTTGGGGGACTAAGCACAGAGAAGCCATCCAGCTCTCAAGATCACATCTCATACACACTCTTTTATAAAGCCATATAGACCACAAGGCAGAGCTCTCTGTGTTAAAGATCTTGATCTACTGCACTTGCTCCCATTTCCTTTTACTGACTGCAGCACTAAGCCTCCAAGAGGGTACGCTGCTTTCCAACAAAAGTATCTCACTCTCACCTGCACTACCTGCAAGGATAAAGGCTTGGTACAGCCAATGGCCAAAATAAGTTGGCTGTCCACATGCTCCTTGGGTTTCTTTGAAAGTCCCAGCCTTGGATGCCTCTGTAACTGAACTTCAGTACTGACAACTCTTCTGCATACCTTGTCCAACACCTCCATCTCTGATGAAGTGGCTGAGGCAAAGAGTGGCACTTCCCACTGAAATGCCCAGAGAGGTCTATCCCATTCTGTGGTTTTTACTATCTTCCCTGTCACAGTCAGCACAGGAGATGTGTTACAGTGTCTACAGGGAAGGCAAATTTCTAAACCAAGGACTGGGTGATTCAATGAGAACTGGCTGACAGCAGCTCTGCCTTGCAGACATTCCTTGGATAGCTTGGAATAACAATAAGATCTGGGGAGATGGAAAGGCAGCTCATGCTGTTCTGGTATTCAAGCCGGTCAAGAACAACACACAAGGTAACTGTCAGCCAGCAAGCCCGAAATCAGCCCTGAACAATGGAAAAGATGACACACAGGTCAATTAACTGAAAACTAAACAAAAGCGACGTCGAGTCAAGGAGGTCTGTGAAGAACCACTCTTGTCAAAGGAGTCCATTTTCATAATTTGACAGAATTAGACACATGCACACTAACCATCTGAGTGCCTATGCTATTTCAATAAAAAAATAAACAGGCAGTACGATGTCAATCAGGCACATGCAAAATTAATAATAAACTGGCTGTGAAACAGAGCACAAGAAGTAGTTGTCACTGGGGAGGGAATTAGATGGGTTCCAGGGTGATCAGTATGAGGCCTGGCATGATTCAAGAATTTCATCTGGAAATAAATATTTTTATTTCTAAATAAACATACAATCGACATTGATAATGTGTGCTGCTGACACAAAAATTTGCAATGTGGTGTATTGTGATGAGAACAGAGCAATCACACAGAGTAGTTTGGATCTCTGTGGAGGGTAAATACATCCAAGCAACATGGGATTTTAATAGAGCCAAATGCAGGATTACACTTCTAGGAAGAAGGAATGCAGGCAGCAGCTGCAGATAGTTGGAGATGATCCTGGAAAACAGCAATTCAGAAAAGATTTCAGGGCTAATGACAAGCAATTAAATATGAACTGTCAGTTCAATGCCCTGACATTAGGACATTGAAACACTGCAGGAACAGGGAGGTATTTTTGCCTCCCTACACGTCCTCATCACAGGAGGGTGTATACACGCTATAATATCATCCTAGCTGTGATGTAAAATATGTCACATGTTCTAAGGGATGTCAAAAATACGGAGAGAATACAGGAAAAATATGACAGAAATAATTGGGGGACTGGTGAAAATGCCTTTATGTAGGAAACCTAAAGTATTCAATCTCTTCAATTTAGGATAAAGAAGAGGTGCTCTGATTAGAGGGCACAGGTTTCTGCACAGGAACAAAATACCAGGTGTAAAGAGCTAACAACATCTGCAAACTGAAGCCAAATGATTCTTTACTAGAAAGCATGCCTACATGCAGCAGTATAGCTGTCTTCTTTCTGCAAAAACCTCAGAGATGGATTCCCAAACTCCCGATACAGCTCTGCAGGAGAGGAGAGTATACTGACAAAAGTATTTCTTGTCTTGTTAAAATCAAGATCTAAATTGAGATGAGGACAGCAAATAATGCTTGTTTTTCAATAATCAGCAAGGCTAGCCAGAATAATTACAGAGAAGTGAACCTTATTTCAGTTCTGCCTCAGTCCCTTTCAGAAGCTCCTCTGAGATTCTGCAGAGTACCACCTACTCCAGATGGCCACGGCAGCCAGGCATGACCTGCCCACACATTTCTGAGCTACTAATTCAGCCCTGCAGCCAGAAAATGAACTTGTGATGCCTGTTATGTACTGCTTTGTCACCTGGTGTGCTACTGCTAGTTTTGTTAGTGGCAAGGGAAAAGCCATATGGAACTCTAGGGAGGCTAGGGAGGAGCTACCAAACCTTGGAAGGTCAGGCACATTTGTTCTCTGATCTCTAGTAAGAGATCCCAAGCACGGCCCTATGGGTGAACATGGCTGGGATTCCAAGGTCTTTTACTGCAGAGATGGAAGCACACTGAGGAAAAGAAGTGTATTCCTCCAAACACCCGTGACTGTCTTAGCGCTGGGCCTGAGATCTGAAGAGTCACTGGGTGAAGGTGATGGGTAGCATAACACAGGGAAATATCAACTCTTCTGCTTGAAAATCCTCACATCATGTCTACCCTTGAGAAAAGGGAGCATGCTGTGTGCAAGTAGCAGAGCTTGGCTGGGCTCTACGCACTGCCTGCCTGAAGGAACTTCACCCTTTGTCTTTAGGAACATCTCTTGTCATTCCCAGGATTACCAAATTTTGTAACAAAACCCACAAAACCCCATAACAACAACATGTGAAACATTTTAAATAAAATAATCATTAGCATTTCAGATCCAAAGAAAGAGGGATTACATGACCTTACTACAAGGGGCAGTGCCAACTTCACAAAGGAAAAACAGAGTAGGAACATTACTCTATGGTTTGCAACATTTGAGGAAAAGTCATCCTACTGAGATTCCATTGGCAAAGCATTCCAGTGTGAGTTGAAGCAGGGAGGAGGTGTGGGGGGGTCAGATTTGCTTTGAATTAATTTGTTTATTTGGTTCTATTCTAGGCGGATGAGCACTGGGATTTGTGGACTGAGTTGAGTAATACCATTCAAGCCTGGGCTACAGAAGTCAATGGCAAAAGGCATCTTTCCATCTCAATTTGTCATGCTGAGCAGCTGGCTCATGGTCAGGGAAAACAAAACAGAGATTTTTCTCTCCAAACCTTCAGAGCCAGTCCATGCTGGGCAGACAGGCTTGAAGTGTCTCAGGAAATACACCTGAGCTCACCACAGCAGTACAGATCTGATCAGAAGCCATTAGCAATCCTTATCCATTCGATGGATCTTAATAAACATGGGGCCAGAGCTTGGCCAGTTCCCAGGGATCTGCACTGCCACAGGTTCTCTCAATGGCGTGGCTGTCCTAGGAGGAAGAGTGAGGATGGGAAACAGATGGCGTAGCTCCAAATCAGCAGTGTGGAGCTTGTGTTACCCTGCTCCATGCCTCCACCTGCTTGAGAAGAGGCAATGAAGAGGCAGAGGAGTTTGACACTTCAAGCACTATGTTCCAGTCACTTAAAGTCCTAGGGCCTCATATTCATTCAGTCTTACAGCCTCCCTCAAAATGGTATCACCCACTTCCACTCCTTCAGCCAGGCACATGGCCAGCACACATCTCTGCAAAGAGGCAGCGGTCTCTTCTTTTACAGACAACTGCCTGCTCTTCATCCATCAGAGCTGCTGACAACTTTCTCTGTGTCAGGCACAGCCTGTAGGGCAAAATCAGCAGGCAGACTCCTAGGACACCTCTCCTTCTGGGCTGTCCTGTAGCACCCACCTCTGGATCTCACAGTGGCAGTGGTCCAGGACAGAACATGGGCCAAGGAGGGAAGGCAGAGGGAGCAGAGTTCTCCTTCCAGGAACATGGGTGTGAGCGATCCTGCTGATTTCTACCAGCTGAAAGGTCCAGCTGAGAGCTGAGAGACCTCAGTCACCTTCACATGGAAATACCTATAGGTATTGGGTGCTTATCAAAATTAAGAGATTTGGGATGGGAGGGAGCTGTGCAGACAGACTGACCCACATCTGCAACAGTTTGAAACTATCCAACAAGTGCTTTTAGCTGCCCTATTCTGAGGTGCAGGTCAATGACCTGGATTCTCTGTAAGCCTTAGGACACAAGAGAACTAAGGGAGGTCTGGTCCCCTACATTCTAGTGCTACATATCCCTGCAGGACCTAAATAACACTTGTATTTCATTCAGCAAGTGATCCCACACATCGCCACAGCTCTTTTGCGTGTAAACATTTTGTTTTCAATGAATTTTGGTACCACTTGCACTCTATTCTATATTTACTTTAGTCTCAGCAGGGTAGAGAAGGTACAAAAATATGGTATGTTATGGATATCGTGGCTCTCCTGCCAGTGCCAGATGAACCTACAAGGTGCCCGTTCTCTGCACAGAGCAGGTGAGTGATCTCCTGTCACTCCACTGAGGACTGAGCTGGCAGACTCCCAGAAACTGCACAGATGGATAGGAGGATCTCTGTTTTCTGAATCAACCACAGGGTTTTTTAAAGCCTGCAATTTCAAGATTAGATATGCAGTCACAATAACCAAGTCTAAATCACTGAGACTGAGGTATGCAGAAAACAACACTATTTTCCTAACTCACTGTATATAGAAAGCATTTTCAAATCTCTGATCACTTCTGATGACCATAGTTCTCTGGGTAAGCAAAAGCCAGAGGGAGTACAGGTGGGCAAACTGTTCTCTTAGTGACTTAACACCAGGCATCCTCCTTGGAGCTGGAGGCAAAGGTGGCAAACTCTTCAAAGCACTTCCCTCTCCCCAGCAGCAACACCTCAGTCTTTCCTGGATTTAGCTTCTATCGGCTGCTCTTCATCCAACTGTTGACTTTGGCCAGAGTGCTAGTGAGCTGGGAAACGGTGGGGTTTTTTTCTATTTGTGTAAAAGAAATGCAGAGCCAAGTACCACAAGAGTATTACTGATTTTTCATCCAGCCTGCCTCACCCTCTCCCCAGCCAAAGCCTGACAGACCACAGCAGGGTGGATGGCTTGAGGCACTGTGGAGAGAGTGACTCCTGGGCAGTGTGGTCAGCAGGGAGGGGCACTAACCCCAGACAATGAAAGGGCTGGAGAGATGACGATTGGAAATTTACTTTTCCAGCTGGAAACAAATCTTCTGATGTTCATGCTAAAGATCAGGGAGAGATGACAGAGACTGTTGAGACCTAAGGAGCAATTCTCAGAAGGGCAACAATAGCACTGGCCAAAACAAATCTGAAGATAAGCAGGTCTCAGAGAAGAAACTATCTTCCCAGGGTCCAGAAAACTCCATCTCAGGGCCCAACAAGCTCCATCTCTCCAAATATAACCAGCTTGCTGCTTGGGATGCAGTTGCTGTCTCCAAATAGCCAGAAAGGACACGTGCTGCCCACAGGGCTGGGAGCAGAGTCCCATGGAGGGCAGCCACTGCAGCACTGGTAAGTCCACCCCAGCTACTCCAGACTGCAGCCTGCATGTGCATCTCCAAGATGAGTGGGCTCAGCCAGGACAGGGACTGAGTCATGCTCAGTCCCTGATAACCTGCCAGGGCAACAGGCAGGTTCTCCCCTGGATTTAAAATGCTGAACAATATACTTGGTGTCTGTCTCGTCCATCTGCCTGTCCCTCTGGCAAGATGCCCTCCCTGCTTGGGGCCACAGGGACCAAAATCAGTGATTCACTTCCCCCTTTGTAATGCTCAGCAGTTGCTGATTTTCCACTAAAGCACAACAGAAGAATGGGCAGCCTTAACACCAGCATCTGTGTCTATGGGGGAAAGAGAAGCAGCCAGCCTTGGAAGGCAGTAAATTGACTGCAAACCAGAAACTTCCCCTTTCTTGGATTCCAAATAAGTTCCTCAGCAGGCAGCAAGGATTCATGGCTCAGTCGGCAGGCCCCGGCACAGGAGCACAGGAGAGGCATTGCGTAGAGACCACTCAAGTTTATTATCAATTAGCTCACAAACATGCTGACGAGGAAGACAGCTCTGTTAAGACTCTGGGAGGAGGGGAAAAACCACACCATACAAGGTACCTGACTTCAAGTCCACCCACATTATGTCCATAATAATGGCTCAGTTTATTATCTCCAAGGGCAGCAGAAATACCACTGAAACCTGCCTGCTGTCTCTCCTGCTGGTGTCTTCAGCCCTGGTACCTCCCATTCAAATGAGGGAAGTCTGAAGCCCATGCTCCCCAGCATTTGATGGAAGGTAAGGGAAGTTCTCCTGCACAGGAGAAGCAGCTGCCAGCCTCCCACAGGCATAAGACCTTCTTGGGAGAGCCAAGCAGAATCTATGTACCATGAAGGCCACAAGAATGACCGCTCGGTGCCTTTGTGCCAAATCCACAGACACCTACAGTCAGATGCCAAGATGGGACAAAAGACACAGGCACCCTGACCATCACAGGGGCATCAAGGTGCAAGTCATCCAAATCTTTCTTCCCCTTCAAGACCTCTAGAGCTGTTGTTGGCAGAGTGTCACTGATGACACCCTTTGCCTTTGAGTGGGAGGGCACAAACAGCACTCACAAAGTGGGGCTGCAGGGCCAGGAACATGTGTTAGGCTCCCTGATGCACATTATACTCTGTCACTGGCACATGCCAAGAGTCATGTCAGTCCAGCACCCAGGTGCCAGCCCTATCCCTTACCACAGCGACTAAGAAGCTCTCACAAGAGCCCACATGGCTCTTATTTTGAGCTCTAACCTGCGCCATGTTGTAGTGGTAACTCCAGCTGCCTGCTCCACTTGACATATGTGCCAGTGGCTGGCCAAGATTTCTCTGAATCTTTCACTACAAACTGTAGCAACAGATGTGCAAGTCCATGGGACAGCAGAGTCACCAGCTGTCTGCTTCATGCCACTAAGCTCACACCCCACCACCACCACCCCGGCATCTTCCTTCTTCTGGCCCCCAAAGCAGTGCCAGTGCTGCAGAGCCATCCTAGCTGGCTCCCAGCCTGCCATGTACTGTGTGAGAACTGAGAGGGAGAGGGCTGTGAACTCTAATTTTATCTGTTCAGGAGTTGCCAGACACCACATACGTAACTGAACCCCTCTAAGCTCACAGACAACTAACAAGTTCTTTTTAACCAGTCTCTTGGGATCCAATTTTCTCCTTAGCCAAAGTGGCTGCTCACATGCCTCCACACAGCTCTCTGCTGACATTAAATGCCCTTCCCTTGCCACATGTGCCACACATGCCACCTGCCACTCTGCTGAATGCTCTTCTTTGCTCTCATGTATTAGGCAGCGAGCAACTGACTCCCTGGAAGAAGTCCAACTCTCCCAAGCATGGGAACAGCACCTGCCTGGCCCAGCAAGGCTGGAGAAACATTCCCTGCTCAAGGACATGGCATCAGGTGGTCACCAGGAGCTGCAGATTGTGCTCATGGTTGGATCCATCAGACCATAGTGCTGACCCATAAAATGGCCAGAATCATGATTTCCAAATGCCAGATGTGATAAAGAGCTGTCTGCAATCTGCTTGTCTCCAGAGCTGAAGTGCAGGCCAAAGCCAAAAATAAAAATGCAGCCTGCAACTGTTCTGAGCTCCAAGTGGAGCCAACAGAGGAACCATGCCAGGTTACTTGATTACAAATGCCACATTTGGGCCATACCTTGAGCACTCCATAGACTAAAACAGGGATTTATACAGTGAGGGAGACCAGGCAAGCTACCACCTCTCTGGCAGAACTGCCCAGGCTGGCCTGTGGTGCTCAGCTGCACACTCCTTTGGGCTGGAACAATGAGAAAGCTGCCTCAGTTGGTTCCCCTGCTGCATGGAGGGGCTGGTGCGGAGCAGCACAATCAACAGGCACAGCACTGCTGCCAAACACAGTCACACAGGCAGTCTCACACCTTAGCGATTAGAGACACATCCAGAAGCATCCTAACAGCTGCCATCACATGCAGGTCTCCATCAGTGTCACCATCCTACTGCAGACATCACGCCACGGCCGCAGCCTGTGCACCATCACAAACTCCGGCATAAGCTGCTGCCATAGTCACAGCTGGGCTCTCAGTCATGCAATGTGACCACCCCACCGAGGTTTCAACCCCCCACCAGGCACAGCAACGCCTCCTCTGCCCCTCTGCTACTCCCCAGTACCCCAGTACAGGGTCCTACCTGGCAGGGAAGGATCTGTATTTATGGCAGCGACATACAACAGGAGAGGACAACATATCAACCTGTGCTTGTGCACACAAGCACACAGACCTCCATCTCAAAGGGCCCTCTGTTTCCACAAGACACAACAGCTGCGAGCTGAGGGCCTGGCTGCCATCTAATGAAACCTGCTGCATAGACATTAGCCAGAGGAAAGCTCAGCATTGGCTGCGGGGAGGTCACTCATCTTCCCCATAACACAGTGAGAAAACAAGCACATTTGAGTTTCATTTCCATCTTGTTGACTAGCAACACCCACTCTCTTCGCTAGGCTGCCAGCTTCAAAGCCCTGAAAAAACACTTTAGCCTATTCATCCTCGCACCCACATGCACCCTGGGAGTGGGGGGAGCCAGCTGCCTGCCCACTGCTCTGCACAGGACAGGGAGAGGGCTGGAAAAGCCTCTCTCATCCCAGGCATGTGAGTGGGGTGAGGAGTTAGTGGCTGAACACACACACGCAGCGTGAGAGCAACAACGTGAAGAGATGTATGTAGCGCTCTCATCTGAAGAAGTGAAGGCTTTTCATCTACAGCAGGTGGTCTCCCACTCATCCTGGGAACACTGGAGATCTAAGACATATTTTAAGCTAAAATCATGGTTAAACACCCCACAGGATGTGCTGGCCTTTGGATCTATTACCTCAGTTTGTTAGGTCTTCTCACATTGCTCCATTCCCAGCCACACACAGGATTCCTGCACCTGCAGCACTCAATCCATGAGAGCTGAGTTGGGATGTCACCTTTGCTATCCACTCTTGAAGTCTCATCCCTGCCGAGGATCAGGGAATGAGCATCCTGGTGATTTTTAGTCTGTACTGCTCTGCACTGGCTCCATCCCTCCAGGTGCTCACTAGCCAAATGGCTGGTGGGTGTCTGGGAACCAGGAACACTCCTGGCCATGTAAGCATGATGCCTGATGGCAAAGCCAGTGACTTCAGGAGTACCATGACCATGAATCTGCTCCACACCTCTCTCATGTAGCACTCAGTACCCACACCAAGGACTATAAGGGAGGAAAAGGTTTCCCAGACTCCTCATTGAGAAGGGATGTGGAGCCCTGCACCTGCTTTGGCAGTGTCTGGACTCCAGTTCTGCAACAGCAGAGCTCCAAAGTCACGCAGAAGGCAAAGCTCCAGTGTCATTATCAACCTGTCATTACATCCCTGGAATAGTTTGGCACATTGCTTTTTAGAAAGGCATACCATTGAAAAATTACCATGGCTAGCCTGCCAAGGCTACAGGCAACCTAATACACTCTGCCCCATCCTGATAGCCTCAGCCTCTAAGTATGTTCCTCATCCTCCAAGGCCAACACTTGGCTCAGTTTTGCAGATGTGGGTCTGTTAACCATTCCACTCAACTCCCTCCCTCCCTCCTTCCAAATTCTTTCCAATTTGTCAAGATCTTTTCTGGCAATAAAGAATACCTTGACTCAGAGCAGGACCCCAGGGTGTACAGGGAAAAAAACTCATCTGACTTGGGTCCTAAGCACTGTCAGTCCCTGGTATGCACCACATGTATTACCCTCCATTGACTAATTTGCTTTTCACTTCTACCCTGAAAAATCTTAGCCTCTCCTTCCAGATTTCTTCCTTGCATAGAGGATATTTTTTCCTTCAAAAGTAACAGATAAGATTTTTCCAGCCTGAATATTTTCTAAATTCCTGCCTAGATGTTTAGTTTCTGCCTAAATGAGAGCCTTCACACAGGTGGAAAAAAAAATGAGGTGGTGTGGAGAGGAAGGTACTGATCCCACCAAGCACCAAGAACTCAGGGCAGCATTTCTCAGGATGCTTCTGAAGAAAGGAAAAGAGAACAAGTAGATTTTATATGGAGACTTTTAGATCTTCATTTCAACCACTTCTTGTATGAAATCAACTTCAATTAATCCCTTGTTTCCTGCTAGCACTGGTGATTTATGTGAAACATTCGCAACTAAAGAAAGTAGCTTTTGATTTTAGTGAAGTACCAGTTTAAGCCAAAAAAGGCAACACATAGTCAGGTATGAGAAACTGCAGCAATCCACAGGCACAAGGGAGCTGAAAGCAAGATAGATGGCAATCCAAATTCAGGCATTAGGGAAACTCTTCCCAGCATTTGATCATATGGCCTTAGTGCTCTTCTAACAACTTTCTTTTTTATACAACTGCTATATAAATTGTATTGTCATAAATGTCCCAAATGATATATGTATAGTATATAAAATAGGCTATAAACTGGATTTTCTCTACTACCTTACCTACCACATGTACAATGTATTTGCTCTGCACCCTGCTCTCTCGCATGGAATCTCAGACTGAGGTGACAGTAGCAGCACTCCTCTTTCAGATAGAAGGAAAAGTGCATTTGAACTGCCTAAAGGCTGCGTTAAGCTACAGGAATGACTCCCGAGGAGGTGCAGCAAAACCAGGTCTAATGTAAAGACCATATTTGGAGTTTTGAAAAGGGGCCTGAAAGCCAGCTATTCTCCTGCTGCTCTGAAGGGTATGCAACCCCCCAGAAAGTAAATACATAAAGCATATAAACCAGAAGGGTGCTGACAGCTTTAAAACACTAGAAAATAAAGCAACTGAATTTGGTGCCAGACTAGAGAAGGTATATAATGTAACCTAAAAATAGGAGTTTTTTATATAGGAAAAATGGCATTTACACTCCTCTTGAGTAGCTTGAGTTTTTCCTTTAGGCTTCTCATCCAGCTTGCCAAGGACTTTTGACTATATCAAAGCAGGAAAGGGGCCTAGATCTGGAGCTTATGGAGATCTCATTGTCCTGAGTGACATATTTTCCTTTTCACATATTCTCACCCGGAGTGGCACTGGCTTTTTAGTTTCAATTTTTTAACTATGTCTCAGATATCTACTCAAAGTTGGCTTTGGATCAAGGAATGTAAATGTTTGGCCACCTTGTAAAAACCATACTGCCAAAGGGAAACACCTTAGAAAGCTGCAGTTAGGGCTTATCTGCACTGAGAAAATATGCCATTCAAGTTACAAGCATAGACACTGTAGGGGCACAAGGCTGGCACCAGTTTTCTACCCCAGGAATTCAACATCATGTTCTATGGATCTCCTGGGTTGGTCCCATACCAAATGAAGTGGGAAAGCTGCCACAGCCTATGCCACAGGAATGCACTTAAACAGGGGGATGCTTCTCATCAAGGGCTGTCTTTTTTTTTTCTCTGATATTTGGATACTAATAAATTGTAACACTCATAAATGTGGACTAAGTGACAGTCATAAGTGAGCAGAAAAGCAAAAATGCATTCAATAAGTATGTAGCTAGTATAGACTGTTGTGATGTCATAGCTTGCCCCAGTTATCCCGGTCCTTCCTCAGGTGCCAATCACCTCTCCTTTCCCCCCACCCTGACACCTGCTGAGTGCTGTCTGTCAGTCCTGGCATTCCAGGAGGGCGTCGAGTGATTGGCAGAGTTCAAAAGATGCCTTCCACCCCTGGGGGCCATTGGCGCATGCAGGCGTCCCTTTCACCTGAGACCTGCCTGCCCTGTACCTGCTTGGTGGGTTTCCTCTCCGTCCCCTCCCCTTCATCCCCAGGTAAAAGGGCGAGCAGACCACGCGGTTGGGAGTTCTGTTAGAGCTGTTGCTAGATTCAAGGGCCAGAATAAAATCTCTGGATTGAAACCCTCTATCAGAGCCGACTCCTTCCTTCACCATCACCTTAAAGCACCTCTGTCAGTAAGAGCAGACCCTCTGCCAGAGGAAGACTCCATCCCGCCGCTACCAGGGGCTCTGGCATGCCTGGGCTTGTCCTCACTTGCCCTGCCACAACATCCAGCTAGCCAATAGTGTCTCTGAGGTAAGACACCTCACTTGCCGCTGTTTGGTTCAGACGCAGGGCCAGGCAAGCCAAGGCACGTCCCATCTGTAATATTGGTAATCTATTCCAATAATAGACCTCCTCCTAGTGCTAGACGTATGGTGGACAAACAGTCCTGGACACTCATCAGCAACCCAAGTAAGGCAGTAAGCAAGTTCCCTTTTTTCTGATGAACATGGAAAGTTCAAAGCTGGCAAGACAGGAGGCTCCAGATCCTGCTTTAACAATTAAGACAAATCTGCCTCTGTTTGGAGCAGCATCTTTAAAAAGCAAGTGACCTTGCAGTGAACTTTTTGTTGTCTGCTAGTCCTCAATGACAACAAGCTCATCAAGCTGATTTTGCCAAGCCACAGTTTTCAATGTCGTGTTTTAAGTGGCGACCCCAGGGCAGACAGCTTTGTATCCATACATGGGCTCCACTCCCCTTTGCAAAGGATCATGCTTGACATTTGACTACCACCAGGACAGGATTTTCAAATGAAAGAGAACAATTTTCAAATGGGGGGAAATACACTTTCTCCATCCAGCAACCTCTGCCACACACCCAAGATCTGCTTGCTCCCTGCTGTTCTAATCCTTTGCTTCCAGGAGAGAGAACAGAGATTTTGGCAGAGACTGCCTGCTGGCACGAGGTTCCCAGTGTTCCCAGGCCAGGAGCACTTGCCCCAGCTCCTCAAGGGCTGCATATAGCACTTCCTCTCATCAGGAAGGGAGGAGATGTCTCCTCCAGGGTGCTGCAGAGGAGAGTCTGAGATCAGAAATCAGTGGGCCAGGCATGTTGCAACTCAGCCTTCTTCCTTTTCCATCCTGAAAACACCAGGCAACTCCCAGCAACTGCCTTGCCTAAACAGAACCCTCTCAGAGGAAGCTCCCTGCCCTCAAGAGCTTAACTGCATTAAGCTGTATGCACAGTGTCTCAGCACCTTACACCACAGCTATGTCCTTTTCCCTTGCCTGCATTACTGGGGGAATGTTTTGCAGGTCCCAGACATCTCTGCTTCTCATCCCAGAGGAAGGATGCCTTGCTTTGCAAGCAGCCATCACCCAGCACATACCTCCCACCCAGGCAGCACAGCTCCCTTGCATACATGCTGGCTACAGATTTATGCACAACACTCCTGGCAGAAGGGACCTGCTCAGGTGGCGGCAACAGGACCCTCCACACACACTGCCCAGAGTCAAAGGCATCTGGTCAGCCATCCTGAGGGTAAGGGGCAAGGGAACAAACCCTTTCCACTCCTTGCTAAATAAACATGAATTCTGCTGATACTCCAGCCTTAGGAAAACAAAGCTGTTTCCATTTAGCTCGGCTTCTGGGCTGAGGTGCAACTCCACCCGCACAATCATCCATCAGGGCTTTGCTTCTCCAGGCAGAGATTCAGGCTGAGATCAAGAAGAGGGAGGATTTGCAGCTAGTCCATGCTGGGAGGGCCTCTAACAGCCCCAGGATTTTGCTCTCCAGAGTACTTGCTGTTCCACCCAGCACAGAATGGGGGCCTCTCAGCTTCTGCAGCAGCTAACAAGTCTCCACAGGCTCTCTCGGACACCTGACTGAGCCACAGACTGCTGAAGGGACTTGGGAAGTGGTACTCATTGCTTAGCCTGTATTTCCAGGGATGACAATTGGAGTATCACCAGCTCTGGTGTCAGCAAGTAGACCCAGAGCTGGCCTTCTCCTGGCCTTGTCCTTCCCTGGCAAGAGTTGAGCTCAAGTAAGACTGAATACATCTTCTTCTTTAGTCCCAGGAAGAAGAGAGAATGCACATCACAGAGGCAAGCCCAGGATGGAGTGGCTCTTACCCCGTACCTCTCCAAACAGAAACACTGATGGCTACATGTAACTCCGCAGCTCTGATGCCTGCGCTCAGCACAACATTTCAGCTGACCTTCACATCCACATCTTTCCAAGACTGCCAGCACACCCAGAAAAGGATCTATGACAGCTACAGTGGGAATGCCCACAGGTCCATTCACTAGCCCTCACAACTGACCGGTGAAAATGCCAACCAACCAGTACAACCAGTTGCATATGACTGGTACAGCCCTGTTGCTCAAGGAGCTGCCAGTTCTCACCAAGGGTGAGGAGGTCCCCTGAGGGTAGAGGACTGACAGTAACATCTTCTGCTGTCCCAGCTGCGCTTCCTGGGCTCTCCTGGCAGGGAAGCCACAGAAGGTTAATGTGGCTCTGGAGGGCATGAAGCAGAACCAGAAGCATGTACATACCAGAAGCAGAACCATGAAAACAGGCAGCTATCTGGTCACGCTCTTCACCAACACTTTATGGGCTCCTACAGACTCCCAAAGATTTCCTACATCCAGACCACGTTACTCCCCACAATGAAGGTGCAGTCATGGTGAGCAGCAAGTCCAGCTAGATGAGGACAAGAAATAATCTTAAAGCAGTCCCATCACTCAGGTAAGTGGGGAATATTTTGGTCCAGGCAGTTCCTAACTAATTCATCTGGCTGCTTTCTTAACTCTCTCTCTTAAGACTCCCTTCAGAACACGTTGAAACCAAAAGCAACCCAATTACTTCTTAGAGACCAGGTCTCTGTGGAGGATTCATGGGTTTTGTTGTATGTTTATAGGGAATCTAATATAGTACTGTTCTAGTGCATGGCTTCAGAGCTTCTAATAGTTAGCTCTGCACAAACAAACACAAGCAAAGGCAATACAGATGCAAATTTAAAAAAAAAAGAGAATGCAAATTCACTCATATGAGGATTGATTTCCTGTCTTGGAACAGCAAGACAAGGCTTAGATGTCTATAAGCTCCTACTCATGTGCAACTCTTGCTTGTAAGCAATGCAAATGTACAGGGAGGCTGGGGACTGGGTATTTGTCCTGGGACTCAGAGTCTTCTCACAACACTGACCTAGAATCACCAGTTTCCTCCATCCACTGAACCATTCAAGAACTTCTTCTACCTCTTCCTTACTGACAAATCAGACAAATAAGCCAGCTCCTGTGAAATCATGCCAGGCTGACTAGAAAAAGTCAGTGTCCACCAGCACAGCCCACCCTCATCTGGGAGCAGATCATGGACCTGACAAGCCAAGCTGCTCCTCTCACACTTGACAGTGAACTGAACTCCAGTGAATGCAACTCTGAGTTTGCAGTGCCTAAAAACCAACCCTCATACTTGCAAACATGAACAACCACTACCTAGCTCTTTTAAGACAAACTTCTTGCTTTTGTTTCTACAGCCCAACTGTATGAAGAAAGCTTCATGCAAAAGCACAGAAAGTACTTCAGTGGAAAGAGATGATATTGTCACTGCAAGTTCAGACAAGTCTAAGAGTGTGGTTTCATGAGACAAATAACCAACCTAGAGAAGTGACTTCCCTACCCCTCCTTTCCTCCCCTTCACTGCCAGATTTGCAATTCTGTCCAATTCTTCTGGTCTCATGATCTTCCAATAAGCCAATTTAGTCCACTGAAGTGGCAGAAAATTATCTTTGACTTTGCTGTGTTCATTTTTCTGCTGGTTTACTGAACTGAGCCAACTCACCCAGAGACCAAGTGGGGACCAACAAGTGAAGCAATGGGAGGGCATGGCCAAGACCATGCCTCTGGCTGCAGATGCTTACTCTTACAGGCTCTGCAGCTAGCCCAGAAGTTGGAATGATGAAAGGGACACTCAAAAACTTTGGAGAAATAACTCTTCTAACAGCAACAAGACTTTTAAGTTATGCAGTACCACACCATGTTATAAGTTCCACAGACCACAGAAAAAATCCAAGCGATTGAATTGTACAGAAGAACATTCAGGGGCTGAAGAGAGGCATTTCAATGCAGACCAGTGCCAGGGTGCAGGCAGCCCTCCACCTGCCTGCAAAGCAGGGCTGGTAAACATTGCCTGGGCAGCACAGCACTCGGAGGGGTGGTGACAACTCCCTCTTGGAGAGACACATAGCAGCTTCAGCAAATCCTTCAGGACATCTCCAGAAGGCAGTCAGTGGTGGACATGTCCAAGTGTCCTACCTGTGGCCATTGCAAAGGACGATAGTCAAATTCTCTTGCTGAAGCATGGGATAAAAGTGACATCCTATGGCCTTCATGGGCAGAGAAGGAGGAACAGCACAGCACGGTCCTCAATGGAGTCCCATTTCCTTGGGATAGTGCCAGAGGATTTAAGGTACGTCAGGCAGCTGGGCATTCAGCAATCCCAGCTCAGCGATCACTAGTTGCTATGTCTGACTGATTGGGCAAGAATGCTCTGCCAGTGCCTGCACAGCCCTCCGTCCTCTGTGCGGAGCCTGAGGTCATGTTCCTTACAGGGAAAGCCTTCAACAGGTGCTGTATCTCCAAGGACACTGCTCTCCCTCCCCTCCAGTCCCTCCGCACAGAGTGGTAGCATAGAGGGGTAGGAGGAGGTCTTCACTGCAGAGAAACTCATCAGCAATGCCCAGGATTACAGACACGTGAGAGGGCTGTATGCTCACTTGGGCAGCAAGTCTCTCTTAGAGCAGCAATGACAGGGGCTTGGCCACTTCTCCCGGCCAGCATCACCTCTGCCTTTCCTGAATTTGGTTTCTATCAGATAGTCTTTGATTTGGGCACCAAGATATGTCAGCTTCAGTGAACTACTTGGTGCCAGTAAAATCTTTGCCAGTCATTTGAGCCTCTCCAAAATTGTTGACAGCCAAGGGTCTAGAATTGTCTCCAGCCCATGCATTGCCTCTGCTTCAAAAGAGACAGAAAGGCAGTAGCTACTGTAGGGGCAAGGGGCACGTTGGAAACAACCTGCAGGAAAATAGAAAAACAAAAGCCAAATTGCCCTCTCCTCAGACAGCTCCATGTTATGTTGACAGAGAAAGCCAAAAGTTCAGAGAAGCAAAGGAGAAACTGAAGTTACCTCCTGGTTAAGCACCTGTAATTTGCTTCAATGTCTTACTGACTGTGAATGAGGAGCTCCTGCTGGAAGCCATGAGAAAATGCTCTGCTTTAGTGGCTACCAACAAAACCAGTCTTTCTGGCCCAGCAATTGAGAGAACAGCTCCAAGAAACACAGGGGCCTTTAGGGGTGATGCAGTCTAACACTTTGCTCCCATGTTCATGGACTCTTACAGAGAAGTGCAGATGGTCTAGAAAACCCCAGACAAATAATATGTATGGGTTGTTGTACAGCAGCAGGCACTCAATGCTCTCAATGCTCCATCCCCAAAAAGCTGCTGGCACAGTAGCAGTGCTTATTAGAGAAAGACACCTCTTTCATCTTTACTGCCTCATTCAGTAAAAACAGCTCCAGCTCCAGCAGGATGTCACAAAACACAAAGTTTTGTGAAGCAGTGGTAGCTCAGGTACAGGAGCATCTCAGCATTGATCTGAGGCAGGTGCACTGAAGTGCTAGGTCCTTCCTCTCTGAAAAGACCAGATGATGCCACAGTTGTCATCCTGAGCTTAACACACCCCTCACAGTCCCCCCTGCATGGATCTCTGAGCTCCAACAGCTCCACCTTTGCTCCTGTACCCAATATGCAGGCAACTGCCTGGGTACCAAAATGACCCAAACCAAAACAAAATTACTCAGAAATATAGAACAAATGGCTCAATAATTGCTAGAGTCTGCCAGGAGACATCTGTGAGTGTCATCATTTTGCTAATACCAGCACTTGCAAGCACATCTCAGATGTATGTACTCTTCTGTGGGTACTACCTGGATATATTGCTCTAAACATATCCTCTTGGGAAAGAGATTTACCCACCACTCCTCTGTCCACCCTGCTGCTACCATGAAGGCCATTCACCAACAGGACAAGCGCAAACTGATGACCTTCACAGTTCTCCTTCCTCATGGGATCATCATTAGCCCATCTCATTCCTGTGTATGCCAGGGGACTGTGACAAAGTGCTAGAAACAAACTGAGTCCCTCGGAGGGACAGCAGGACCTGACCCCCTTATGTCAGCTACCACAGCCTATGGGGGAGTTTTCATCAAGAGCCAAGTTGCCTAGTCTCATGAAGCAGAGACTGTGGCCCAGCCGACCAAGGTGTTATTTGCCTGAGGGATCGGCCGAGCATCATGCCAGGACCCAGGTTTGACTTACACAGCTGGGACGTGCCGTGGGATGGGCGCCTGAGCCCCTTGCGGGGAGGCATCCCGCCCTATTGTGCTGGTCCTCCTCCGGAGGGAGCTTGTGGGGGGCTGGAAGGCAGCAGCGGCACCAGGCGGGTGGTACTCCTGCTCAGGAACAACTTCTTCACACCGGAAGCCCTGGAAGCCTGAGCGACAGGTACAGACCTGGGGGCGGCTGCAGGAGCCCTTGTTCTGGCATGGCGGGTCGCAGACAGCTGAGGAGACACAGAAAGGCAGTTAGTGGACACAGGACTTCAGCCCCATGGTGGTGACACCCAGCTGGGGCAGCACAACTGGGACAGTCCCATCTCATCTTTATAGGCAGGGGACCTTCACAGTCTTGGTGTTACAACTGCTGTCAGCCCCTAACACAAGGTCACCTCTATACTCTGCACCGGTCTCTGCAGAGCTCTTCTCCTGCAAGGCTCATTTCAGAAAGTTCAGAAATGAGCAGCATGGCCTGCAGAGAGCACATGGCTGCCAGCATTGCCCAGAGTGCTCTGGACAGGAATAGGTCCTAATTCACAAAGCAACAGATTGCTTGTTACCTTTAGTCTGTTTTGGGGTCTGATTTGCACAGTGCCCCCGACCTGTCCCCTTTAGTGCTTTCCAGCTTTCCTTTCACAGCTGATTTTGGAGTCACTCAAATTCCTCCACTGTTACAGGGACTTACAGTTCATTAACCTTATGCCTAAATCAACCTCTGAGCCTGTGTGTTCCTAATTACAGCACATCAGCTTCAGTTTGTGCCCCGGGAGGAAAGTGCTATTAATTATACACAGGACCCTAACACTTCCCAAGTCAACAGATGCCAAATTGGGTTTATGACCCAGGCAGTGGCAGCCAGGAATCCACAGATTGCTCCAGTAGGACTGGGCTCATTGTTCTGAGCAAGGGTAATTGAAAAGGCACTGGAAAACAGTGTTGTCCTTCAAAGAAAGAAGGTGCCAGCTGGTCAAAGGGGAATCAAACCTTGGACAATACAAGGTGGACACTAACCTCAGGCCACACAGAAGCCCTGTGAATGGGTTTCAACCCATGAAGCCACTGCTTCTGCTGAAGTCCCCTCTCCCAGGACTACCCCAGGGAGACTGCAGGGGCATCTCACCACCTTTACACACGGCTACAGGGCTTTCATGAGCATGTCGCAGCCTTTCTGGCTGTGCTCTCCACTCCTGTGAGATACAAGCATGCCTTTGAGAAACACTGCTTCTGGACAACAAACATACAGACAGCTCGTTCCTCATGTGCCATCCACACATCATCCTGCCGTCATCAAGTGAGAAAAGTCCTTATGCAGACACTTGAATTCCTTTCACAGCAGCATAGCCCCCACAAGCCTTCCTTCATCCCAAAACTAGCCTGCCATCAGCTTTTCCTAACTAGATCAAGGATATGCTCACAGGAATGCTTCATGTGACATTTATTACCATGTTAACACTCAGGAAGAGAGAGAGATCTCAAGGAAAAGGAGACCCCAAGTCACGTAAGGCTGTATAGGTTAAAGCCAGAGGTTTTGATGAAATCTCTCAGTAAAATAAATCAGCCAACACTGCAGTCTCTGGAACAGGGACAAGGTCCTAGTCAGGCAGGAATTAAGCGTCTCTGGGAAGTCTGGCACTCCAGAAGTTGATGTAATTTATAATACAAAACTCAGCTGTGATTTAAATAGGCTGCCAGTCCCTACTGTTATCTCCCAATAAATGCCTGTTTTTTAACAAAGGCCACCAGCCCAGGAAGCCTGCCATTGAAAACAACCACTTCACATGCTGAAATACTGCAGAGCCACGATGCTGGGACCTGGACCCACAGCAGTTCTCACAACCTCTCCCACCAACAGAGTCACCTTAGACTGTACTCTTCAGCGGGAAAGTGGTGATAAGTGACCAGGCACTCTGAAAAGCCCCTAAGGCAGTCTACCTAAAGAAGAGGAAGAAGGGAATGGGCTTAGTCTTCTGGTCTCTTCAAGCAGGATGAATGGGGAGCTGCCCTAGCTGAAATATTTTAGCTCTAGGATTAATCCCCTTCCTAGTTGCCTTTACAGACTCGGGGAGAAGTTGAAAGAGCTTTAAAATTTGCTGATTTTCACTCAGTTCAGCTATGCAATATAAGGAGAGCAGATCGGTCAGTGGCAGCACTGCCAGTGACAAGTGTGTGAAATCACTAGCCCCCAAACCATAACATTAGTTGAAGAAACAAGATGGTTAAAATGCATATATAAATTTGAAATCTTTCTCTTTGCTTTTTGTTTTCTGACCCCAGGGGCTACTCTGAGTTGTTGCTCCCCAGCTTGAGGTACTATAAACAGTTTATGATAAGATGACAGGCATTCATTTCTTCTCACTGGAGTCTCATGCAATCACCTGTTCCAGGAGCTGGGGATTAGGGGAAACAAAATAGTCATCTCAAAACTCTTAATAAAAGAATAAGACTTGGAGCACTGCTGAAGTATCACTAATAGAAAATGGAGTCTATTCAAGAACATCTAGCAGGGCCCTCACAGATCAAGTCTAGTCTTTAGTGCATGAGGTAAGTCCTCCCAGCAAGGTCACACAGCAGGGATGACTGTGGACCATGACTCTGACCACCCAGGCAGGCCTGTCAGAGGGAAATGCCACCAAGTTGAACCTTGCTTTGCTTTGCAGGCACACCTGGCCCAGGGTTGAGCAATGACATGCAAGGTAACATTTGATTACTGAGTCCCTGAAGCTCTGCTCATGCTCTTCATCTAGGAGAGTGATGTAGATCTTCACTGTAAGCAGCTCCTGTGCAGTTCCATTTAAAATGCAGGGGGACCTGTCCATCAGCTAGGGCCTCCATAGGAAAACTGAGGTGCTGAAGGACTTGTACCACTGGGGTTATTTAGTCCACTTTCTCATGGAAAAGTTATGTACGTAAACTCAGTTCTAACTTAAAGCTCTGACTGTGGGAGCACACCCAGAAGGGATGGACAGTTTACCACAAGTGAGATCTGTGCAGAGTGACAGGGAGGTAGATCAACAGCAATGCAGGAATAACAGAGAGGAAACAGAACTTCAGTGAAGAACAACCTGGGTTAAAAAAACCCTATAGCCACCGTTCAGAAGAAAGACAAATGATGAGGCATGTGAATGTCATTTTGCAGATGTGGAAAAGCCCTAGGGATGCTAATGGGACTGTCTGAAGTCATGCTGTGAGGCCACAGCAGAGCCAGAGACTCAGCCTGGAATCCCTGCACCTTTATTCACCATCTTAACTGCAAGACCATCTGTATAAAATTGGAAAGTGCGTTAGTTTATTTAGTCCTTCCTGACACACTGTTTAAAAATGTTTCTTTTAAACTTTAAAATATTCATGTCAGGAAAAAAGCTCATGCTGTATTCCCAGCCCAAAACTGGGTACTATCTCTGGAAGCAGCAAAGAACCATCATGAATAATGCTGATGAAAGCGAAGGCTGATAAACTAACACAGGGAGGCTGAGCATGATGAGCTAACGGGCAGCAGCTAAATTACTGACAGGTGTGCACTGCAGCCACTGCAGCCCCCAAAATGTGGGCAGTGCAAGGAGGCATCTGGCTGCTTGTGTATAGAGGTTTCTTCTCCACCAAACGAAGAACATAATGGCCAGAGTCTCACTCCAGAACAAAGTTAAACAGGCAGGAGGTTGAACCCTTCAGGCCTACATTCAGATGCAGCTCACTACCCCTAATGGCCCCTTCTGCAAGAAGACCTCTGGAGCCTCACCACATGCAGCCCCTGTATGCAGCTCAATGGGATGACCTGGCAGCGTGTGGGCAGAGATCAAGCCCTCAAATAGGCAAGGTCTTCCTCCTAAACACCCTCAGTTCATTTCCACTTTCCCAGGAGATGTTGTTGCTCCAGTGAAAGATATTTCTCTTTTTATCTTCCCAGTCACATACTGTCTGAAAATTCCACAAGTCCTCACTGCAACTTTGGTCCTCAAATCTGAAACATACAGAGAGACACTTCCCTAAGACTGGAGTTAAGTCATATGCAGGGATATCGAAAGAATAAAGTGGCTGCAAAAGCATGGGTGAAGGAAGAAACCACCACCCTTGGTAGGTGAGAGGAAGTAAATTATGGCAACAATTTGACATATTGTTGTCTCCCGTACCCAGGCTCAAATCCTTGAAAACCAAGTATCTGTCCAACACCTGAATACCAATTCTTACATGTTTCATCACTCTTAAGAGGTTCTCTCTGGCTGCATTTCTACCCCACTGACTTCCTTGATATGCCACATATCAACGACCATGGGAACAGACATTAAACAGCATTACAGTGCAGAAACTTAATGGGGATGGGCTGTCCAGCTTGCCTTGGCAGCTTTATAAACAGCTGTATGTCTCCAGCAGCTTGAACTCCAGCAGAAAAGCTCAGGGAGGGAGGTAGCTGGGAATTAAATTATGTTTACACATCGCCAGTCTCCACCGAAATCCTGGCTGAGCTTTACCATCCCCGGTCAGGGGGACACTGTCAGGCCTGATCATGTTGACACTGTCCTTTTAATGAATCCTTGGGAACAAGGGCTCAGCACCTGAGCAATCACCAGGCAGCCTGCGTGGCTGCAAGCCCAGATCTGCTGCTCCTACCAAAATCCCTAATGAGAGAAAGATGCTGCCACGGCTGGCCCGCGCTGTGTTTACAGACACTGTCTGGCAGCACAGCACGCTCTCTACCGTTTGGCTTCTGTCGGCATGGGGGAGAGGGAGAAGGGAGGTGAGTCAGCCCTTGGCCCCCTTCTCCCAAACAGCGATTGCTAATGCAATTACCCCAGCACGGCCAAAGCGCCGTGAGATCCCGCGGCAAACAAAGCCGAGCCTCCTTCCCTGCTTAACATCTGGGCAGCTGCTGCCACTCAAGTGAAGGCAGATGCTCTCGCCCACTCTGGGCTGGGGTTCCCGCCCGGCCCGCTGCCTGTGCTCCTGCCCCTCAGCTGCCCGGGCGCCACACGCAGCCCGCAGCTCCCCAGGACCAGCAGGTGCACGGGGCCAGCAGCAGGCCCGGGGAAGGCCCACAGAGGAGCTGCGTGGTGCAGCCCTGCTGTTCAGGGACAGGGATCACAGCAGGGGTTAGTCAGAGCTGCGGAGCTCTTGAGGATGGAGAGGACAGTTCGCTTGTCTCTGGTGTTCATTGCACTGGGGCCTACCCAAACATCTTCTCTTCCCATGCTGTGTCAGAGAGCCCACAATGACCACAGCCCACAGGGCCATAACCAGGGCTGCCTGGATGAGCAGAACACTTCATACTTCCTCTGTGGGTAGGCAAGAGGGTTCTGGCCAGGCAGTTTTGCACTGCAGGAGCACCCTGCACCTCAATGCCATTTTAGGCACCCCACGGTCCAGCCCCACACATCCCAACCCTTGTGCCAAATCCATTAATTGCTTTTGTTAATAGCACTCAGATAATTTGCAGCCCTGATTCCCCACTCAGCATCAGCAATGCTCACCCACATGAGCACAGCCCCAGTGTGACAGTTCCCAACTGCTGGGACTCTCACAGACCCGTCTTTGCTCCAAGCAGGACGAGTGAGAGCCCAAGGCTCAAAACTCACATATAAATTTGCCCCTGCAATGCCCTGCCCCAACAAGATCCTGCCACGGATAGACATTAATAACAATAATGAAGTAAAACCATAATTACTCTACTCAAACTTTGCTGGCAGAAAAGAAGAGCTGACCTATAGCCTGGCAGTCCCACAGTGAGGATTTGGCACTGCCTCCACAGACCCCATGATTTATCTCCTGCCCTGGCACAGTGTATGGGGAGTGTGTGGGGTCACAGACGTATTCAAGCACTTTTTAGAGGTGCATCCTGAGACTTGCACTGGCTGAGACTGTCATACTCACGTTTGATGCAGTGGTTTGTGCCTGGAGCTGTGGTCCATCCTGGGCAACACTGTCTGCCACAGACATTTGGCCTAAGCAGAGAGACAAAGCAGTGTGGTTAGGAGAGGGGGAAGCTGAGGTCTTGCTGCAGCCATCACCTCTGAGTCACCCACAAAATTATTTCCTGCAGCATCTGATATTTCCTTCCAGATGGACCAGCAGCTGAGATCAAAACCAATGTGACAAGGGCTGAGTTGTTTAAGTGTTTGGAAAAGAAACCCCCAAGGATTGTGAATGCCGCAGTGTGAGCGATCCCTGAGAGAGGAGCTCCCTTTTGAACTGGCATTATGTTGGATTCCTGGCACAGCACTCAGAGGAACCATTTTCCTCCTGAGAGCAATTGGAGGCCAGCAGCCAAAGATCATTAAAGATCTCATGGTTCTTCATGGTATTGGGGTGTAAATTTGGCCTGATTTCAACTTTGGGCATAGTACTTTGCCTCTGCCAATGTCCTGAGCTACTGCAGCTGAAGACAACATTTCATTCTCCACCTAACTGCTGCTGCCTGTTGCTGTTCCTTGCCCAGCCCTGCCCTGGCAGGGATGGCACATCAGAAGCCACACTCTGGGACGCTCCCCAGCTTGCTCTCCCTTTGCAAGCACTCCAGTCCTGCCTTTGTGATCTGTCTCTAGTGCAGTGACCCAGGACGCTGAGGACTGTCTGGTGCTATGAAATTTGTGTCTACCTGATGTGCACAGAGCTACACTAATTCCAAGATGCTGAAATAATTTCCATGAGTGTTGAATCCAGGATTTAGCTGCAGTTACTTTTAGACTGCCCTTACACAAATGACATCCTCCCCACCTCTCCTTTCTTATGTGTTTTCAGGTAGGGATGACTGTCAACATACAGCTATCATAGACAGTGCTGGGCATCTAAGGGGTGCTCTGCGATGCCCAAGCAGGCAGTTAATGCTGCTTCCTCTGGTCATGTCATATTTTAGTGTCTATAATGAGAAGGAATAATGAGTTCCAGGGTGCTCTCCAAGAGTATTAATGATCATGGAGGGATGATTTTAGAAATAGGTAACCTTTGCATGTCAAGGTAGATGAGAAAGAACAGTTGTCAAAAGATAGAAACTTAGAAATAGCCAGAAAGCTCTGGAAGTCCTCTGGAAAAGAAGTGGAGAGTATGGTTTATTTCTAATGCTGGACAAGGCAGTCAGAGGTGCTGACAGAATTTACAGGAACTACAGAAACATGCACATTTGTCTTCTGGGTTGACTTTAACATGAACACAGCAGGGTCAGAGGAAGATCCTGCTCTAAACTGGCATACTCCTGACTCCTGCATCCACATGGCCTGAGATGAGACTCCAGAAGTGCCAGGGCTCAAGCTGTGGGGCTCAGGTTTTAGGAGAGCCAAGGACAGTTGGTGGCAGATATGCCAAGGATTGTTCTGGTGTTCACAAATGAAGCTGCCTGCAGAGGTACAATTGCTCCATGTGGGAAAGGGAAGTAGTCTGAGAAGACACATCATTTAAACGTGTTACCTAGTCCTTCAGGATCAATGTTTTATTAATCTGGGCAGATTTTTATAGGGAGAAAGCACTTAAATTCCCTTGGTGTAACTTACTGCAAGCAGAACAAGCCAAAGTAATTCTAGCACCAGTCATATCTACTCTGGCTGGGCAAAACCACCAATTTCCAGCATTTTGTCTGTAAACTCAAAGAGATGTGAGTCTCTTCCTTAAGACATCCTCAGAAAGCATCCATTTAAAAAAAAAAAAAAAAAACAAAAACAAAAAACAAACACCTTCCTTTATTTACTGCATAAGAGCTCACAAGGCCTTAAACACTTTCAAGGTGTCCTGATCAGTAAAAATAGAAAACTATTGAGCTGGAGCAGGTCTTTAGATAATTAAGGTCCTGAGACGGACTCTACTCCAAGCAGCAAAATAAGCACCTTTGCTTAGACTGTCACAGCTCCCATTCTTCCTTTGGCACAGGTGAAACACACCTCAGAAGTCATATTCAGTCTCTTCAGTGAGCAAAGCCCTTGCCCTTTCCCACCTCAACTTATTCAGAAAATCATGTTTCTTGTGGGCAAAATAGCTACCTTCTCCAGAGAAGCTGTTTTGGCCTTGAATCATACTATTAGTTCTTTGTGGTATTAATGTTTAAATTTTATCTACATCTCTCACAGGCATGCTGGAAGGAGCATGTTGCTAGCTGCTCTCAATGCCAACACCAAGCCAGAAGTCATGGGAAAAAAGATATGAGGCTAGAATAGACAGGGGCCCAAGCCTGGGCAGACAAGACCACTCCTGAAGTCATGAAACCCCTGTTGGGTTCAGCACAAATCTTTCCTTAACGGAGCCACTCTGTGTCACCAGCAAACCCAGACATGAGTTGCCAGCCCCAGGTGAAGGGGTTGGTGTTGATGCCAGCACCAAGCAGGGCAATGCTCCTGGAGGGAGGATAACCTGGCAGGGGCAGAAGGAATACCTGGATGGGAATGTTCCTTCCTACCACAAGGTCCTGGATGAGAGAATGGGAAGAGATGGAGGCAGGGAGGACCTCCTAGACTGGAAATGAGCAGTTGGAAGGAACAACATGTAGGTAGTGCTGGAGGGCAGAGAAGAACTATTCCCACAACTATTTCCTGATGAAAGCCCAGTGAGCAGGACCTCACAGAGCATGAGGCACAGCTAAGTAAGACTATCAACTGCAAGGAAATAGCCATGGGAGCTTTGTTGCATGGGACCCATTCCTGAGCACTTCTGGTTCTACTTCAAGTATTTTGTTGTCATTTACCTGGTTTGAACACCATGGGGTTTGTACTGCCTTGAAAAGAATTTAGAATGAATCCCATGAAATTTAAGGAGTATGGCACGTTTACAACATTGTGGGATGGTGCTTGAGAGAGAGTGGTGGCTTCCACATCCATTTGTCCTGCTGCACATGACACCACAAACACTTTAGGCAAAGATGTGGCTCAAGCATGAGGCCCCTGTGGGGCATGTCCAGCCCTCAGCCTCTCCATCCAGTGCTGCTTCTGGAGAACAAACAAGTGGCAGGGTCCCTCCAGGTCTAGTGTCACCACAATGGGGGTGACTCCTGAGGAGCTACCTGCAGACACTGAGCAGCCTCTGATCACCCCTCATCGCACAGGGAACAAGGACTTCCAAGGCATCGGGCAGAACTGCCCAGCAAGAGGAGCTGCTGGGTGCCGTGACACACCGAGCCCCTGGCAGACCTAACAGTGACATAAGCCAGAGCCATGACCAGAACTTTGAAGCATTGAGCAGCTGCCTGAGCAGGTTTTCTCCTGCTTACCCACTCCTTGGAACACGAAGCACAACAGAAAGGAAATGGGAGCATGACTCACACCCTCATCCAGGACAGCTTGGGCTGCAGGGGGACCAGAGGATGAATGGGCATGTGGAGGGGCCAGCAGCTCTCCCAGCTGGAAAGAAACCCAACAGTCAAAGCAGAAGGGAGGACATGTCCTCACGTGGGTCTTGCAGACTGAAGTCCCGCTGAACCTCATACTAGGTCACGTTCCATGGGATGCCCTCATCCCAGCCCTAACACTGATGCCCGAACAAGCCTTCAGCAAATGATCATCTTTCCTATCTCTATCTCCTTACCAGTGGAAGATGTCAATAATGTATTTGCCTTCCTAAGGGTCAGGTCATCTAGCACATATCCTGTGAAATGAAACATTGCTGAGAACATTCAAAGGCACTGAGACTTGATTGCTTGTAACACTGTGCTGCTACAGGGCTCATGGGCCACTTAGCACCATCCAAAATAGTTCTCAGCCCAGCTCAGACCAAAGCAGACAGAGATCATTTCCAGTAGCCAATTCCCCTTTTTTGAAGAGAAAGAGCATTGAATAGCTCAGACAGCTAAATAGCCACAGTACCAGAGAAAATCCTAAGGCACAACTCAGTACTTTTGTGGGAAAATGCAGAGTGGGGCACTGGATCCACATCTCAGCCTCTGCCTCAAGTACCAGGTACACTCTGAGGTCTCCAAAGAGCACAGGCAGCAGCAAGCAACTGCAAACCAAGGTTCTTCTTCATTCTGTGGCTAGCATGCACCATCCATTCCCAGGTATAATCCCTGGCATGTTGAGCTTGGGTACAGGAGCTCCCAGGCACTATTCACCCACCTGCTCCTCTTCTGGGATAGACAGCTCCTTGAAACTCCCCACAGAGCTGAAGCCAGGGCCACGAAGCCTCCCTGCGCCCAGAAGAACCATTCATAGCCCTGACTGGATGCACTGGCACAACCTTGGACTTGAGCAGAGGAGCTGCTGCAAGCCACTCTTTCATCCCCTCCTTTGCTGCGGCAGCCAGAGGCCACCAACAGGATTGGACTCAGGCTGTACCTGCGGAGGTACCCAGGATGAGAACAGCCTGCAAGATCTTGCAGTGTTATCTTAAATAAGACCAAGCAACCATAACAGGCACCAGGGGGAAGGAAAACAAGAAAACAGTAGTAAGATCATGGCTTTTACAGCAATGATCACATGCTGTTTCTGAAGCATTCAGTAGAACCCTTTTTTTCCACCACTTATTTTAATAGCAATCTATGCATCATCTTTCAGCTTCACACAGAACTCTGTGCTGCCAGATATGCTGATTCCATTCAGACCATGTACAGCATCCTCACAGGAGGCCAGAGGGACCATTAGATCATCAGGTCTGCCTTTCTACTGCAGGAAAGTGAACTTCATCCAAATGCGTATGAAATATTTGCAGTCAGACCCAGTGAAGAACATTAGCAAAAGGCTGTTGGCATCGATGAGTCACTGAAAACCCTCTGCCAAGTCCACACCAGCATTTAACTGCCTCCACTCCTGAGCAATCCTATAAACACATTGCAGCAAGAACCTATATTGCTGTCTACAACAGCAATTAAACATGGACTGAGGTGTAGAAAGCCCACAAAGAAAATGGGAGGGAGAAAGAATGAGTCTGAGACTCTCTGCCTGCTACCTGGGAAGCTTCACATGTCCCTTGAAACTGTCCAGGCAGGTACCAGAAGTAGAGGCTTCCACAGGTTACTCTCTCATTACCCACCTTCCTCATCACTGTGACCCACCCTCCCAGCCACGGGGCAGAAGAACAAAAGGGGACATATCCCAAGGGACACTGATGTAGAGGTAAATGCCCACCGTGTCCTCGCAGCAGGACTGGCCAGCCCAAATTAGGGATGCATCCAGCACACAAGTACAGTCATAGCTGGCATGTGTCACTGCTACCCTACCCCATAACACTCAAGAGGAAAATCCTTCCAGTCAGGGGAGCTGGAGAAACAGGGGTGTTAAGCTGAGCAGAGCAAAGCAGTGATGCTTTCAGGGCTCGATTGTTTTCTTCCGTCAGTGTCAGAAGTCAGTAATTTTCTGTGATGTTTGCTAGGATATCAAAAGTCACCTCACAGTGAGTCTTCTGGGAAAAATACTGAAACCCAGCTCTTGCAAGTCTTGAAGTCGGATGCATTCAAGAAATTGTTTGTACAAGTCACACCTCCAAAAAGGTCAGACATGAGCAGGATGGCATCCAAAAAGTCCCCAGGAAAGAAACTCAATCTTGCGTATGCAGCTATCAGACAAGGTGAGAAAATAATTATCTAGAAAAACATAGAGTGCAAATAAATGGGTTTTTTTTCAACCACAGAACTCCACAGGGCCCCTGAAGGTACCAGCAGAGAACTCTTACTGGGGAGTCTGGAAAGGCAACACATGCAGGAGTTGCAATTTTTAGCCAAAATAATTGTATAAATAAATATTACCAGGGTTTAGTGTGCCTGCAAAGTTACCTGAGTAAGGGAAAATGAAGGTTGTCATACCAGAGACTAGCAAGAGTTCAGTGTAAATAGCAGAGCAGAAAATATCCTACCTGGCAAAAAAAATGAAACATCATGAACTGAAGTTTTTTAGGGGCCCTGAGTTTCCTGGATGAAAATGTGTCTGGTGCAGCAAGGGGTGTAAGAAGATGGATGAGGTGGACAGAGGCTCCCAGAATGGCTGGAGGCAGCAGCAGTTAGCTTTCCATGAGGAGCAGCACCATGTGGTTACTCATGGACAGTTATTTCAGCTAGGCTTTCTCTTAACCTCTGAAGACAGTAAGTTATAGAGAAGCTTCAAAAGTGACGCTTTGGACTCCAGAACAGACAGAAAGCCATTACAGACACTTTGCAGAACTGAACTTCTTGGGGATTGCAGAAAGCTCTGTATCCCCAGCCTTGATCTTCCAATGCAGAGCAGAGGCAGAAAGTGCAGCAGAGCCTGCATGAGAAACACAGCACTAGGACACAGCTCTTCCTTACTTTGAGCTTGGAGGCAGTGGCACTCTCAGATATAAATAATAACAGGTAAACTGCGTAAGTGCTGGACCAACCATCCCTGTTTACACCCTGGATTAAGGGATGAAAGCTACTTGCAAAAAGGTTCAGTGCTCTTCCAAGCACAGTGTGAACCTTGGAGCTGCCCTCATGCTCCTGACAGCAGCACAGGCCAGCTGTTGTCACCAGAGGCAGCTGCAGTCTGAAAACAAACATGCTAGGTATCAGATGACTCAAATTCAACCAAACTGCTACATGATCCCAAAGCAACACTGACAACATTCCAACTGCAGAAAGGGTAAAATCTTTTTGAGCCCAAAAATGTTCAAATCTGACTGAGCAGGACTGAATCTTCCCAAGACTCCCTCTCTGGGTGGCTGACAAGCCAAGATAATGAGCTGGGTAAGCTCAGAACCTATATGCCTAGCTGCTAGTGATACTTTATGTGTCAAACATAATAGCAGTAGAGTAAACTTGGTGCTTCTGTGGATCTGTTGAAGGAAGCACATAGAGTGGCACAGAAAACATTTGTGTCTCTAAACTTTACAAGGAGATGAGTATGGGAGAGAGAAAACCCAGAGACAGACCTTTTGTGTTCTACTGAAGCTCCCCACCAGATGTTAGAAAAAGACATGTTTGCCCATGTCAGAGGGCTGTAAACCCAGAGCCTGCCCCCACAATCCCCCTAGCAAGGCTCACACGAGAGCAGACACACACAGTGCCACATGGGTTGGTCAAACTCCTGCGGGATGGTTTTGGCAGCCCTGTCCAAGTGGCAAAGCAGCTAATCTCGAAGGGCATCAGCCACGGGGGAGCAGCGAGGGAGGTGCCCAGGAAGGGGCCCTGGGCTGAAGAGTCCATGAGCCCGGCACAGCCGGCCCGCTCGCAGGCTCCCCTCACGATCGAGCAGCTGGCCTCGCCATACGATATCCCCTCCACCTCCACAGGGCCGTAGCCAGAGACTGGAGCTGGAAGCAGCCCTGCCAGGCAAGTCATAGGAAGCCTCCTTCGGCCGAGCCAACTCAAGCCATGGGAAGCTGCGGCGTGGAGTGCTTACAAGGGGCCCATTATGGGAGGAAGGAGCCAGGAGGCCAGGTACCTGCAGCAAGAGCGGCAGCAGACAGACTCCGTCCCGCAGAGCCAAGCAAGCCCCTCCAGCTTCTCCACAACCTAAATCATATTTCACCCCCCTCGGGAGTCCCCCACCCTGCATGCCTCTCAGGACGGCCGTGGGCAGCTCCAGAGGGCAGCTGGGACACTGCCCGCTGCCGCGCAGCTGTCTGCCAGCCGAGGCCCCGATCTGCCACAATGGCACTACATCCGAACGCGCCTGAACCACGCGCCCCTCAGGACTGGCAGACGGCGGCCAGGCGGCCCACGCACACTCGGGTAACACGCCACGCCTGCGAGCACACCGACACACACGCACCCACGAGCGGCTGCGAGCGGCGCGGCCGCAAGTGCGGGACAGACGCGCCCCACGACAGCGAGCATCGAGTGGGCTCCCACGCCGCTCCGGACGCGGTCGCGGGAGAGCACCGCCCCGCCATCCCGCGGGGGACGTGGCAGCGCCGGGAGCGCCCGTGGGATAGAAAAGGGGATGCAGCACGGGGCTTGGGATGGGACCCTGACCCTCCGCCCGGGGCTCCCCCGCGCCGGGACCACCGGGGCTCACGCTACACACCCCCGGCAGGATCCCCCCGGCCGCAGCACTTACCCCGCCATCCTCCCTCTGCCGCTTGGCTCCTTCGCCCGGGGCACCGCTCGCGCTTTCAGCCCGCTGCCCTGCCGCTGGCGGGAGGAGTCCTGCCTGTTCCTCTGCCCCACGCCGGGACCGAGCCCGGCATCTCCCGCTTGGCCCCGGGACGTGGGCAGCCCGCGGTCGGGACGCTGCCTCCGGCCGTCGGCACCGCTCGGGCTCCCCGCGGCGGCCGCGGAGCTGCGATCCACGTGGAGGGCTGCGGGGAGGGGCCGTGACGGTGGAGGGGACCGGGACGCTGGGGACAGGCCGTTCGCCGTGCCCGCCGCCCCCAGGGCAGCTCCGCGGCTTCGTAGCCGCGCCGCTCCCCCGGCCCCCGGGTCCAGCCTAGCCGCCGAGTCCGGCCGGCAGCGGGCGAAGCCCAGGAGGACGGCGAAGGTGAGCGGGAGGAGGCTGGCGGCGGCGCCCTGCATGGTGTCAGCCGGCGGCGAGGGGAGACGGGCGGTGCGGAGCGCTCAGAGCCCGGCCGGCATCCCCCGGCGGGCGCGGGGCAGCGGGGACCGCCGGCTCTCCGCCCCCGCTCACCGCCCCATCCCGTTCCGGGACTCCGACGGGACCTGCCGCCCACCGGGGCCGGGGGCGCAGAGAGCAGTGCTGAGGCAGGGGAGAGGGCTGCCGGGCGGCCCCCGCAGGAGGAGGAAGAGGAGAAGGGCGGCCGGCCCCGCTCTCCTGGCTGCCAACGAGATCCCGCGCTCCGCAGGCAGCTCCAAGCACCTTCGCGCCTGCCTCTGGCACTGGCAGCGCCTGGAGGGGATGGAGGGTTTTATTTTTGGAAACCTCCCCCTTTGTGTCTTTTTGATGCTGACATCCCCCCTCTCCAGAGGACACGGCTCGGCCCCCCTTCTTAGGAGAGGAGACATTCCAGCAACACCCACTTTGGCAAAGGGAAACAAACTACAACAGAGAAGCCTTAACCCCTGCCTGGCCAGGGAGACCCGGCCGCCGCCGGCCCGGCAGTCGGCGCGCAGCCCCCGCAGCCTGCCCCGCCGCCTGGCCCGCAGCGACCCGCCGGGCCCCGCCGCAGCTGGGAACGCTCAGGAAAGGTGGAGCGACCCCGGCTTCGAGAGCACGGAGCAGAAGACACAGATGCCGGAAGAATACATCGCTGCCCCTCAGCATCTGGGGACTTCTGGAGCTGCATGAGCACCGCTAGCCCTCTCTCTGTTCTGGATCGCATCTGCCGGGAGAAAGGCACGGCAATGGGAAGAGCCTTGTTGGCTATCCCATGCTGGCTCCAGAGCTCTCAGCCCCATTCAGGGTTGTATAATCTTCCTTGTACAAGTTCAGGCTAGAAAAGGACCCACCTATAAGCTCCAGGTCCTTCAACCTGAGAGATCTTTCAGGAGACATATTCCAGGAGCTTAGAGTAGTGGCCGTCCTTCCCCCTGTCTGCCTCTGCTTGAGTACCAAGGAGGAGGGAGGACTTAAAATGACTGCTTTGCTTTATATGCACTGAGAAAGACTGAGAGAAGAGACCAAGAAGAGTAGGAGGAGGGAGAACAGGGACACAAATCCCCTTTCAGCCACACACATCAGCTTAACCTCATGCTCTGCCACATCTCTACAGATCTTTGCTGCTCTTGGCCATCTTGGGCAAGAAGCAAATCCTCCCACTGGAGTGTGGACACTGTCCTTTATTTGAGGTGGGCTCATTCCAACCCACAGAAGCATTGGTTACCTTAGTGGGTGACTAAAGGCCTCTTGCTGCATCTCTACATGCAAAGAGATATATTAGGGCACTGCAAATGCTCACAGAAGGAGATACACTAGATTATGTGCCTGCAGTGGGTCCTGTGGTAACCCTGAGTGCAGCAGCTGGATGCCTGCAGGAGAACACAAGGAACTCTGTGTGTGCACAGAGCGATCCTTCGGGGGCACCTTTACATCTTCCAGCAGCTTGCAGGGTAGGGGCTCCTTCAGCCAGCTGCTGCAGCTCAGCCACTGGGTTTAAAAGGCAAATTGTCATATCAGTCCATTATTTTATCTGATTTCTTTTGTCCCTTTTGATCTGTAGGGTGACTACAACATAGGACTACTGGCTTCTCTTCTGTGCCCACTGCTCCCCCAGCCCATTACAACCCCATTCCTCTGATGCTCCTCTCCCTTCAGCCTCCTACTACAGGTGCTGCTTTCCCTGGTCCTCTCGAAGCTGTCTGCTCTCCAACAGCTTTGTGGCAGAGGGGTCTGTCCAGCTCACCCAGTTCTATCTCTCCAGCCTCCAGCAGTTGTGCTCCTAAAGCCTCTCCTATTTGAAACCAGTGATTCCACCTCCCTTCTTTTCATTGCCCCTCGACTTTACACTTTCTCAGACCACAGCCACCTCCTTCTTGGGATAGGAGCACTGCTGCCTATCCTCCAACATGCAGAGGAGCTGGGAAAGGAGCAAAAGCACAGGGAATTAATCCCCCTGAAAGCATCTTGGATCTGGAGTGGAACAGGACCTCAGCTCATTCCTTCTAGTTGGGGATGGCAAGTGAGGGAGATGGGAGGTAACTTCACAGGTGAGCAAGTGTGACCAGAGTAATGGGCAGAGTGGGTTCAGGCTTTACCTTGGTGCTGGCAGCTGAAGGGCAGGCAGAAATTTCAGACGGTGCTTTGGCACTTCCTGGGATGCAATCAAGTTACCTCTCTGTCCTATCAGGGCAGAGACAGTCACTTGGGCAGGGGTTTGCATGGCAGTGGATGTCATAAGAAATGCCCACTAACAGCCGTGGCTAGTTTCTTTGTTCTGAGGAAGAAGAATGTCCTTTCCATCCTCACCTAATTACTTTCTTATGCAGCAGTGGAAAGAATGCTTGTGCCTAAACCTGACATGAGAAAATTATCAATGCCATAAACAAAGTCATAAACAAAGCAGCAAAGAGCCAGGGTAGTGCTCAAAGCCAGAACAGGAGACCCCAGAACAGGGGGCACAAGTGGATTCCTCCTTCCCAGAGGTGTTGGATCACCCCAGAGAAGAAGACAACTTCAGCATCCCCAGGGGACAACATGTGCACAGCAGCCTGCACTTGGGGCACCGATGGTAGTGGGGCTCCAGGAGCTTGTGCCTCCCTAATGGTGCTGAGCAATGAGATGTGCAAAGAGAGCCATCAGTGGCCCCCTGGCACCTCTTGCAGCCACCCCTGGCTGCAGTGGAGCCTGGCCCAGGGAGCTGGCATCGGTTCTCAAATCAGCTTAGCTCCGTGTTTACAGTAACCCCCTGGAGCTGGACACTGAGCTCCTTGCTGCCTCACACAGGCAAACACTCCTCAGCTTTTCAGGCATGTGCTGATGCCATTTGATCCCACAGGAGTGCTGCAGCAGAACAGCGGACAGCTGAGGGCAGTGGCCCCCAATCCCCCCACCCGAGGGCTGTCTGGCACAAGGAGCTGAGGGCACAGTGGTTACGTGCAGGTGCTCCATGGTTCATATTTGGCTACTCCCAAAACCAAACCATTAGAAAAGGGGAAAGACAAGGGAGTGTGGGGAGTCCTAGTGCAGGTTGGGCTTCAGCATGCGGCACAGTGGGGGCTCAGCAGTCAAACATGAAATACCTCATTGCTCAGGAACTCACACAGGCAGAGTGTGGATGGTTGAGCTGCTTGCTTCTGAGGTCAAGCCCGCGCTTGGGAAGAGAAATCAGCAGCAGAGTGAGGATGGGGCAATAAGCCAGCAAGCAGGGTTTGATAGCCCAGCCCCCACCAGCAGAGAGCACAGGGCACCTCTGGGGACACGACCTTCAGGCAGGCAGTTCAAAGTGCTTTTTGCTGCCTTCACTTCCCTTAATTCACCATATGACCTTCTAGGTAACATAAATGGCTCCAGGAGAGAGTCTATGGGCAGACACAGTTGCAGCACCTCTACAAGGCCATGCTTTCTAGGTCCAGGGCACTGAGCTGAATGAGGCAGACCTGGCAGCCAGTTGAGAAAGCAAGAGGCTCATCAGACCCTGCAGAGAAGAGGAGCAAGTGTGGCCTGTATTGATGACGCTTCTCACCTGCTCTGTCTATGGCAGGCAGAGTGGAGTGCTTGGGCGGCTGAGGATCAAAGCCACAGGGCCAGAGGCAGAGGGGTCAAAGTGGGCTGTGACCTGGAGGGACAAGCATAAGTCACATCATCTTGAGCCCTCTCAAAGGATGGGGAGAAGGGACTCTTCAAGACTGTGCTGATGGGGGCCCCTCTGTGCTAGGCCCCCTCACACCTTCCTTACCCCACCCATTGGGTCCACACCAGTTCTGCACAATTCCCTTGGGGTGCTGACACCTGGGAGCCATGCTTCCAGGGCCAGTTGGCCCCCAGATGTGGCTCCTGGCACTGTATCCCTTCGATTAATTAGCCCCTTTTCTTCCTCTTCAGAAGGGTTCACAGCCCACATGTGCTTCTTCCTCTGCTGAGAGCATACCCATAACACACAGCAGATGGGACACATTCCATGGATTCAGAAGCTGCCTGCAGCTCCCGCAGAGGAAGAAGGAGTGCTCCCATTGCTCAGGGCTCAAGGGAAGCAGGGGAAGGTTGGCGAGGCTCACTGGCTTAAAAATTGGGGTGTGAAGCCAGCCTTGTAGAGGAAGAGCTCACAGCTTCTCTGTAAAGAGCCATCTCACACCAGGAGAGAGAGCATGGCAGCTGTGGAGAGCTGGATCGAGAAACTATTTCAAGGGAGCAATACAGAGACATCTCTGGAGAGGATCTCTGTAACCATGGGCATCAGAGAGGCAGGAAAAGAAGCTTCTGAATTTGCAAACACAGCCAGCAAATCCTCCATGGACAGCATTTCCACCCAGTGCCTTTGCCATGAGATACACACAGCTCAGCACACCCATATTTATGGGCACCCAGGGAAGTAGACATTCCCACCCAACAGACAAGCCACTACAGCTAGACACACAGCCTGGCCCTTCAGCCACCTCCACACACTCATGGTGCATCCCTCAGAGCCTTGGGGACATCTTGGCTTCTCCCTGGGAGGAGGCCACCAGCAGGCAGCTGAGAGCTGTGTAAGCAGTGGTTGTTCAGAAAACACAAGAGAAATTGTCCAGTTCCTAGTCTAACGCCAAGACTTGCTGGTTTTATTGTTCCTTCTGCTTTCATTTAACCAGGGCAGTCTCTGAGATGGAGGCAACTGGTGTCCTACAACTGGATTTGCTGCTCAGGCTGTTGTCTAAGCATATGTCCATGCATTACCAGGGCTGAGACCACATGCTGAGAAAGAGGTTACAAGAGAAGACAAAGACATGCCACTAGGAAAAAGAAACCTAGAGAGAATGATCAGGTGGCAAAACCCAAGGGATGGGAGTGCAGAGTGAGACAGAGGGCAGATTGCTGTGGGCTACTGCTGTAGAAAGGCCCTGGCTGGGCTGGCTGCAGAGCACAGCTGGTTCCCTGTTTATCCATCACACTATGTAGAGCCCATTTGGCAACTCCTCAGGAGAAAAAAAAGAATGCTCAGTTCGAATGTGACTCATGCAGAGCTACAGCAGCTCAAGGGAGTCTATTCATTTATAATTAATGAAGTCCTGTTTCAAATGATCTTACTGTGATCTTCCCTCTTCCCAAGAGGCTGATCTGGCCTCTCTGCTTCTTCAATACCTGTGGCTGGAACTGCATATGGCAGTGAAAAGGGCCTGAAAATCAGGAAAGCCTGATCATGCCCTAAGAGCACAGAGGCTGCCCTGACCAGGAAATCCATTCCATCACATGTTCCCTGTGGAACAAGCTTGCTCAGGACATCAGCCGGATGGGGAACTTCAGCTGCTCCACTCATTTGTCAGCTGTCCTCAGTAAGGAAGGAAAGGGAAAGGGGAGAAGGAAGCGGAGCATCTTGCCATTTTTATGGGTTGTGACCAAAGAAGAGGGAGGTCAGGGCACTGCAGAAAACAGTGGAAAGGGCCCTGACAGTCAATTACCATAACCTTCTCTTCCCCTTTTCACTGGGGTCTCAATGCCAGGAGACTATTCCTGTGGCAGCTGTTGAACATCAGCATGTCAAAGACTGGAAGGGAACAGGGAAGCAGGAACTGCAGCTTGAGGGTATGCAGGGAGCCTGAGGTGCTCTCCGAAGTGAGAAGTCCCCCTTCCTGGTGTCTGGTACAACTTCACAGGCAGCACTTCTGAATGAAACCACAACCTGTAGAAAATATAAGAGATGCAAACCAGCTGATCCAGCAGTGAGGACAGAAGAAACCAGGCAATACCAGACTATGATGAAGAAGCACTTCCTGAGAAATTGCTCCCATGCCAAATTTCTTAACAACAAAGAGATCAGAAAAAAACCAAACCTGAATCAAACTTCAAATTCTACAGAGTGTTTGTGATTAAAGTACTTTCATTCCTACTTCTGATTCCAAAGCAATCTTCCTAAAAAGCAATTAGTTTCCTTCAGGTTGCTGTTCTTTCCTTAAGAACCTCGTTGTGGATGCCCAAGACATGGGGAACTTGGACTTTAAGTTCTTCAGCTTTGCATAACAGAGTAAAACTGATGATGGTAGATCCTGAAATAAGAATGATTGGTGGGGGTGATGTTATATGTGCATATTAGTTTGATTACTCTGCCATCCTGAGATTGTGGGCTCACATCCATCACAGGATTTTAGGTGCTTTATTACCAGTTTGGGCACTGCAATCACTGTGTAATGATCTCAGCTCATTACAATGCAGTGATTTCAAGGGGATGTTTAATAGCTTATTAATAAGTGAATCTTAGGGAACTGAAAAAAGTGGCAATTATTAGGTGGCATGTGTTAGATCTTAAATAGTCATCATGCAGGAGACTAATGCATTGACACTTTACAGTCCCATTGGGTAATTATTGGGATTAGGCTGAGTACCCAATTTCCCAGCTATGACTTCATAGGCTGGGAATCCAGCACTCTGGTGACATCACAGCTCCACAGGTCTCCCTCACTAGTTGCCATGCTGGCTACTGTCAGGTGATGACTACATATAGGTGTGGCACACAGCCTTAAGAAAGGACCCCCACTCTTACAGGAAATAAGAATAATGATGAATGGGAGTCTAACAAAGAAATAAATGCAGGTCAGCTGCAGAGAAGATGAGCAAAGCCCCCTTTCTTACCACATCACATCAGGTCATAATCTTCTGAGAAACGCAAGGAGCTTGAGATGGGGAACATTCACTTCCCACCCAGACAGGGGCCATGCCAGGCACAGAAGTCCATAACATGATTAAAGAGATGGCATTCGTGATTCTCCTGCCTCTCCCAGAGGAGTTTGGAGCTAAAGACAAAAGCAGGGACAGTGTTCTCTGATGATGATGATTACCTCTGTGCTCAGCTCTGGCCTGCATTTTCAGGCTATGCCTCTGCCTTCCCACCCTCTCCCCTTTCCCCATTTCAGCCCATCTGAGCAGGCAAGGAAGACTTGTACAGCTCAAGCCCAAAGCAGTGCCAACTGCACAGGGGCCACCTGCTTTCTCTCAAGGCTGGCAAGCCCTGACAGCAGAGGTGGCAGCTGAGGAAGGCAGCTGGCACCGTTGACATGGGAGAGACCCTTTCCTACCTCCCTCCCAGAGCCAGGCCCTCTGCATCCCTGAGCCAAGGGAAGCTCCTGGAGAGTGGCAGGATTGAAGGAGCTCCTGATATTTCTGGGGAACATCCCTGCATCAACAGCATCAGGTCAAAACTGCCTGCTTTGAGGCTGTGCAAGCTGGGCTGCCCTATGGGCAGCTCCTGCTGCAGAGGATCAGGAGGAAGGCAGGCAGGGCTACAGAGTAGGAAAGTTCTTCCCCAGCCAGGATTGCGATCTGGGAGCAGATGAAAATGAAGCAACAGCACTAGCTAGCCTTATGCCCACTGTAAGGGACATTGGGACGCTGAATGCTCCTGGCTGGGAACAGAGCATGGCCAGGCCCACCTCAGGTGGCAGGAAAAGTGCTGTCTCTGGGGATCCCTTTCAATGCAACTTTGGTTTCTTGTTCCACGAGGAGATAGGACCCATATGGCCTCATATGGCCTGAGTTACCCCGACCTTGCTGCCCACTTTTAGCAAAGGCAGCTGCTACTGTGGCAGGTTGTTTTCAGTCAGGCTCTCCTTCCTTGCAGGTTTGGCTGGATCTGTGGGGGCTGTGCAGGGTATGAACATCACTGACCAAAGCTGCAGGCTACACAAATCACCAAGAGGTAACAGTGGAGCTAAAATCCCATGTGAGAGCAAGTCTGGGGACAGGGGAGTAGAATAATAGGCTATGAGCACAGACCTCGGGTCTGAGTTCGCAGGCATCATGCGTAACTGAGTGGTGTGGTATCAGCTTGTGCCCTGCCTCATCCCCACCATCCACAAGCTTCCTGTCAGCCTGCACCTAGGGCTGGCTGTCCTTCCCACACCACAGAACTGGTGCCCCTCTTTGGTAGCCCACTGCTGCCACCAGTCCTTCCACTGGGACTGTGCTTCTCCCCAGCACAGCTTTCAGAAACCAGATCCAGGCCCAGCAAGACACCTTTCCCAGCCCAGAAGGAACGCCTGCTTTTCAGGACAAAATTCCATGTGAAGTGTGACCCAAGGAAGCAGCTGCCCCATTTATTTCAGTTCCCATGGCAATGCCAGCAGGGAGGGGTTCTGACCTGCAGTTCCTCCCAGACCACAGAGCTCCTGGGGATGTCAAGAGAAATCACAGAGGCTGGTGGCCAGCTCTAGCCCTGTGCCTCCTCCCCAGGACAGATCCAACCAAGGCCAATGCACCCCAGGGATGCCTCTGTGTTATCCATACAAGCAGGTCAGCCTCTTCAGTGACAGCTCCAGTGCTGCTAAGCAGAGCCTAGGGGCTGAAGGATATCCTGGCTTGTCCCTTTCTTCCCTCACAGTCTGACTCTGAGTTGATGTGAACTACAGCTGACCTACAGCTCTCTGCCTCACCTGTCCCTGCCCTAGTATCCATATCCTATATGGCATCAGCCCCTTGGCTGCTGCTCAGTTCAAGCCTCCAGCTGGCTTTAGAGCCACTGCTAGAAACATTATAGCACACCTGTTCTTCAGATGAGGGTTTACAGCCAAGACTAGCACATCTGGATTGTAAAATAGACATTTGGAAGTTTATCAACATGTTTCCAAACAGTCTGAGTATGGCAGAAACTCTGTCTGGTCGCTTTGGTGGAGGAAGCAGCTGGGCTACGAGGATGGTTTGGTGCCCTTCTCACGCCTCATGCAGGTTGGGCTGAGCCTCTCCTCCCTCCCACCTTCCTCTAGAAACTGAACTGCCCCTTCCTGACACTAGTGGTCCAGGAAGCTGTGTCAGCAAGGCTCTAGGAAGGAAAGAGGGAAGTGAAATCCAGTGCCCTTCCCACCCCTGAACCCGCTGACACAGCTACACAAAGCCTAGACTTCAGCCAAATGTCTCCCAGAAACTCCAGTGCTCGGAAAATTGATTGTGAATCTGCACCATATGGCTTGGGAGGGGGTAACTGACTCCACCAGCTTGGTCCTGTGCAAAGCTCAGCTGCCAACAGGCTCCAGGGCTTTTGCTCTCAGCAAAATCCTGATCAGCAGCAACACCAAGCTGCCACTAATGGGTTTGTCAGCACCAAGCAGATCTAAAGGAGGAATGGGCCCCACTGCCCTGAGTGTTTCATGAGCACAGCCCCTCTCATCGTATTTGTTTCTCAGATGTGCAGCACTCACACTGGTGCTAACAACAGACCTCCCACGTAAGTGTTCAGTAACATACTCTACAGATTTTGGTCTCTTTCCAGTCATCCCACACCAACAGAAACACAGCCGATACTTTGGGGTGTGAGTGGCAGAGGCAAGAGACACACACAACCTCCAAAGCTGATAGGGCAGGAGGTAGCTCTAGCCCCAGCATGCAGCAGAGCTTTGGTAATGTGGTGGTTGTTTCCCACAAGATCTTCAGATGGTCAGGGCCAAAGTTAATCAGCAACTGATTAACAGTTCTCTCATCTCCTTCCATTTTGACAGTCCACTGCAGGTGAAGGCAACATTCCTGTCCTGCAGCACTGACTAGCACTCTATGCTCCCATCACTCCTGAAAGAGAAACCACTCTGCTAACACAGTGGCTGAGCATTGTTGGAGACAACTGAGCCATTTGGAGACTGGGGCAAACATAGATTCTTCTAGCAGCTCCACCCCAGTGAATATCTTCCCTTCCAAACTCACATGCTCTCAGTAATACTGAACTACCTCTTTAGGATCACTAATTCAAAGTGGTTCCAAATTCAAGAGGATTTAATGGAGGAGCCTGGGGATAGATAAAGGTGTGAAGGTCAGGGGTAACCCCAAACCTTCAAACAGTGTACCTGTAGTGATGAAGATACAAATACAATTCTATGGTGCTTTGCACTCAGTCAATTTCTATGTCTTTATTTGTTTGTTTTAAAAACTGGGGGGGGTGGGGGGGGAAATGGAAAAGAGATCACCCCACGCACCCACTCTGTGTTTGCCCATATACCTTGCTAGGCCCTCTGGTGCTAGAGTGAGCCACGTTGCATAGAACAAAGGGCAGGAGAAAACACCTGAATTCGTGTGAGAGCTGTACACAGGTCACTGCTTAGGAAGAAGCACCATATTTAGCTGCTCCTACCACTGAGCACATATAACAGTGTCTGAAGTCCATGCCAGGACCCAGTTCTGCTGCTGGATACTTCTTCCATGGGACTTGAGAACATACAAAGTTGCTAGAAGGAATTCAGGTTAAGAGGCACTGCAAGACATAACAGAGAAGAACAAGTTGGAAAATAAGAGAATGGGATTCAAAATATCATTTGGATCTTGCCAAGCAAAATTCCCTTTTGCTTCTGCATGTGTCAGTGGGCCCATCTGCCCAGACCATTCCAGATGGTGTATTTTTACTGAGAGAGGAGGCAGCAGAACTTACATTTCTCATTAAATTGAGCTGGTCACCTCTAAGCTTACAGGTCAATGGGTGTGTTGTCTCTTCCTCCCCCCTGGTCTATAAATCTGACCCCCACCCCAGGCCCTCCCTCCCTGAGGCAGGCAGGTCCTGCTCATGACAGCCAGTGCTTTGTTTAGCAGCTGAGCCAACACTTCTTCCCAAGGGAGAACATAACCCTGTGGAGGCAAAGGTCAAGTGTGCTCTTCCCAGAGCTGAGGATTTGCCTTAGCCACTTAATCCAGCCTGAGATCTCAGAGTCAACACAGAGCTTCTCTCAAGCCTGGGAACACTTTGTGGGCAGAGAAAGGCACGCACCTGAGGCACAGGTGTAAGTGCAAACATCTGTCCTTTACCACAAGCCTTCAGGGCACCAGCAAGGAGGCAGCTAGGAAAACAAACCCCCACCAGATACTTCATCACTATTTTGTGAAATAACCCTGCCCTCACCAGTTCAGGCCCAATGCCAAAGACAGCCAGGTGGTGCCTAACTTCCACAGCTGCTTTACAGCCCTGCCTCCCACTGGGAGGCATGGAACCAAGGCAGTTTTACCAGTGGGACCCAGCTGTGATGGCTTCCAAAAGTGCTCTGCTGGGCCCTGGAGTGCTCCTGCCCTGCAGGTCTCACCACAGCCCTGCAAGGACTGGCATAGGCAAGGGAGAGGTGAAGGACTCCATCACTCTGGTTTCACAGTGGAGGTAAGGAGAAAAAAAATCCTACTGTCCTTGCCTCAGCCATCTATGAACCTCTCAGCCACAGCCGAGCAAGCAGGTTGTCCTGGCAGTGGAGATCATTCCCTGGTGCTCTCCCACACACTCACAGACTGGTTGAGTTGGAATGTGAGCTCTGGAGAAGGGCCCAGTCCCCTGTTCAGGCCAGGATGCTGGCATCACACTGGATTCAGTTTTTGAACCCCTCTAAGGACGGAGGCTCCACAAGCCCCCTGGGCAACTTGCTCCAGCATTGTTAACTCTTTTCTGACCTCTAACACAGGTGGCCATCCACCAGCTTTGCTGTAATGGGTTTGGTCACCATCAGAGGAGGTGGAGGTGCCCCTCTTGGGGATGTGACTCTGCAGACCCACACATGCTTTTAGCTGCACTTCCTGACTCCAGTCCCAAGGGGCTCCCTCAAGCCCCAGGCTGGTCAAGAGGCTAAGTCTGGAGCGTCATTCTCTCTGACCACGCAAACACAGTGATGGCAGATCCAGCCCTTGCTGTTTCCCTGGTTTCTTGCTTTCTGTTCAAGACAACTGAAGAAGCAGGGGTGGGGAGCAGGGGACATCACTTGGGAGGAAGACTTTCTTCTTTCAGAGTTGATTGCCTCTAAGATTTAGGAGGATTAACTCTTCAGTCCCTCCATAAACACCAGACTACCCTACGGCCACCCTCCCTTGCAGCCAGCACAGATCCACAAGCCTGTTTCACAGGTCTGTGCCATTTTACCTCCTGCTGTTTTCTGGTTCTCATTATCTCTGCAGAGCTAATGACACTTAAGACATTTTATCTCCCTGGAGGCTTTCTCTGGAACTTTAAGTCTGACTTATGCAACATGTCCTGATGTCCTGTTCACCCAAGCTCACCTCTGGCTTGTTAACACCCTGGCTGGCCAAGGACCCTTCCCTGCCTGCCAGCAGATCTGAACCAGGATGAACCTCTGCACTCACCGGAGCTAAAGCTTTGGCAACTTTCTCCTCCTACCCCTTCTCCTCTAATTCATCGATGGTCATTTATCACAGCAGCCTCTTCCCACAGGGGTCCCATGTCCACAGAACCCAGATCTGCCCCTGCAACTGCCAAGGAAACCCCAGGGGCAGGCACTGAACAAGGGTAAACCCAATTAGCAGTTGTCAGGTAACACTTCCAATGACCTTAGAGTGGTTATTAACCCCAACTGCTGGGAGGGCATCACCAGCTTAGCATCCCTTCCCAGACCATAGGATTTCTCTGGTGGGGAACACAGCCTCTTCCCAGATTTGTGACTTCTGCTCTTGTTAGAAACCAGTTCAGAAACACAAGAGTTTGGGAACCAAACAGCTCTTAACACTTATCACTGCCTGCCCCCAGAGAGAAGCCTAATTCCAAACTACAGTTACAACACATGTATATCTGTTTGCAACACCTCATTGGAGGAATTAAAAGTGACGATGATCCTGTACTTGGGACATGATGACAACTGCTTTATCCAGCCAAACAAGACTCAGGCCAAGGCTGGTCCAGCCTACTAAATGGTGCTAGAGCTTCAGCCTGGGCATGGTACCAAACACTACAGTGGAGCCCCTCTACACGGCCCCTGGACATCTTTGTACTTGCAGGCCTGGAGACCTTTCCAAGATTTTCTCCATTATCCTGCTATTTCTTTTCGGTCTGTTTCTTGCTCCTTGTCCACACTGCCTGCACAAGCTATTTTGCAGGAAGAAGGGTCATCTCTCATGAGCTGTCTGTGTTGTACTAATGTGAGGTGGGGTGAACATTCTCTGCAGAGCAAACCTTCCTCTTCTGGGTTGTACTTGGATGCATCGACATCACTGCTGTTGTGGGAAGGGTGAGTTCTCTGTCCAAGCCAACCACTGCCATCATACAGAGAGGAAGGTGACAGTGCTATATCCTGGATGCCCCACACATTCCCCTCCAAGACTTTTGCAGTGCTCACATCCAGTCAGGCCCACCAGGGAGGCAGATTGAACGAGGGCAGCTGGACAGGAGCCCTGCAAAACCAACCAAGTCTCCACATACCGGCCACTGAATTTGCATCTGAAGCCATTAACAAATGAGGTGAAGGAAAAGTCTGGAACAGTGACCAAGCTTGGGTCTGAGTCCTGACTCCAGAGCAGCTGGCGCAGTCTGGCAGGCAATACACAACTCAGCTGTCCTCAACACCCTTGCTGAGCTGGAACTTCCTCCACTGTTCCCACAGGCCAAGCGTCCTATTTCCCATCCTTGAACTCCTGCAGTCCCCACAACTGCAGATAGAGAAAGGACCCTCTGCCCCTCTGCCCCACTCCCAAAGCAGATGTTATGCATCCAGGGTACAAGAGAGGGTAGTCGAGACTAGCTGCTCAAAGTGGTTTACAGTGATTCACCACAGCTGAACACCCTCAGCCCCAAATCATAAACCCTGAGGCCCTAAGAAGACATCACCTAGAGCACATCAGATCTTCTCATGCTGTAAGCTTCCCTCATAACATGGCTGCCCCTTCCCCCTCTGCTTGCAGAGCTAGGGCAGGCTTTCTTCCAACTGGATGCCATCCAGAGCCTCTACTGCAGTCCAGAGAAGGGAGCAGGAGGTGCTCCAAGGGGGTGGGAGAAGGGACACAGAGACCACGGCTCAGGGGGTTAAGATGGCATTGCAAGAACCCAGTAACTGTGGGTGGTGGGGTGAGAGGTATCATAAGGTCAGACTTTTCTATTGCTAAAGCTTCAGAGATTTCTCTTTCCATCTGCCTTCCTACCATCTGCTGAGGCGACTGCAAGGGAGAGGTTTGCAAGGGTCACTCTTGGGCCAAAGCAGATGGAAAGGACCTGCTGTGAGTGTTTTACTAGACATGGGCCAGACAGCTGCAGTATGCCCCCCAGCCCTGCTGACAGCTCACTGGATCACCCAGTGCACAGAGTACCACGGTGAAGGAGCTGGCTCACAACTGCGCACACTGCCCTGGAGCTTGCTTGCGATGACAAAGGGTCTGCAGCTGTATGAAGCAGTGAATTAACAAGCTGTTTAAGTCCTTCATTGGAGGGCTGAAGAAACAGATGGTGCCAGGAGCTGGTCTCTCTCCCTCCTGGGGACCATCCTTCAGGTCAGAGATGTTTTTTCTTGGTGCTCTCTGAGGGGAAAAACCAGCAGAACCTTTGCTACCCAGAGCTCCAGGGCCTTCTCCTCCCCCTGAGCCTTTGAACCCTTTCCAAATTTCTCAACTCTGCAGGCTTCCAGACCTCGCCTTCTGCAGACCTAATTAACTCTCTTGTTCATTTATGGTCTTTTGTCACTAAAGCAAGTAATTGGTGCACACAAGCAGCAGATCCTCGTGTGCTCACATGGACTTGACTGCTCCCTTTGGTCTGCTGGGGAAGCCCTCTCCAGCTCATCAAGGGTGTTTGCAGTCCCTCTCTGTGGCCAGCCACTTCAGGATCATCTATGGAGAGCGTGCTGCCTCCATTTCCAGCAAGCTCTCTCAGTACTTTTGCAATCAGAAGACACGGATTGTCTCAGGACATGACACCTTTGAACTCAAGCAAGTCTGGACCATGGACCACACCTTCCCCTTCACCCTTGCTAGCACCAAGAAACCCCTTGGGGTTTCTCATCATGTGCTGTTTGCTTGGTGCTCATGCACAAACACTCACTCAGAAGCCTTCAGTTCAGTGGGATGGTGCAGACAGCCGGCCTGGCAGGGATGCTGCTGCCACAGAGGTTTCTCTCTGCATTGGTGCTCACTCAAGTTTGCATACAGTCAGATGTGTGTGAGAACATGACCCCACTGCTCTTTTACCAGCACCACCACCCTGTGTGCTCCCTCTTACCCCTGGCACCACAAGGATGGAGAACAGCAGAGAGAGGCAGGGCTCTTTCACAGGGGGATAGCTGGGCAAGATTATCCCAGGGCTCCTGGACCAGACAGCTCTTCAGCCTTTGGAAACCTCCCTTGCCTTTGTTCCTTGGCCCTGTATGGTGGGGGAAGGGATCCCAATGAACATGTTTGTGCTGTTTTTCTTAATAGGGTGTTGTGTAACACAGAGGGAAGTGACTACACCGGGGACCCCAGCTGAGAACAGAGACTTTAATCCTGCTGCCCAGGAAAAGCTTGGAAAAAATACCTACATCTGTTCTGTTGCATTAGGCTCATGGCTCAGAGGCTGACAGCTGACCCTGGCTGCTCATGATGCCAAGGTACAGCCCCTACCAAACAGTGCCAGGGTAAATTACCATGACTGATTAGAAAGGCAAAAGGCAGAGAAAACTGGGGAGAGTGCTCTCCCAGGGCAGATGGGAGAAGGCCAAGCCAGAGTTCATCAGGGTACTTCATCTTCTCCACTGCCATATTGGCAAACAGAGTGGATGGAGCAATAGTAGAAGAGAAAAAGGCAGAGGATGAGATGCAGGGAGAGGCATGAAGGTGAGGAGGCAGAGAAAAACTACAGCTGCATCCACCTCTCCATGGGGCTCACCAAGGATGAGCTTCAGGAGACAACCCTCCTTCTCCTCAAACCTGTGCTAGGCTGAGACCACAGAGGACAAAAGGTACCCTTTTATCTACAAGCAGGCTTCACAGCTCAAGAAGGGCATGGGGCAGGTGTTGGCCTCATGGAGCAGTGCACACTCCCTGCCATGAATTTGCCAGCTCCAGGACATGTAAGAGCACAGGTGTGGGGCTCCCTGATGCAGTGCCACAACACAGCTCTCTTCCAGGCTCAGGCTTTGTCATCACCCCACACCCATACAACAATTCAGAGAGTGAAAAGGAAATAAGGTATCCAGCAAACAGAACAACAGTACTGAAATTTGACTAACAGCAGACTCCTAGACACTCTGGAAACATGTCAAAGACTTCTCACCATATTTGGTGATACATCCACTGGAAACATGGTAAGTGCTGCACTGGGACCACAGGGCAGGAGGAAGAGCCAGTTCTCCATGTAGTCCCTCTTAGAGACACAGCGGGATGCTGAGGGTGGCCCTCCCCTAGATGGGAGGGGGTTTTCTGGAAAGACATTAACACCCAGTTTTGTGAAGGATATGCCTGCTCCTTACTCCCATATTAAATTGACTCAAGCCAAATTAGCACAATATATATCACAGGATTAAAGCAGATTCTACCTTCTTCTTCCTGCCTAGGGCCACCAGCTACCAAATACTCCTCCTGGTCAGCATCCAGCACAGGACAGTGGACAGCTTCAAGAAAAGCAGAAAAATACCTCCTTTCTAAATTCTGTCTGTCAGAGACAGGCTTTGGCCCTGAAGCAGGAATGTTTATTTGCTTTAAATCTTATTTAGCCATGGATGTTTTCATTATCCACATGCATGTCACACTCTTTTATCTGCCCTTAGGAGGATAGGCATGAAAGCTCATGCTTTGCTCAGTCCATGTGTGGAGCAGACAGTTTTGATTAGCCACGTGCTTTTTGCCTTTCAATCCCTGCTGGCTGTCACTTTGACCTTGTTCAACAAAACAAAGGCATGAGAAGCAGTGTGCTTCCTTCAGTCTCTTATAAACTTCAACACCACAACCTCATATCAAACTCTGTTCCTCTCCCCATCTCCATGGGCTACCTGTTCATGCAATCCTAAACCTCCAGCACTAAACTGAGCACTTAAGAATTAGGCATCATGCTTAGAAATGCAGTTAGAAGGTCCAGGTACCTTCTGACCCAGAAGCATTTCTGCACTAGAATCCAAAGATGCCTCTTGAGTCCAGCATCACCAGTGCCATGACTCTTTAGCACCTTCCAAGCCTCTGCTGTTGTTGACCGGCCTGGTGCCTTTCCCTCTGCTCCTTGCCCTGCTGG